>NC_044038.1:77840506-78573358 GCF_901765095.1 Microcaecilia unicolor | reverse complement strand
ATTTACATCTCCACTACCCCTCGTGCAATGGCCTCAAGTATAAAACCAGCCACGCATCTACCTTTCCCTACATCAGTGCACGTTTGTGGAATGGTTTGCCCAACTCAGTAAAAGCTACCTCTGAACAACAGGCTTTCAGAATCTCCCTGAAGACCACTTTATTCAGGACAGCTTACCCTGCAGCTCAGCACTGCCTTAATGTTTTCTGACCCATTATGTTGTGCGACCATACTGCATTCCTTACCTCCTCTCTTACTTCTCTCCCCACCAACTACCTCGCCCTTACTGTGTCTGTCTATTACTAGATTGAAGTGTCCTTTTATACTGCTGTTAGCCTTTTTGAACTAATGTAAGCCACATTGAGCCTGCCCATGGGCGGGAAAGTGTGGGATATAAATGCCTAAATAAATAAATAGATAGATAGATAGATAAATAAATAAATAAACCTATATCTATCCAAACAAGGTCATAAACAGACAGAGGCACTGTTAGATAACAATGGGCCACCTGACCCGGTTTTTCAGGAAGTGTTAAAAGGAATCAGTGCATATCATAGGAAAAATGCAGAAGTGTTGCTCGATAAGCTGTCAGACAAGGATGTGGTGACCTGGGAGGCCAACGGGACTTATGTATACAAGGGGTACGTTGTAAGCAGTTCTAATCTGTCTTGACCTAGTTTGCGGGGCTATGCAGACACACACTCTTTCCCAGCAGAGGAAACCCATAGTTTGGGAAGAGTTCATGCAGTCCTTGGTCAAACTCAATATGCCCTCCATGGGGGGTCGGCAATGTGAGCAACAGAAATCTGCTCATGCTTGTTAAAGAAAACTCAGCGGAAGCCTCCGCAAAATTCATCACCACTATGAAAACCAAAGAAACTCTTCCCTTAAGAAGAGAAATCTGTGAATACTGTAACCCTCCCCTATAAGAAGCAAGCTGCATTGAAAAAATGCCACTGGCTGAATATGTAATATATGCAGTTTCAATAAAATACTTTGTACACAGACAAAAGACATCAGACGCATGATTCCTTTTCAGAGTTTTATTTTGATGTGGGGTCTTTGTGGAAAACACACCTCTGGAGGTTACAAGACAGTTCTTGAAAAGATCTATATATACAATGCTTTGTTATTTTTCACAAAATGTTACACCATTTTATCATTTTTCATAGGGTCCTCAGAATATAATTGTAAAATATTTTCAAAAGACACACTTTTACAATGGTGGTATAAGAAAAACATGCAGTAGTAACTGCAGGTAGTGGATGGAGAATGTTGTAACTGTAAAAGTCCATAATACTGCTAGGAAACAAACTATCATGGGGATGTCCATAAGAATCAAAAACCTTGCTGATGCCGTTAGGACTCAGATAGTATTCACTGGATGGGTATTTACCACTAAAGCCAATGGACTTAGTGATGCTCATGTACAGAGTAACTAATTGCTGGGTAAAATGTCTATGTTCCTTCACTGGTTGATTTCTATCATGTTGTCAAACACCCCATAGATGATCATGTTTATGGTACAGGTAATGAATGCATTTGCAAAATGGATTTCTGCGCTCAGATTACCAGCTTTGATCAGAGCGTAGTGATCTCATTTTTGATTGGGTGACAGGTCAAAAGTCAGCAAGGTGTAATCTCTCTGTAAAACTCCATACGATCGATCATCAAAGTGCTATCTTTCATATGTTTACCAGTTGTTTGTACCAGCTGCATGTATTCTCTTACGCAGTGACTGTGTTCAAAGTCCATTTGAAGAGGTTTTCTCAGCCCTTGTTCATCAACCATGTACAGAGTGACAAAGTTGATATTCTAATATTGAAAATTAAAGGGTTTTTTTTAAGCATAGGACTTGTCAAAAGCATCATTGTCCACAAACCCCAATATGATGAGTTTGAATAACTGTCCCCGAAAGAAGTTTTCCTGGTTGGTAACGTGAGATCTGGCCAGTATGCTAAACACTTTCAGCCCCATGCAATCTACAGTGTATTTAATATTGGCCTTCAGCAGTGCTTCCATGTAACCCAACTTTACCCCCAGTGACACTTTGCTCTCTTTACGAACAGCAAGGCGGATAGAATCTGTACTTCGTAGTGTTCATCAGCATCCCTGGTCATTAACCAGAAGACATCTTTACTTCTTGATGGCTTTATCTTAACGTCTACACCCTTGATCAGACGTTTTTCTTGGAAAAACAGATCACTGTGTAAATGACCCAATAATTCTACCTTATGGCTAGAGGTTGTAAAGTAAACTCTTCCGTTGAAACTGGCATTGTGACCATTGGGCTATGCTGCATTGTGGCTCCTGGTGGTATCTTTTAATACAGATCATTTAAAAATTGCATTTTGAAGGGTCCTTCACTGTAATTGAAAAGCAGTTCTATGAGGGCTCTACAAGGATAGCAGTTATTACTCTAGGTGATGAGTCTGTCTCTGATCATGAGATCCAGCTGGCTGGATAGCGAGACTATTGGATAATTTATTAGTGCCACTTTCACCATCCCTGCAGTGTTTGACATGTCTTCTTTCACAATCTTACAGGTCAGGTACAAGAGCATATTGTTCAAAACCAGATAATCTTCCCTGTGACAGGTGATGTAAAAGTCAAGTGGCACAGGTTCAATTAAGCTCGATAAAGGTGGTATTTCCACATAAATGCTTTTATTGATACTGGTTTGGGGAATAACAATTGAAAGAGGCCTAATTCTGATTTACCACATTCTTCCAAACCATCATGCAGAAACACATGATTTTTCTCAAAATATATCTTTCAGCTCCCTTCTTAGCCTTGCACTTGGGCTGAGGGTTCATGTGGTCCTTCTATAAGCGTCTGATTGCTTCTTTTTCTTTTAAGGGCTTTTTGCACAACTGCTAGTCTTGAGCCAGTTTGCTCCACATTGTTGTTCAAGTAATTCAGAACTGTAATTGTGATGTGGTCTATCAAATCTTTGGCTATGCTCTTGGATGTGCTTTTCACGTGTAATTTAACATTCTCAGCAATGGCAGTACTTTTCTAAAAAACAAACCTGTCAATCTTCACTCCCTACATAATAGGTGACCTGTAAAAACCTAGAAGTCTGTACCTGGCCTGGGCCACATAATAATCTCTGTATGCCGTGGGGTTGCTGTAAGTTTTAACCACCACCATGTTAATACGATTGTTTTCTGGAGTCACAAGTGAAGCTTAAGGATCACCTTCCAGTAGTGAAATGAAACTTGTCTGTTCTGATCCTTCTTTATTTAAAAAGTGATGGTATTGATCCGGGGTGTAGCCAGGATTCAATTTTTGAGGGTGCTCAGGAGTGGACTGGGGAAGGCAATGCATTTTATCTCTACTCTTCCTCCCCCCTCACCCGCTGTGTTAATAAGTTTACCTTTGCTGGTGGGGATATCCAATATCTGCCAGCTGATGAGATCCGCTGCCCGGAACGTAGCAAAGAAATCATCAGCATCCTCCAAATAAGCATGCAAACTTTAATGAATGCCAATTAACATCAATAAATGGTGGTTGGGGTCCAATTATTTACATTAATTGGCTCATTACTCAGTTAATTTGTATGCACATCTTGGGTGCATGCACAAATTTGGGCGCACAGTTCTGAGCACCATAGAATTTGAGGGTTAGCTTATATCTGCAAGGGGGTGTACACGTGAGAGGGGCCAGGGCAGAACCCACACTTACAGGTGTAACTTACATAATATTATGAGGCTCATTTTCAAAGCACATAGACTTACAAAGTTCCATAGGTTTCTATGGGGCTCATTTTCAAAACAGAAAAACGTCAAAAAAGTGGCATAAATCTGCATTTGAATGTTTTTCTCACAAAAACATCCAAATTGGTATTTTTGAAACCAATTTTTAGATGTTTTTCTATGATGTCCATCAGAAATGCATTCAAATCACAAGGGGATGTGTCAGGGGTGTGTTAAGGGTGGGATCTGGGTATTTTTAACACTAGGATGCTTTTCTGCTATAATGGAACAAAACAAAAACATCCAGGTCTGTAAGTTGAATGCTTTGGTCTAGACCTGTTTTATTAATGAATAAGCCACAAAAAAGTGCCCTAAATGACTAGATGACCACTGCAAGAATAAAGGAATAACACCCCCCTTACTCCTTCTGACCTCTTCCCACCCCTCAAAGATGTAAATGAAACAGTACATACCAGTCTCTATGACAGCTTCAGATGTTATGGCCATTCCTATTACAATAGCAAACTGGTTCCTGGAATAGCCTATTGGTTGGTGCAGTGCATTGTAGAGAAGGTGATCCAGGCCCATAGTCCACTCTAAATATTACACTTGTGGTGGAAAGTTTCAGCCCCCCCCCCCCAAAATAAACCTACTGTACCCACATATAGGTGATAGGTAGCTGCATTTTAGAAAAAACATCCAATGGCTATCCTTCTCACATGTATTTTAGAACAGGATATAGTCTGTTCTAAATACTTGCGAGATGGACATCCATACATTCGAAACATCCAGTTTACAAACTGAAACATTCACATTATGAACTGAGAAAACAAGGAACATGGACTTCTGTGCGGGACATCTATCTTACAGAAGGGCCACACAGATGTCCATGCAGAGCAGAGGGGTACAGCAGTAGAGTGAGAACCTAGGGGCCCAGCTTCAAATCCCACTTCAGCTCTTTTTTTTTAAGTTATATATGTTTTTTAATTGTGAGCCCTCCAGGAACAGAAAAATACTTACTGTACCTGAATGTTCACTGCTTCAATAGCCTTCAGGCTTGCAAGTGTCTTAGATATTCAGATACAGTAGGTATTTTTCTGTCTAAACCCCATCCTTTATGTGAAAAAATAAAAAAAAAGTTACAGAAGGTCAAACGTAAATTTTTCAGGCTGCTTATGGACTCATGACATGACAAATTGGCCATTCTCAACATTTTGGATCTGTTACTTTAGTCATGTTTTCCCAGAGATGATCATATATAATTTAAGCTATTTATACTTGGTAATTTCTGTCATCAGATATACTGATGGAATTGTAGACTGGACACAAGCTGATTCAGATAAATTTGATCAAAGAACCTTGGAAACTGATGGTAATAAAGCATGCCCTACACCTACGAAGTGACATTGAGAGATTATAGGGCTTATTTTCAAAAAGAGAAAAAGTCTCAAAAATGGCATAAAGTGGTATTTCGATGTTTTTCTCCAAAAGTGTCCAAATCGTGATTTTTGAAACTTGGATGTGAGACGATTTTCTTCAGTGTGTCCAAATCACATAGAGGCATATTGGGGGCAGGATTTGGGCATTTCCAGTGCTTTTTTTGTGCCGGTACTCAACGGTACGGCGTACCGGCACCTTTTTTTTGCCCCCCCCCCCCCCTCGGCAGCCCTCCTGGCGAGTCCTGCACTTACTTTTTTTTTTTAAGACTCAGAGGCGCGAACGATGCAGGCAGCGATTGAAAGAGGCTGTCTGCGTCGGAGCTTCCCTCTGCGAGTCCCGCCTATGCAGAAACAGGAAGTTGTAACAATGTAGGCGGGACTCGTAGAGGGACGCTCCAACGCAGACAGCCTCTTTAAATCGCTGCCTGCATCGTTCATGCTGCTGAGTCTGAGAAGAATTGCTGCACATGGGAGAGGGGAGGGCAGGGAATGGAGAATTGCTGGACATGGCTGGGAGGGGAGGGCAGGGAACGGAGAATTGCTGGACATGGCTGGGAGGGGAGGGAACAGAGAATTGCTGGACACTGCTTGGAGGGGAAGGCAGGGAACGGAGAATTGCTGGACATCGCTGGGAGGGGAGGGCAGGGAACGGACACTTGCTGGACATGGCTGGGAGGGGAGGGAACAGAGAATTGCTGGACATTGCTGGGAGGGGAAGGCAGGGAACGGAGAATTGCTGGACATCGCTGGGAGGGGAGGGAACAGAGAAGTGCTGGACATTGCTGGGGGGAGGGCAGGGAATGGAGAATTGCTGGACATTGCTAGGAGGGGAGGGCAGGGAACGGAGAATTGCTGGACATGCTGGACTTGGATGGAGGAGAGGGGAGAGAGAATTATTGCTTTATATGGATACAGGGGAGGGAAGAGAGAGGAGAAGTGCTGGACATTGATGGAGGGTAGGAAAGAAAAAAGAAGAAGATGCACATGGATGGAGATGAGGGAAAAGGAAGAGGAGAAAAACTGCACATGATGGAGAAAATAGGCAAAAACTGGATCCACGTTATACCTCCTCCAGTCAATTCCATGGAGGAGGACCCAGCTTTTACTTATGGATGCAGGGCAAGAAGTGAAGAAGAAAGGAGGAAAGTAGAGAAATAAATGGAAAGGAAGCCCTGGAAACGGAGTTAAGAGAACAGATAGAGAGCAGCAGAATCAGAGACTGGGACCAATATGGATAGAAAAACAAAGTCACCAGACAACAAAGGTAGAGAAAATAATTTTATTTTCATTTTAGTGTTTGAAATATGTCCAATTTGAGAATTTACATCTGCTGTCTTATTTTGCACTGGGTATACTGGAGCTGTAAGAGCTTACAGAAATTATTTATAATGAAAAAAATCATGTTATTTTTTTTTCTTCTATACTAGTATAATATTTTCAATGATGTCTGTTTATATGCGCCATGGCTGGTATAAGGGGTGTGGCTAGCATAGGGGTGAAGCCATATGTGGTGGCCCTGCACATAATGAGTACCGGCACCTTTTTTCTACAAAAAAAGCACTGGGCATTTCCAAAACTTGGATGTTTTTCTGCCATAATAGAACAAAGTAAAAACTTCCAGGGCTGAAAGTTAGACGTTTTGGTCTACACCTATTTTAATCACGCCTAAGTCACAAAAAGGTGCCCTAAATGATAAGATGACGACTGGAGGGATTGAGGCATGACCTCCCCCCTTACTCTCTCAGTGGTCACTGACCTCCTCCTACTCCCCAAAAATGTGAAAGAAACAGTACATACCAGCCTGTATGTCAGCTTCAGATGTCATGGCCAGTCCTATTATAGCAGCAAGCAGGTCCTTGGGGTTGCCTAGTAGTTGGTGTAGTGGACTGTAGAGAAGGGGACTCAGGCCCATATCCACTCTGTTACATTTGTAGTGGAAAGTGTAAGCCCTTCATAACCCACTAAAAGCCTACTGTACTTAAATAGACACCTGCAGGCATATTTTAGTGGTGTACAGTTGGCTACAGTAGGTTTTTGGTGGGTTTTGGAGGGCTCACCATACAATGTAAGGGAGTAACGGTGATATGTGTACCTGGGACCTTTTATGTGAAGTCCACTGCAGTGCCCCCTAGGGTGCCACACAGACATCTGCTGTCTTTGTGGCCAGTCTACAAAGAATGCTGGCCCTCCCTCCATCCATCCCAATGGCTTGTTTGTGTTTTTTCCCCCCTTGGGTGTTTGTTTGTTTTAATGGTCCTAAAAGATAGATACACTGAGCACAAAAATATCTAGCAAACGGCTATTTTAGAAACAAAAAGTTGGATGTTTTTCTAGTTTGAAAATGGCCATGTTTGCTACTGGATTTTTAGATTTGTTTTCAAAACATCCAAAATTGGATTTAGACATCATATCGAAAATGTGGAAGAAAGAAAAGAATGACCTAAATGGCTATGGGAGCCCTTTTACAAAGCAGTGGTAAGCCCAATACAGGCTTACCGTTTGTTATAAAGGAAGTACCACCAGGCTACTGCAGCAACCTGGCGGTAGTTCCCACACCCAGCGCACCGTCATATGTGGCGCTACAAAAATATTTTTATTTTTTGTAGCACCGGTGTGTACCCAGTGGTAATTGGGCAGTGCCATGCGCTGCCCAGATACCGCCAGAGTACTGCGGGAGCCCTTATCACCACCTCAGTGGGTGGTGGTATTGGCTCCCCCCAGAACTTGCGGCAAGTGCTTCACTTGCCACACAGCCATTTCCTGAAGAAAAGAAAGACCTACCCTTTACCGGCTGTGGTAAAAGGGGGAGTCAGCGCGTGTCGAAAACATGAGCCGACGCCAGCGCAGGCCCCCTTTTGCCACAGCTTGGTAAAAGGGGCCCTATATTACAAAACGCAAAGAGCCCATGTTAACTGAAGTTTGCAAAGATAAGTTGCTGAAATCATCAAAATTGAGAATAGAATCTAAAAATCAACAAGAAACAGAATGCAGCTTCAATAATTGGAAAGACAATCCTACAGCATGGCCAAATAGATAAAAGATATTGACAGAAAATATTACAAAAGCCTATTATGGCATCAGAATCTGAGCCTCCAGGTATCAGAATGTTTTGCTCTTATCCCTCCCCAGTACAATGTAACGGGTTTTGAGGTCTCAGTCCAGAAAGACACTTTGGTGGAAAGTGTATGAGTGAAACCTTAACTGTTTCTGCTCATACTGTATTTGTTTGGTAATGGGGTAGAGTGTGTGTGTTTGTATGTACAGTATGTATGTGTGGAGGTAAATCTATAAACTGGCACCTAGATGTACATGCCACTTACGCACATCGTAGGCATCAATAATCGGTAGTTGTGCACTAGGCACTAATCTATAAGCCTCCCCTCCCCCACATCACATTTTACCTCTCCAGAAGTAGCAGGGGAAAGTGCAGTGCCTAGGTGTGGGTGTGGAGGCAGTAATAGTTTTGTGAGGGAGCTTGGGGCCTAGGCAAGCACATGTTTCAAATGAAGCGACTTAGGGGCCCTTTTACTAAAGGGTTGCCGAGTGGCAATCCATAACTACTGCCGGCCCAACGTGGCCACCGGTGGTAGTTCCGCCTCAAGCGTGTGCCATTTCCGGCGCAACAAAAAATATTTTTGTAATTTTTACCACGGCACTAACCTGGCAGTAATCGGGCAGCTCCATGAACTACTTAGTTACTGCCAGGTTAACGTGGGAGCCCTTACCGCCACCTCAGTGTGTGGCGGTACCTGTTCCCCGCCGCATGGCTATGCAGGAAGATTAATCTTACCGCATGGCCATTTTTATAGGGGCTTTTTACCTGCTGCAAGAAAAAGGGCCCTGTCACGTGGGAAAAATGACCCTTGCCGCGATTGCAGGGCCCTTTTTACCACAGCTTGGTAAAAGGACCCCTTCATGGTTAGAGCTGGAGAGCTGCTAAGTATCGAGTTCCAGGAGTGAAATTCTGTGTCAATCCTGGATTTCAGATAACCCTATTCTAATATATTATGGGACTTGAAGTGCTGATTTCAATTGGTAGTTTGGAGAGAAGATGATTTTCTAAGATGCCTGGCTATAAAACAAATACAACCAGATCTGAAATACTATCTCAAAGCTGAGACAGATCTTAATTAAAATATTCTTAAATGGTCTGAGTGTCATATTCAGTATTTAAAGTTATTAAGGAAAGGCTAGGGTGTAACTTGATCATTAAACATAGATAGAATTTTGAATATTGTAAGGGAAGTACCCCTAAGTGGTCATTGTTGTATCCATCCTGGTGGGGCAGACTAGAAACAGTTAAAATAGGGTTAGATGGAGATGTTACCTAGACCCTTTCCAGACAACCTTTATAAAAATCTTGATCGGTAGTTATCGTAATTTTTCTCTACAAATTTAGCGGTAAATATTCAGTTGGTGACAGTAAGCATGTTTTCACTGTTGCCAGCTTTGTCTGGATATTCAATGCCAGGCCATAACTGGGCACCAGCATGAATATCTGGGTATGTGCAGACATCCAGTTCTTATCTGGTTAAGAGCAATATTCAGCCCTTAACCAGATAAGCAAAACCAGATGAAGGTAGGACTGTGTTTTATGTAGTTTGATTTGTCTAGTTACCTTATCTTAAGTCTTGATTATCAGCACTTAACCACTCCACCCTGATTCTGCCCCTGGACCGCCCACAACATAGCCAGCTTTGGCTTAGGTGGTTAGAGGGGATATTCAGTGGCACTATCCACTGGATATCCCCATACAGGTGATTTAACAGTTAAATCGCTTTGGAAACTGACCCCTTAGACAGTACATACTCAGGGCGGCCGAGAGACTGAACCGGTTCCAAGGCAGGGCCGCTGCCCCCGCCCCCGGATCGCAGCTGCCCTCCCCCACAGCCATCACCACTGCCCCCCAGATTGCTGCCGCCCCCCCCCCCCCCAGATCGCTGCCGAAATACCTTTTTGCCTGGCAAGGATCCCAAGGCCTAGGGTTACCATATGGCTCCAGAAAAAGGAGGGCGGATTGGGACAGCCGCAGATGTCTTCCTCCAGCACTACTGCTGATTGCCTGCCCCTGAGACTGCTTTTTTTCTCAGGGTATGCTCGGTTTCAAAACCGAGCATGCGCCCTAAGAGGAAAAGCCGCCGCTCAGTTGGGCAGAAGAGCAGCGCTGGAGTTGCTCCTCTGGGTCCTCCCCAGCCACCAAGGGGGGGGGGGGGGGGGGGGGTTCGGCTGTGGTGCCAGAGTTTTCTCTCTCCTGCTCCTGTCGGGACACAATCACTCAGGTCCCGACAGGAGCAGGAGAGAGACAGAGAGAGAGACCGGGTCCCCATTAGAGGCCCGGAGAATTTTGTCCCCCCCTGCCCCCCCTTGGTGACCCTGCACATACTGCCTTACAGAAATTACAATCAAAATTTAAGGGAGGGGTACATTTTCCTTGTTTATGCTTTTTTTTATCACTAAGCCAGGCTTTCTTTCACTTTTATGAAATTTTTGGCTCTAACCACAAGGAAAGCTGGTGTTCTGTTTTGGCTTGAGTTAGCAAAAGAATTGCCATCGTCTTTTCCTTTTGGCAGGAAAAGAAGTGCTCAATAAAGTTAACAATAGTACCTAAGCATTAAAACATTCTTACTGCTATAAATCTTATTCCACTTAAATGCTGAACATGTTATGTTATTATATAGTAATTATGATGCCAACACTTCATTCCATCTCCATAACAATCTATCTCTGTGGTATAAATTTTTGGTGTTTGTGGGAACCTTCTGAAGTGGTTATATTGAAGTGAGCCAAACAGCTCACTACCATAGTTTTCATCATTGGTTTCCCATACTTCTAAAAATCTCAAATAGTATCATATCTTGAAATGAGTATATCTTCTAGAGCTAGCTTTTGTTCACAATCACCATCAATATCACAGTGCTTTACATTGCTCAGGAATTCAACTGTTTTAGTACTTAGCTTTTTCAGCCTTCAATCCATTGGACCAACCGCCAATATTTATTTATTTATTATTATTTATTTACTGCCTTTTTGAAAGAATTCATTCAAGGTGATGTACAGTAAGAATAAATCAAACATAAGCAATAGGCAATTACAGCAGTAAAAATATTCAAACATTAATAGAAAATATGGCATATTATACAACTTACAATATCAACACAGTAAGTAATAAAACATTTTCATAGACAGAGTAGGGTATAAGCAAAGATGGAACATGGTGAATATTTCGTATCCCGCATCAGGGTAGTAGTCCATATTAACTTTCTCTGCATTCCCTTTCATCAAAAAAAAAACAAAAAACTTTTACATGAAAGGGAATGTGGAAAAACTTAATACAAACCACTACCCTGATGCAGGATATGAAACATTGGCCATGTTGGTGGTTGATCCATAGTAACATAATAGATGGCAGCAGATAAAGACCTGTATGGTCCATCCAGTCTGCCCAACAAGATAAGCCCATTACATATGGTATGAAGTGAAACATCATATGTATACCTGATCTTGCTTTTTTTATGGCATAGACCGTAGACGTCTGCCCAGCACTAGCCTTGTTCTAAAATTTATGAAGTTGCTGTCATAGCCCCTGAAAAGCTCCACTCCAGCCCATCCAAGTCTATTAAGTCTCAATCAGGGCACACACCAAAGAAGTCTGCCCAGCACTGGCTTTCTTACCTAATGTCTCCTAAACTTCTTTGAATCCTATCCTTTTAAACAGGATTCCTTTGTGTTTGTCCCACACATATTTGAATTCTGTTTTACAGTTTTCATCTCTACCATTTCCCATGGAAGGGTATTCCAGGTATCTACCATCCTCTCAGTGAAAAAATACTTCCTGACATTATTCCTGAGTCGGCTCCCTTTCAACTTCAATTCATGCCCTCTAGTTCTACCACCTTCCCGTCTCTGGAAAAGGTATGTTTGCGAACTAATACCTTTCAAATATTTGAATATCTATATCATATTACCATGTTTCTCCTTTCCTCCAGTGCATACATGTGTAGGTCAGCAAGTCTCTCCATGTACGTCTAGTTACGTAAACCCCCTACCATTTTACAAACCCCCTACCATTTTCATCACTTTTCTTTTACACCCTTAGCAAGATACAGCCTCCAAAACTGAACATAATACTCCAAGTGGGGCCTCACCAATGACTTGTACAGGTGCATCAACACCTCTGCTGGTTATACCCCTCTCTATGCAGCCTAGCATCCTTCTGGCCGCAGCCACTCGGACACCATCACCCCAAGGTCCCTCTCCTGAGCCAAGCTTATCAATCTCTCCCCACCTATCTGGTATGACTCTTAAGACGTCCCCATTATAAAGATTTATAACAGTGAGAATTTTTTAATGCTGAGTATTATTGTGTATTTGATCTAAACCCTGTAAATTAAAGATAGCAACCCATTAATTTTGACTTAATAAAATAAAAAACACATGCAGATAACTGACAGGCACAGTCTCCATCTATTCCCTGCCCTAAAATGGCACATCCCACACTAGCTGTTTAATACAAGAATTAGCGTGCACAGTTAGTTCATGGTAATTCCCATGTTAAACAGCTAACACAGTTTAGTAAATAAACCTCACAAAGCTCTTTGTAAATTTGAGGAACCAGTTGGAACAGCTTGGAAGCAATTGGTCAGACTGCCAGTTTGGAACAATGAGTTATTTAGAATTGGGAAGGAAACAATAAGTAGGTCAGGTAAACAAGCGAGAGAAATCGAGACTCTGGATCAGCCTGTGAAAGAGGGAATCTAGTGACTGTTTAAATCTTAATAATGGAGTATAATTCATCTATCTTTTGAAGTGCCGATAGCCTCAGTTTTGTCACTTATCCTTCAGTTACATCAAGTATTTATGGATTTTATTCTATTTGATTTTTATTTTCCAATTCAGATTAGACTAAAGGTGATTTACAATAGTAACATAAAACAATTAAAACAACAAATATGGCAAAACCATAAATGAACTGAGATAAAACAATTATATACTTAACCAAAGTAAACACAATAACCAATTATATCATAGCTAGAAATGTTTGTATAACCTCATTAAGAGGCTGTTTCACAAAGGTGTGGTAAAGTGCCTTATCAATAAGAGCTACATAAAATAAACAAATAGACTTTTGCACACTAAAATTGTATTCCACCTTCATGAATCAGTTCCTTATGAGGAACCAGAGTTTTTCCAGTCTACTCAGTGTTGTGCTGGTAAATTTTTAACAACAGGGTCTCTCCCCGGTCCACCTCGGCACCCCCCCCCCCCCCCCCGTCCACCACTGCGCCCCCCATCCACCTCTGTGCCTCCCCCATCCACCTCTGTGCCCCCCCAAAATTGCAGAGCTGGCTATAGCCAGTGGGGGGGGGGGGGGGGGGCAATGCATTACTCTCTCCAGGAAAAAAAAATTAAATGATCCCAGGTTCCAATCTAATTCATGTTAAATGTGGGATAAAATGCCATAAATAAGTAAATAAATATAAACTTTTAATGTTGAGCATCTGATTCTCAAAGGGAACATATTCCAAACACTATAATGAAAATAAAATGATTTTTTCTACCTTTGTTGTCTGGTGACTGTTTTTCTGATCATGCTGGCCAGTATCCGATTCTGCTGCTATCTGTCCTCTTAACTCTGTTTCCAGGGCTTCCTTTCCATTTATTTCTTTCCTTTCCTCCTTTCCTCCTAGCTTCTGCCTATTTTCTTCATCCATGTGCAGTTTTTCTCCTCTCTTCCTTTTCCCTTATCTCCTTCCTCACTCTTTCCTCCCCTCCATCCATGTCCAGCATTTATTCCCTCTTCCCTCCTCTCCCCCTGCCCTCCATCCACCCATGGCCAGCGACCCTTCTCTCCCCTGCCCTCCATCCACCCATGTCCAGCAGTGACCCTCCTCTCCCCTGCCCTGCATGCACCCATGGCCAGCAACCCTTCTCTCCCCTGCCCTGCATGCACCCATGGCCAGCGACCCTTCTCTCCCCTGCCCTCCATCCACCCATGGCCAGCGACCCTTCTCTCCCCTGCCCTCCATCCACCCATGGCCAGCGACCCTTCTCTCCCCTGCCCTCCATCCACCCATGGCCAGCAGCTCCCTTCTCTCCCCTGCCACCCCCTCCCGACTTTTTCCGCAAATTCTCCTGCTTCCTCCCTCCCTCCCTCCTGATCCGGTCCCTCACCGACCCTACCTTGGCCATCAAATTCTTCGGGGCAGGCAGTGTTGCCTGCCCGCTGCCATTGCTGACTTTCCTCCGCCGCCCAATCGCGCTTCAAAATGGCCACCGAGACTTACAGAAGTCTCGCGAGGCCGCCTCTGGAAGTCTCGGCGGCCATTTTCAAAGCTTAAATAGGCGGCGGAGGAAAGTCAGCGATAGCAGTGGGCAGGCAACACTGCCTGCCCCGAAGAATTCGATAGTCAAGGTAGGATCGGTGAGGGACCGGATCCGGAGGGTGGAGGGAGGGAGAGCCGGCTCGCCCTTTCCAACAACTGGCTCGCAAGTCTGGCCAAAATTTAACAACCGGATCTTGCGAGCTGGAGCGAGCCGGCTCCAGCACACCACTGAGTCTACTCCAAACTAACATCAGCTACAGAGGAATGCCTTTTTGGATTTAAAAAGCAGAATGCTTACAGTGAAAGCCACTTTTTTCCATTTGATTTCTCTGCAAGTGCTTTAGAATAAGTTTGTCTCACGTACCTCGTATAAATGAGAGGCAGCAAACATAAAGAACATCAATAGAATTTGCCAGTTATTTAAGATTTAAAACCATGTAGACACATTTGTTTCATCATTGCTGTTCTCTATAAGCTCAGGAGTCTTCCACCTGCAATTCTACCAGTAGGTGGTGCTGTTTCACTATTACATTTTCAATAAGGAGGGACAGGCAAGCTCTGCCTGCCAGGCAGAATTTCAGGGAACCTACCTGTCTCTAGAGATTGAAAACACAATATTGAAGCACCCCCCCCCCCCCCCCCATGGCAGCAATGCAGTTGGAGAAGTCCCGCTCAGCTTAGAGGGAACAGTGGTCATTATAGATCTGCATGTAAATGTGACTTTTGGTTATTGTACAGACCTTTGTGAAGGTTAAGAGTATGAGTGCTCTCACTTGGGCACTATGTGTAACGCGTTATGTTATAGTTATGAATATTGTCTTTTAGGGGTAATTTTATAAACCATTTTTGCTCATAAAACACCGTTTTATGTGTGTAAATGGGTTCTTGTAAAATTAGGTGATGCCTAAAAGTATACAGAAAAACATTCTAACAGGTGCAAGGCACTGAAATGGGGCAGAAATAGCAGATCTGCGTGAAAACACACTTACGCGCCCATTTATAGAATAACACCTATGTTTTACTGTGCAGATCTGGGAGGGGCATGAGCGGTCAGGGGCATTCCCTTAAGATGTTATAGAATAATGTGGATCTGTGTTCAACTTGTGCACTGGGATTTGCACCTGGTTTCAGTTGTTGTAACTGTATGTGCTCAAAGTTGAACACGGATCCCAGTGCTACATGCTATTCTATAAAGGGTGCCCATCCTGGAGCACCTGTTCGAGAATACCGTTCAGTGCTGATTTTTTGGGGCGCAGAATTTTGAAAGCTGTATACTGAATCCAGCCCTAGGTGTGCAGAGAGGCAAAATTTGGGCAAAGCATGGGTAAAAGTAGGCACAAATTTTGTGCATAATTATAGAATACTAGCACTTCTGTGTGCATGATGCATGCTTACAATCATAAGTGCTAGGCATTATTTTACAACTTATGCAAACAAATTTCTTACCGGTCAATATTCGGCCTGTGGTGATCAGTGTTTTTTTTTAATGCTGACCACCATGAGACGAATTAGCCCCAGATATTCCATGCCGAGCAACATCTGTACACCAACATTGAATATTTGGGGCTAATTACAGTTGTGCTGGCTGCTGCAGGCCCTGGCTGAATATCGGCCAAGATCCACATAAGGATTGCAGGTGCTCTGTGCTCCCAAATCCCCTTCCTTCCCCTTCGATGCCAATCTCCCTCCAGTAGCACACAAGCTCTCCTTTCCAATCTGCCCTCCCACCCACTCCCCCGGTAACACACAAGCAACTCCTACTGATCCCCCTGCCTCTCAACCCTCCCAAAGGCTAGAAGGCCAATTAAGCCCACCTTCTGGAAGCACAGAAGCCCCCCCCTTCTGACCCCCCCTCCCTCCTTTCCACTCCTGGAAGCACATATCCCCCTTTCAATTCCCCCTCTCTCCCTCTCCTGGAAACATACAAGCCCCCCATCCAGTCTTCTCTCTTTCCCACTCCTCGTAAGTACACAAGCCTCCCCTTCCGATCCCTCCTCCCAGAAGCACACGTCCCCTCCCCTTCCAATCCTCTTTTGCAAGTATGGCGAGATTGCCATTAGAGGTTGCGGCAGCCACAGGAGGCAGGAGTGAATAGGCATTTTTCTGGCCCTTTGGACCCCACTGGACCACCAGGACTCTTCCAGGTAGCCCGGGGGGGGGGGGGGTCTAAAGGGGTGTGGAGTTGAGCTTCGTCAGCCTTCTTGCCCTGGGGGGGGGGGGGTGTTGAGGAAGGGAAGAGTGAGGATGGAAATGGAGTTAATGTGGTCAAAGAGAGGCAATAGGAGACAAGGTAGAAAGAGACAGAATGACTTGAAGGCCAGAGCAGGAAGGAGAAACAGGGATGTAGTTGGGACTAGTGAGGGGATGAGAGGCAGTGCAGGATACATGAATACTGAGAGGATGAGTGCTGGAGAGGGGATGAGAGAGAAATTAGAAAAGCCAGTAGGTTGATGAGAAATTAAAAGAAGGTGACTGAGGACTAGAGGGTGAGAGAAAGGGAGAATGAGAGGTACAAATCATATATGGGTGGATAAAGAGGCAGAGAAAAGAAAAGTGAGAAAGAAACAAAAAAGATCAGTGCCAGGCAGCTATAGAGAAGAAAAGGAAAAAGGACAAGAAAAAGGAGAAATGGAAGTGGAAACCTGGAAAAGAATTTAGAAGACCAACATAAAAAGTGGAACAGACTGGGACCAACCCAATTAGAAAAGTGCCCACACAACCAAGGTGGAAAAAAATATTTAATACTTTTAAAGGATTGGAATGTGTTTATTTTGGGGAAATGTACATCTTTTCTATTTTTGTATTTAGCAGAGTACAGGAGAAAATGCACTTCTGTTTCTCTTTTACCAGTATTTTTACTACTTATAGAGTCTGCCTTTGTGAAGGTTCTGTATTTCAGTTTTTGTTTGCATGCTTTTTATAGGCCCCTATTTTGTATCAGGTGAGGGTCTGTCCATGCTCTGCATGTGCAACTGAACTGAAGGATTCTGCTGACATTCAGTGTCTATGTAGGAAGAGTCCAGCTTGTTCTAGTTTCCCAGTAACAGGTATATTGATGCTTTAGGGCCCAGTGTAATATTTATAACACTTTTGGTAGGTGGGTCAGGGCTGTTAAGGTTTGGTAACTATTTTTTTCTATATAGGTTGTAAGTATCTTTTGCAAGGTTATGTGTTATTTTGCAAAGTGACTGACTGGTCTGAAAGCAGGCTGTGGGGTTTGTCATCCAAAATAAAAATACTCAGGACTACTGGTCTCCACATCCTGTAGAGTCACTACATAAACAAAAAACCTGTTTGCTTTAAACAAAGTGTCTGGTAGTGGAAGGAGCATGTGCTTTTCATGAGGTGATAATCAGAATTTTAATAGTGGAGTGGAGGAGTGGCCTAGTGGTTAGAGCACCAGTCTTGTAATCCAGAGGTGGCCAGTTCAAATGCCACTGCTGCTCTTTGTGATCTTGGGCAAGTCACTTAATCCTCCATTGCCTCAGGTACAGACCTAGATTGTGAGCCCTCCAGGGACAGAGAAATATCCAATTTACCTGAATGTAACTCACCTTGAGCTACTACTGAAAAAGGTGTGAGCAAAATCTAAATAAATAATATGATTTTTGTGTGGTGAACTGTAAGAGGGATAGCTCCATTGTTGAGGAATACGACATAGTAATTTCCTTTGAGGGGTTAACCCTCAAACATTATGATTCCTGGTTGTATGTTGTGTCCTTCCTCTGAACTCGCATTGTCTTTGGGGATTTATTTTATATAGACCAATTGGTCTATTTATTTATTTATTTTTACAGTAAACTTGGCATTTTTCATTCTTTGACTTCAAGGGTTCCTTTTTTTTCATTTTTTTGTTGGTCCTCCCCTACTTCTGTTTTCTTTTCTATTTTTTCATACAGGACTTCTCCTTTTTGGTGTTTCCTCGCAGAAATGCACTGTGTGTTCGATGAGATGACATTTTAAATATCTAGAGGTTTGTCCCATATATAGAAGTTTGTAAGTACATTGTGAAATGAAAATCACATTTTGTGACTGACACATAGTTTGAACTGTTAGCTTATATACTCTCTGAGTCCTAGGAGGAATGAACTTGGTAGATTCTTGCATAATATGTCAAACTGATTATCCGGCACATTTAACATGACTACTTAGCCCCATAGAGCTCATCTTGGCTGAACCTACGTCTGCATCAAATTACATTTTCTTTAGTAAGCAAAACTACATTTCATCTCTCTAAAACAGAGATAATAATTTTTTTAGCAATCTGCCCAGAAAAAGGATTATATTGAGATATAAAAGTCAAAATATTATCATCACAAGATTTTTTTATATTCCAACAATGACTCTCTTGGATTATAAAGGGCTCGTTTTCTGGCTTGTTGAATCAATTTCTACGGTTACTCTCTTGCATAAAAGTTTTACATAAACCTTCTGAAATCTTCCAATAATCCCTGTCAGAATCAGAAATCAGGTGGGACCTAATGAATTGTGAAAAAGGAAGGCTGGATTTAGATTGACCCGGATGCACACTTCGATAATGTAACATAGTAACATAGTAAATGATGGCAGAAAAAGACCTGCATGGTCCATCCAGTCTGCCCTACAAGATAAACTCATATGTGCTACTTTTTGTGTATTTGATTTGTACCTGTCCTTTTCAGGGCACAGACCGTGTAAGTCTGCCCAGCACTATCCCCGCCTCCCAACCACCAGCCCCGCCTCCCACCACTGGCTCTGGCACAGACCGTATAAGTCTGCCCAGCACTATCCCCGCCTCCCGCCACTGGCTCTGCCACCCAATCTTGGCTCTGTTACTTCACTGTATACTGTAGTATGAAATCCCTCCTGATCCCACTTAATTTTTACATTAACAAAATGTAACTTCTATCATGTGAAATTGATAATCAAATTTGATGGTAAGATGACATGCATTCAAGTAATCAACAAAGCATGCCCAATCAGCCTCTGTACCTCTCTAGATCATAAAGACGTAATTAATCTAACGTCAACAACAATGAATATGCTGAAACTGAGGAGAGGAATATATCCGGCTTTCTTCAAAAACAGACATGAATATATTAGCTACTGAGGGAGAAAATGAAGCTCCCATCATCACTCCTCACTGTTGTATGTATATATTGTCATCAAACATAAAATAAATTATGTGCAAAGCCACTTCTGCAAGATGGATCAAAAAAGAAGTAGACCCAGATGGGGCCCAAGGATCAGTATGTAATTTTATTCTCAAAGCATCTAAAGCCTTTTCCTGGGGGATGTTCTTACATAATGATTGTATATCCCAACTCAAGGAGAACAGAGTATTACATACAAAGTTCCAACAAAGAAAAAACTCTCTCATATAATGGCAAGAAATAGTATTTTTGTCAATAGACTATAAATTCTGTAGAGTGCATCAACTTTTAGGAGGACAATAAGGAAAAAGCCTCTGAATCTGACTCAACCTCCAACCCAAGTAGTCATTTAGTAATAACAAGGGTTGAGAAAATTTTTTGCTGGGAGGCTTTGGCCAAGGTTTTGCTAATAACGCTGTGTCAAGGCATGAGTAACCTTCAAAGTTGTGTTGGACCGATGTTGGTGTGTTGGACAAATGACTCACACGTTGCTTTGTATCTGCACCTGAAAGCTAAGTCACGATTTTGACTTTCACATGCTGTATGGATCCCTAGCTGATTCTATAGAATTTTAGCATCTTTTTTACATATATTTGGAATTAAAAGGTTTTTTTTGCCGATGATGATAAAACTCCCAGCAAAATATTTTCTCAACCCTTGTTATTACTAAATGACTACTTGGGTTGGAGGTTGGGTCAGATTCAGAGGCTTTTTCCCTTATTTTCCTCCTAAAATTTGATGCACTCTACAGAATTTATAGTCTATTGACAAAAGTACTATTTCTTGCCAATATATGAGAGAGTTTTTTCTTTGTTGGAACCTTATATAATGATTGTACATCTAGGACTAAAATCTATGAATGTCGTTGCCTAAAAAAATCTGGGCTGAAAAAAGCACTAAGCGCTATTCTATAAACAGTGCTCAAAGTGTTATCCGGCTTTTCATTTATCCAACAATGGACTGGTCCCGTTTATATCTTATAATTGAGACTGTACTGTACAATTGTTTTGTGGGTTCTAACTGTCCAGGTAGTTTTCCAGGTTCCAGCACTGAATATCAGCAGTGCCTGGATAGCCTCTGGCTTGCCTCTGCTCCATGCCATCCCGGCACTTAGAGAATGACACGGAGTCAGGGACGGGGACAGAGCCTGTGGGGATGGGAGCAGATCCCTGGACATTTTAACAGGGTGGATTAGGGTTCCTTGGTGTAGTAAAAGTCAACTATTGTTGGGGTGGAAGGGTAGAGGGGGTGGTGCGGGGGGTTATTATAGTTGCTCGCTGTTATTGTTTTCTATTTGTGATTTATAAATAACAGTTGCTCAGAATATTGTTCCTTTTTATACTTTAATAAAAAGATTTAAATATAAAATCATAAATGTTTGAGATTTCTGCAGAGGAGGACAGAACCTGTGGGGACAGGGCGGGGATGGAGACAGGAACCACAGGAATGGGGCGGGGATGAAGACAGAGCCTGCAGGGATGTGGTGAGGTCGAAGACAGGACCTGCGGGGATGGAGCGGGGATGAAGATAGAACCTGTGGGGATGGGGTGGGGCCTGAGACAGAGCCCACGGGGACAGAGCACTAACTGGTGCTATCCGGTTAAGTTCTACATACGTACATACATACGTATTGCCACACTGGGACAGACCAAAGGTTCATCAAGCCCAGCATTCTGTTTCCAACAGTGGCCAATCCAGGTCACAAATACCTGGCAAGATCCTGAAAACGTTTGATAAATTTTATGCTGCTTATCACAGAAATAAGCAGCAGGGCCGTGCCGATGCGGTAAGCGGGGTAAGCACCGCAGGGGGGCGCCCACTTCTGGAGGGCGCTGCCGCGGTGCTTACCCTCACCCCGCGCCGCCGAGGCCTTTAAATCTTTTACCTCGGTCGCAGCAGCGTCAGTGAAAGCGCTGCCGACGTCTCCCTTCCCTTGCACTCGTTGGTTCCCTCAGTGTCCCGCCTTCTTCTGACGTCAGAAGATGGCGGACACTGAGGGAACCAAGAGCGCGAAGAGAAGGGAGACGTCGGCAGCGCTCCGCTTTCACTGACGCTGCTGCGACTGGAAGTAAAAGATTTAAAGGCCCCAGGGCGCGGAGGGAAGGGCAGAGAGGCATGGATGGGAGGGCAGAGAGGCATCGATGGGAGGGCAGGGCCCAGGGAGAGGACAAATTACTGGAAGGGGAGGGGAGAGAGGATTGCTGGCTATGGATGGAGGAGGGAAGGGCAGAGAGGGATAAGGATGGACATGGGGGCCCAGGGAGAGGACAATTTGCTGGAAATGGAGGGGAGGGGAGAGAGGAGGCAAGGATTGCTGGCTATGGATGGAGGAGGGAAGGGCAGAGAGGGACATGGATGGAAGGGCAGGGCCCAGGGACAGGACAAATTGCTGGGAGGGGAGAGAGGAGGCGAGGATTGCTGGCTATGGATGGAGGAGGGAAGGGCAGAGAGGGACAAGGATGGACATGGGGTCCCAGGGAGAGGACAAATTGCTGGAAACGGAGGGGAGGGGAGAGAGGAGGATTGCTGGCTATGGATGGAGGAGGGAAGGGCAAAGAGGGACATGGATGGGAGGGCAGGGCCCAGGGAGAGGACAAATTGCTGAAAATGGAGGGGAGGGGAGAGAGGAGGATTGCTGGCTATGGATGGAGGAGGGACGGGCAGAGAGGGACAAGAATGGACATGGATGGGAGGGCAGGACCCAGGGAGAGAGGAGAAATTGCTGGAAATGGATATAGACCAAGAAATGAAGAAGAAAGGAGAAAAGTAAAGAAATAAATGGAAAGGAAGCCCTGGAAATGGAGTTAAGAGGACAGATAGCAGCAGAATCAGATACTGGACCAGCATGATCGGAAAAAGAAAGTCACCAGACAACAAAGGTAGAAAAAAATCTTTTTATTTTCATTTTAGCGTTTGGAATATGTCCACTTTGAGAATTTACATCTGCTATCTTATTTTGCAATGTATAGCAATTTGTTTCTAAGAATATTGCTGACAATTCCTTACCGTGTGGCAAGTGGTGAGCGATCATTTTCATGGGGGGGGGGGCATGATCATTTTCACGGGGGGAGGGGGGGCGCCAACTGATAGTCTGCAGAGGGGCGCCAGAGACCCTAGGTACGGCCCTGATAAGCAGTGGATTTTCTCCAACTCAATTTAATAATGGTCTATGGACTTTTCCTTTAGGAAGCTGTCCAGACCTTTTTTAAACCCCGCTAAGTTAACCACCTTTACCACATTCTCTGGCAACGAATTCTGGAGTTTAATTACACGTTGAGTAAAGAAGAATTTTCTCAGATTCGTATTAAATTTACTACTTTGTAGCTTCATCGCATGCCCCCTAGTCCTGGTATTTTTTGAAATATATGTATATAATGTGATGACAAACATACAGCGTTATCTGAATATAAAATATCTATAAATGCAGATAAAAATACTTTCCATGTGTAGTGAAACATAAATGGACACATATGTGCATAGGGACATATTTTAAACATCAAGTAAAATGTGGGTATATATATATATATATATATATATATATATATATATATATATATGTGTGTGTGTGTGTGTAATGCACTAATATGTAAGGCTCTATAGATAAAATATAACGTATTGGACCTGGACCTAAATGTTGATACATCACTGGGATGTGGAGGAACATGAATAGATGAAAATAATTATGTAATAGGGAGGAAAAAAAGGGGTACATTAAAGGAGTAAATAAATAGGCATGATGAGCAATACGTCTATATATATATGTTGTGAAAAAAGAAAAAATCAAAATATGAGCTGTGGTGTAAGGCAGGCCTGTGGCCAAAATACAGATCTGTGTCAAGTCTACAATAAACCACTGTGAATATTAATCTGTTCTCGTGGTCTCGTGAGTCATTGGCCCACTTCCTATTTCCTTTTGCTGTTGACATCCAGGTTGAGACATCTGAAATTACACTATCATCTTAGAACAGGATCTGCGCACATAAAGCCTATTCTAATGTACAAGATTAAAAAGTGAAATGGATGTTCCTATGCCGGTGACATGCAGAATTAACATCCATTTTAGAAAAACAGACATCTCAACTATTAATGGGGCAATACAGGAATATAAACACCTCCGTAGCAGCATTGGCAGCCTAGATATTAATGTGCTGGAACATAAACAGTTATGTGAACCATTATAAACGAAACATATGTAGCAACCTGAAGACTTCAGAAGTAAGGTGTTTTGCAGGAATCCTCAGTGGTAATATAAAACTCTCTGGCTGACTTCATATGTAGGCAGGCAGACTTGTGTCCTATTGGTGAACTTTCTATCTTTCTGACTTTCCAGAGAAAGCTAGAAGTTACAAGAACAAGAGGAATGTCCAATATAGGGGCCCTTTTACTAAGCCGCATAAGTGTCTATGTGCGCCCAATGCACGCTAAAATGGAGTTACTGCCCAACTACCGCATGGCTTTTGCAGTAATTTCATTTTTGGTGTGCGTCCAATACGCACATGTGAAAAATATTTTTTATTTTCGGGTGTGCATAACAGACGGGCACCAAGTGGCATTTGGCGCATGTAAATCATTACCGCCCGGTTACTGCGTCAGTCTTTATCACTAGCTCAATGGCTAGCAGTAAGGTCTCAGACCCAAAATGGATACGTGGCAATTTTGATTTTGCAGTATGTCCATTTTCGTTAAAAAAGAGCCTTTTTTACAGGCGCGCTAGAAAATGGATCGGCGCGTGCCCCAAACCCGCGCCTACACCAGGAGCTTAGCCAGACACCCAATTTTGGGTGGGCCTGGGCCCAAGATGAGTGGGCAGAAGAACTCTGCCTTGTCCCACAAGTGATTTGTTCTCTTCCTCTCTCGCCTGCATGCCACATGGTCTCTCAAATATCTCCTCCCTCCCCCCGCATACCTTTTAAATTACAGGTTTTCACCGGCAGCGAGCAGCAACTATTATACACTGCTCACGTTGGCCCCCATAGCCTTCCCTCTGATGCAACTTCCCGTTTCCGCATAGGTGGAAATACATCAGAGGGAAAGCTGTGGAGCCAGTGCGAGCAGTATATTTCAGTCGCTGCTCGCTCCAGGCGAAGATCTGCTATGTACAAGGTATGCAGGAGGGACAGCTTTTGGGAGTTTTCGGCTGGTGGGGCTTGGTGATCCCTGCCAACTGCATCATAGGTGTGCTGCTACTGGGTGGGCCTTAGCTTAAAGTAGGTGGGCCTGGGTCCACCCGGGCCCACCCTTGGCTACACCACTGGCCTACACTACTGCAAACCATTTTTCAGCACGCCTTTGTAAAAGGACCCCCTAATCAGGAGAGGTTCTGGTAGCAGCAAAATCCTTCTCTCCCTATAAAATAGAGACTCCACATAGCAACAGTGTCAGGTTTGAATCTGCTACCCCTACCTCTGACCATCCCACATCAAGGGAGAACCTTCTAGACTGCTTTACCAGCATAGTATCTGGATTAGAAAGCCTGGTAGCTGTATTCCTCAGACCAGCACAAAATTGAATATGAGGAGATAGATTAAAGTATTCAGATGTCAGATCCATTGCTCTCTCTGGATCCCTAGAGGGATTGGGGACCCTTCTATATCCCTTCTCCCCAGAGGAGACTGGATTATTGGTGCGATTTTCCAAGAAGGCACTTAGACCACAAACCTTATGGTCACGTGATATAAAACATCTTAAGGCTAAAGGATTAGAGTGTGTCATCTGTGCAGGAGGTTCTGTGGATTCCAGCACAGCTAAAGGAACCCAAATCAGACAACCATCGTTTGGAACTCAGTCTCCCTGGGTTTCCTTCAAGAGTGCCATCCAACCAGGGCTGGATTAACACTATATTGGGCTTTAGGCAAGCATATATTTGTGCCCCCCCCCCTACCAGGGACCCCATCCCCCACTATCATTTCACCTCTCCAGAAATAGCAGGGAAAAGTGCAGACCTAGCTGTGGGTATGATAGCAGTAATAGTTTGTGTGTGAGCATAGGGACAATGCAATCACATGCTTTGAATGGAAAGGCTTAATGTCTAGTGCTGGAAATCTACCAAGTTACCCAATTCCAGGGGGGAAATTCTTAGCCAGTCCTGGATTTCTGCAACCGTATCCTAGCATATTATGGGACCCGGTGTGCTGATTTCAATTGATGGTATCAGAGACTACAAATAGAACACTGACTTGGGATATAAGTTCAAAAACAGGCCTGGCCAAAAGGTGTTCCTGAAGCTGGGTAACTTGGCAGCAGTGGGCTAAGAACCAGGGAAGGGAAATGGGACTTGATATACTGCCTTTCTGAGGTTTTTGCAACTACATTCAAAGCAGTTTACATATATTCAGGTACTTATTTTTGTACCAGGGGCAATGGAGGGTTTAGTGACTTGCCCAGAGTCACAAGGAGCTGCAGTGGGAATTGAACTCAGCTCCCCAAGATCAAAGTCCATTGCACTAACCACTAGGCTACTCCAGTTGGTTTCATTTTAGTGCCTCTGATAAAAACCAGAGATTCCAAGGATGCCCAAAAGAGTGAGATTTAATGGCAATCAGCCACAAAATATTGATGCCAAAATAATATGCCTAGGTGTGTTATATAAAGTATGCCTAAATTTCCACGCGCTTTACAGACTATGCCAAGCGCCCGTCCGCACGACTACATTTAGTCGTGGGCAGTTATACCAAGTAAAACTTGGTGTAAATGCTGATGCCTAAATTAGTTGTGGACCGGGTGTATTCTATAACAATGTGCATAGATTTTAGAAATGCCCATGACCAGGGCCGGTCTTAGGCCGAGGCGGCTGCATAGGGCCCCGCACTTAGGGGGGCCCCGCGCGGCGCGCCTCAGTCAGCCTTGACCTAGTTCCACCCGCCCGGGGATCGCCGCCGCTCGTCCCAACTGCCCGCCCTCTTCTCTCCCCCACGATCGATCCCTTTCCTTTTTTTTCTTTTAAATTTACCTCCAGTCTGGCAGCGTCAGTGAAAGAGCTCCCAGTAAAGGCGCTTCTCTTCGCTGTGTCCCGCCTTCTTCCGACATCATGACGTCAGAAGAAGGCGGGTCACTGAGCGAAGAGAAGCGCTTTTACTGGGAGCGCTTTCACTGACGCTGCCGGACTGGAGGTAAATTTAAAAGAAAAAAAGGAAAGGGATCGATCGTGGGGGAGAGAAGAGGGCGGGCAGTTGGGGCAGGGGAAAGAGGGACATGGATGGGATGGCAGAGCTCAGGGAGAGAGGGGAATTGCTGGATACATGGATGAATGGAGGGGGGCAGGGGAGAGAGGAACAGATGGGAGGGCAGGGCCCAGGGAGAGGAGAAATTGCTGGAAATGGAGGGGAAGGGAGAGGGGAGAATTAATGGATGTGGATGGAGGAGGGAAGGGCAGAGAGGGCCAAGGATGGACTTGGATGGGATGGCAGGGCCCAGGGAGAGGAGAAATTGCTGAAAATGGAGGGGAGGGGAGAGAGGAGAATTGCTGGATGTGGATGGAAGAGGGAAGGGCAGAGAGGGCCAAGGATGGACTTGGATGGGATGGCAGGGCCCAGAGAGAGGAGAAATTGCTGGAAATGGAGGGGAGGGGAGAGAGGAGAATTGCTGGATGTGGATGGAGGAGGGAAGGGCAGAGAGGGCCAAGGATGGACTTGGATGGGATGGCAGGGCCCATGGAGAGGAGAAATTGCTGGAAATGGAGGGGAGGGGAGAAAGGAGAATTGCTGGATGTGGATGGAGGAGGGAAGGGCAGAGAGGGCCAAGGATGGACTTGGATGGGATGGCAGGGCCCAGGGAGAGGAGAAATTGCTGGAAATGGAGTGGAGGGGAGAGAGGAGAAATGCTGGATGTGGATGGAGGGGAAATTGTTGAATTTAAGGGCTGGATCGGAACACTTTGAAGGCAGATGCTGAAACTGGAGAATGGATAGGGACAGGGGGCTACAGATGGTAGACAGAACACATAAGGACACAGGAGGATGGTGGACATGGTGAGAGAAAAAATATCAAATGGAAAGAAGACACTGCATAAAACAGAAGACACTGGGACCAAAGCGAATAGAAAAACTAAATGATCAGATAACAAAGGTAGAAAAAAAGTATTTTATTCAGAATTTATTAATTGGAATATGTCAGCTTTTAGAAATGTGCATCTGTGATATTTTGCATGTAAGTTTCAATTTTTCTAGTATTGCTGCATGCTGAGTCTGACTTCTTGAGGTAACTTTCCATTTAGTATTTTGCCTTCATATTTGTTGTGTCATGTGTTTTTCATGTGTGATCAAGGTACAGTATCCTGCTAGCGTGTAGTATTTGCAGCCCTTTTTTTTCACAAGGTAGTGTATTGGTGTTTTAGAGCCTGGTGTAATTACAGTTCTTCCTTTCCATGCATAAGTTTGTAGCTCGTCCTGTCCTTGGAATTAGTGCTGTTATGGTTTGGTAAGGTTCTGACTGTGTTTTTGCACAAGTTTGTGTATAGTGTTTTGCAGTGGAGAGATTGTGACCCCCCGGGGTTATGAGAATTGGAACTACTAATTGTGGACTTGAACTGAATAATTTCTTGGGAGGCAGGGTTTCATGATAGCATTGTGCTTATTATTTCAATCAGTTTTTCTGTACAAGTTTAGCTTCATTTGTCTTTATTTTAAATTTCATAAATAAAAAATTTTCTAAAAATTGAATAATCTTATCAATGGGTGGGGTGGGGGTGGGGCTAATATAGGGGCGGGGCTAGGATGGGGCCCCACCAAATTGGTCTGCATAGGGCCCCGCACTTGCTAAGACCGGCCCTGCCCATGACCCACCCATGGCCATGCCCCCTTTTCAACTATGCAACTTAGAATTTATGTGCATCATGTTACAGAATACGCTTAGACAGCTGTGTGTGTAAATTCTAATTAATGCCAATTAGTGTCAATTGCTTGTTAATTGGCAATTATTGGCACTGATTGGCTTGTTAACTAATTAAGTTGCGTGTGCAAATCTAGAATATGACTGGATTTGCACGTGCAACTTAAGTCACGCTGTATAGAATCCGGGGGAATGTGTCTGAGATATAAATTTATAAAGTTTTACATGTGAAAAAAGGTTCACAAATGGAAAAAGCAAACTAAAATATCTTAGCTTTGTTTGATGTTTCTGAAAGGATATAGGCAGACTGGAGGCAGTATTAGGACAGTGTTCAGAGGAATTTGCTTAAGTGATTTAATAGTTAACAGTGTAAATTCCCTGGGCTGAAAATTTCTCTTCACTGAACTTCTTTATTTCAGCCCAGATTTTCAAAGGGAAGCTTTGTTTATATGAGACTGTCCTCACCAGATACACAGAAGCATACCCAAGTACATGCACTTTCTAGCTCTCTTTTCTTGTGCTGTCTTGCTGCTCATGTGCTCATTCAGGCAGTGCCACCCCCAGGTCGGCCAGCCATCATATACAATTCTGGCATTTGCTGCCAATTCTTTTCTGTAACTGACAGCAGACCCTTCATACTTTCCCCCCATTCTTCAGGCCATATCTCCCTCCTACACCCCCCTCCCCAAGAACATTTACTAGTCATCCCACTGGTTCTCTCTAAAGACTAGAGGAGAACTGTTTGATCCTTGCCACCCTCAGTGGTAGAAGATGAGAGTTAAAGGAGGTGCAACATTGCTGAGAAACAGGAATGAATTGCTGGAGAGATCTTGTATATGCTTTTGCTACAGTTACTGCTTTGGTTGTCACATGCTGACGCCTTGACACAGTTGAAATCATGACTGAATCTAAAGATATTAGTAAATTCCGGTTCAGAACAAGCTCGATGAATTGAATGAGTTATTGAATCTGGAGAGTCACAAAAGTCTGAACTGCTTTGGCCTTCTGATAACACAAGTGAGATGGACGTCAATGTACTGGAAACATCCAACATGAACATCCATTTTATGAACTGAAACGGCCTTGGTCCCAAAATCTATACATTTGGTTGTATACCTAGTTCCCGCCCCACAGGGCGAGAATTAGAAGACTATGCAAAGACATTCTCCCAGGGTTACACATAGATGTCTATTTCTCCTGAAGCTGTCACATAGCCCAGTATCCCTTGCCAGTTTTTTTTTTTTATGTGTTTGAGGGGGGGGGGGGGGGGGGGGGAGAGGGGAGGTGTCTCCCCTAATTCCTCCAGTGGAGTGCTGAGGAATAGGAGCACTTTTCTGAAATTTGGATGTCACAGGTAGCAGATCTACCTCCTGAAGTCCAACTTTTTGAACGTAGACTTTCATTTCCCTTCTGAAATGGGGAATAAATGTCTCACCTACCCTTGCCCCACCCATTTATGCCCAGACCATGATCCCTTGTCATTTGGACATTCTTTAGTTTTAGATGTCCACATCTTGGCTTTGTAAAATTGGAACTTAGACATCTAAGTGCTGGTTTATGGGTGTCCAAAATGCAAATGACACTTCTAAAATAAGCACCTATGGTGCTTATTTTCGAAACATGTGTATGTCTCAAAAGTCCAAAATCGACATCCTTGTGCTTGAACCATCCAAATACCGATTTAGAAGAGGCAGAAAATGCTGTTCTTCCAAATAACAAGGGGGCATGTTGACATGTATGATAAGATGTTTAAATACTTGAAAGGTATTAATATAGAAACAAATATTTTCCAGAGAAGGGAAAATGGTAAAACTAGAGGACACGAATTGAGGTTGCGAGGGGGTAAACTTAGGAGTAATATCAGGAAATTCTTTTTCATGAAGATGGTGGTTGATGCCTGGAATGCCCTCCCAAGGGAGGTGGTGGAGAAAAAAACTGTGGCGGAATTCAAAAAGGCGTGGGATGAATACAGAGGATCTCAAATTAGAAAATGAACGGTATAAAAAACAAAACTTATTGGGTTGCATATATGTTTGCATGTCAAGCGGTGCTTAGATAGCAAGTCTGGCTGTATCGATTATGGCCAGTGCTGGGCTGGCTTGTACGTTCTGAGTCCCGCATATAGAAATTCGGTTTATCATGGGCTGGAGAAAGCTTCGGAAACTCCAGTACTTTGGACCGTAAGGACAGTGCTGGGCAGACTTTTAAGGTCTGTGCCTCGTAAATGACAAGACAGATTTGGATAGGCTGGTGTGGGCTTTGACGGCAACTCCAGTAGTTGAAACATAAGGACAGAACCAGGCGGATTTCTAGGTCTATGTATATACAAGATTAAATCAGTGTATGCTGATAAGTACATAAGTACATAAGTAATGCCACACTGGAAAAAGACCAAGGGTCCATAGAGCCCAGCATCCTATCCACGACAGCGGCCAATCCAGGCCAAGGGCACCTGGCAAGCTTCCCAAACGTACAAACATTCTATACATGTTATTCCTGGAATTGTGGATTTTTCCCAAGTCCATTTAGTAGCGGTTTACAGACTTGTCCTTTAGGAAACCGTCTAACTCCTTTTTAAACTCTGCCAAGCTAACCGCCTTCACCACATTCTCCGGCAACGAATTCCAGAGTTAATTACGCGTTGGGTGAAGAAACGTTTTCTCCGATTTGTTTTAAATTTACTACACTGTAGTTTCATCGCATGCCCCCTAGTCCTAGTATTTTTGGAAAGTGTGAACAGACGCTTCACATCCATCTGTTCCACTCCACTCATCATTTTATATACCTCTATCATGTCTCCCCTCAGCCGTCTCTTCTCCAAGCTGAAAAGCCCTAGCCTCCTTAGTCTTTCTTCATAGGGAAGTTGTCCCATCCCCGCTATCATTTTAGTTGCCCTTCGCTGCACCTTTTCCAATTCCACTATCCTGCTTATTTTTGAAAGAGAAAAACGCCTATAGTGCGACCTAAATCGGGAGATAGACGTTTGTCTCGCAAAGGCGCCCAAATCGGTATAATCGAAAGCCTATTTTGGGCGTTTCCAACTGAACTCCGTCGCGGAAACGAATAAAGTTGACGGGGCGTGGTGAAGCCATGGCGGAGGCGGAACTGGGGTGTGGTTATCAGCCGAGGAGAGATGGGCGTCTTTAGCTGATAATAAAAAAAAAAGGTGTTTTTACCGCAATTTTGGGTCACTTTTTTTGGACCCTTTTTTTTCACGAACAAGTCCCAAAAAAGTGCTCCAACTGCCCAGATGACCACTGGAGGGAATTGAGGATGACCTCCCCGGATTCCCCTAGTGGTCACTAACCCCCTCCCACCAAAAAAAACCCCACTTTACAAACTTTTTTCCAGCCTCTATGCCAGCCTCAAATGCCGTACCCACCTCCATGACAACAGAATGTGTTCGATCCTGTCACAGCCTTTCCCTGGGTCAGATGTGGCTCTCGGGTGCAGTACAGGGTCACATCAGCATTGCATTGTGGTGGGTGTAGGGTATTGTGTTAGCTTGTTGGTAGTTGGTAGGCTCTTCTCCCATGGTGCTTTTCCCCCTGCCTACTGGGTCAGAGTGTGCCCTGTTGTGTTTCCTGTTGTAGTCCATGCGGTAGTGGCCATTTTTGTAAGCCAGTTTTAGTTTCCTTTCCTGTGTTAGCCACGTTAGACAACTTAGTTCTTCCCTTGAGTGTGGCTGAAAGAGGGCATTGTACAGCATTCTGCCAGCTCTGACCTACTGCTCATCTCAGTACCAGGGAGACTCGTTGCCAGTGGGGCACAACCTCTGATCTGCAGTTAACTGTGAGTAAAGGCGGTTATTCCAATAAAGGACGTTTTCGGAGAGATTAGTCTTCAGGTGTCAACTGGTGTGCCAATGTTATATAGCAGCAACCAGTCCTAGAGGCCTGCGTGTATGCAGGTCCCTGGAGCACTTTCAGTGGGTACCGCAGTGCACTTCAGCCAGGTGGCCAGGCCCATCCCCCCCCACCTGTAACACTTGTGCTGGTAAATGGGAGGCCTCCAAAACCCACTGTACCCACATGTAGGTGCCCCTTCACCCCTAAGAGCTATGGTAGTGTTGTACATTTGTGGGTAGTGGGTTTTGGGGGAGGGGGGTTGGGAGCTCAGCACCCATGGTAAGGGAGCTATGCATGTGGGAGCTTTTTCTGAAGCCAACCGTACTGACCTAGGGTGCCCAGTTGGTGTCCTGGCATATCAGGGGGGCCAGTGTACTACCAATCCTGGCCCCTCCCATGACCAAATGGCTTGGATTAGGACGTTTTTGAGCTGGGCGTTTTTAGTTTCCATTATCGCTAAAAACAAACAAACACCCAGCTCAAAAACGTCCATTTTTTTGAAAATTCGGTTCAGTCCGCCCCTTTACGGACCCGTTCTCGGAGATAAACGCCCATGGAGATAGGCGTTTCCGTTCGATTATGCCCCTCTATATCTTTCTTGAGATGCGGCGACCATAATTGAACACAATAATCAAGGTGCGGTCGCACCATGGAGCGATATAACGGCATTATAATATCCTCACACCTGTTTTCCATACCTTTCCTAATAATACCTAACATTCTATTCGCTTTCCGAGCCACAGCAGCACACTGAGCAGAAGGTTTCAGTGTATTATCAACAACGACACCCAGATCCCTTTCTTGGTCCGTAACTCCTAACGTGGAACCTTGCATGACGTAGCTATAATTCAGGTTCTTTTTTCCCACATGCATCACCTTGCACTTGCTCACATTAAACGTCATCTGCCATCTAGCCGCCCAGTCTCGTAAGGTCCTTCTGTAATTTTTCACAATCCTGTCGTGAGTTAATGACTTTGAATAACTTTGTGTCATCAGCAAATTTAATTACCTCGCTAGTTACTCCCATCTCTAAATCATTTATAAATATATTAAAAAGCAGCGGTCCTAGCACAGACCCCCGAGGAACCCAACTAACTACCCTTCTCCATTGTGAATACTGCCCATTTAACCCCACTCTCTGTTTCCTATCCTTCAACCAGTTTTTAATCCACAATAGGACTTTTCCTCCTATCCCATGACCCTCTAATTTCCTCTGTAGCCTTTCATGAGGCACCTTGTCAAACGCCTTTTGAAAATCCAGATACACAATATCAACCGGCTCCCCTTTGTCCACATGTTTGTTTACTCCTTCAAAGAATTGAAGTAAATTGGTCAGGCAAGATTTCCCCACACAAAAGCCGTGCTGGCTCGGTCTCAGTAATCCATGTCCTTGGATGTGCTCTGTAATTTTGTTTTTAATAATAGCCTCTACCATTTTCCCCGGCACTGACGTCAGACTCACCGGTCTATAATTTCCCGGATCTCCCCTGGAACCTTTTTTAAAAATGGGCGTTACATTGGCCACCCTCCAATCTTCCGGTACCACGCTCGATTTTAAGGATAAATTGCATATCAGTAGCAGTAGCTCATTTTTCAGTTCTATCAGTACTCTAGGATGAATACTGAATTGATAATGACCATTAAGGTCTTTAACTGCCATCACTTGCTATGTTACTATGTTACTAAAATCTGGACACCCAACAGCTATTATTGAAGGCGAAGAAACATCCATGTCTAAATAGAAGGATGTCCCTCCAGGATACAAAAAGTTGCCCAAATTGAGCAGCTGTCCATTGGAGGGATTAAGCGAGACACCTCCTTAATATAATCTAAATTTTGTACCTGGGGCTCCCGGGGCTTTAAACAGATTCCTGACTGTCCTGGGAGTGTGGCCCAAAGTTTAGTTGCTCCCAGTTGGGAGACACATGACTGGCACATCTCCAGGTCACTCAGAAAGGAGAGAAGGCTGGCAGAGAAATGACAGAAAAGGTCCGTGCTATGCCTGAGCTCCAAGGCCTATTAGTTAATTTTGGGGTCCTTTTACAAAGCTGCAGGAAAAAGGGCCCTGCAGGGGCTGTTTTTCCCACACGCCAGGGCCCTTTTTACCACAGCAGGTAGAAAAAAGCCCCCAGCACACATGAACATGAGGAGCCCTTACCGCCACCCTTTGAGGTGGCGATAAGGGCTCACGTGCTAACCCGGCAGTAACCGAGCAGTGAGCGATGATGCCTGAATATTGCCATGTTACAAACCATTCTGGGGGGAATTCTGCTTCACAATGATAGGAAGAGCCGACATCGAAGGATCAAAAAGCAGCGTCGCTGTGAACGCTTGGCTGCCACAAGCCAGTTATCCCTGTGGTAACTTTTCTAACACCTCCTGCTTAAAACCCAAAAAGTCAGAAGGATCGTGAGGCCCTGCTTTCACGGCCTGTATTCATACTGAAAATCAAGATCAAGCGTGCTTTTGCCCTTCAGCTCCATGGGAGGTTTCTGTCCTCCCTGAGCTCGCCTTAGGACACCTGCATAACGGTTTGACAGGTGTACCGCCCCAGTCAAACTCCCCATCTGCCACTGTCCCCACAGTGTGATCAGGGTGGGACTACCGCCGGCAGTCGCGTTGGGCTGGCGGTAGTCCCGGAAGAGCGAGTGGTAAGCTCTCATTAGGCTTACTGTCGATCTGTAAAAGGCTCCCTTTGTGCGTTTGCACCATTCATCCATAAGCGAATGCATTGGGATCATGCTGGAAAGGTGCCAGCAATAAATGTTTGTGTGCCCCAGATGTTGCCCAAAGGGAGGGGAAGATTCTATGAGGTGCAAAAACGTGCACCTGCGCACGGCTAAAAGGGGAGACCAGCAAGGACACCTGTTAGGACTAAAATCCCCAAAATAAATATTTTTTAAAGTTGATGGTACCTTTTTAAAGATAGTAAATGTGGTTGGGATTTCTTGGGAAGTGCTGTTTGGTTGCACAGTAGCAGAAACACTGCTAAAGCATGCATTTAACAGAAAAAGTTCTAAGTCAAAAATAAAGTCCTAAAGAGCTCAAAAGATGGGAATTGTTGAATAAAAGCAACGTTTAGTGTCTGCTAACTTGTATGATTGAAGTTTGATGGCAAAACAAAGTTCTAAAACATTGTTTTTAACGTATTAAAAGTGGGAAGTGTAACTGTGACTGGAAGGCTATGACAGCCCTTCTCTGATTAACTGCACTTTTTTCCTATAGATATCCACGTGACGGTGTGAGAAAAACAGCTGAGGAACTCCAGAGGCAGCCAGGTGTTTCTGTGAGAGAGCAGTGTGAGTTGTAAAAGTTTTCAGAAGTAAGGCCCATATGCACAAAGGTCCCCGTTAAGTATCCGCCTGTATTTCCAAATATGAAAACATTACCGATTTGGAAATAGAGTGATTCCCAAAGAGAATCACATGCAAATGAGCTGCTCATTGCTTTTGCGACCCAGCTCATTTGCATGTGATATGGGGGAAGCCAGTCAGTGAGCTGAGCATGCACAGAACAGTCAATCGCTAAGCACAAGCTGCATCTATGAAAGCTGGAGTAGCTTTTTTTTTTTTCCAAAACTGCCACGGTGATGCCAGGAGCCTGCATTCTCCTGCCGGGAGGGGGTGGGGGCCGCTGTCCGCTGACGCTGGGAACCTACATTCTCCTGCCGAGCCTACAGTCTCTTGACTCGGGGGGGGGGGGGGGTAGATCCTGAAACCTCCTCACCTCCATTACATGGCAAGCTTAGCAGCAGCAATGCCTGGCTGGAGAGGGCTAGCAGACAGCGTAGGCTTTTTTTTGTGCTCAGGGCTGCTGAGACTGCTCACGCATAGCAAAACTGCTCGCGCATAGCCTACAGGAAGGGCAGCCGGCTGTAAGGCAAAGACTTTTCTGCTCTCTCGTTTCCTCTCCCTCTCTCTCCCTCCTCCCCATGCTTTTCTCTTAAAGTGTACTGTAGGCATGGATTGCTGGGCTTTTACAGTAATATGTTTCAGCCTTTGCTGATGCTCTCACATCTTCAGCCCAAGAGGACCCTGCGGATGTGAAGTACTAGCAAGAACTGTCAGAACCGACAGCTCCAGACCTCCCATTAAATTTTCAATCGTAAAGGCAGGGGTTGCTTCTGTGCATCAGGTTGGAAAACTGCTGTGCATCGCTTTGCATGCACATTTGTATAGTAATTACATAGGTGTCGACTTCGTGGGTGCAGTGGGTGCTTGACCTCCCCCAATATTTTGGGATCTGTCACCCAACCGGAACACATCGGAAGTTCAAGTTCCAACCCCAGCCCGACCTGCCCGCCCTCTTCTCCCACAACAGCCCTCCTTTCCTTCCTGCCGTCCAGCGTTTAAAACATTTTACCTCAAGTCGTGGTGGCAGTGAAGGCAACAAGCTCGCCTCCAGCCTTCCCTTCCCTTCCCTCTCATTGTCCCGCCCTTGCAGCAAGGAAATTACATCAGAGGAGGGCAGGTGGCAGAAGATTCACTATCACTATCTGCAGCTATGGTTTGTCAGTATGAGGGAAATGGCCTGTTTTGAACTTAGGACCTATCAGCACAGCCATCCACTCTCTCCCACAGCTGGTGATAAGAAATGCTGTGGCGCAAGTATTTACACTTGTACCCTGCAACTAGACTCATTTTGCACACCATTCATTTTTGATTTGGTATTGCTCTGTTGTTATTGTTTTATCTGACTGTTGCAATGAAATATATTTAAAAAAAAACCAAAACAAAAGAAGATGAGTGTAGTCTAAGACTATTTCTTTTTTGGTAGTGGCAGGTGGTGGGAGAATATTGGGTTGCGTTCATTCAGCACCCCCAATCATTTTGAAAAGTTGGCTCCTATGAGTAATTAGCCTAGTGGTTAGTGCAGTGGGCTTTGATCCTGGGGAACTGAGTTCAATTTCCACTGCAGCTCCTTGTGACTCTGGGCAAGTCACTTAATCCTCCATTGCCCCTGGTACAAAATAAGTACCTGAATATATGTAAACTGCTTTGAATGTAGTTGCAAAAAACCTCAGAAAGGCAGTATATCAAGTCCCATTTCCCTTTCGCTTTATAATAGCTTTGCATTCTGTTTTTGTTATCTGCTACTGTGATAGGAAAAGAGCTCGGCGAACCCTTTTGTGCATGTCTCATTTTACTCCTTCCTCGCTAAACCAGGTAGAACTGGTATAAAAACCATGTTGCTGGCTCGTTAGGTTTAGTGCATCTAGGCCTAAGAGAATTTGCTTGACTTATTAAGAAACAGCATTCATACAAGTGAGTGGACTATACTGAAGTGTTTGTTTCTCAGACGTGATCTGAAGGCTAAGTATCGCTTGAGTGAACTGAACTCTCTGAAAGAAGTTTACTAAATAACTAAAAAGTTTTATTGCTCCTGCAGGAGTTAAAGTTTGTTTCACAGCAAATTCTGATATTATTTTATAGGTCTGTTTGGTGAAATAGTTTCTGAAGTAGTACAGACCTAAGGACTTGATTTTATTTATTTATATCCTGCATTATCCCAAACAAGTTCAAGTTCAATGTGGCTAACAATAAACACCTGCAAAAAGTACAATACAATTAGTATTAGCATATGTAGTAATAATACAATACACAAACTTCACTACTATTGAATAACAAGAGCAAGGTTCCAAGCATGCCCAAGAGCTAACAGTTACAAGTGTGAGTAAGGGATTTGCTAAATAAAAATGCTTTCAACAGCTTTTGAAATAAGAGGTAATTGGTAACGTATCTTAATGGATTAGGCACAGAATTCCATATCTTTGTACCTTGATAGGTGAAGCCAGCATTTTGCATAGATTTATACAACTTGTGCAGTCTCACAGTTAGAAACATGAGAGAAAAAAATTTCCTTGTTCTAGGATTATTATCCAGCTTATAATCGAACGAGAATAACGCCCAAGTTCCGACCTAAATCGGGAGATGGGCGTTCTTCTCACAAAAACAAATAAAGCGGTATAATCGAAAGCCGAACTTTGGACGCTTTCAACTGCACTCCGTCGCGGATGCGGACAAAGTTGACGGGGGCGTATCGAAGGCGTGTCGAAGGCGGAACTGGGGCGTGGTTATCGGGCGAACAGAGATGGGCGCCCTTCGCCGATAATGGAACAGTTTTGAGCTAGAATTTAGGACACTTTTCCTGGACCCTGTTTTTTGACGAATAAGGCCCCCAAAAGTGCCCTAAATGACCAGGTGACCCCCAGAGGGAGTCGGGGATGACCTCCCCTGACTCCCCCAGTGGTCACTAACCCCCTCCCACCACAACAAATGATGTTTCACAACTTTTTACTTTCACCCTCAAATGTCATACCCTCCTCCCAAGCAGCAGTATGCAGGTCCCTGGAGCAGTTGTTAGGGGGTGCAGTGGACGTCAGGCAGGTGGACCCAGGCCCATCCCCCCCCCTACCTGTTACAATTGTGCTGCTTAATGCTACTAGTCGTCCAACCCCCCCAAACCCACTGTACCCACATGTAGGTGCCCCCCTTCACCTCTTAGGGCTATAGTAATGATGTAGACTTGTGGGCAGTGGGTTTTGAGGGGGATTTGGGGGGCTCAACACCCAAGGGAAGGGTGCTATGCACCTGGGAGCTCTTTTACCTTTTATTTGGTTTTTGTAAAAGTGCCCCCTAGGGTGCCCGGTTGGTGTCCTGGCATGTGAGGGGGACCAGTGCACTATGAATCCTGGCCCCTCCCATGAACAAATGCCTTGGATTTATTCGTTTTTGAGCTGGGCGATTTCATATTCCATTATCGCTGAAAAGCAAAAACGCCCAGCTCACACCTTGACGAATAAAACATGGGCGTCTTTTTCTTTTAAAAAATACGATCCGCCCCGCCCCTTCACGGACCCGTTCTCGGAGATAAACGCCCATGGAGATAGGCGTTTCCGTTCGATTATGCCCCTCCACGTCAGTCATCAAATCCAATTGGCAATAAATACAGTGCCTACATTTTTAATGGCCCTTTCCAATCACAGATGACTTTGATGGACCACAAAAAGATTGAGTTAATAAATCCCCTCAAAGTTTAGCCCTACAGCAGGCAAAATATGGGTGATATTGAAGTGCATGCCAATGATGAAGGATAATGTTATATAATGCATATACACATGGAGAGTAAGGTAGTACACAAACTATAGACTTTTTATCCTGACCCTAACCCTTACTCACTTGTTCAGTACACATATTTTATCATTCCCACCTTAGTAATTCCAGTATCCTAGTGGTTAGTGCAGCAGACTTTGATGCTGGGGAACTGGATTCAATTCCCACTGCAGCTCCTTGTGACTGTGGGTAAGTCACTTAACCATTCATTGCCCCAGGTACAAAATAAGTACCTGTATATATGTAGACCACTTTGAATGTAGTTGCAAAATACCACAGAAAGGCGGTATATCAAGTCCCTTATCTCTTATTTGTCCTGTTTGTCTGTCCTAATTAGACTGTAAGCTCTGTCGAGCAGGGACTGTCTCTATATGTCCAGTGTACAGCACTGCGTACGTCTAGTAGCACTATAGAAATGATAAGTAATAGTAGTAGTAGATTGTGCTATTATAATTTGGAGTTTCTTTCTAATTTTAAATTTTGTTTGTAATATGAGTAACATAGTAGATGACGGCAGAGAAAGACCTGCACGGTCCATCCAGTCTGCCCAACAAGCTAAACTCATATGTGCTACTTTTTGTGTATACCTGACCTTGATTTGTATGTGCCATTTTCAGGTCACAGACCATAGAAGTCTGCCCAGCACTAGCCCCGCCTCCCACCACCGGCTCTGCCACCCAATCTCCGCTAAGCTTCTGAAGATCCATTCCTTCTGAACAGGATTCCTTTATGTTTATCCCGTTTTCATCTCCACCACCTCCCGCGGGAGGGCATTCCAAGTATCCACCACTCTCTCCGTGAAAAAATACTTCCTGACATTTTTCTTGAGTCTGCCCCCCTTCAATCTCATTTCATGTCCTCTAGTTCTACTGCCTTCCCATCTCCGGAAAAGGTTCATTTGCAGATTAATACCTTTCAAATATTTGAACCACTTTCTTGTGTTTTCACGATTGGCGGTATATCAAGCTGAATAAACCATAAACCATTTAAGTTTTGCTTTGATTCCAACTTCTTCTGATGCATGGATACTCTTTATGTATCCCATGCATTTTTGAATTGCATCACTGTCTTTGTCCCCACCACTTCCATTGGGAGGACATTCCAGGCATTCAAAATCTTCTGTTCTGCAACCTCAATTCATGTCCTGTAAGTTCTATAACTTTCTTGTCTCTGAGAAAGATTTGTTTGTATATTAATACCTTTCAAATATTTAAACATCTGTATCATTTTTCTCCAGTCCCTCCTTTCCTCCAAGGTATACATTCAGGTCTTCAAGTTTCCTCATATGATGTTTGGCACAAATCCTCCTCTGAACTGCATCTTTTCATATTCTTAGTGAGATACGGCCTCCATAACTGAACATAATACTTCAAGTGGGACCTCATCAGTAACTTGTACAGGGGCACAATACCTCCTTTCTTCTACTGGTTATTCCTCTGTCTCTGTAGGCTAGCATCCTTCTGGCTTAGGCACTGCCCTTACACATTGCTTCACCACTTTGAGGTCCTCAGATACTATCACCCCAAGATCCCTCTCCTGCTCTGTGCACATCAGCCTCTCACCCCTTATCACATACAGCTCCTTGGGATTTCTACATCCTCAAGTGCACTACTCTATACTTATTTGCAGTAAATTTTAACTGCCAGATATTAGACCATTCTTCTAATTTTTTTATAGCTCATTTCTTGTCTATTCCTTCCAGTGTATCTACTCTTTTGAAAATCTTCATGTCATTTGCCCCAGTACCAATCCAGGGTATCCACTCTTTTGAAAATCTTCAGTCATTTGCCCCGGTACCAATCCTTGAGGCATTCCACTTCTCACCTTTCTTTCCTCTGAGTTTGTTCCATTTACCACCATCACCCTATGCCACCTATCAGTGAACCAATTTCTGATCCAGTTTACCACCATGGGTCTCATCCCCAAATTGCTTAGCTTATTTACAAGCATCCTATGTTTCTGCCAGGTACTTGTGACCTGAATTGGCCACTGTTGGAAACAGAGTACTGGGCTAGATGGACCATTGATCTGACCCAGTATGGCTATTCTTATGTTCTTAAGAGTATCAAAAGCTTTACTGAAATCTAAGTAGGCCACATCCTCCATAGTTGTTTTGTCATCCAGTCAAAGAAATCAATCTGATTCATTTGACACAATTTTCCTTTGGTAAAGCCATGTTGCCTCACATCTTGTAACCCATTTGATTATAGAAAGTTGACTATCCTTTCCTTCTTCAGTGTTTCCTTTACCTTTCCTGCCAATGAGGTAAGGCTCACCGGTCTGTAGTTTCCCACCTTTTCTTTGTTACTGCCTTGTAAAAAGGGACAATATCAGCCTTTCTCCAATCCTATGATACTTCTCCAGTCTTCAAGGATCTATAAAACATATCCTTTAGGGGGCCCACCAATACTCTCTAAGCTCCCTCAATATCCCCATGGCTTTGTCCACATTCAGCTTTGCAAGTTTCGGGAACTTGTTTAAACTTTTTTTTTTAAGCACTGCTATGCTCATCACTTTTACCACATTCTCTAGCAATAAATTCCAGAGCTTAATTACACATTGAGTGAAGAAATATTTTCTCTGATTTATCCTAAATGAACTACTTATATCTTCATTGCATGCTTTCTAGTCCTTGCACTTTTAGAAAGAGTAAACAAGCGATTCACATCTACCCATTCCACTCCACTCCTCATTTATAGACCTCTTATCATATCTCCCCTCAGTCATCTCTTCTCCAAGTTGACAAGCCCTAGATTCTCTAGCCTTTCCTCATAGGGAAGCGTTGCTGCTATTTATTTATTTATTTATTTATTTTATTTATTTATTACATTTGTATCCCACATTATCCCACCTCTTTGCAGGCTCAATGCGGCTTACAATATATCATGGATAGTGGAAATGAAAGGAGAGTTGACATTTAGTGTTATCATTTTGGTTGCCCTTCTATGTACCTTTTCTAATTCCACTATATCTTTTTTGAGATGCGGTCACTAGAATTGCACACAATATTTGAACCAAGGTGTCACCTGCAATTTTTTTCTGTTCTGTGTTAACTCTGAAGCCAGGGACTGGAGCAAATTCCTGGCCTTTCTGGTTGTGGTGAAGATTTATCTACCCCATTGAACACATTCCTGCCACCTCCTTACAATATGTATATTCTCATACATACATTCTTACCCTTCAGCTTTGAAGGTTGTCATTATTTATTATGCATGCAAATAATAATGGTATGTGATTTTCCTCATAGCAGTGAAAGCTAACCATGCATGTTCTGTCTCTGCTGTTCACTCTAGTCTGCTCTAATCTGTGGTACAACAATTACCCAGTTACCCACTGATGTATCAGATTACAGCTTCTATCACCTGCTCTCCTGCGCTGACAGTTTATTCCGTCTTCTGGTAATAGCCTTTTCTTTTACCTCTCCAAACAGTTTACTCCATCAGAATAATCCTTCAGCTTCCCCAAAACCGTGTGGGGCAGATTTAAAATGTAGGCACCTACCGCTTGAGATAGCACCATAACCAGTGTTTTTAGTAGGCACCCTGATACAGAATTACCCTCTACAGGTCAGATTCGGTAAATGGCCTCATAATGTAGGCGTGCCAGAATAATGTGCATAGCGCTATGCTATAAACTGCATCTACAGGAAGACAAGGTTTATAGAATAGTGTATAGGCTGGGGGAATGCACAAATATTTAGGAGTGGCTATTTACACCATTGAAAATCTGGTGTAAATACCCACGCCTAAATGTACATGCGTTCTCTTGAATTCTATAATAGCGCGCGTAAATTTGATTGATGCCCCGACACACCTACACTCCTCTCATGGCCGTACCCCCTTTTCAGCTACGCGGGTTGGAATTTATGCCCCCCTCTTTTTAGAACACACCTAATAAAAAGTGTGCGTAAGTTCCAATTATTGCCAAGTAGTGATGATAATTGGTTGATATCAGCCAATTATGTGTGCTCCTCAATTGAGCAGCACACAAAAATTAGCTACGTGCACAATTTAATGCGCGCTACTCGCCATGCCTTATATAGAATCTTGCCCTAATGGTATTTCCCTGTTTTCTTATAACAGCTTTATAAGGCATTTATATTTGTTACGAAGCACAATTATGGTAATTATTTTGTCATAGCATCAGGAGGGATTTTAGAACAATTTAGAGGATATTGTGATGTGTGTTGAGATGTTTGTCTTAAAGCAGATTTGTGTCTGGTTGAGTTTGAGTTGTACAATACTGCATCTTGAGATACTTTTAACTATAACTGAATTGTTTCCAATGTGGTTTAGTGTTAGTAAGTGCTTGAACATTTAAAAAGTTACCCACAGTAATGCTTGCTAAGGCATTATTTGTTAAAAGTATAACTAATTTAGCTCAGACATGTATGCCTTGTGCCCATCCATATTAATTTGGGTTCTCTCAAAATATTGGGTCTGGCTATGCTACTGGCTAGAAAACACACGTTTCCATTTTTGCTTATATTGCACATATATCAGTGCTAGTAAGAAGTCACCAGTGCAAAGTCCTATGATGAAATCATTATCTCTTACAAAATCAAATCAGATAATCCTCCTTTGATGCCTCTGCTTCCTCTAGTTTCTAAGAAACATTATGAACCTCTGCTTTAAAGGACTCCTGCGCTAAGGGACATCTGGTCTGCAAAAGCTTTCATCGGACAGGTCAGTACTCACCCACTCTAATGTACTATGGTGTGGTGATAGTATGAGATTTGAAAGGTTTAACATAAGAATAGCCATACTGGGTCAGACCAATGATCCATCTAGCCCAGTATCCTGCTTCCAACAGTGGCCAATTCAGGTCACAAGTACCTGACAGAATCCCAAAGAGTAGCAGGATTCATACTCCTAATCCCAGGGATAAGCAGTGGCTTCCCCATGTCTATCTCAATAACAGACTATGGACTTTTCCTCTGGGAACTTGTCCAAACCTTTTTAAACCCAGATATACTAACTGCTGATACCACATCCTCAGGCAGCAAGTTACAGAGCTTAACTAGTCATTCAGTGAGAAAATATTTCCTACTGTTCATTTTAAAAGTAGTACCATGCAGTGGCATCTCTAGACAGAAATATTTGGGGTAGCACAGGGGGACCAGCTAGGTATGGGGGGGGGGGGGGGGGGGGCAAATGAAAGCGACATTTCTGCACATCATGTCGCTCCCTCTACCTTTCCCTTCCCTTTTTGTGCAGCACGTCTCTCCCTCTCCCTGCCCTTCTGTGTGCAATATGTCTCTCCCTCTACCTTCCTGTGCAGCATGTCTCCCCTCTTTCCCACCTCCGTTCTGTCCTGCGGCTCTACTCTTCCTACCTGCTTCCTCCTCACCCCTGGGATCCAGTTTCTTATCCAGTTTCTTTCCTGTCAGCCACGAGTTTACTAACATATCTGTTGCCAGCAGCGATTATATCAGGCTTTCCTCTGGCCACCCCAATCCTTTCCCTCTGCTGTGCTCCACCCATGCAACAAAAGGAAGTTCTGTCTGAAGGAAGGACCTTGGGGCTGGCCAGAGGAAGCCTGGTGTAATCATTGTTGGCAACAGCTACAACATAGGCAGTCAGTGGCTCAGACATTTGGGGAGGCTAAAGAGGGGCGGGACTGGGTAGGGCTAGGGTGAAGTGAGTGAGGTTAGGAAGGGGTAGAGTGACATCTATATAGGCAGTAAATGGGTCACTTTTGAACACAGCAGGGAAGTATCCCTTCAGTGGAGGAGTAGCCTAGTGGTTAGTGCAGTGGACTTTGATCCTGGGGAACTGAGTTCAATTCCCACTGCAGCTCCTTGTGACTCTGGGCAAGTCACTTAACCCTCCATTGCCCCTGGTACAAAATAAGTACCTGAATATATGTAAACTGCTTTGAATGTAGTTGCAAAAAACCTCAGAAAGGCGGTATATCAATCTGTCCAAAATTCCGCCGCACGTCTTATCTACCGCGTGAACCGATACTCTCATATCACCCCTCTCCTCAAGTCGCTTCACTGGCTCCCAATCCACTACTGTATACAGTTCAAGCTTCTCCTATTGACCTTCAAGTGCACTCAATCTGCTGCCCCCCATTACCTCTCTACCCTCCTCTCCCCGTATGTTCCCACCCGTAACCTCCGCTCTCAGGACAAATCACTCCTATCTGTACCCTTCTCCACCACTGCTAACTCCAGACTCCGCCCCTTCTGCCTCGCAGCACCTTATGCCTGGAACAGACTTCCTGAGCCCATACGCCATGCGCCCTCCCTGCCCATCTTCAAGTCCTTACTCAAGGCCCATCTCTTCTCCCTTGCTTTTGGCGCCTAACCACCTTCCCCATTCCTGTTACCTACACTGACTACGTAGTATGTTACCATTAGATTGTAAGCTCTCTTGAGCAGGGACTGTCCCTCCCCGTGTTTAAACTTGTACAGCGCTGAGTAACCCTGGCAGCGCTATAGAAATGCTAAGTAGTAGTAGTAGTAGTACTATTTCCCTTTCCCTTTCAGTATGTCCATGTGATACATATGTATATGCACATTGAATTCACTCCAGGGAATTATGTGCCCCCCAAAATGAAAGCAATACAACATATTAAACAGGGCAACATTGCAGTATTCTGAAAACATATGCATGTACTTTAACATTTGGCTCCCAGTCGACCCTAGCCCCCCAGTCCAGCATTTTCCTGTTGGCCAGTTTAACCGTGATGTTCAGCAGCACTGTAACATATCCTGTGGTGAATTGCCTATCAATGTTTTTGGTAGGTTCAAATGACCACCAGGCTTCAGATCTGCTGGCTTTTAGTTTATTGTTGAGCTACAAAACATGTTTAGTATAAGCATTATCTGTATTAGCTGTAACTAATGGTTAGAACAACAGAGTGAGAACCAGAGGAGCCAGGGTTCAATTATCAATGTCGCTTGGTAAGTCACAACTCTCCATTACCTCAGATACAAACTTAGATCATAAGCACCTCCGGGGACAAGAAAATACCTCCTGTTCCTGAATGTAACTCACCTTGACCCACTAAGAAAGGAGTGAGCTCAATCCAAATCTAAAATCCATTACAAGATATATTGTGAATCAATACAAAACCTTACAAAAATCACTCAAGACCTATAAGGTATTCTATTATACTATATAATACACTAACTTCCAAGAGTCACACAACAACTCTAAATTTAAAAAAAATGTTTCTACCTTTGTTGTCTGGCTATTTAATTTATCTAATTGTGTAGGTCCCAGTCTCTGGTTACTGCTTGTCTGTCATCTCTTCCTGTTTGTTTTTCTTCTCTCTCCTCCTGTCTTCATAAGTACATAAGTAATGCCACACTGGGAATAGACCAAGGGTCCATCAAGCCCAGCATCCTATCCACGACAGTGGCCAATCCAGGTCAAGGGCACCTGGCAAGCTTCCCAAACGTACAAACATTCTATACATATTATTCCTGGAATTGTGGATTTTTCCCAAGTCCATTTAGTAGCGGTTTACAGACTTGTCCTTTAGGAAACCGTCTAACCTCTTTTTAAACTCTGCCAAGCTAACTACCTTCACCACGTTCTCCGGCAACGAATTCCAGAGTTTAATTACACGTTGGGTGAAGAAACGTTTTCTCCGATTTGTTTTAAATTTACTACACTGTAGTTTCATCGCATGCCCCCTAGTCCTAGTATTTTTGGAAAGTGTGAACAGACGCTTCACATCCACCTGTTCCACTCCACTCATTATTTTATATACCTCTATCATGTCTCCCCTCAGCCGTCTCTTCTCCAAGCTGAAAAGCCCTAGCCTCCTTAGTCTTTCTTCATAGGGAAGTCGTCCCATCCCCGCTATCATATTAGTCGCCCTTCGCTGCACCTTTTCCAGTTCCACTATATCTTTCTTGAGATGCGGCGACCATAATTGAACACAATACTCAAGGTGCAGTCGCACCATGGAGCGATATAACGGCATTATAACATCCTCACACCTGTTTTCCATACCTTTCCTAATAATACCCAATATTCTATTCGCTTTCCGAGCCGCAGCAGTACACTGAGCAGAAGGTTTCAGTGTATTATCGACAACGACACCCAGATCCCTTTCTTGGTCCGTAACTCCTAACGTGGAACCTTGCATGACGTAGCTATAATTCAGGTTCTTTTTTCCCACATGCATCACCTTGCACTTGCTCACATTAAACGTCATCTGCCATTTAGCTGCCCTGTCTCCCAGTCTGGTAAGGTCCTTCTGTAATTTTTCACAATCCTGTCGCGAGTTAACGACTTTGAATAACTTTGTGTCATCAGCAAATTTAATTACCTCGCTAGTTACTCCCATCTCTAAATCATTTATAAATATATTAAAAAGCAGCGGTCCTAGCACTGACCCCTGAGGAACCCCACTAACTACCTTCTCCATTGTGAATACTGCCCATTTAACCCCACTCTCTGTTTCCTGTCCTTCAACCAGTTTTTAATCCACAATAGGACTTTTCCTCCTATGCCATGACCCTCCAATTTCCTCTGTAGCCTTTCATGAGGTACCTTGTCAAAGGACTTTTGAAAATCCAGATACACAGTATCAATCAGCTCCCCTTTGTCCACATGTTTGTTTACTCCTTCAAAGAATTGAAGTAAATTGGTCAGGCAAGATTTCCCCACACAAAAGCCATGCTGACTCGGTCTCAGTAATCCATGTCCTTGGATGTGCTCTGTAATTTTGTTTTTAATAATAGCCTCTACCATTTTCCCCGGCACTGACGTCAGACTCACCGGTCTATAATTTCCCGGATCTCTCCTGGAACCTTTTTTAAAAATGGGCGTTACATTGGCCACCCTCCAATCTTCCGGTACCACGCTCGATTTTAAGGATAAATTGCATATCACTAGCAGTAGCTCCGCAAGCTCATTTTTCAGTTCTATCAGTACTCTAGGATGAATACCATCTGGTCCAGGAGATTTGCTACTCTTAAGTTTGCTGAACTGCCCCATTACGTCCTATCCAGCATTATCCCATCTCTCCCTCTCTCTCTCCTCCCCATCCAGCATTACTCCATCTCTCTTTCTGTGTGTGTGTGTGTGTGTGTGTCTCTTTTCCTCCATCCAGCATTACCTCCTCTCCCTCTCTGTCTCACTCCCCCTCATTCAGCATTATTCTCACTCTCTGTCTCTCATCACCCCATCTAACATTACCCCATATCCCTCTCTGTCTCACTTTACCTATCCAGCATTAGCCTGTCTGTCTGTCTCTTCTCCCCCATTAAGCATTACCCCATCGCTGTCTTCTCCCCAATCCAGCATGAATCTGTCTCCCTCTGTCTCACTTCTCCTCATTCAGCACTATTCCCTCTCTGTCTCATTTCACCTCATCCAACATTACCTCCAACTCTCACTCTCTGTGTCCCCCATTAAGCATTATCCCATCTCTCTCTGCTCTATTGTCTCTCTCTCTCTCTCTCTTTTTGTGTCTCTTATCCTTTATTCATCATTGTCCCATCTCTCTCTCCCTCTCTTCTCTCCATCCCATCCTTCTACTTTCTCTCTCTTCCCCCCTCCCGCTCCACCCTGTTGCTGTTATCTGGATCAGGCCATATCATTTCTACAAGCAAGGACATGTGGGACCATTTTCCTGTGTGCTGCTGCAAGCTCAGCTGCTCCCGCCCCTCTGATGTAAACTTCCTGTGTCGGAGGTGCGGGAGCAACTGAGTTAGTGGTGGCATGCACAGGAAAATGGTCCCACATGTTTTTGTTGGTAAAAATGATACCACTCAACCGAGAAAACAGCACCAGCGTGAGTGGGAGGGAGGGAGGGAGGAAGAGAGAGAAAGGAGAGGTGCTGGGGGGGGGGGAGGGGGGTTGGAGGAAGCACTGATTTCGGTTGGGGTGGCAAGGCAATTTTTGGGGGTGGCATTTGTCACTCCATAGTGATGTCTATGGTACCATGTAACCTTCTTGAGTGTTCCCCAGTCTCTGTACATTTTGAAAGAGTATAAAATTGATTTACGTTTACCAGTTCTACACCACTCAGTATTTTGTAGACCTCTATCATAGCCCTCCTCAACCATCTCTTTTCTAAGCTGAAGAGTCCTAATCTCTTAAGCCTTTCCTTATATGAGAGGAGTTCCATCCCCTTAATCATTTTGGTCACCTTTGTTTGAACCTTTTCTAATTCTGCTGTCTTTTTTTAGATATGGCAACCAGAATTGCACACAATATTCAAGGTGTGGTCACATCATGGAGCAATATAGTGGCATTATAATATTCTTTGTCTTATTTTATATCCCTTTCCTAATAATTGCTAGCATTTTGTTTGCTTTCTTGGCTGCTGCCACACACGGGGTAGAAGATTTCAGCGTATTATCCAAGATGACACCTAGATTTTTTTCTTGGGTATTCACTACTAGGGTTTAACCTAGTATCAAATAACTATGACTTGGATTATTCTTCCCAATGTGCATAACTTTTGCACTTGTCCACATTAAATCTCATCTGCTATTTGGATACCCAGTCTTCCAACTTCCTGCAATTTTTCACAATCTGTATATGTTTTAACAACTTTGAATAGTTTGTGTCATCTGCAAATGTAATCACCCACTTGTCGTTCCCATTTCCAGATAACTAATAAATATATTAAATAGCACTGGTCCCAGTACAGATCCCTGGAGCACTTCACCATTCATCATCCTCCATTGATAGAATTGGCCATTTAACCCTACCCTCTGTTTTCTATCCATCAACCAATTCCTAATCCACAATAGAGCATTGCCTCATATGTCATGGGTTTTTAATTTTCTCAGGAGCCTCGCATGAGGGACTGTGTCAAATGTGTTCTGAAAATCTAGATACACTACATCAACCGGCTCACCTTTATTCACTTGTTCATGCATTCAAAGAAATGAAGCAAATTGGTGAGGCAAGACTTCCCTTGGATAAACTCATGTTGATTCTGTCCCATTAAACTATGTTTGCTATGTGTTCGATGGTTTTATTCTTTATAATAGTTTCCACTATTTTGCTTGGCACTGAAGTCAGGTTTACTGGTCTGTAATTTGCTGGATCACCCTGGATCCCTTTTAAAAAATAGGCGTTAAATAGGCCACCCTCTAATCTTCAGGTACTATGGATGATTTTAATGACAGGTTACAGATCACTAACAGCAGATCTGAAATTTCATATTTCAGTTCTTTCAGTATTCCAGGTGAATACCATCTAGTCCAGATAATTTACTACTCTTTAATTTGTTGATTTGGCTCAGTACCTCTTCCAGGTTCACCAAGATTTCTTTCAGTTCCTCCATATAATCACCCTTCAAAACCATCTCTGGTACAGGTATATCGCTTACATCTTCTTCAGTAAAGACCAAGGCAAAGAATTAATTCAGCATTTCTGCTATGGCCTTGTCCTTCCTGATTACCCCTTTTATGCCTTGATGATCTAATGGTCCCATGGTCTTCCTCACAGGCTTTCTGCTAGTGCTTATGTTGCTTCTTGTTTTCTTCATTTGGATTTTTTCCCATATTCTGAAATATGTTCTTTTGGCTCTAATAGCCTCTTTTATTTCTCCCTTTAACCAAGCTGGCTGCCCTTTGCTCTTTTTTCCACCTTTATTATACATAGAATACACCTGGTCTGGGCTTCCAAAATGGTATTTTTAAACAACGTTCATGCGTGATTTAAAGTCCTAACCATTGCAGTGGAGCCTTTTAGCTTTCTTTTAACCATTTTCCTTATTTTATCAGTTACCCTTTTGAAAATTACAGTAGATTTCCTTAGTGACTGTCAAATTTGATCATGTTATTATCACTGTTTTCCAGCGAACCGGACCCAACACCTTTACCTCTTGTACTAAGTACTGCATTCCATTAAGGACTAGATCTAAAATAGCTCCCCCTCGTGTTGGTTCCTGGACCACTTGCTCCAAAAACAGTCATGTATTATATCTAGGAATTTTACCTCCCTAGCACTCCCTGATGTGGCATTTAACAAGTCTATATTGGAGAAACTGAAATCACAACCTAAATTCAATTATATTCTACTAGTATATCTGTAATGAAGGGACTGATTAATTAGTTTTTTAATTATGTGGGGGAAAAAAGACCTCAGTGAAAAAAAGAACACACCTCAATGACCACAAGGCAAGACCTTCAAAAGAGGTGGTTCATACTAATCATCAGTTATAAAAAACAAACAAACTCCACATTCAATTATGACTACTGAAAAACAACAGTCAATGAAAATACCCCAAACAGTACAGAATCTAAAGAACAGTTCTCAAACAGAAGAAGGTCCATTCATTTCAATATGAACCAATAATCAGCTTCATGAATACTTATCTTTAAAGTTCAACCATGTTCCCGACAGGGGTTCCCTGTTTCACTTAACCAGGTGCTTCAGTAGAAAAGATCCACCAGTGATGAAGAACACTGGACTGGAGCATCGAAAAAACCACTCTGAACTAAAATATCTTCTGTGAAGCCTCTGCAAAATGGCTGCGGGAAACACAAAAATGCCGTAATTTAAAATATTGGCTTATCTACATCATAACTAACATGATGAAAAGGTCACCCTAATGCATATGTACAAATGGAGAACATAGTGCCCCCTATATTATCTTATAAAAATGCCTTCCATTCTATGGCTACATTTAATTCCCCAGTTATAATTGACCATAGGGAAAATATCCAACTCTGCTCAAGTTAATGTGGCAGACATTGGATGTCTCCCTGGCACTCAGTAAGAATTAATTGTTCCAAAACTACACATTGTAAACTGGAAAACACATGTTGTTTTTCAACACAATGAGCAACTAATGGTTCCATCATTTTCTTTGAATGGATACAATGGCTACGTTCAATGAGACGTGTCTTTAGTTGTCTGGGGGCCCCTTTTACTAAGTCGCATAAGCGTCTATGCACACCAAAATGGATTTACAGCATGACTACCACGTGGCTGTTGCGGTAATTTCATTTTGGTGCACGTCCAATACACTCATCTGAAAAATATTTTTTATTTTCAGATGCGCGTAACGGACGCGCGCTAAGTGACATTTGACACGCGTAGGTCATTACCGCCCAGATTCTTTACTGCTAGGTCAATGGCTGGCAGTAAGGTCTGAGACTCAAAATGGATGCACAGCAATTTTGATTTTGCCGCACATCCATTTTCGACAAAAAAGGCCTTTTTTACAGGCACGTTGAAAAATGGATTGGCACACGCCCAAAACCCGCGCCTACACTACTGCAAGCCATTTTTCAGCGCCTTTGTAAAAGGACCCCTAGATGTTTGTCCCACGTAATACAAATTACAAGGACACCTATGAACGTAGATCGAGCATGGTATCGGAAGATTGGAGGATGGGGTTTGTGACAAAGCAAGCCCCAGAGATCACCCCATGAAGCAGTTGAGCCCAGAACTACGGATCCCAGAAGTCTTTGAAAAAGGAGAGAGGAGAGTAGCCCTGAAAAGAGGGAATGGTTTCCCAGCCCCAGCAGGAGGAGCCAGGGCTTGAGGCAGAGTGAGCCTGTTACTGTCTTCTCCACTAGGGGGAGAGGCAAGGTTGAAGCTCAGTTTCCCTGGCTTCGTCATCAGTATATAATTCCCCCCAGCTGTGGGAAGGGGGAAGCTGAGTTCCTGGAGGCTCTCAGTCCCTAGGAGAGAGGGGATACGAGGAGAGAGGGAGATTCCATGGAGTATGTGGAGGAAGGAAGGAACCTGCCACTAGAGCTGCCCAAGGGAGAGGAATCAGCTACCATGGAGTGGGAGGATTCAAAGGTTGCCCTGCCCAGTCCATGAAGGCAGTGGAGGAGGCCACAGCCCAAATAGACTACATTGCAATAGTTAAATTTTAAATGAATCAGAGATTGCACAAGTAGCCTAAATACATGGTTTTTAAAATGTATCCTATTCTTAGCTTCCTTAGTAGTGAAAAAGAGGTTCTTATTGCTTTATCTACATGATGTTTCATAGACAACTGGATATCCACATTCACGCCTAATATTCTCACTGTCAATTCCAATTTAAAATCAATAAAATTAATAGAGAATGACTGAATATCCCTATTTCCTCATAATTTCCTAATAAAAGAAATTTCTTCTTCTCCCTGTCCAATTTCAATTTATGAGATATTATCCAATCATCCATTACATCCAAACATTCTTTCATTTTCAATAACAATAAGCTATGATCATTAGGCTTTGGCAATATTATTGTGATGTCATTGGTATAGATATGTCCAATTCAGGGGGTTGGAGTAGATCTTTATGGCAGAGGCAACAATACTTAGCTATTAAACAACCCAGCACTGACAAACACTCAACTGGATACTTCTTTAAACATGCTTTTTGTATCACACTTTTATGTAGCAAACCACATAAGCCATCAGTGATGACTCATGACTCACCTTAATCTTCATTGGCTCGAACTACTTGGGTATGACCTAAGCTTTATTCTTCATTCTTCAACATCAATTTATCTTCCTAAAATGTATCAAAATTTCACTTATCTAAGAGATGTGAACCAACCGACATGGGCCATGTTTTGTTTCTGCATCAGAGGAGGTCCTGTATGTAACTCAGTGTTCACAGTCTGAGATTTTTACAGAAGAGTTGACCTTTCTGATCGATGAGTCATCTCACCCAGAGAGTTCTGGCTGAGGTGCCTTAAGTGATAGATACTATTTAGCCTGCTGGAGAAAGTGATGAGATCTACCAGGCCATGAAACAGCATATCTGGACAGGATGGTCAGGAGCTTAGCCTAGAATGGGTGGCAGAGCTGGTGGTTGGGAGGCGGGACTAGTGCTGGGCAGACTTATATGGTCTGTGCCAGAGCCGGTGGTGGGAGGCAGGGATAGTGCTGGGCAGAATTATACGGTCTGTGCCAGAGCTGGTAGTGGGAAGCGGGACTGGTAGTTGGGAGGCGAGGATAGTGCTGGGCAGACTTATACAGTCTGTGCCAGAGCTGGTGGTGGGAGGCGGGGTTGGGGGTTGGGAGGCGGGGATAGGGCTGGCCAGACTTATACGGTCTGTGCCCTGAAGAGGACAGTACAAATAAAAAAGTAGCACATATGAATTTATCTTTGCTTCGGTCTTCACCGAGGAGGATTTGGGGGGGACACTGGTGCCGGAAAGAATATTTGAAGCGGGGGAGTCGGAGAAACTAAACAAATTCTCTGTAACCTTGGAGGATGTAATGGGTCAGTTCAGCAAGCTGAAGAGTAGTAAATCACCGGGACCTGATGGTATTCATCCCAGAGTATTAATAGAACTAAAAAATGAACTTGCGGAGCTACTGTTAGAAATATGCAATCTGTCCCTAAAATCGAGTGTAGTACCGGAAGACTGGAGGGTAGCCAATGTTACTCCGATTTTTAAGAAGGGTTCCAGAGGAGATCCGGGAAATTATAGACCGGTGAGTCTGACGTCGGTGCCGGGCAAGATGGTGGAGGCTATTATTAAGAATAAAATTGCAGAGCATATACAAAAACATGGACTGATGAGACAAAGTCAGCACGGATTTAGTGAAGGGAAGTCTTGCCTCACCAATCTAATGCATTTTTTTGAGGGGGTAAGCAAACATGTGGACAATGGGGAGCCGGTTGATATTGTATATCTGGATTTTCAGAAGGCGTTTGACAAAGTGCCGCACGAAAGACTCCTGAAGAAATTGCAGAGTCATGGAATCGGAGGTAGGGTATTATTATGGATTAAGAACTGGTTGAAAGATAGGAAGCAGAGAGTAGGATTGCGTGGCCAGTATTCTCAGTGGAGGAGGGTAGTTAGTGGGGTCCCGCAGGGGTCTGTGCTGGGTCCGTTGCTTTTTAATGTATTTATAAATGACCTAGAGATGGGAATAACTAGTGAGGTAATTAAATTCGTCGATGACACAAAATTATTCAGGGTCGTCAAGTCGCAGGAGGAATGTGAACGATTACAGGAGGACCTTGCGAGACTGGGAGAATGGGCGTGCAAGTGGCAGATGAAGTTCAATGTTGACAAGTGCAAAGTGATGCATGTGGGTAAGAGGAACCCGAATTATAGCTACGTCTTGCAAGGTTCCACGTTAGGAGTTACGGATCAAGAAAGGGATCTGGGTGTCGTCGTCGATGATACGCTGAAACCTTCTGCTCAGTGTGCTGCTGCGGCTAGGAAAGCGAATAGAATGTTGGGTGTTATTAGGAAGGGTATGGAGTCCAGGTGTGCGGATGTTATAATGCCGTTGTATCGCTCCATGGTGCGACCGCACCTGGAGTATTGTGTTCAGTACTGGTCTCCGTATCTCAAAAAAGATATAGTAGAATTGGAAAAGGTACAGCGAAGGGCGACGAAAATGATAGTGGGGATGGGACGACTTTCCTATGAAGAGAGGCTGAGAAGGCTAGGGCTTTTCAGCTTGGAGAAGAGACGGCTGAGGGGAGATATGATAGAAGTGTATGAAATAATGAGTGGAATGGATCGGGTGGATGTGAAGCGACTGTTCACGCTATCCAAAAATACTAGGACTAGAGGGCATGAGTTGAAGCTACAGTGTGGTAAATTTAAAACGAATCGGAGAAAATTTTTCTTCACCCAACGTGTAATTAGACTCTGGAATTCGTTGCCGGAGAACGTGGTACGGGCGGTTAGCTTGACGGAGTTTAAAAAGGGGTTAGATAGATTCCTAAAGGACAAGTCCATAGACCGCTATTAAATGGACTTGGAAAAATTCCGCATTTTTAGGTATAACTTGTCTGGAATGTTTTTACGTTTGGGGAGCGTGCCAGGTGCCCTTGACCTGGATTGGCCACTGTCGGTGACAGGATGCTGGGCTAGATGGACCTTTGGTCTTTCCCAGTATGGCACTACTTATGTACTTATGTACTTATCTTCTTGGGCAGACTGGATGGACTATGCAGGTCTTTTTCTGCCGTCATCTACTATGTTACTATGTTACTATCCTGCTTATAATCGAAAGAGAAAAACGCCTATATTGTGACCCAAATCGGGAGATAGACGTTTATCTCCCAAAAACGAATAAAGCGGTATAATCAAAAGCCGAATTTGGACATTTTCAACTGCACTCCGTCGCGGATGCGGACAACGTTGATGGGGCGTGTCGAAGTCGTGGTGAAGGCAGAACTGGGGCGTGGTTATCTGCCAATCAGAGATGGGCGCCTTTCGCCGATAATGGAAAAAAAATATGCGTTTTTAGCGAGAATTTAGGGCACTTTTCCTGGACCCTGTTTTTCCACGAATAAGGCCCCAAAAAGTGCCCTAAATGACCAGATGACCACTGGAGGGAATCGGGGATGACCTCCCCTGACTCCCCCAGTGGTCACAAACCCCCTCCCACCACAAAATATGCCGTTTCACAACTTTTTATTTTCACCCTCAAATGTCATACCCACCTCCCTGGCAGCAGTATGCAGGTCACTGGAGCAGTGGACTTCAGGCAGGTGGACCCAGGCTCATCCCCCCCCCCCACCTGTTACACTTGTGCTGGTAAATGGGAGCCCTCCAAACCGCCCCCCAAACCCACTGTACCCACGTGTAGGTGCCCCCCTTCACCCCTTAGGGCTATAGTAATGGTGTAGACTTGTGGGCAGTGGGTTTTGAGGGGGATTTGGGGGGCTCAACACCCAAGGGAAGGGTGCTATGCACCTGGGAGCTGTTTTACCTTTTTTTTTTTTTTTGTAAAAGTGCCCCCTAGGGTGCCCGGTTGGTGTCCTGGCATGTGAGGTGGACCGGTGCAGTACGAATCCTGGCCCCTCCCACGAATAAATGTCTTGGAGTTATTCGTTTTTGAGCTGGGCGTTTTCGGTTTCCATTATCGCTGAAAAACAAAAACGTCCAGCTCAAAAAAAGATAAACGTCCATGTTTTTTCGAAAATACGATTCGGTCCGCCCCTTCACGGACCCGTTCTCGGAGATAAACGCCCATGGAGATAGGCGTTTCTGTTCAATTATGCCCCTCTATGAGATGTTGCCACCAGTGATTATTTATTTATTTATTGCATTTGTATCCCACATTTTCCCACCTATTTGCAGGCTCAATGTGGCTTATATAGTTTTGTTAACTTACGTGGAGGGGCATAATCGAACGTCGCCGGCCAAATAGATCGCCGGCCATCTTTTTTGTCGATAATATGGTTTAGCCCGGCCAAATGCCGTGGAGTTCGCCGGGTTTGAGATGGCTGGGTTTGTTTTTCAGCGATAATGGAAAGTTATGTCGGCCATCTCAAACCCCAGCCAAATTCAAGGCATTTGGCCGTGGGAGGAGCCAGCATTTTTTGTGCACTGGCCCCCCTGACATGCCAGGACACCAGCCAGCCACCCTAGGGGTCACTGCGGTGGACTTCAGAAAACCTCCCACGTGCATAGCTCCCTTACTTTGGGAGCTGAGCCCCAAACCCCCCCCAAACCCACTACCCACAAATGTACTGCACCCTCCAGGGACCTGCATACAGCCTCTAGGACTTATTGCTGCTGTATAACTTTGGCACACCAGTTCACACCTGAAGACTAATCTCTCTGAAAAAGTCCTTTCTTGAAATAACCAAGTTTACTCACAGTTAACTGCAGATCAGAGGTTGTGCCCCACTGACAAAGAGTCCCCTGGTACTAAGATTAGCAGTAGGTCACAGCTGGCACAATGGTGTACAATGCCCTCTTTCAGCACCATTCAAGGTAAGAACTACGTTCTCTAATGTGGGTAACACAGGAAAGGGAACTCAAACTGCCTTACAAAAATGGCCACTACCGCATGGACTACAACAGGAAACAAAACAGGGCACACTCTGACCCAGTTAGCAGGGGGGAAAAGCACCATGGGAGTAGAGCCCAGTACCGTACACCCACCACAATGCATTGCTAATGTGACTCTACAGGGCACCTAACAGAAAAGGTGTCACACTCACCCGAGAGCCACATCGCAACCAGGGAAAGGCTGTCAGAGGATACAACACATTCTGCTGTCATAGAGGTGGGTACGGCATTTGAGGCTGGCATACAGGCTGGCAAAAAGGGTTTTTAGTTTTATTGTTTTAGTGTGGGAGGGGGTTGGTGACCACTGGGGGAGTACGGGGAGGTCATCCCCGATTCCTTCCGGTGGTCATCTGGTCAGTTGGGGCACCCTTTTGAGGCTTGGTCGTGAAAATAAAAGGACCAAGTAAACCCGGCGAAATACTGCTTAACGCCGCTTTTTTTTTTTCCATTATCGGCGAAAGCCGGCCATCTGGTAGCCATGCCCATGCCCACCCATGTCCCGCCTTCGCTAATCTACCGACATGCCCCCTTGAACTTTTGCCGGCGAAGCGACGGGGAAAGCGGCGATGCTGTCAAAAATGCCACTTTTGATTATACCAATTTCGCCGCTTTTAAGAAATCGCCGGCCATCTCCCGATTTGTGTCGGAAGATGGCCGGCGATCACTTTCAATTATAAGCTGGATATTGGCTTACATAGTTTTGTTAACATTGACGTTTCAGTATGTCAAGTACAATTAGTGATGTGTGGCGATTAGGTAAAGGAAGAAAAAGGAAGGAAGGGAGTGATTGGGTAGTTATATAAGGTGGGGGTTCATGGTTGAGTGGATTGGTTAGGTGGTTCGGTGAGGTTATAGGTTCTCTTTGTAGGCCTTGTTGAAGAAAAATGTCTTCAGAGATTAGACATTTTCATAGCTTCTGTGATGAACTGACTGTTGAATAGGGCCTGATTTACAAATGACAACAACTATATGTTTTCATCTGCGTCAGGCCAAATATACTTGAAGAATTCATTTGTCACATTGGTATTAATGAATGCATTCGACATGCTAGAGAAGTACTTTTCTGGCCATCCATGAATTGTGAAATTGAGAACGTTCTACTAGGCCATGGCAAAAGGTTGGAATTATCAAAATAACATATCTGCAAATACCACTATGATGTGAAACAAAGGAGGCAAAGGCTCAGAATATACAAGTACTAAAAAGCACTTTAGGTATAAATGTCTATCATACACATAAAAACCTTTTTTTTAACAAGATAATAAAAAAATGACACATCTTAAAAATCATTATTTATCTTATTGATTGTGAAGTGCTTCCAAACTTGGTCTGATGTGTTTCGCAGTTCTGCTTCAGAGACCAGAAAATACACTCACAATGTGTCAACTGCCATTCTGCAAAGAACATAAAATAATAAAATTCACATCTCTATAAATCATTCAGAAACAATATTTTTTTATAATAAAACTCAATTCAGTTCAGTTTCACACGTGCTCCTTTCAAGCTATCCAGCTGCATAAACATGGCACCTAGGCTTTATGTCATACGCTGTGATTTCAAATGTCCAATAAGAATTCTTTGACAAATCTGCATGGTAACCAGACACTAAAGTATGTTCACTTGTTATGCGCCAATGAAAAGTTCTTAAACAAGTATGCATGGCTAGCTAACCAACAGAAAAGTGCTTACATCTAATGGGCCTATATGTAACACCTAATTAACCCCTTGTTTACTAAGAGGGGCATAATCGAACGTCGCCAGCAAAATAGTTCGTCGGCGATCTATTTTGGTGGTGGCACTACAGCTGGCCGGAACCATATTATCGAAAAAGATAGCCGGCCATCTTTTCTTTCGATAATACGGTTTAGCCCGGCCAAATGCCAGAGTTCGCCGGGTTTGAGATCACCAGGTTTGTTTTTCAGCGATAATGGAAAAAAATGCTCGCCATATCAAACCTGGTGAAATCCAAGGCATTTGGTCGTGGGAGGAGCCAGCATTTGTAGTGCACAGGTCCCCCTGACATGCCAGGACACCAACCGGGCACCTTAGGGGGCACTTCTAAAAAATTTTAAAAAATACAAAAAAAACCTCCCAGGTGCATAGCTCCCTTCCCTTGGGTGCTGAGCCCCCCAAACCCACTCCCCACAACTCTACACCATTACCATAGCCCTTGTGGGTGAAGGGGGGACCTACATGTGGGTACAGTGGGTTTTGGGGGGGGGAGTTGGAGGGCTCAACACTTAGCACCACAAGTGTAACAGGTAGGGGGGATGGGCCTGGGTCTGCCTGCCTGAAGTGCACTGCACCCATTAAAAACTGCTCCAGGGACTTGCATACTGCTGTCAGGGAGCTGGGTATGACATTTGAGGCTGGCATACAGGCTGGCAAAAAAGGTTTTTATTTTTTTAGTGTGGGAGGGGGTTGGTGACCACTGGGGGACAACGGGGAGGTCATCCCCCATTCCCTCCAGTGGTCATCTGGTCAGTTGGGGCACCTTTTTGAGGCTTGGTCATGAAAATAAAAGGACCAAGTAAACCCGGCGAAATATGCCGCTTTTTTTTTCCATTATCCGTGAAAGCCGGCCATCTGGTAGCCATGCCCATGCCCACCCATGTCCCGCCTTCGCTAAGCCACCGACACGCCCCCTTGAACTTTTGACGGTGAGGTGATGGGAAAGCGGCGATGCTGTCAAAAATGCCGCTTTTGATTATACTGATTTCGCCGTTTTTGAGAGATCGCCGGCCATCTCCCGATTTATGTCGGGAAATGGCCGGCGATCACTTTTGAAAATAAGCCTGTAAGCCGCACGACAATGCTGACACAGCCCATTCAAAGTGAACGGGCCATGCCGGCATTAGCGCACCAGCAGCCGCAAGCACGGCTTAGTAAACATAGGGTAAATTTCCGGTGGCTAAAAAATGCAGAAAAACAATTGTAATGTTTAAATCTTCACATATTACAATATTCACAGAAAAGAAATCCATTCCAGTTTTTCTTTTAAATTTTTAGGTTCCATGGAATTCAGCACCGTTCACAATGGAGTAGTTCACGCTGGCAATGACCACCTCTTGGACTAGGTAAAACTCAATTCAGTACAAAACAGCGAAGTAAGGAAAAATCATGAGATTCAGTGAAACAGTGTGACACTAAAGGAATATTTGTATGCTGATTGTTAATAATGCTATGATGTTTATTTATGCACAGTCTAAAGGCTGGATGCACAAAGCTTACCGTGCACAAAAGGGTTTTTCCATGGCTCTAATGTGTGCCATTAGCAGCCACTGAGAACCCCATGCAAATGTATTACAATGAGTGCATTAGTATTCTAATGAGCATTCCGGGCGATGCACAGCTCCAGAGTGCCTAGCTCTAACGAGCTAATTTTATGGCTGCTCTGGAGCTGTTGTAAAGCTGTAAAGGCTGCCTGCTTATGCTCACTACCTCTCCTGCTGACCCCCCCCGCCCCAGCGACCTCCCCCTCCCAAATCTTTACGATTCCCTGGTGGTCCAGTGAACCCATGATCCCCTCCCTGCATTTTCCCGCAGCAAGAATGGCTCTGATGGTCTAGTGAACCCCTCTTCCCCCTCCTGCACCCCTTTACCAAGAGTCGCCCTGATGGTCTAGTGACTCACTTTCCTCCCCATACCTTGAAAAATATGGAGGCAGCAGGGCAGGAGCAGGGTTGCCAGATTAACCAGTTCCAAACCCGCCCAAAACCACAGGCCCCCGCCGTCATCAACCCATCTGGCAACCTTGGGCAGGAGCAACACCTCCTCCCTCCTGCCTTCGGGCTTACCCTGCTCAAAATGGTGATGTGCAGCCCCTGCCCTGTGCATCACGGGATGCACTGGATGGGGCTAAGCACCATATAAGGAAGAAAACTCCTTATATGGTACTTAGCCCCACCCAATGTATCCCAGAATGCACCAGTCAGGGGTTGTGCGCTGCCATTTTTCGCAGGGTGGCCCAGAGGCAGGAGGGAAGAGGTGTCACAGGGGTCACCTCCATCTTTTTCTAGGTACTGGTGGGGAGGAGAGGAGAGGAGGGGCAGGGGTCACTAGATCACCAGGGCGATTCTTGCTGTGTGTGTAGAATCAGGAAATGGTGCGGGGGAGGGGTTTACTAGACTACCAAGGTGATTCTTGTTGTGGAGGGGGAATGGGGGTCATGGTCCACTGGGATCACCAGGAATTATGTAGTGAAAGGGTTTGATGGGGGAATCACTAGACCACCAGGGAGTTTTTTGAGTTGCATTGGGGGGGGGGGGGGCTCAAGAGGGGATCCAAGCAACGAAGTGTTGTATAGAAACCCAATTTTAGAGTTCTTGGTTGAGGAATAGGGTTTTCAGAAAAGGGCATGCTTAACTTTGGACACTTATTCATGGAGAAGGGTGGTGGTGGGGGAGGAGTGAAGGGAAACTTGTGCAGGGTCACTTGTAGGGCTTGGGGTTTCATACTATCCTTTTAACCAGCAAGGCCAAATGGCACAAACAACAGAAATTGACCATTTTTGTGGTATTTCATAAATGAATAGGATCTAAAAATATATAAGAATTGTTTCCATATGTTACCAGACATTTACAAGAGGAAATTTCAAGAAACAAATGGTGCCCACTGCCAAAACTTTGGGCTTTAGCTGTAGTAAAGCCTTTCACTTCACCTGAGTCTGTCTGGAAACATCATTATTGTTTGACCACAAAACAGCTCACTTTTGGGGGGGGGGGGGGGAAGCCTTCATTCCTAACATCTTTTGGTTCTCTGCTTGAAATGAGACCAGCAGAGTTGCTCTCTTTACTATATTATCTTAAGAAGATTTCAAAAACTTAGACAAATCTAAACTATCAGGTGAATTAAGTGAGTCTCACAGGGCCCCACCCGATTGGCTATTCTAGATGTCCTAGGCAAATAGCAGAAATTACTAATTACTACTACTACTACTAATTATGAAATTTTCCCAAGACAGCTTGAGCTCTTCCTTTATATACATCTTAAAAAGTTCAAATGGAGCTAGATAATGAGTCACTGGAAAATTCAAAAGTCTTAAATTATGGGCTCTTGATGCATTATCTAAAGACTCCATTTGCATATGAATAATCAAGCTATCTTTAGTAGCTGCTGCAATAGCCATTTGACAGAATGTAACTTGAGACTCCACTTCCTGTAAATGATACTCAATTTTTTGGAATCTATTTTCTTCCTGTTTAAATTTACTCAAACATCTTAAGTTTTTCTGAAGAGATTTTTCCATCCCTATAACTAGAGACATAAGATCTTTCAGTGTAACATCTTGCTGGTTATAAGAAGGGGCAGCGTCAACTAAAGGAGCTTGTACATAAGAAACAGCAAATGGTAATTTAACAAGATATAAGGGAGCTTCCCTTTCATTTGGAGGTCTGACCAACTTCCAACTCAAACCAGGCTGTGGGGGAAAGGTTGTATCTCCTGACAAAAGAGAAGCTTCAAAAGATGAAGCATTACTCACAGTAGCTGGTACAGGGCAATTGCCCTGGGACCCCATGTCACTGGGGGCATGCAAACCTGCCTGAAGTTTAAAGAGGGACAATCTGTAAGCAAGCTTTGTGGGCTTCCTCCCTAGCATCTGCCCTGGGTCCCATCATGTCTAACACCAGCCCTATACAGAAGGAGCCAATACTTGTAAGCAATGGTCCGTGGATCCGTTTACCATGATAGGATTCACAGCCTTTCTTCTTCCTGCCTTATGCTTCCCCATGTGAGAGGTGCAGAATAACACGCTCCTCAGTTGCTTCGATGGGGCTCCAAAGGGGTGGGACCTGCCCCTTCAGGCACATGCCCATGACCATGTTCTGCAGTAGGGATGCATTAAAATATCTGACAGTAAGGTGGCCTCTCACAAGATGACCCGGAGGCTTGAGGCATCTCCTTTACTGCCTGTACATCACCACTCTCCAACTCCAAAGTGGGAACTGATGTTCTGCAGCAGGGAGGCATTAATATGGCTGATACAAGAGGGCCTCTCACAAGCTGACCTGGAGACTTGGGGTGTCTCCTTCACTGCCTGCAAGTCACCATTCTACAACTCAAAAGTAGGCACCCTTTTTTGTGTTATTTCAAATAGGAAATGGTATACAAAAAAAAAAAACAATCTAAGAAATGTCTTTAGTGTTTTATTATTATTTTTAAACTGTATATTCTTATATAGAAAGTGATATTTGAGGGGTTTATATAATGAAATAAAATAAAATAAATGCCATGTATCCATACACCTGTCCATCTTTTCATGAACCATGTTATAAATCTACAGTGTATAAGCCATGCTAGAAGACACCTTCACCACTGTCTGTAAATTCTAGGCTGGGAAGCATATTATAATGCTACCATAGCTTACAAGCCTATAATCCCCAACAACTCTTTCCTCTATAGTTACCCAGAATTGTGTCATATCAAATCCTAGCCCCATAAAAATGCACACTAGTATCACTGCCTAATAGTATACCCAGAAGTTAGCTAGATTCATGCCTTTGAAGTCCCCAGACTGTGTATAAATATGTGTTATTTTTTGCTTGTTTTTGTTTATGCAGAACAGAAGCAATGGTGGAAGTATTTGTTTCACCAGTGTTCCTCAATGTAACATCAGCCCAGGACAGGGAGACTAGTACAGAAGAGCCAGTCAGTATATTAGGAGCCACCATCAATGCTTTCATCTTTGTGGCTGGCACAACAGGCAATGGTCTGGTCATCTGGTTGATGGCCTTCAGGACAAAGAAGAATGTCTTGTCTACTTGGATTCTCAACTTGGCTGTGGCAGACTTTGTCTTCTCTGCCTTCCGCATCTTGGCTGCTGTCCGAGATGCCCTAGGGGACCAGTGGCCCTTTGGCCTGGCCCTTTGCAAACTGAGTGTTTTTGTGAAGCACGTCAACCTCTACACTAGTGTCTTCATACTGGCCATCATCAGCATTGACCGTTGCCTCCTAGTGACCAGCCCAGTGTGGTCCAGGAACCATCGTACTGCTAGACTTTCTTCCACCATTAGCTTTGCCTCCTGGTGCTTGGCAGCCATCCTTAGCATGCCACACATGCTATTTCGTGGGACCTCCCTGAAAGGAACTAGGATAAAATGTACCTTTGAAGGTACTGAAGACCACATCAAGCTTGTGCTTTACCTCATCAGGTTTACCTTCAGCTTCTTTATTCCTTTCATGGTGATTACCACCTGCTATTTGGCCATTGCAGTGAAAATTAAAAAACGGCAGAGGACCCATTCCAGAAGATTCTTCCAAATAATAAGTGTCATTATTTTGACCTTCTTCCTTAGCTGGTTTCCCTACCATATAGTCAGTTTACTAAAGTTCACCCAGGTGTCCAGATCTTCCTTGAAGGTTGCGTACAGCTTGGCTGCTGGCTTGGCCTACCTCAACAGCTGCATCAATCCACTACTTTACTGCTTCATGGGGTATTTGACTAAGCAGTCCCTGTCCTCCCTTCTCAGGAATGTCCTTAGTGATGGACAATAAAGGAAGAACCTGAGATGTAACTCAAGATGGAAGAAACTATAACATTTTAGTACTAACATTAATTCCGTTGACTGTAATAAGTGATTCACTAGAACTCTTCCACAGAGTTTGTTGATATGGGGAACTATCCTGATGCGTGTGCTATTAGTACACATCTCTTACTATAAGCAGTATAACAGAAGGTTCCTGAAGAGACACTCCTGTTTCCTAAGCTTCAGGGTAACACAGAGGGGGGACAATGTCTCCAAATGGCTTAGTTATGAACATTCCTTGACAGTAATGAACCTCACTCCCAAGCCAGATTAGAGGAGCAGCCTAATGGCTAGTGCCGTGGGCTGAGACCCAGGAGAACTGAGTTCAGTTACCACTGCAGCTCCTTGTGACCCTGGGAAAATCACCTAACCCTCCATTGCCCCAGATACAAAAGCTAAGATTGTGAACCCACTAGCAACAGAGAAAGTACCTGTGTGTATTATGGAAACTGCTTTGGTTGTATGATTTCAAGCTCTCAAACTTACTGTATCAGAGGGAAAACTAATGAGTGGCAAGTATTAGTTGTGGCACCAAAGGCTTCTAAAAATTACATATGAGCATAGAGCCCCAAGATAACAAGATATGAGCCAGATCCAGTCTCAAAATGACTGTTGTGGCTTCTGGCAGCAGTCTTGTGAGATTTCTTTGCCCTTGATTGTCTTCTCTGTCTGTATTTTTAGATTGTAAGCTCTATTGAGCAGGGACTGTCTCTCTGTGTCAGGTGTTCAGCACTGCGTGCGTCTGGTAGCGCTATACAAATGTTAATAATAATAATAATAATTGCCGCTTGAAGTCACAACAGCCATTTTGACAAAAGTGCTGGCGGGGGCAGGAGCAAGTGGGGACTGCTCCTGTCCCAATGACACAACTGGACCACTAATGTTAGTAAGGTGGGCTCCGAGGGGTGGCGAGGGGAGCCTATAGGTATCAGGGCTCCAGGATGGAGGCTGCCTTGGAGGGGAGTTGCTCCTATAGAGAGGGAAGAGAGTGCAGCACATTGACGTACCAATTAGAGGCTGATGGTTTTGGTTTCAGCTGAAACCAAGCGATGAAATTCGGTCGTAAGTTCGGTTTCAGCTGAAACTGAAAAAAAATGGTTTTGGTTATCCTCTAACTGAGTTTCAGGGTGATACTTCAGAGGCCGTGAAGAATCACATGTGGCTCCTGAGCATTGGAGCAAGTGGAGCTAGAGGCAATATAGAGTAAAATTATGTTGATTAGGTGGTAACACAGTGCTTCTCAACTCAGTCCTTGAAGCACGCCTAGTCCCATCAGATCTTCAGGATATCCACAATGAATATGTATGAGATAGATTTGCCTTCTTCGTATGTAAGTCTGTCTCTTGCATATTCATTGTGCCTAACACGATATACCCTAATGCGTTCTGCATTAGTTTTGGGATGTGTGTGCGCTAACCATGCACTAAATATTTGTTTCTATTTTTTTTGAGGGGGCATGTCAGGACAAGTGTTCCTGCACTTACCAGTTAGGGCATATAAATTACAATGCGGTACCTGGTTAGTGCACAGATAACATAGGAGCCCTTACCACCTCCAAAATAAGGTGGTGGCAAGTGCTCCGGCAATAATTTTAAAAAATGACTGTGCACTAAAGGCAATATTAATGCACAATAAACAGCAACGAACAGACCAACTTGTAAAGGAAAATCTTTTAATGATACAACTGCCCAACGTGGCCACGTTTCACCAAATGGCTGCGTCAGGGGCTTATGACACACTCATAAGGGATTACAAAATACTCTGCCTTAGTTAGAATTGTGCATCCAAGACTTCAACAATCAGCTCTTGAATGACAAATTACAGCAAACTGCTGCTCTGTGAGAGAAAGTGAGGAGCTGCCTTAGAGCAGCAGTTTGCTGTTATTTGTCATTCAAGAGCTGATTGTAGAAGTCTTGGATGCACAATTCTAACTAAGGCAGAGTATTTTGTAATCCCTTATGAGTGTGTCATAAGCCCCTGACGCAGCCATTTGGTGAAACGTGGCCACGTCGGGCAGTTGTATCATTAAAAGATTTTCCTTTACAAGTTGGTCTGTTCGTTGCTGTTTATTGATCCACTTGGCTGCAGATCACTGCCTCTCCGGATGTCTTAATGCTAGTGCACAGCCATTAAGGAAATAAATAGAAAATCAGGGTTTTTATAGTCACAGCAAAAATGGTCTTAGCATGCGGGAAAGACCTGCCTAAGGGTGTACGACAGTGGTGTAGCTACAGGTGGGCCTGGGTGGGCAGACCCACCCATTCTTGGCTCAGGCCCACCCAACAGCGGCACCCCACATCAACATCTTTCTTTCTCTGCGTCCCGGTATCTGCCCGCCCGTTGCTGAACCCCGTCTCTCCCAGGTGTACCTTACAGGTGTCCCCGGTGCCTACAGTGATTCATTATTGCAGCCTGCGCTGGCCCTGCAGGCTTCCATCGGCCAGGCCACACCCTCGCTTTCATCATTTCCTGTCTGGCGGGACCTGGTCAATGGAAGCCTGAAGAGCCAGCGCAGGCAGCAATAATTGAATCACTGTAGGTGCCTGTGACGCCTATAAGGTACACCAAGGAGGGATGGGGTTTAGCAACGGGCGGATTGATGCTGGGACGCCACAGTTGAGGAGAAATGTTGATGTAGGATAGGTGTAACAAAAGAGAGGGAACAAAGTACAAACTAAAGTCCAAACAAAAAAACAGCACCACGGGCCTTTAAAATGGAACAAAGTTCTTTAATGAATGAGCCTTGGGTCAAGGCTCATTCATTAAAGAACTTTGTTCCATTTTAAAGGCCCGTGGTGATGTAGGATAGGTGAAAATATATAATTTTTTTAATATCTCGTGTGTGTGTGGGGGGGGGGGGGGGGGGGCTGTTGCATGCTGAGGAAGGGTAGTGGAAGGCCCTAGCTCTGGACCCATCCAAAATATTGGGTCTGGCTACGCCACTGCTGCACAAAGGCCGATTTTTACCGCAGCTTTCTAAAAAGACCCCTTTAGAGTTATGCTCCTAAATTGGCCTCTTTGAAAATTTACTAAGACCGAATTCTTACATTTGTAGGCAAAATATCACTAAGCTTCTAAATTTAGGAACATAACAAGTGGGTGGCAACAGGAACAGATTTAGGGGTCCTGTTACAGGCATAAAGTGGCCTTAGCACCCATATGCAGGTTTTTCTTTGCTCGAAGCCCATTCTTATCATAGCCAGAAAATGGCCAATTTTCCACTTTCCAAATTAATGGCCATGCACTAATATGACCATTAGTGTGTGGCCATTACCAAAAATTAGAGTGTCAGCCCTTACCAATACCTATTTTGTAGGCAGTAAGAGTGCACGTGCTAATCCCATGCTAATCAGTTACCATGCGGTAATGTTGCTGCGGTGATTCACACTGTCACGCCCACTTTCCGCACTACGCTCATAAATCTAGGCAAATGAATGGGGGACCTAAATTTATATGCATATTTTTAAAGCGCCTAAAATTAAGATGAATTTTCGACTAAGGTCCTAAATTTGTGCTCCACAGTTAGGTTCCTAAATCTGTGGCCTGTTTCAGAGAAATTTAGGAGCTTAAGTTTTCAACTGAAGATTTTCACCTCAGGTGAAGCTTTGTTTGTTCATACCATATACCCGTGTGGTTTCTTCTTATGAGATGTGGGAGCTTGTGCAGAAATTTCTTAAGGGGTAAGTTGTACCTGAGATGTGGTGATGTTGGTATATCTCTTGTGGTAGGCCCTTTTATTTGTTATGTTTATGTTCTGTTGATATTTATTGCTGTCTTTGTGTATATTTAATGCAAAAGTCAATAAAAATAATTCAACTTTAATAAAAAAAAAACAACTTGTGCCTCAACTTTTAAATACAAGAGAATGCTTTACATAACCTTTCTATGCCATTTCTCTTTCTTTTCTTTTTTCTTTTCTTTTCCTTTCAGTATTTTGCCACCTTTCATTTGTTTCTCTTTTGCTATCTTCTCATTCTCTTCCTTTCCTTTCTTCCCTCAACAATGTCTCTGTCTTCTTTCACTCCTTTAGTTTTCTTATCCTAACATCTTTCACCACCCTCACCACTAGCTAATCTCTCACAATGGTAACCTTGTAGAGGACCTACAGAAAAGAAAGAAATATGGGACTGGCACTTTAAAAAGTGAGTAAGCTAGAAAAAAAACTAACAGTACAGCACAACAATGTAAAATGATCCTGGCAGAAGGAAGCAAGAGCCCCAGACCCAAGCTGAAGTAAAAACAACACAGAATCAAAAAGATGAGTGGGGACTGTTGGAATCAAGGAGGTTTAACTGAGAGGAGGCAGAGCTTGCCACCATATTGAGTCACCCAAAACAATAGCAAACACTTATTAGAAACTAGTAAAAAAAAGGCCCGTTTCTGAAACCAATGAAACGGGCGCTAGCAAGGTAATGACTTTGTGGCATTAATGTTTAAACAGTTGTATTAGAGACCCCCCCCCCCCACACACACACACAGTTCTGAATATAATTGTGGTTAGAGAGATAATCTGTGTGTGTGTGACAGAGAGAGATCGTGTGTGTGTGTCTGTGAAAGTGAGAGAGGTGGATGTAACTGGGAGGGTGGGGGCGAGTGTCTGTGTATGTGTGTGTCAGAATGTCAGAGTGGGGAGGGGTGGAGTGTTGAATTGCTACGGTGTTGAGGGGTGATTGTAGTGGGGTTCAGACATGTTGTTCCTCAGTTTGAGATTGTGAAAGATGTGGTCAGGGCTGGCAAAGTCGGAGGCTACATCAGTATGTGTGTGTGTGTGACAGTAATTGTGTATGTGTGTGAGAGTGACAGGAGGGGGTGGTGGGGGTGGGGAACTGTGAGCGTGCATGACTGTGTCTATGTAACACAGAGAGGGTGTGTGTGTTGTGTCATTGAGATTGATTGTGTGTGTGTGTGTGGAAGTGACACAGTATGTCTGAGAGTGAGTGTAAGTGTGTATTTTTGAAAGAGTGAGAGAGTGTGGCAGGCAGCAACATATGGCTGAGAGTGAGGGTAAGTGACTATTTTTGAAAGAGTGAGAGAGCGGGGCAGGCAGCAACAGTGCATTTTTGTTAGGCTTCAATAGTGATTGTTCTGTTTTGACAGCCTTCCGCCATTTGCATGCATGTCAGTCTCCTCTTCCACTTCCCTGTGAGTCCGTTTGAAGGGGGGGGGGGGGTCGGTATGTGGCTTGGAGGGGGCTGCTCCTCGTGTGGTGTTCCGTTCCTCTGCCTCCTCTAGAGATTGATTTTGTGTGTGTGTGTGTATGGAAGTGACACAGTATGTCTGAGAGTGAGTGTAAGTGTGTATTTTTGAAAGCGTGAGAGAGTGTGGCAGGCAGCAACATGTGGGTGAGAGTGAGTGTAAGTGGCTATTTTTGAAAGAGTGAGAGAGCGGGGCAGGCAGCAACAGTGCATTTTTGTTAGGCTTCAATAGTAATTGTTCTGTTTTGACAGCCTTCCTCCATTTGCTTGCATGTTGGTCTCCCCTTCCACTTCCGTGTGAGTCCGTTTGCAGGGGGGCAGTGAGTGGGTTGGAGGGGGCTGCTCCTCGCATGGCGTTCTGTTCCTCTGCCTCCTCTCAGTTGGGTGAGCGATGCAATTCGATGGGATTTTGTGAGTCCGTTTGTAGGGGGGGTGTCGGAGGGGGCTGCTCCTGGTGTGGCGTTCCATTCCTCTGCCTCCTCTCAGTCGAGTGAGCGATGCAATTCGATGAGTGTCATTGCTCCGCCCTCGACGTCTTCACGTTGTGACGCGAGGGCGGGGCAGACACTCATGTGGGAACAGCAATCTACACAACTATGGAAGTCCGGCTTCATTAGAACGTTGGAGGTGCGTTTTATATAGAGAGATAAGACTCCATATAAGGCTTATTTTCGAAAGAGAAGGGCGCCCATCTTCCGACACAAATCGGGAGATGGGCGTCCTTCTCTCAGGGTCGCCCAAATCAGCATAATCGAAAGCCGATTTTGGGCGTACTCAACTGCTTCCCGTCACGGGGACGACCAAAGTTCATGGGGGCGTGTCAGCACTGTAGCTTAGGTGGGACTGGGGCGTGATTAAGAGATGGGCGTCCTTGGGCAATAATGGAAAAAAGAAGAGCGTCCCTGACTAGCACTTGGCCGACTTGGTCCATTTTGTCTTTTGACCAAGCCTCAAAAGGTGTCCTAACTAACCAGATGACCACCGGAGGGAATCGGGGATGACCTCCCCTTACTCCCCCAGTGGTCACCAACCCCCTCCCACCCTAAAAAAAAAAAATTTAATTTGTTTTTTTTGCCAGCCTCAAATGTCATACCTAGCTCCATGACAGCAGTATGCAGGTCCCTGGAGCAGTTTTAGTGGGTGCAGTGCACTTCAGCCAGGTGGACCCAGGCCCATCCCCCCCCTACCTGTTACACGTGGTGGTAAATGTGAGCCCTCCAAAACCCACCCGAAACCCACTGTACCCACATGTAGGTGCCCCCCTTCACCCCTTAGGGCTATGGTAGTGGTGTACAGTTGTGGGGAGTGGGTTTGGGGGGGGGGTTGGGGGGCTCAGCACCCAAGGTAAGGGGAGCTATGCACCTGGGAGCAATTTGTGAAGTCCACTGCAGTGCCCCCTAGGGTGCCCGGTTGGTGTCCTGGCATGTCAGGGGGACCAGTGCAATACGAATTCTGTCTCCTCCCACAACCAAAGGGCTTGGATTTGGTCGTTTTTGAGATGGGCATCCTCGGATTCCATTATGGCCGAAAACCGGGGACGACCATCTCTAAGGTCAACCATCTCAACATTTAGGTTGACTATTTCTAAGGTCGACCTAAATGTTGAGATTTGGGAATCCCCGACTGTATTATTGAAACAAAAGATGGACGCCCATTTTGTTTCGATAATATAGGTTTTCCCGCCCCTTTGCGGGACCATCCTGCGAGGACACCCTCATGAAAACTTGGGCGCCCTGTTCGATTATGCCCCTCCACATGTGGCTTGGCATGGACTAATAGTTTGTTTTGCTTTGAATGTATCAAGATGGAGACTACGGCTTCTGCCTTGTCACATGATGCTGTCTCCTGCCAGAGGGCTGGAGTGGTAGGCCGACTAGTGGATGGCAGATGCAAGTCTTGACACTTTCCAAAGAAGACTAGAAGTTACAGGAAACCTGTAAGACAAAAGGAGTGTCCAGTATAAACAGTGGTAAAAAGTAGCGTACTTACCTTGGTTGCCATCCGGGGCCCCTGCCCTGGAACATGAAGTTGATGTCAGGGGGGCAGGGGACTGGCAGAGCCAACAGCCATGTGACTACTCAGCGCACCCCATTGCTGTCTGCACACAGGATGGACCATCCCCACTGCCCTGCCCTTGGTACGCTAGAGATGGAAAGCTCTGATTTCATCAGAATCCTAAAACCCAGAGACTCCACAGCAGAAGTGTCTTAGGTTTTACACCTCATGGCCTTTGACTTTTCATCAGCTAGAGAGCCTTCCAGCCAGCCTTATTAATACAGTGAAACCTCGGTTTTCGTCGATAATCCATCCGCAAACAATCGGCGAAGTCCGGAATCGACGAAAACCAAGGCAATTAACGAGGACGCCCAAAATCGGGAGGACGTCCATCTTCCGATACAAATTGGGAGATAGACGTCCTTTTTCGACAAAATCCGAGGCAACCGACGAAAACCGAGACAAATTTCTAGTCGAAAAAATCAACGAAATCCGAAATCGACGAAAACTGACGTCAGTGAAAACCGAGGTTTCACTGTATAGGCTTCAGAAATATTGAGCCATTTATTGTGTCACACAGACCAGTACTATATAGGCATAAAGAGTGAGGTTGAAGCTACAAGAACCAGAAACTATAAAGTTTTTGACGAGTACTGATTGCCCAATGATCAGAAGCAAAGGCAGGTGCTAGAAGCTGTTAGAACCATACTAGCGCCTGCGTTTGCTAACGCCCCATGATCAGAGCCAAGCGCGTGAAACAACGCACTCTCGGGCTCTGAATGCCACTAGCATGCAAATGCATGCAAAACAGGGCTCTTAGCGCAAATAGCATGCATCCCCGATGATCAGCAACCAGCGTGCCAAAGATTGGCTCGCTGGCTGCGGCAAACCCTACGCCAGCTCGGAGCTGGTGTTAGGGTCTGCAGACCATTGGGGAGGAATAGTGAGCCCTGTCCAGCACATACTTGCATGCTAGCAGGCCCTCATTCCCTCCAATGAAGCAACCGCCCCCCCAGGAACCAACGACCCCCCAAGCGACAGGGGGTTGCAGATCTGGCGGACCTCCGGTCCCCCTGACACCTCCCCAATACAGGCTCAGGGAGGGCTGGAGATCCGGTGGGTCTCCAGCCCCGCCTAACTCCCCCCCCCCAGCATTTCTAACAAGTCCCTGGTGGCCCAGTGGGTGACCAACAATCCCCCCAGCGACAGGGGGCTGGAGGTCCGGTGGACCTCCGGCCCCCCGACATAGGTTCAAGGAGGGCTGGAGATCTGGTGGGTCTCCAGTCCCCCTAACCCCCCCCCCCCAGCATTAGCAAGAAGTAAGTCCCTGGTGGTCCAGTGGGCCACTGTCAATCCCCTACCCCTACCCTACCCCTACCTTCAGCTGGAGGAGGGAGGTGTCCTGCCTCCCTCTTCTTCCTTCGATGCCGCCTGCAAAATGTCGGCACCCAGCCCTGCCCAGTGTATCCTGGGATGCGCTGGGCAGGGCTTCACACCATATAAGGGAGTTTCTCCCTTATATGGTGTGAAGCCCCGTCCACCACATCCCAGGATACACTGGGCAGGGCTGGGCGCTGCCATTTTGAAGGCAGCGTCGAAGGAAGTGGAGGTAGGCAGGCCACCTCCCTCCTCCAGCTGAAGGTAGGGGTAGGGGATTGACAGCAGCCCACTGGACCACCAGGGACTTACTTCTTGCTAATTTGACAGCCCAGACCTGTCAAACAAGTGCAGGAGCATTGTGCCTGAGTACATGCTTGGCACAATCCTCCCGCACTTCTTCCCTATGATCGGAGAGAATTACGTACTTAAATTAGCAAGTCATTACCTCTGATCATAGGTCCAATAATGCCCCGCGCTGTTCCAGCGTTATTTTTAAAGCACTGTTTGTAACAGCATGGGCTTTTGATCATCTGCTTGTGAGTGTATGAGGGAGGGGGCCCCTTTGAATTCATGCTAATCTTGGATAGGAGAAGGGGAAGCTGAGCTACTGTGAATTACATTGAGGCATCCTGGCCATAGCTCTTGTAGTTCAGGAACATCTTAAGGCTGAAGGGTAACATCCTTCCTTATCACCTCAGCAGGAGCCATAAAGGGTCTTGGTATAGCTAACAGGATCCCAATTAAGAAGTCTACCTTTGAGCTCAGAGGGGCCGATGCAGAAAGGCTTGCGGTAGAGCTGGCTCAGTGTATTGATTCTACCGTGAAATTAAAGTGAAATAATTCTGCCAGCATGCTGTATGCAATTATGACGCAAATTTCTGTGGCAGTAATACACAGCTTATTGCAAAATGCCATCCTTCCTGTCAGTGTGTGAGTGGTGATTGGCTCAGGCACTGATAAGAAGGGTGACATTTTAATAAAAACCCAAGCTTCCAGCATCCCAACCCAGCTTTCTGCACTGGCCCTAATCCCTGGTAGTCTAGTGGCCCCCCTCCCTCCATCTCCCCAACCCAACCCAACCCAACCTGATCCAACCAGATCCTAACACACACATTAAAACACAAAAATCTCTGGTGGTCTAGTGTGCCTTCTCCTTTCCCCCACCCCATCCCACCTGTCCCAGACTGTAAAAATAATTCTCTGGTGTCTATTGGCACCCCCCTGACATGGCCAATCACCCTGCCTCCCTCCACACCCAAATTTTTAAAAAGCCCTGGTGTCTAGTGGCATCCCCCTCTCTCCAACTCAACTTGAATTAAAAAAAAATAATAAAAATAACAACCTCCCTGGTGTCTAGTGCTGTTCCCTAACCCTCTGACTCCTTTCCCAATCTCTCCATACCTGAATGAGGCAAGAGTGATGCCTACAGTGCTCCTGGCACTGTGATCTTCAAAATGACAATCAGGGTTGCCAGGTGGAAAATTTTTTGCCAGCCCAATCCAGCCCCAAAACCAGCCCAAAACCCGCCCAAACACAAACCCCGCCCCTAACACCCCCCCCCCCCGCGTCATCACCCCGCCCCCGCCGTCATCAACCCCGCCCCCGCCGTCACCGGCCCCGCCTCCCCGTCATCGGCCCCGCCTCCCACGTCACCGGCCCCGCCTCCCCGTCATCGGCCCCGCCTCCCACGTCACCGGCCCCGCCTCCCACGTCACTAACCCCGCCCAAAACGTCACTAACCCCGCCCAAAAAAACGTCACTAACCCCGCCCCCCCGCGGCCGAAAAAACCGCCCTGAAGCCCAAAAACAGCCCAAAAAACCGCAACCCGCCGCGGGCAAAAATTTCCCGCGGCGGGTCGCGGAAAACCGCCCAATTGGGCGGTAAAACCGCCCACCTGGCAACACTGATGACAATATCCTATCCTGTGCAGTGCATCCTAGGATTTACTAGGTGGAGCTAGTCTGCCACATAACGGAATGTTTCCCTTATATGTCACACTAGCTCCACCCAGTGCATCCTAGGATGAATTGCACAGGGCAGGGTACTGCCATTTTAAGTATGACTGTGCTGCCTCATTCAGGTACAGGGGTTTGGGGGGAACTTGAAAAAGGGGTTGGGAATTAGGGGTAGCAGTAGACACCAGGGCTTTTTATAATTCAGGCGGAGAGAGGCAGGGGGTCGATCATATCAGGGGAAGGGTTGGAAGAAATCAGTTATGTCAAGGAGGTGGGAAGGTGCCAGAGTGACTTTATTTCAAATTTTGGTCAAGCAGGGAATTGGGCAGAGGGGAGGTAGATAGGGCCAATGCAGATTATAAGGGCTTTACACCTCCTCAGTCTTGGCAGTAGAATTCTGGCATTTTGTCCCTGCAGTAGACATCAGCCCTGCATTGCTGCCGGGTAACTAATAGGCTCTTTATTTTACATTTTAATAGGTGCACTGATGCCTACTACAGGAGTAAACTTCAGGGCAGAAATCCTTCTCACATACAGCAGCCCTTATTGAGTAAATAAAGAGCTTGTTAATGGTTAACAGCAGGCTGCAGCCTGTGGTATCTTTCTGCATCAGCCCTGGAGTCTCTCTACTGCTGCCTGCAAACTGTAAATGTAATCAGCTTGAAAGCTGAACTGATAATCATGTAAAAAAGGAACTGATAATCTTATCTGCTCCTTGTTTCTACAGATGGGCAGTATTTTTATTGTAACAAGTTACATTTTTTAACCATACTTTGTACTTGTAACTCATTACAAGTAAGTTGTACTTTAGTACTTAGTAACAAAGTACAAATTTGGGAAGTAGCTTAAAAAAATGTATATATATATTTTCCATACCTCTGCTTCTTCCCCTCTACAGGCATTTCAAGTGATGCCAGACATGGCTTGCATCCAGGGGTGCTAACAAGGGAAAGGGAATTATACACCTTTCTGTGGTTTTCCCAACTACATTCAAAGCGGTTTACATATTATACACAGGTACTTATTTGTACCTGGGACAATGGAGGGTTAAATGACTTGCCCAGAGTCACAAGGAGCTGCAGTGGGAATTGAACCCAATTCCCCAGGATCAGAGTCTGCTGTACTAACCACTAGGCTATTCCTTCACAACCAGGATGGACCCCTTTATATGGGGTCCAGAGCTGGCATAACCTTACCTGGCAAATTAAAACAGTGGAGCTCTGCATGCTTTGCGATTCGTAAAGATTTCAACAACGCTACACTACAGTTGGCTGTGGCCTGCAGGCAACTCAGGACAGATTGTGCCAAGCCAGCAGTTGCCAGTGCAGCAGTGTGCAGAGCGTCATGGATTCACATAAGGGCCAGCATTGCACATTCTGGTTTCAGGACAGGTCTGGCTGCACTGCATGTGTTTTCACATTTTAAAAAATTATAGTCAGGCATGGTGGGTGTGCCCGCTGGGTCAGGACCCTTACACCCACAGAACCCGGGGTCACGATATGTCCCTGACTCCCCTGTCGTCAGGCCTGCTTGCATCTGATTGAGTTTGAACGTCTTGTCCTATAAACAGTGGAGTTAGAACAGGAAGTTTGGGCCCAATCAGATGCAAGTCAGCATCTGACATCACTTGGAAACCGTAGTCCCCGCCGCCCTCTACACCTCACTACTTCAATCTGTGCAGCCATACTCAGGGTTGCCAGGTGGAAAATATTTTTCCAGCCTAAAGGAGCCCAAAATCCAGCCCAAAACCCGCCCAAACTCAAACCCCGCCCCTGACACCCCCGCCCCCGCGTCATCACCCCCGCCCCCGCCGTCATCAACCCCGCCCCCGCCGTCATCGGCCCCGCCTTCCCCGTCACTAACCCCGCCTTCCCCGTCACTAACCCCGCCTCCCACGTCACTAACCCCGCCTCCCACGTCACTAACCCCGCCCAAAAATGTCACTAACCCCGCCCACCGCGGCCGAAAAAGCCACCTAAAAAAACCGCCCGAAGCACAAAAACCAGCCCAAAAAACCGCAACCCGCCGCGGGCAAAAATTTCCTGCGGCGGGTCGCGGAAAACCGCCCAATTGGGCAGTAAAACCGCCCACCTGGCAACACTGGCCATACTCACTGGAAGGGGCCAAGATGTGAATCTTCTAGAGTCCTACAGCCACATGCATCACTGTGCACTGCAGCCTGGAGGTTATTGTTGCTGACCTCGAAATGCTTGCTGCTCACTTGGTCACCTGCACACCAGAGAGTCCTATGTATAGCCCTGTGCTTTGCAGTGAGGAGTTGCTGCTGGCCTCAGAGTGCTTGCTGCTCGCTTGCTCACCAAAGAACCCCACCTGCAGCAAAGTGCACTGCAGCCAGGATGTTAGTGCTGAGATGAAGATGTGGATTCTGTTTCTTTTCCTTAGGTAAAAATAAACAAGGGATCACTCTGGTGTGAATGAAGATTAAAGGTAGAAACAGTGGTTTCTGGCTTTCCTCAGCACCTCAATATAAGTTTAAGGGAAGGGTCCTAGTCCACCAAAATAATTTAACAAAGGCTTACAAATAAATTTAACAAGCTTGTTAAAAAGATATTAATTTAAATTTGTAATTTCATTTATTAAGTTTCTGTTCCATTGTACCATCAGAGATCTAGACAGATTACAAGTTCATATGTATATATGATCCTGTCTCTCCACTGCATCAGGAGTACATAAACTCTAAAATTAAAAGACAAAACATTTATAAAAGTAAAATTAATCTATATTGAAAAATGCTATGCATATACCTATTAAAAAATTTTATAGTAGGAATTTATTTTATTTGTTGCATTTGTATCCCACATTTTCCCACCTATTTGCAGGCTCAATGTGGCTTACAATACATCATGAATGGTGGAAATATATTAGAAAATAGACATATAGTAACATGATAATGAAAAAGCATGATAGTAGTATAACAAGCAGATATTATAAAACAGTTCTGAATATATGTATGTTCACATTTGTTGATCTGTGTGGTATGCCTTATTAAAGAGATGGGTCTTCAGTAGTTTGCGGAAGTTGGTTAGTTCGTAGATCGTTTTTAAGTTGCGCGGCAATGTGTTCCATAACTGTGTGCTCAAGTAGGTAAAGTTTGACGCATGCATTAGTTTGTATTTTAGACCTTTGCAGTTGGGGAAGTGCAGATTAAGGAATGTGTGGGATGATCTTTTAGCATTTCTGGGTGGTAGGTCTATCAGGTCTGACATGTAGGCTGGTGCATCTCTGTGAATGATTTTGTGAACTAGGGAGTGTATTTTGAACGTGATGCGTTCTTTAAGTGGGAACCAGTGTAGCTTTTCTCGTAGGGGTTTAACACTTTCATATTTAGTTTTACCGAATATGAGTCTAGCTGCAGTGTTCTGGGCTGTCTGAAGTTTCTTGATTATTTGCTCTTTACAGCCGGCGTAGAGTGCGTTGCAGTAGTCTAGATGACTGAGCACCATTGATTGTACCAGGTTACGGAAAACAGTCCTTGGGAAGAAAGGTCTTATTCTTTTTAATTTCCACATTGAATGGAACATCTTCTTGGTTGTGTTTTTCGCGTGGCTCTCAAGTGTTAGGTGTCGATCGATGGTAACTCTAAGAATTTTTAGGGTGTCCGAAATTGGAAGGTTCAGATTTGGTGTGTTAATGGTGGTAAATTTGTTCATGTTGTGTTGAGAGGTAAGTATTAGGCATTGGGTTTTTTCTGCATTAAGTTTCAGCTGAAATGCATCCGTCCATGAATGCATGATATGGAGACTTTGGTTGATGTCATTGGAAATTTCCTTTAAATCTTGTTTAAATGGGATGTAGATCGTTACGTCGTCTGCGTATATGTATGGGTTGAGGTTTTGGTTTGATAATAGTTTGGCCAAGGATATCATCATTAAGTTGAATAGAGTTGGTGAGAGGGGGATCCCTGTGGGACTCCGCATTCAGGTATCCATGTGGCTGAAGTAGTCAAGTTAGATGTCACTTGGTATGATCGTGTGGTTAGGAATCCCTTGAACCAATTGAGAAAGTTACCTCCAATTCCGAAGTACTCAAGGATATGTAGTAGTATTCCATGATCAACCATGTTGAAAGTGCTTAACATGTCAAATTGTAGAAGTAGTATGTTTTTTCCAGTTGCAATCATTTGTTTGAATTTAGTCATGAGTGTAACTAGTATTGTTTCAGTACTGTGGTTAGACCGAAATCCTGACTGGGAGTCATGGAGTATTGAAAATTTATTTAAATAGTTTGTGAGTTATTTGGTCACCATCCCTTCTGTTAGTTTGGTTATTAATTGAATGGATGCTACTGGCCTGTAGTTGGTTAGTTCACTGGCACTTTTCTTTGCGTCTTTGGGTATAATCAGGTATAATCAGGGCTTTTTTTGAGGGGGTACTTGGGAGTACTGACTACCGGCACCTTTTCCATTGTCTGCTAAAATTGACCCATGGTCCCCAAGTTTTAATGAAAGAGCTCAGGCTGTACACACCAATTCTGCCTTGTCATAGTTTCTGTGACTGATTGCAGGGGGCCTGGTTATTGTGGGGTGGGTCCCTCAGTGATCACCCCACCCCTGAAGGGTGGCCTGGCATTTGAGTACTGGCACCTTTTTTTGCTAGAAAAAAAACGCACTGGATACAATAATCCACTATCCTGTTCTACCATCCTGAGCATAAACATCTGCAGCAAAAACAAGAGAGACAAGAGGGTGTTTTAAGCTTATGATCTCCTGTTTCTATTAGAAAGCCAATTTTTCAGTCAGTATTACCTCTGTGCTGTTTCCCCTCAGTTTCCTTTGCTGGAGTGTCTTCTGTCCTCTGAGTGTTTTCTGCAAGGAATGGGTGCTTTTGTCCTCTCCAGCCCTTATCTTCCATGTGTCCTGAAAGACCATGATCTCAACTGTCGCAGGTTTTTATTGGTCAACCAGAGACAGTGGGTGGATAAGGCTGATTGTTTTCCTAAGATATCAAGATGTGACCAAAAACGGTCTCTGGCTAGAGAACAAGGCCAATCTGATAGCCCAAGGACTGGGTAGATAGAGGAACTGTTAAGATCATGATGATGTGTTTGGCCTTAAAGGGAACAGTGTCCTGTGCAGAACGGGTGATTTGATGGAACACACAGAAGATGTGAATCTTAACACATTTCTTAGCTCTCACTTCACAGGAACTGTGAGAATGAATGACTATCTTGACATGAATGTTGTGTATCAGAGCATGTCAACTATTTAAAATTCTACCCTTAATGACCAATGACCAGATTCCTCTGGTTTGACAGATTCACTATGAATGCACAAGAAATAAGGTTTTGCTTTGTACTGTGCCTTCCCTCTGGAACTCTCTCCCCCAGTCAGGGGCGGACTGACAGTGATCAGGGCACCCAGGTAGTAAAGGTCATAGGGGCACCCTGGCCAAAGCCTACCACCCCATTGTTGCACCGCTGCCCCCTCCCACACCACTGCCGCCCTCCCCAGTCCTACCTTCAATGCCCTGGTGATCTAGTGGCATCTTCAGGGGCAGGAAAGAATCCCACTCTTTCCTGCATGCTGCTGCTACTCTGCATGGTGGCAGCAGTGCCGTAGTGCAGGGCCAGCCGAAGGCAAGATGCCCTCTGAGGCGGAGCTAACATGACAACCCCCCCCCTCCCCGGGCCAAGATGCCGCCCCCCCCTGGGTGTTTCACCTCATCATGGTGACGTTACAAACCCTGCAGCGGCAGTGATTTCCATACGCAGTAAAGGGAAGAGGCGGGTGCCGCCGGCAGCAGGGCTGCTGCCGCCACCAGGTTTGGAACGTCACCGTAACGAGGTAAAACACCATGAAGGGGGAGATGCCACTCCTGAAGAGTGCCACCTGAGGCCCCCATGTTAGGTGGCCTAATGGCCAGGCCGCCCATGCTGGCTGCCGAGACTTACTGCAGTAGTCTTGCATATCTCAGCAGTCTCGTGAGACTTCCACAGGACTACCAGATGTCTTTTCTTACCTCATCTCAAGGTTATAGTGCTGGGCCAGGGCGGGGCCTTGAGCATCTGCGCACACTTGGGTCCTAGGATAGCAAATTAATCAAAAATTCCAGATCCATGCATTTGAAACTTTCTTCAAAATATAACAACTAAATAGTAATAAATTTCTTTAAAAAATAAGTTTTTAAAATTTTCTTAAAGAGTGGCGAGGTAAAAAGAGAGATCCAGTCATTGTTAGGGGGGGGAGGAGGGAGGGGGGAGGATGGAAGAAGGAAGGAAACAATGCTGAGGGAGGGGGTGGAAGATTATTGGGGGAATCCTGAGGTTTTGTGGTTCTTAAACGGAGGGAGGGGCAACTATTGGAGGTGGGTATTTATTAGAGAAAATACAATATGCTGATTAAATTGTTAATATACTGTCCTGTTCCCTGCCTTCTCCCTTCTGCCGCATCTCTCCCTTCCCTTTCATCCCCCCTCCCCTGCTCCCCTCCCTCCCCAGTACCTTAAAATCGTCTCCAGTCTTCGTTTGGGCAGCACCAGCGGGACTTATAGACTGCCAGTGGCCTGCACCGGGGCTCTCGCTATGAACCGTCCTGCTCCTTCAGAAAACAGAAAGTTGTGTCGGAGAAAGCCTTGGTACAAGCTGTAGGCAGGCTATGAGTGCCACTCGCACTGTCCAGACGAACACTGGAGGTGATTTTATAGCACAGGGGGAGCAAGGGGATGGAGGGAATGACGAGAGCTTTGTGGGGCTAGGAAGGGAAGGGAGAGATGCAGCAGGAGGGACTGACAGGGTGGGACTGACAGGGGGTGCGTATGCAACACACACACCTTGAATGGATATGCCACTGCTGCCACCCACAGAGCTGTCTCCTATGATCCAGGTAACTATATAGATACCAGTCTGAACTTTGCCACTAACTGGATAGCACTTTTGGGTTGACACTGAAACCAGATACTCAGCTTGGCTTACCGCTGCTCTTGACATGGCAGTAAGGGGCCCTTTTACCATGCTGTGGGAATAAGGACCCTGTGCTGGCAGCGTGGGGCTGTTTTTCCCGAGCGCCAGGGCCTTTTTTACCACAGTGGGTAGAAAAGCCCACAGCACACATGGCCATGCAATAAGAGAACTCCTACTGCATGGGCATGCGACAGGGAGGCTTTACCGCCACCCATTGAGGTGGCATTAAGGGCTCCCATGCTAACCTGGTGGTAACTGGGCAGCATGCGTTGATGCCTGATTACCGCTGGGTTACCACTGCACAAGCCATTTTCATGGGGTTTTCTTTTTCCCACGGAAATGGCACATGCTCAGGGCGGGACTATGGCCTGCGGCCACGTTGGGCCAGCGGCAGTCCCGAAAGAGCAAGCGGTAAGTCCACATTGGGCTTACTTCCACTCTGTAACAGGGTTCCTAAATGCAGGTGCACAATCAGCAGTCATGACAGCTAGCAAGTGATGCCAACTCCCATGCTAGCTATCATAGCCAACCACACCTCCACCCACTCATGTTACAGTGAGATCCCACCCACTCCTGCATTATGCAGGTAACGTGGGATTTTTACCACAGTGGTTGTCTCTTTAATGCAGAAGACAGTAGTACAGGTCTGTGCTAGTGTCTACCACCTGATAAACCCCACATTAGCTGATTAATACAGCTGAATAAAAGAGCCCCTTAGACTGCACTTGCACTGAAAATCCAGCAAAGTCTGCCTATAGAAAATATGCACATACTTGTCATTAATGCAAACAGTTATAAAATTACGTCCACATTACTTATAATAATTCTGCCCTGCCTCCAGACAAACCCACATAACCTAAATTATCCAAGACAGAAACTCTCAAAAACTTCTAATGATGAAGATTCCACCATTTCTTGGTTACCATCACAGATAGTAAGATTTTCCCATGTTGCAATATAAGGGCTTGATTGACAAAGACCCACCCCACCCCATTTGGTGTACATGGGAACAACTATTCATTAAGAGCTACCTCTTCAATCAAGGTTTTAGTTAGCTTTATCAGATACTGGTGCTTTGGTGGTCCAGCTCCCAGCTCGCTTCTTCCTCCCCTCCTCCCCCTTTCTTTCCCTTTCGGCTTCTCCCCCCCTCTATACATTTTCTACTATCATTTTACTTTACGTTGTAGTTCCTTTCTATTTTCTACACTGATTTTATTAATGTTGAAAGTCAGTATATCAAGTTTTTTTTATATTATTATTTATTTTATTGCAATGGTCAGATGCAGTACAAATATGGATGATTATAATATAGATTATGTGAACAGTCACTTTAAGAACAAAACACCTGGGAGTATTGGAGTCTAATGAGAAGTAACACAAACATAAAGACCCTGTCTGATCAACTGAGAACGGAATTCTAGGTTAATGCAGTATCCACTTCTCCTTTTTACAGGCAGAGAGCAGCAATAAATGCCACCTGTGCAGTAGCCTCAGCCCAAGCCAACCCAAGAAGCTGGGAATTTAGGGGTCCTTTTACTGCATTAGTCCCTAACACACGCCTAACGCAGCTAAAAATGGAGTACCACAGGATGTGCACAAGCGTTCTGTGGTAACTTCCAAACGTGTAGGTGCTAACCATGTGCTAAAAAATATTTCTTTTTTTTTTTGAGAGGGCACGTCAGGGCTGGAAAGTGGGCATTCCTTCGCTAACCAGTTAACACATCTACATTTCCGTGTGCTAAGTGGTTAGCAGAGAGATACTGCATGAGATCTTACTGCCTACAAAATAGGTGGAGGTAAGAACTCACATGGTAATTTCCCAAAATGGCCACTCATTAATGGCAACATTAACGCATGCTACTTCCAAATATTAGAACTTCCACCTGATACAAAATTACAAAATTATAATGGTGTATGGGGAAAAAGCCTCAAAGAGCTCCCAGATCAAGTATCAATCTGTCGGAGCTAAAATAGACCATCCGGTCTTCTCTTCATCATAGGCAAAAAAAACCCTTTCAGGTGGCCCTCGATGAATTTCTATAGGCAAAAACCCCTTATAAGCAGCCCTACGTAAATTTCTACTGGGACCGCAATGATTTATTCAAAATTTTTGTTTCTCAAAAATAAGAATTTTGTTAAGGAAAAAAAAAACATATTATGCTGCAATGCATTTAGCTTTATTGCTTGAGATTCAATGCTACTCCTGCTTCATGCTGTGTTGTTCCTTGTTGAGTTACCCCGAGCCGACGTTGGCCAGCGTTTCGCTGCTTTTTCAAGGTCTCGGGTACTTATTGGAATTCATTGCACGGCGTTTCAAATGTAGCTAGTCTGACGTGCTACATTTGAAACGCTGTGCAATGAATTCCAATAAGTACCCGAGACCTTGAAAAAGCAGCGAAACGCTGGCCAACGTCGGCTCGGGGTAACTCAACAAGGAACAACACAGCATGAAGCAGGAGTAGCATTGAATCTCAAGCAATAAAGCTAAGTGCATTGCAGCATAATATGTTTTTTTTTTCCTTAACAAAATTCTTATTTTTGAGAAACAAAAATTTTGAATAAATCATTGCGGTCCCAGTAGAAATTTACGTAGGGCTACTTATAAGGGGTTTTTGCCTATAGAAATTCATCGAGGGCCACCTGAAAGGGTTTTTTTTGCCTATGATGAAGAGAAGACCGGATGGTCTATTTTAGCTCCGACAGATTGATACTTGATCTGGGAGCTCTTTGAGGCTTTTTCCCCATACACCATTATAATTTTGTAATTTTGTATCAGGTGGAAGTTCTAATATTTGGAAGTAGTATTCATCTCCATACCACCAAAACATTAACGCATGGCCATTAATAAAAAAAAAAAAAAAAAAAAAAAAAAAAAATATATATATATACATATATATATATATATATATATATATATATATATATATAGAGAGAGAGAGAGAGAGAGAGAGAGAGAGAGAGAGAGAGAGAGAGAGAAAATAAGTCATTTTACAGCCATGGTAAAAATGGCCTTAGCATTTGGGAAAGACCCATGTAAGGGCACATTAAAGCCATTTTCTACTGCACCTTTGTAAAAGGACTTCTTAGAGATTTCAACCTACTCTGCCCACTCCACCCCCACCTTCAGCTTCTCTGAATCATTTGGAACTATAAATGATCAAAAATACATTTTCCTTGAATATCTACTTACTAGTATAACAGCACTCTTTCAGCTGTTGGTTTCTCTTATGGTCTAATATGCAACACTTCATGCGTGTTTGTCTGCTCTTTTCTGGATATCCATTTGCTTCCTTCACTCTTCCTAGGTACATTTGTTATTACATTGATTGTCAGCACCACTATGCACTGACAGGTTTCATTTTATCATTGCAGTCTCTCTCCTTTTTTGATTTTCATACAGGCTTCTTTTTGCTACGCTTTGTGAGTTATTCACAACTTTGTACATATGACATGTACATTTGGCTATGTCTTCTCTTTTACATTCATATTTATTTATAACTTTTATATACATTTTGGGCCTTGTTTACAAAGGCGCATTAATAGTTTTAACACATGCTAAAAATTAGCATGCGCTATATAGACATCCATAAGAATATTATGGGCATCTATATGCCTAGTGTGTGCTAATTTTTAGTGAACACTAAAAACACTAGGGCGCCTTTGTAAAGAGGGCCCTTTATCTTCTGCTTCATGCAATATTCCAGTTTGGTATTTCATGTTTGTCCCATTTACAGGGCCGTGCCAATGCGGTAAGCCAGGTAAGCAATGCAGGGGGGCGCCTGCCTTCGAGGGGCGCTGCTGCCCTGCGGTCCCTGCCTTCCACTCACTTGCAAAATCTTTTAGCTGAAGTTGCGATCGCCCCTGCCCTAAAACCGGAAGTGAAAGCAACAGCATTATTCACTGAGGCAGGCAGGCTCTTCAAATTATTTTAAAGAATGCAACCAAATTGCTATATATGCTGTGGTTTGTGGCTAATTCCTCACTCAGGGTGAGCTTCAGAGCTTGAACCGCATTCAAATTAAAGACAACCTGAAATTTTAAAAGTGCTAAAAATAAGTTTTAAAAGTATTTGTATTAAATCTAATTGCAGAATTCAGGTGCTGGGACTCTGTACTTGGTTGTCATGTGCTCAGATTTGTTTAAATCGTATGCAAATTAGTCCGTTTTTGGGAGGTTCTCATTTGCATATTTATGAATAAAAAATGATGGAAGTGTTTACAGCCTTAATGTTAGGGCATGGCTCTGATCAAAAGTGTGAAGTTTGGTCCAAAAACGAAGGGTTTATCTAGTGTTTTTCACTAAAAATTCCCATTACAGTGTCTGTATGTTAATCTGCATTCAAATAGAGCTCTCTGATTGGATGATCAGCTTTTGTTAGAAATCTGCCCGGAAGGGAACAGAGTGAGACAGCAACTGACTGTCGGTTTGGCCAAGAGAGACATGCAGCTGTGAGTTCCTGTGTGTGTTGACTGAAATTATAAAAGACTGCCAGATTATGTGGTAAATGAGAAAATATGAATGAAAAGAGGTTGGTGGAGATTGAAGTTTGAGATTTCTCTAGTGAAAAAGGATCTGAATATTTCAGGATTACTTGAAGTTTATGAAGAATAGAAAAGGGTGAATTTCAGTTTAAGAGTGTTTAAATCCTATAAGCTATATAAAGGCTAGGTAGATTTAAGTGACTGTAAGCAAGGAAACCTTAATATTTAATCTGAAATAAATATTTGATCTGAGATAGTTGATCAGAGACAAATGTTTGATCTGAATTATATCCTTTGTTGCAAAGGAGATTAGAAAAAGAATCTTTGGAAACTAAGAGGACTTTGCTCACATTTTGAATTAGCATTCCTATTTTGAGTTGGAAATCTTTGAAGTGTTATGAAAATACATTTTGCTTTAATGAAATTGCTAAACTTTAGAGTCAGAGCCTTATCAATGAGGGATACATACAGTGCTATTTTTTTCCTGAGGTCCAGCTTACTTGCCTGCTCCCTTCTGTTCCTGCTTTGCTAGACGGAGGGGGTGGGGGCGCCAACTGATAGTCTGCAGGGGGGCACCAGAGACCCTAGGCACGGCCCTGCCCATTTACATCTATATACACTTAAATTCATCTTAATATATGTGTGTCAATCTTTCATATCCTTGCGATTTTTATTTAGCATTTCTGTTCTTGCTGTGCCTCTGGCCTCCCATTATCCCCCGGATTCTATATATCGTGCTGAGATTTCTGCTCAAAAATTGAAGCTCATTCTATAACAATCCACATAATCTAACTGGATAACAAGTTAATTGGTGCTGATAATTGGATGTTAACAACCAATTATCAACACTAATTAGTAATAATTAGAATTTACACACACTGCTTGCTGAGCGTATTCTGTAAAATGTTGCATGTAAGTTCTAATAAATGCTGCCAAAAGGAAGCATGGCCATTTAGCGTGGAATGGGCAGGCTGTGGGCGTTCTGAAAATCTACACGCAGGGCTATGGAATACACCTGTTCTGCACCTAACTTAGGTGCCGGTATTTACACCAAGTTTTCCTTAGCACAAATGGATGCACCTAGAATTAGGTGTTGGCATGGCCGCTAGTCGTATTCTATAAGCCATGCCTAAATCTAGGTGCGGTTTATAGACTACACCTCAGCAGAAGTTTTTTTGGCGACAATTTTCAGGCACCATAAATAGAATCTAGTCCTATATGACTTACATGAGCACCTCTGATATTGTGATTTTGCAGAGGTTCTTGTTTTAAAATCAGAATTATCTGTACATCTCGTCAAGAGCACAGATTGTTTGGATTCCTAAGGCAGGCCATCTGGCCAAAACACGGCCCAGGTTGGATCAGTTTATGTTCTAATAAAGGATTGTTTTGACCATTAGCTGCATGTCTGCTGTGTGTTTCATGCTCTCCACTTTTCATACTATTTCTGTGGCATCCCCGACTCTACCAGCATCCCCTGATCAGCACAAGCATAAGCTGGGAATTCAACCAATGTCCCTCTATGTTGCAGTGCACAGCACTGCCACTGGTCCTGTTCCCCTGGACTTGGGTTCCATTACCTTTCTAGAGCTTTTTGCTCACATTGTGGAGATATAATAATTGGATGAATTGCACATAGAGTCCTTTTTTGGCACTCTAATATAGACAAGATTTTTGGATGTGCATTTTCAAACTTTTCTCATCTTTTGATGGACTCTTAACAGTATCTATGTCATTCCCCTTTCAGATGAGAATTAATCACAAGATACACATTTCAGTCATATCTTTAAGCTGGTTTCTGGTTCCCTCAGTGAAGGCTCTTTCAAACACCCCCAGGAAGGATATTTTGACCTTCTTTTTGAAGTCCTGACCCATGAAGACATAGAGGATGGGGTTGATGCAGCTGTTGAAAAAGGCCAGAATGCATGTGAGGGGTTTCAGAATCAAGCGAACTTTCCATGGGATTAGATATGGGGTGACGACATCATCTAGAAAAGGATAGACATGGTACGGGAACCAACAGAAGAAAAAGCACACTAAGATGGCTATAATGACTTTGAAGGGCTTGCTGGACTTGACCAGGTTCCTCTTTCTTTTTAAAGTCAGCACAATGACAGCGTAGCAGACAACAATGATGAAAAAGGGAATTAGAAACATGCACAGGAATCGTGTGATAATCATGCTTGAATTTCTCAAATGCCATTTGAAATAGGCTTCTTCTGTGTAGTCTTCCTGAGAGATGCCATAGCTCATGTCGCAGTAAACGACGCTGTTATTCGGGTAATAGACTAAGTCATAGAAAGCGGGATAAGGGGAGCTGGTAATGAGAGCCATAAACCAGATGACTAGTGTAATGGCAGTAGCCAACCTGGGTGTCCTGTGATTGTTGGACCACACGGGGCAAACTGTTGAAATGCAACGATCAATGCTGATGATGGTCAGAAAGGCAATGCTGGCAAACATATTCAAATACAGCACTGCCGTATGCACTTTGCACATCACCTTGCCAAGGACCCAGTTGTTATCCATTGTTTCAACAATGGATATTGGGAGAAAAGCATCAAAGATGAAGTCTGCAATAGCCAGATTGAAGAACCACACGGTGTTCACTGTCTTTTTCATCCTAAAGACGGTAATCCAAATGACCAGTCCATTGCCAGCCAAGCCCAGCAGGCAGGTTATGCTATAGGACACCACCAATAGCATTTGCATTATATAATACAGTCTAAAATAGTCATCAGAATTATAGCTTGTGACGTTGGTTGAGAAGGAAGGAGTCTGGGTGAAGTTCTCCATTACCAACAAGTTCCTGCCTGATGGAACAGAAATTGAGAGCTTAATTCCTTTCAGGAAAAGGTTGGCATTAACAGCTGGGACTGACAGCATTAATACAAAGTTAAAACATAACCTCTAATTATCTACAAAGTCCATTTACTCCAAGCCAAAACATTGTACTAATAAGCTGAGACATACCCTATTTATTGGTACTAAATCTATTTCAGCATAGACACTGTGGGGAACAATTAGATCCTGCCTTTGATATAATAATCCACTATCCTGTTCTACCATCCTGAGCATAAACATCTGCAGCAAAAACAAGAGAGACAAGAGGGAGTTTTAAGCTTATGATCTCCTGTTTCTATTAGAAAGCCAATTTTTCAGTTGGTATTACCTCTGTGCTGTTTCCCCTCAGTTTCCTTTGCTGGAGTGTCTTCTGTTCTCTGTGAGTGTTTGCTGCAAGGAATGGGTGCTTTTGCCCTCTCCAGCCTTTATCTTCCATGTGTCCTGAAAGACCATGATCTTAACTGTCGCAGGTTTTTATTGGTCAACCAGAGACAGTGGGTGGTTAAGGCTGATTGTTTTCCTAAGATATCAAGATGTGACCAAAAACGGTCTCTGGCTAGAGAATAAGGCCAAGCTGATAGCCCAAGGACTGGATAGATAGAGGAACTGTTAAGATCGTAATGACGTGTTTGGCCTTAAAGGGAACAGTGTCCTGTGCAGAACGGGTGATTTGATGGAACACACAGAAGATGTGAATGTTAACACATTTCTTAGCTCTCACTTCACAGGAACTATGAGAATGAGTGACTAAAAGATTTCAATTACCTGCCTTTGAGCAATATTGTCTTACTAAAACTTGAAATAGATGATTTATTTTGACTGGTGCTTTTGAATGGAGCCAATGGGCACTGGAGGGTAGACTGATGGGTAACTTCTGTACTTTTAGCAAGTGTCTGAAGGTAGTTTTATTTAGCCAAGCTTTTACTGCTAGAACAGTAATTATATTATGATGGACATGCAACATTTTTATTAATGATGGAAATAAAGGCACACTAATTTTATTATTTATTTTCTATTTATTTATTTTCTAACTCCTCTTACTCTCTAACCTACCTATGGGCCCTGTTTACTAAGCCATGTTATAGACATGCTAACTTTTTAGCACGTGCTAAAGCTAAAGACACCCATATGGTGTTAATGCACCTACAGCGCGGCTTAGTAAACAAGGCCCTATATGTTCCATCTTTGTTTATACCCTACACTGTCAATTAAAATGTTCTATTATGTATTTTTTTTGTTATATTTGTACCCTGCGCTTTCCCACTCATGGCAGGCTCAATGTGGCTTACATGGGACAATGGAGGGTTAAGTGACTTGCCCAGAGTCACAAGGAGCTGCCTGTGCCAGGAATCAAACTCAGTTCCTCAGTTCCCCAGGACCAAAGTCCACCACCCTAACCACTAGGCCACTCCTCTACTGTAAGTAGCATACTATGCCATACTTCGTATTGTTATTTGAATATTTTTACTGCTGTAATTATCTATTGCTCATGTTTGACTTATTGTTGCTGTATACTGCCTTGAGTGAATTCCTTCAAAAAGGTGGTAAATAAATCCTAATAAATAAATAATGGTTGTATTGTTTTATTTTGGAAGCTATTATGTATGTGAACCTATACTCTGCCTAGAACTGTAGACAGATTATAAATGTTTTAAATAAAATAAATATACCTCCTGATCTTCCTAATCTATTTTCTTTCTGCAATAATGGAATATGTGAGCAGGCAGAAGCAGAAAGCAATGGAACATCACATAAACAGTCCTGTAATTTATTTATTTATTTATTGCATTTGTATCCCACATTTTCCCACCTTTTTGCGGGTTCAGTGTGGCTTACAATATATTATGAATCATGGAAATACAATTTGTTACAACTCGGTTATGGATTACATTGTGATGAATTATGCGAGACAAAGTCAAAAATAATGACTTCTAAATACCAGAATGCAATGTCTTTATTCACACAGGTCATGTCTAAGAGCTTCTTTTACCAAGCGGTGGTAAATGGGGCCCTGCAGTGGGGTCGGCACATGGGTTTACCAAGTGCTGAGACTGCCTTTTACCACCACCGGTAAAAGTCTTTTTTTCTGTGAAGGGGAAGGAAATGGCCGTGTGCTAAGCAAAGGCATTGGTGTGCGGCCATTTCCTGGGGGACCCCTTACTGGCTCCCATTTTGGATGCCTAAGGACTCTGGCGGTAGCCCGACGGTAACTGGGCAGCCCGCTGTGCTGCATGATTACCTCCGGGCATGCCCCAGACACTAGAAATTACAAAACTATTTTCTAGCACCAGAAATGGTGCAGTGGGAGCTGGAATTACCAACAGGCTCCCTGGGAAGCTCGGTGGTAGAGCCAAATCACCATGTGGCAAGCTGGCGGTAGGCCCACCGTGCATTTGTAAAAGGGCCCCTAGGAGTCCTAAACGGACTGAGTGCTATGACTGGGCAGGAATTTCCAGAATGGCAAAGCAGTTCTAGGAGATAAAATAAGGAGTCCTGTAGTGGACTGTAATTACAATTACTTCTTGTAATCTTGGGCAAGTCTCTTAGCGGCCCTTTTGCTAAGCTGTGGTAAAAAGTGGCCTGCGGTAGTGTGAGCACGTTATTTGGGCATGCACTGGGCCATTTTTTTATTGCATCTAGGAAAAAAGGCCTTTTTTTAAGGGGTCAGAAAATGGATGTGCTCTAAAATTGAAACCAGCGCACACCCATTTTCGCCCTGAGACCTTACCACCAACCATTGACCTAATGATAAGGTCTCACGCCCTACTCTGATGGTAAACATGCAGCGTATCAACTGCCATTTACTGCTGGGTAGGCGCCCCGCTATAGAAAATATTTTCTACTGCGTGTTTTTGGCACTCACCAAATTCAGAATTACTGCCCAGGGCACACAATTAGTGATGTTTTAAGGCGCAGAGACAGATCTGGGTTTGTGAAAATACAACAGAGATCTTTATTGCTAGTGAACAGGAATATGAAAAAAGTGTCCTCCCTATCAGGTGGCCATTGAATCCAGAGCTGTGATAAATGAATTATGCTGTAACGATCAGCATTTTACATCACCTTCTAAAGACCAGTCTAGTACAGACTTTTGAAATATAGGAGTAAATTTGTAAGGAGCTGCCTAGTTTTAGATGCCAGCTTGGAGAAAAGACGGCTGAGGGGAGATATGATAAAGGTCTATAAAATAATGAGTGGAGTGGAAAGGGTAGACTTGAAGTGTCTGTTTACTCTTTCTGAAAATACTAGGACTAGGGGGCATTCGATGAAGCTACAAAGTAGTAAATTTAAAACGAATTGGAAAAAATTTTTCTTCGCTCAACGTGTAATTAAACTGTGGAATTTGTTGCCAGAGAATGTGGTAGAGGTGGTTAGCTTAGCGGGGTTTTAAAAAGGTTTGGACGGCTTCCTAAAGGAAAAGTCCATAGACCATTAAAATGAACGTGGGGAAACTCCACTGCTTATTTCTAGGATAAGCAGCATCAGAGCTGGTCTTAGCAAGTGCGGGGCCCTGTGCAGACCATATGTAGATCCTTCAAGAGGTAGTGTGTCATGATTTAGGCTCTACACCCTTTCTGATGTTTTGGTGCCACCTCAGTTAGGCCAACACACAATCTCTCCGCTGCAAAACACTATACACAAACTTGTGCAAAAACACACTCATAACCTTACCAAACCATAACAGAACTAATTCCAAGCACAGGACGAGCTACAACCTTATGCGTGGAAAGGCAGCACTGTAATTATACCGGGCTCTAAAACACCAGTATACAACCTAGTGAAAAAAAAACAAAAAGGGCTGCAAATACTACACACTAGCAGAATACTGCACCTTGATCACACATGAAAAACACATGACACAACAGATACAAAGGCAAAATACTGAACTGTGGAAAGTTACCTCAAGAAGTCAGACTCAGCATGCAGCAATACTAGAAAAATTGAAACTTACATGCAAAATATCACAGATGCACATTTCCAAAAGCTGACATATTCCAATTAATAAATTCTGAATAAAATACGTTTTTCTACCTTTGTTGTCTGATCATTTAGTTTTTCTATTCGCTTTGGTCCCAGTGTCTTCTGTTTTATGCAGTGTCTTCTTTCCATTTGATATTTTTTCTCTCAACACGTCCCTATCCTCCTGTGTCCTTATGTGTCCTGTCTACCATCTGTAGCCCTGTCCCTATCCTTTCTCCAGTTTCAGCATCTGCCTTCAAAGTGTTCCGATCCAGCCCTTAAATTCAGCAATTTACCCTCCATCCATATCCAGCATTTCTCCTCATCCCCTCCATCCATTTGCATCTACTTTCCTCCCCTTCCCTACATCCATGTCCAGCATTTCTCCTCTCTCCCTTCCCCTCCATCCATGTGTATCTCCTTTGTCTTTCCTTCCCTCCATTCCTGCCCAACATTTCTCCTCTCTTCCCTGCCCTCCACTCCATCTATGTCCAGATTTCTCCTCTCTTCCCTCCCCTCCATCCATGTGCATCTCCTTCCAGTCTTCCCTCCCCTCCATCCATCCATGTCCAGCAACCCTCCTATCCCCCTGCCCTCCCCTCCATCCGCCCATGTCCAGCAACCCTTCTCTCCCCCCTGCCCTCCCCTTCATCCACCCATGTCCAGCAACCCTCCCCTCCCCTTCATCCTCCCATGTCAAGCAACCCTCCCCTCCCTTCCCCTTCATCCACCCATGTCCAGCAACCCTCCTCCCCTCCCCTCCATCCATGCCCAGCAACCCTCCTCTCCCCCCTGCCCGCCCCACCATCCATCTATACCCAGCAGCAACTCTCTTCTCCCCTGCCCATCCCCTCCAGCCAGCCATCCATACCCAGCTCTTGGGCAGCTTTCTCCCCCTCCCCCTCCGGGTCCTGTCTCTTCCGCCCGCTCTCGCCCATCCGCGTGGTCGTCGTTTTTAAAGTCCTGAGGCGTTCTCCCTCCGACACTGGCGATTCACACAGCCTGCCTTCTGCCAGCGTTGGAGCCTCTCCTCAGACGTGTCCCGCCTCCTCGATGCAACTTCCTGTCTTGCGCAGAGGTGGGATGCGTCTGAGGAAGAGGCCCTGCCCTGACGATGGCAGAAGGCAGGCTGTGTGAATCGCCGGTGTCGGACTCGGAGGGAGAATGCCTCAGGGCTTTAAAAACGAGCGACGACGCAGATGGGCACGAGCGGGGGAAGGTGCAAGACTCGCACGGGAGGGGAGGAGGCAGAGAAAGGCAGAGGCAGACTTGAGGCGCGCCGCGCGGGGCCCCCTTAAGCGCGAGGCCCTATGCGGCCGCCTCGGTCGCCTCTGCCTAAGACTGGCCCTGAGCAGCATAAACTGTTTTGTACTTTTTGGGATCTTGCCAGGTATTTGTGACCTGGATTGGCCACTGTTGGAAACAGAATGCTGGGCTTGATGGACCTTTGGTCTGTCCCAGTATGGCAATACTTATGTACTTATGTAAGGTTTTTTGTTATTTTTTAATTTTGACTAAGCATTAAACATGTTTACAAGCAAAACAACTACTTGTCCAGAAAACAGGATAACATCATAAAGCAAAATTCATAATAGTAAATACTCTCAAAACACAAAACAACAATTATCCTCTCTCAGTCCCCATATTATGGTGATCCTCATAAATTGAACAGAGAGTTAAAATAAATGAAATAATACCAATAAACCAAAAGCATCAGATGATAATAAGTACTAATGCTCAAATTACCTTACTCTATACAGAGGGTTCTCCAACCAACTGCAAGGGAAACTTATTATCCAGAAAAGTTTTTAAATGTATAGGGTCATAGAAAATATACCTAACATTTTGAAATTTAACCAAACATTTAACTGGAAAACATTTTAAAAAATCACTATTTTGTAATATTTGTGGGCGAAGAGCCAGAAAAGATTTATACCTCTGCAGAGTCTCTCTACACAAGTCAGGAAAACACCATAGTTTTTGGTCCATATACAATAATGCTCTATACTTGAAAAACAATTTAATAAGAAGATTCTTATCAGACTCAAATACGAAGGGCACCAGGAGTGTAGCACGAGATTCCACCACTTCCTGAGATGTTTCCAAAAACTCTGTCATATTTAAATTATCTGGTGAAAGTCTCCAAATTTTTATTTCTTGCTGCTTCCATCATTTGTTTTTTCTTAAATTGAAGATAATAGATCTTACTTATAGGAGGTAAAGATTAATTTGGTAACTGCAATTCTCTTGGTGACATCATTTGAACTTTAGGAAAGTTCAAAAACCTAAGATTGCAAGCACGTAAAGAGTTCTCAATTTGCTGCAACTTAAATTGAATATCAACAAAGTTTTTAAGCAACTTTGGGCCTCTTTTATAAAGTGGCGGTACCCGTATCGCTGCTTTGCCACTCATTATTTCAACACTATCACCGGGCTACCACAGGAGCCCAGCAGTAGTCCCGCCCCACTGTGCGCCATTTACAGCACAATGGCGCTGGGGGCTTATCTGACAGTAATCAGCGGTAAGTGCTCCCACCCAAAATGGGTGCACAGAAAGTGCTTCACTTGCTGAGCATCCATTTCTTTAAAAGAAACCCTGCCTTTTACCCACTGTGTAAAAGGGGGCCTCAGCGTGCATCAAAAACACACACCGATGCCAGAGCAGGCCCCCTTTTGCCACAGTTTCGTAAAAGGACCCCTTAACCTCTTCTTCCAGAGTCTTAACTTTTCCCACACTCTCTTCCATTGATGTTTCCACCTTCAAAACCCATGTAACTACAGTCTCAGGGCTTCTTTGACCAAGCTTCAGGAAAAGGGTCCTGCAGTAGTGGCGGGGGCCATTTTCCCCACATGCCAGGGCCCTTTTTACCGCAGTAGGTATAAATACCCCAGGCACACATGACCATGCAGTATGAGAACACTTACCGCATGGCTATGCGACGGGAAGTCCTTACGACCACCCATTGAAGTGGTGATAAGGGCTCCTGCACTAACCCGGCAGTAACCGGGCAGCGTGCGGTAATGCCCGATTACTACCAGGTTACCGCCAAGCAAGCCATTACCAAGGATTTTCTTTTTCCCCCAGAAATGGTGCGTGCTCATGGCAGGACTACTGCCGGTGGCTGCTTTGGGCCAGCGGTAGTCCCAGAAGAGCGAGCAGTAAGCCCATGTTGGGCTTACCACCGCTTTGTAAAAGGGCCCCTCAATGTCCTTTTCCATTGTCCATTTTCATACTCACAGTTACTGTCAATTTGGTGATTGTCTCCCATATTGACGTTAGGGTAATCTCGGCTGTTGCCTCCACCATTTCCACTAATTCAGTATCCAAAATGATCTTCCTTGCTTGAGTGTGGCCGGAAACCACAGCCTCCAGCTGTACTGAGCTCGCTGACTCTGCTCTATCCCCGGATACATTATGGAGGGAAATTAGCTCTCCAAACCTTGTCGGGTCTCCAAAGCTTCCTGAGTGACTTCCTGTGTTCAAACTCACAACTGCACCTCGGATTTTAGCCACTGCCTCAGAAGTCAGGGAGCTACTAGCCAGGAATTGAGCAGCAATTCGGGAAGGAGGGATGAGTGAAACATTCCCCTCAAGGCTTGCCAACTCTCTCTGCGCTGGTGAGACAGCAAGGGTACCTCCGTTTCTCTCCTGCAAAGTAACTCCATATTGGAGTATCGAGGCCTGTACCGAAACAGAAGCACCAGATAAGGTGTCCCTCACCTTAACCCTCCTTTTAGGCATCTTAAATTCAGAAAACGAAAAATACAGATAGGAAATAAGAAGAGAAAGCACAGAGCAGCCTGCTAACATTACACACCATCGACCGTCTTGGATCTCCCTAGAAGATAAAGGAAGTTTAAAGGATCAATGACCAGGGCAATTGCTACAGATCACAGGACTCTTGTCCCATGGACTTAAATTGACCATGGACCTTTAACATCAGAGTAACAATAAAACAAACAGTCCTCACTTTACTGCTGTGGAATGGACAGTGCATCTCAGTATACAGATCTTGACATTCATAAATATAACACTGCAACTGCTATTTGGTCCCAGTTACTGAACTTCTGTTAACCCCCCACCCCCCAAAAAAATGTTTTCAGTCATAGCTGCACTGCACGATAAACTGATGTAAAAAAACATCTATGAGCTAGCTTTAAGAACTATCTTTACTCATCAGAAAATCCAGAGTCATTTTAAAAAGCTTGCATGGCATTTACAGCTGTAAATAGCAGCATTTATTTATATAAATACCCTATGCATGGAAATTTTATCAAGCCGCTACTTAACAAGTGTAGATTTGAACCACACAAAGTTTTATAGGCAGGGTGTCATGGGCATGGTTTGGGTAAGTCTGAAAAGTATTCATATATGTATTGTTTATTTATTTCAAATTATACACACTTTACAAAATGTAGATGTCAGCATTTACACCTGCTCTGGGACAGAGGTAAACTGTCAGCTAATTACTTGTTTGGCGATGCGGTTTGCATCGGTAGTTGAGGAAGCAGTTTTGCACACCTGTCTGGTGCTTAAAACCAGAGAAGCATACTAGCAGGTATACACACATTTAAAGCATGGGGGGCATGGGGGGGGGCACATTACATGCTAAAGTGCCACATTTAGGCATGTGCATTCATGCCTATTGATTTGGCATGTGGCGTGCCTAATTGTAGGTGCATAGATAATCTATGCTAGTATTCTGCAATGGAGTCTTGATGCCCAGATACTATTATAGAATTTGTGCCCAGCGCACTGCATCTAGACACCCAACTTTGTGAAGGAACAGGTCCAGAAGTTCTTTAAAATAAATACTTATTTTCTATGCATCCCTTCTTGTCCAGCTGCATTATTTCACTGACCCACTCCCAACCCTCATTCGGAGGTCTCACACATGAGAAATTGAATGTGTTGGTTTTTTGGTTATATTGTATCATTTCTTCATTTGGGAACCGGCCCCATAGATCCCATCACTTGGAGAAGATATTTAGTGATTGTTTGTGCCTCCTTGTGCTTACTAGATGCAGAAGTACTCATCAGATAACACATTAGGCAGGTGAATTGGAGTGGTAGCTTTCTCTGTGAACTGCATAGGGACTCAGGAGTGATGCACAAAGATTGCCGTTAAATACAAAGGGGATGGCATGCAAATGAGATGCATGCAAATCCCTTTGTGTTGGTCGCTGTGTGCGACTCGGATGCATAGCACATGCATAGAACAGGATTGTAAATATCCTGGTGGTCCTCCTGCCTCCTACTACAGGTATGAGGGGGGATCAGAGAGGAAGAGATTACACTATACCATCACTACCCAGTGTTAAATTAGGAGGTGGGGTCTGTAGACCTGCTGGACCACCAGGGTATGTTTTAGAGGGGGGAGGTCAGGGGGTCCACCGTACCTCCCCAGGAAGTGTTCAAATTTGTGGGGGTCAGGGGGTCCTCCTGACTCCCTGGGAAGTTTTCAAGTTTGGGGACATCCACCAGCCCACCAAGGTTTTTGTAAGGGGACTCAGGAGTAGGGGGCTGCAGCAGCTCAAGCACTGACAGTAAAGTAACATGGGAACCCCAAGGACAGCTCTAGAGCTGTCGTTAGTTTTTTTGCCTCTTTCTCGTGGACCAGTTTTCTGTGCATTGCACAGAATAGCTAACGAGCTTGTTTTAATACATGCAAGCTTATTAGCATGGGACTTTCAGTCACTGTTTCTGTGCACGGTAAAGTAGTGGCCGAAAGCCTCTGTGCATTGCACGGAAAAAAAAAGTTTCTTTTAGACTGCGTAAAACCAGTCTAAATGAAATGTTGCAAGCCTGGTTTGCTTTGAGTATCGGGTCCTCAGTAATAAGTGAAGACAGCTAATTCAAGATGCTTTTCTGTGCTGTAAATCAGTTTAATTTGCTATTTAGAAAATCATTATCAGATGATAACTTCTTTTTAAGTTTGTCTTGTGTTTGGATTTTTCAGGAATAAAAATGGCTGATGTTTCCATAATGCCTGATAATACCACCATCTACTTAAACTTGTCAGAGGATTTCACCATGTCTCAATTAAAACCGAATTTGTTGTGAAGAAAGTGTGGCGACTTCTCAGTTGTAGAAGACTCCATGCGTATCTACAGTATCACCTTCATCTTCGAGGTGATAGGAAAAGGTCTTGTCATCTGGGTCATTGGGTTCAGGATGAAGAAGACTGTGAATACCATGTGGTTCTTGATCTTGACTGTCACTGACTTCCTATTCACCTTTTTTCTTCCCCTTCCAATGGCCCTTCGCTACATTCTTGTGCAAGATAAGCAGCGTGCTTGGAGGTCTCAATATGTATGCCAGTGTGTTTTTCCTGATGGTCATCAGCATGGACCATTTTGTGGCAGTGGCTACCCTGTGTGGTCCCAAAATCACAGGACACCAAGGCTGGCTTCTATTGTGGCCCTGGTCATGGATTTTGGCATTCATCATTTGTCCTTATCTCATGTTCCGCAACACTGGGTCTTTCCGGAATATCAAAATTTGCTATTCTACTTATGCAGTCTCAAACACACATTACCTGAAAGAGATCAGAAGCAAAATCATGGGTATCATCAGCTGTGTGTGTGGGTTTCTCATTCCTCTGGCTGTTATTATCATTTGCTACAGCTGTATTGTCCTGAGAATAAGGAAGAACCATTTGACCAAGTCCAGCAAGCCCTTTAGAATCATCATTTAGACTATTGCAATTCACTCTACGCAGGCTGCAAAGAACAAATACTGAAAAAACTCCAAACAGCCCAGAACACAGCAGCCAGACCTATATTCGGAAAACCAAAATACGAAAGTGCAAAACCCCTACGAGAAAAACTGCACTGGCTCCCACTCAAAGAACGTATCACTTTCAAAGTATGCACCTTGGTTCACAAGATCATTCTTGGTGAAGCCCCTGCCTACATGTCAGACTTGATAGAGCTACCACCCAGGAATGCTAAAAAAACATCCAGAACTTTCCTTAACCTCCACTTCCCTAACTGCAGAGACCTAAAATACAAATTAATGCATGCATCAACCTTTTCCTATATGAGTACACAGCTCTGGAACGCACTACCACGCAACCTGAAAACGATTCACGAATTAACCGACTTCCGCAGACTACTGAAGACCCATCTTTTTGACAAAATATATCACAAGGATCAAAACACATAAATTCCTTATATATAGTTAGAAATGTCTCATAATATTTCCTTTTGCACTCTCATCTTACGTACCTTCACCACATATGAAACCCCTCCCTCATAGCTAGAAATGTGTCATGTCACATGAAGTTATCTTCAAGTTGCTATCCTATAGCTCTTATTGCCTCATAATGTTATCTTACTTTGTCTTCTTATAATTCCTCACCATGTAACCCATAATCAAATTGTAACAAATTGTATTTCCATCATTCATGATGTATTGTAAGCCACACTGAGCCTGCAAAGAGGTGGGAAAATGTGGGATACAAATGCAATAAATAAATCTTCACCTTCATTGTATCTTTCTTCTTCTTCTGGTTCCCATTCTGTGCCTTCGTCCTCCTGGAAAAGTTCTTATTTAAAATGCGTAGCTGCCAATTGACTTGGGCAGTTACAATAGGTACAGCCCCAGCCAACAGCCTGGCTTTTCTCAACAGTTTTGTCAACCCCATCATCTCTGTCCTCATGGGCCAGGACGTCAAGGACAAGCTAAAAGCATCCAACCCTTCTGTGTTAGAAAGAGTGTTTACTGAAGGACCAGCTTATATGAATAGTATACCTCTATCAGCAAAATTCCTTTTGAGAAGAGTCTGGAGCAGAACAGAATGAATATTAGAGCTTCTGATTTTAGGTTTTAACTGATAAATACTAATAAAATATCCCAATGCAAACAATAAATAAATAGGTATTAATTGGCTAAACACTAGAAAATCGCCACTTCCCCTGGAACCCCTTCCCCTTCCTTGGCTTGGTTTGTATTCTCCATTAAGTTTTTGTACCTTGTCTCCAATGATGATTTCTAAGTGACACAAACTTGCATCTTTGATTCCACTAGAAAAGGTATTCAGCATTAGCACCTTTGGCACAAAAATGAAGATTTGTTGTACCTTCAAAGATTGTCTTAGTAGCTGGAAAATAGAAATCTAACTGGTCAATGTTCAGTCGGTGGTGGCAGCAGGTTTTTAAGCATTGACTATTGCTGGCTAAATTAGAACCAGATGTTCAATACCAGGCCCTGTTCAGGCACCAGCACTGAACATGTACTGGCCACTGGAATTTATGCATGTCCTGGCCAATATTAAGCTGGGATCCACATAAGACTTTCCAATCCTCCATCCCAGCCAATCTATAAGGGCATCATGCCAATTTCCTCCCCATCCCAAAGCCCTCTCTCCACAAGAATTTTCCCCCATAAGGACTGTTCCACTCCAGTAGGCCCCTCCCAAATCCCCTGTAGGCTTCCCAGGGCCTACCTTAAAAGTACTCGGTGGCCTAGAGTAGGAAAAGCAAGAGGAATCCCCACTTGCTCCTGCCCATGGTGGCTCCGGATTCAAAACTGCTGCTGTGACCTCTATCTGCAGTCTCACGGTACTAGTGGTAGCATTACAGACTACTGCTAGAGGTTGCAGCAGCCATTTTGAACCCAGAGCCGCCATGCACAAGAAAAAGAATGGGAATCATTCCTGCTTTTCCTAGATGAGACCACCAGGGACTGTTAATATAGGCCTGGGAGGACCTAAGGGGAGCTTCTAGAATGGGTATTGCTTATGTGTGTGTTGGGGGGGGGGGGTGGAGTTCTTGTGGGAGGGAGGTTCAGGAGGAGGCAATGTGTGTAGGGGGAGCTCTTGTGGGGAAGGGATCTGGGAGGGGAGCTGCTTGGAGGGTTCATGAGGGAAGTAGGCTCTTGTTAGAAAGGTTGAGAGGGATAACCTCTTTGGTTGAAGGGAGAAGGGTATGCTCTTGTTGAGGGGGCAGGAAGAGGCCAATGCTCTTGGGGTGGCATCGGAAGGAGGTGCATATGTTTAGAGGGAGAGAGAGGGGAGAACAGAGGAATAATCAGGCCACTACCCTGTTGTGGAGGAGTAGTCTAGTGGTTAGAACACCAGGCTGGCAACCAGCAAAGCCCAGTTCAAATCCTGCACTAGATTGTAAGCCCTCTGGGGGCAAGGAAATACCTACTGTACCTGAATGTAACTCACCTTGAGCTGAAAAAGGTGTGACATAATCTAAATAAGTTATGTTGGTGTCCACACAGCTAGGTGAAAAAAGCTAGGACAATCATTTGTGCAGTCCTGTCTCATTGCTTAGCTGTACAGGCACCAGCACTAAATTATTACCAGTACCCCATAACTCCCACTTCCTCCCCAACTCTGCCCTAGACCACTGTCTGGGACTACACCTGGGCAGTCACAGGCAACAGGGCCACTGCCTGGTTAAACCAGTGGCCTAGCCAGACCTTCAGTTTGGGAGAGTGGCCTGAACCCAAAATGAATGGGCACAAAATTTTGACCCATCCTCTGCCCCCCCCCCCCCCCCATCTTGGTTTATGCAGGGTTTACTCAATTTAATTTAAAGTGGCTGCAGACATTGCAGAATACCTCTATTAGACTGTTAGGCAATGTTTATTTATTTATTTGGATTTTGCTTACACCTTTTTCAGTAGTAGCTCAAGGTGAGTTACATTTAGTTACACTGGGTATTTAAGAAGCATGAACATATTACACCTGTGTTTAAATGTTTTCATTGGTTGTCTGTTATTCAGATTGTGGATTGTGAAAAATTACAAGAGGACCTTACGAAACTGGGAGACTGAGCGTCTAAATGACAGATGACGTTTAATGTGAGCAAGTGCAAAGTGATGCATGTGGGAAAGCGGAACCCGAATTATAGCTACGTCATGCAAGGTTCCATGTTTGGAGTCACGGACCAAGAAAGGGATCTAGGTGTCGTCGTTGATGATACGTTGAAACCTTCTGCTCAGTGTGCAGCTGCAGCTAAGAAAGCAAACAGAATGTTAGGTATTATTAGGAAAGGAATGGAAAACAAAAATGAGGATGTTATAATGCCTTTGTATCGCTCCATGGTGCGACCGCACCTCGAATATTGTGTTCAATTCTGGTCTCCGCATTTCAATAAAGATATAGTGGAATTAGAAAAGGTGCAGAGAAGGGCGACGAAAATGATAAAGGGGATGGGAAGACTTCCCTATAAAGAAAGGCTAAAGCGGCTAGGGCTCTTCAGCTTGGAGAAAATGCGGTTGAGGGGAGATATGATAGAGGTCTATAAAATAATGAGTGGAGTTGAATGGGTAGATGTGAAGCATCTGTTTACGCTTTCCAAAAATACTAGGACTAGGGGGCATGCGATGAAGCTACAATGTAGTACATTTAAAACGAATCGGAGAAAATTTTTCTTCACTCAACGTGTAATTAAACTCTGGAATTCGTTGCCAGAGAATGTGGTAAAGGTGGTTAGCTTAGCGGAGTTTAAAAAAGGTTTGGACGGCTTCCTAAAGGAAAAGTCCATAGACCGTTATTAAATGGACTTGGGGAAAATCCGCTATTTCTAGGATAAGCAGTATAAAATGTTTTGTACATTTTTGGGATCTTGCCGGGTATTTGTGACCTGGGTTGGCCACTTTTGGAAACAGGATACTGGGCTCGATGGACCTTTGGTCTTTCCCAGTATGGCAATACTTATGTACTTATGTACTTAAAGATACTGACATTAACTCATTGTGCTTATTATAATATACAGCCATCTTATTTAAGTTCTTTGGTGATACATTATTTGCCTAGTTGTGATTTATGGTCTGTACAAGATAACCACCTGGTATTGCCTTCTCTTGATCTATCTGGGCAGGAGTGTTTTAAAAAAAGAGCCATTTGTTGGTTGGCTCCAAGTTTGTGGAATGACTTGCCAAGAATTGTTCGGGAGGGAAGTAGAGGTAGATTTTAAAAAGTTCAAATTCCTTTTAAAGACACATTTGTTTACTCAGGTTTTTACAGGCTAATGTTCCTGGGAAGGACTGGATTTGGTGCTTTTATTAATTTTTATTAGTTGTAAGCCACTTTGAACCCAAAACCTAAATAGCACTTAACTGGCTATCTTTATCTAATTAGCCTAATTACTTATAATTACCAGAGGTACTGATGTTAGATTTTGTAAGTTTGTTATAACTTCAAACTCATGTCTGATGCTGTGATGGTGGGTGAGTAATTGAAAAGACTTTTAATTCTCTCTAATTCCTGTATAATGTTTTCTATGATATTTTGTGATATTTCATAAGTTTTTAGCGAATAGCAAACCAAATTGCACAGCCTAAAACAGATGCTATTAACAAAATTGTAAGTTTTATCTTAAACTGTACCTGCTGTACACCGCCTTGGGTGAATCTCTTCATAAATGCAGTTAATAAATCCCAATAAATAAATAAATAAAATTTGAATATTGACCTTGTTATTTCTATATAAAGTCAGTTCTGTAGCTCATCACAAAGCCCTTCTATGAAAACCTGATTTTTGCAGGATACGGTCAGTTGAAGGGAGGGAGAGAGAGAAAGAGAGAGGGACAGAGATAGAGAGAGAAAGACAGAGAGAGACAGACAGAGAAAAAGAGAGACAGACAGACAGATAGACAGATGGAGAGAGAGAGAGAGAGAGAGAGAGAGAGAGAGAGAGAGAGAGAGACCTATGGAAGATACAATTGTCCCATGTTAGCCAACCACATTAATTTTGCACAGAGAGAATGCAGAAACTACTACATAAAAATCTGTAAATAAATCCCTTTGGTTTGAGATACTCCACAATTCGGCATGCTGGCTTCTCAAAGAACAATAGAATTATCTGTAAACCTTAAGAAATCCATAAGAGATACACGCTAATTTACACCTTTACAGTTGGAATTGTGCAAGAAAGTTTGCTACTTTTTGCAAAAGGTGACTGCATAGTCATATCACTTCCTCTCTGCTCTTTTTGGTTTTTGTTCCCGTTTTCTATTCTTCTTCCTCTTCCTCCAGTTTTTATGTAATGTACTTTTAAAGATTGTGCTCTGCTGACTCATGCTCATTTCAGGGTTTTTAAATGTTGGCTGTATGTTTTCTTTAAGCAGATTTTTAATATAGTGCCTCATGTTTTACCTATTCCCCTCCCCCTCCCCATTTTCCTCTCTTTAAGCATTTTGGGTTCTATTCAGAAAGCCTCAGATATTATAAGAACCCTTTATACCTAAGGAAGGAGCTGATGGGCTGGGAGGACGTACGAGAAGTGGAAGGACAGTGGTCTAGGCTGAAAGAAGCTATAAATAGGGCCACAAACCTTTATGTAAGGAAAGTAAATAAAAGCAAGAGAAAAAGGAAACCGCTATGATTCTCCAAGCAAGTGGCTGAGAAAATAAAGGCTAAAGAGTTTGCATTCCAGAAATAAAAAAAAACTCAAGACGAGGAATACGGGGAGGAATACCGGAGGAAACTGAAAGAAGCCAAAAGAGAGGTACGTCTGGCGAAAGCGCAAGCGGAAGAACAAATGGCTAGAAAGGTAAGGAAGGGTGACAAAAATTTCTTCAGGTATATTAGTGAAAGGAGAATGACTAAAAAGGGAATTCCCGTTGGAGGTGGTGGAAATGAAAACGGTAACGAAATTCAAACATGCGTGGGATAAACATAAAGGAATCCTGTTCAGAAGGAATGGATCCTCAGGAGCGTAGCCGAGATTGGGTGGCAGAGCTGGTGTTGGGAGGCGGGGCTGGTGGTTGGGAGGCGGGGATAGTGCTGGGCAGACTTATATGGTCTGTTCCCTGAAGAGGACAGGTACAAATCAAGGTTAGGGTATACACAAAAAGAAGCACATATGAGTTTATCTTGTTGGGCAGACTGGATGGACCATGCAGGTCTTTTTCTGCCGTCATCTACTATGTTACTATGTCTCATACTCTCGTCCCCCCCATCACAAAATAACCGATACAACGCTTCCCGTTAAGGATTATGTTCTTCCGATTTCCAACAGTCTGCGGCTTTTAGGAGTGAATCTGGACATGCACCTACAGTTCGAGAATCATGTGCATCTGGTCTCCAAAAGAATGTTTAATGCTATGTGGAGGCTCCGGCGCATAAGGTATTTCCTTACCAGAGAGCTGTTCCGTACCCTTGTGCAATGATTAGTCCTATCCCACCTAGATTATTGCAGCGGGATTTATGCGGGCTGCAAGGTCTCTTCATTGAAAAAGTTCCAGACAGTCCAGAACAGTGCTGCGAGACTGATTCTGGGAAAACGACGATTTGCACATGCTGAGCCTCTGCGCTACAACCCTGTAAAGGAACGTATTATTTTAAAAATCTGCTCCTTAACCCACAAAATCATCTATGGTCTTGCTCCGGACTATATGCTCAACCTGATTGATCTTCCACCTAGGAATGCCACGCCTGCAGTACGGTCATATCTCCAACTACACTTCCCAAACTGCAAGGGCGTCAAATATAAGATGATTTTCACCTCTTCTTTCCGCTACTGGTGTCCTAAATACTGGAATGCTCTTCCGCAACACCTCAAAACGCAATTGGACCACACCCTTTTCAAAAAATTGCTGAAAACTTATTTCTTTGTTAAAACGTACTCCCCTAGTTGCTCTGCTGATTAGTATTCCCATCACACTCTCCTACCCTGCTTAGTTCCCCATTGTTAGCTACTGCTCCCCCTGACTATCCTTAGTCACCTTTAACTGTATTATCTCAATTTGTAATTTTTTCTTAAATTAACTGTAAGCCACATTGTGCCTGCATGTGTGGGAAAATGTGGGATACAAATGAACTATAAATAAATTGTGAGACTAAAAGATACTGTAAACCGCTATGTAGATAATGATGAAGAAAAGGCAAATTTGCTAAATAGATACTTTTGTTCTGTTTTTACTGAAGAAAATCCGGGAGAAGGACCACGATGGACTGGCAAAGGTTCATTTGAGAATGGAGTGGATATAGCACCGTTCACAGAAGAGAGTGTGTATCAACAACTAGAAAAACTAAAGGTGGACAAAGCCATGGGACCGGATGGGATCCACCCCAGGATATTGAGGGAGCTCAGAGAAGTTCTGGCGGGTCCTCTTAAAGATTTGTTTAATAAATCCTTAGAAATGGGAGAGGTTCCGAGGGATTGGAGAACAGCGGAGGTGGTCCCTCTTCACAAAAGTGGTGATAGGGAAGAAGCTGGAAACTACAGGCCGGTAAGCCTCACTTCGATTATTGGAAAAGTAATGGAAGCGATGCTGAAGGAAAGGATAGTGAATTTCCTGGAAGAAAATGAGTTGCAAGATCCGAGACAACATGGTTTTACCAAAGGGAAATTGTGCAAACGAATCTCATTGAATTCTTTGATTGGATGACTGGAGAATTGAACCGTGGACGTGCTATAGACGTAATCTACTTAGATTTCAGCAAGGCTTTTGACACGGTTCCCCACAGGAGGCTCTTAAATAAACTGGATGGGCTGAAGATAGGACCCAAAGTGGTGAACTGGATTAGGAACTGGTTGACGGACAGGCGCCAGAGGGTGGTGGTGAATGGAGTTCGCTCAGAGGAGGGAAAGGTGAGTAGTTGAGTGCCTCAGGGATCGGTGCCGGGGCCGATTCTGTTCAATATATTTGTGACATTGCCAAAGGGTTAGAAGGTAAAGTTTGCCTATTTGCGGATGATACTAAGATTTGTAACACAGTGGACACCCCGGAGGGAGTGGAAAACATAAAAAAGGATCTGAAAAAGCTAGAAGAATGGTCTAAGGTTTGGCAATTAAAATTCAATGCGAAAAAATGCAAAGTGATGCACTTAGGGAGTAGAAATCCAAGAGAGGCGTATGTGTTAGGCGATGAGAGTCTGCTAGGTACGGATGGGGAGAGGGATCTTGGGGTGATAGTATCTGAGGATCTGAAGGTGACGAAACAGTGTGACAAGGCGGTGGCCGTAGCTAGAAGGTTACTAGGCTGTATAGAGAGAGGTGTGACCAGCAGAAGAAAAGAGGTGTTGATGGCCCTGTACAAGTCGTTGGTGAGGCTGTATTGTGTTCAGTTTTGGAGGCCATATCTTGTTAAGGATGTAAAAAGAATTGAAGCGGTGCAAAGAAAAGCTACGAGGATGGTATGGGATTTGCGTTACAAGACGTATGAGGAGAGACTTGCGGACCTGAACATGTATACCCTGGAGGAAAGGAGAAACAGGGGTGATATGATACAGATGTTCAAATATTTGAAAGGTATTAATCCACAAACAAACCTTTTCCGGAGATGGGAAAGCGGTAGAACGAGAGGGCATGAAATGAGATTGAAGGGGGGCAGACTCAAGAAGAATGTCAGGAAGTATTTTTTCACGGAGAGGGTGGTGGATGCTTGGAATGCTCTCCCGCGGGAGGTGGTGGAGATGAAAACGGTAACGGAATTCAAACATGCGTGGGATAAACATAAAGGAATCCTGTGCAGAAGGAAGGGATCCTCAGGAGCTTAGCCTAGAATGGGTGGCAGAGCTGGTGGTTGAGAGGCGGGGCTAGTGCTGGGCAGACTTATACGGTCTGTGCTGGGGCTGGTGGTTGGGAGGCGGGACTAGTGCTGGGCAGACTTATACAGTCTGTACTGGGGCTGGTGGTTGGGAGGCGGGACTAGTGCTGGGCAGACTTATACGGTCTGTGCCAGAGCTGGTGGTGGGAGGCGGGACTGGTAGTTGGGAGGCGGGGATAGTGCTGGGGGCTGGGCAGACTTATACGGTCTGTGCACTGAAGAGGACAGTACAAATAAAAAAGTAGCACATATGAATTTATCTTCTTGGGCAGACTGGATGGACCGTGCAGGTCTTTTTCTGCCGTCATCTACTATGTTTACTATATGTTTACTATGTATTTATTATTATTATCAGATATGCTGTACATAGTACCATTTATCATCACTACTGAATTTATTTTATATCTAATAACACTATTACTAGTTACTTTTTCTTTCTTTAAGCTTTTTGATTTGCAGCTGGTTGGATCTTTTGTTTTTCAGAAAAAACATTTTCTCATAGGAGTGTAACTTTATTTTTCCTTGTGAGGCATTTTTTTTGTGTGTGTGTCTGTGAATATTTATTTTTAGATGTACCTGCTGACTCCTTTCACAATAGTAACATACCTCCAACATAAGGGAGATCTTTCACCTGCCTATAGGGCATCTATCTGGAGCCTATTTTATAGAGATAAGAAGGTGTCTACCTTCCGTTTTAGAATACTAATGTAACAGGTGAAATATGCATGTATAAATTAGGTACAAACACTTACATCAGCCATGGAGCTTGGGTAAATGCTTATGTCTAGATTGTTTAAAAAAATTATAAATTCTAGAATTTACACACATGACTCTGCACCTTGCCCTCTAGCTCCCAGACTCCACTCATGTGTACGCCCACCTTCAAACTACATGCCATCGCAAATAATATATATCTGTAACGTTGGTGTTTAGGTGTGTATGTGTACACCTACATTTATTTATTTATTTCCATAATTTCGAGACTGCTCTATCCAAAGTACTAGGTGGTTTACAATCCAGTGTTCATAGTAATACATATCAAGCAGGTAACATAAAAATAATAATCAGAATATCCTAGCTAAACATGAATCTTAATATAAAAATGAGGACTGCCACAAAGTTTTCTAAAAGCCTCCTGAAATAAAAATGCCTTAAGCAGTTTCCGGAGTTTCAAATAATCCCTCATAGTATGTAACATCTGTAGCTTATGAACTGCTTAGATCTGCAAGTTAGCCCAGGTGATTTGGAGGGGCATAATCGAACGGCGCCATTTGGCCGGAGCCACAAAGAGCAGTCCCGAACCGTATTATCGAAAAAGATGGCCGGCCATCTTTCATTTCGATAATACGGTTGGGGCTGGCCAAATGTCAGAGATGGCCGGGTTTGAGATGGCCGGCATCGGTTTTCGCCGATAATGGAAATTAATGCCGGTGATCTCAAACCCGGCCAAATCCAAGGCATTTGGTCGTGGAAGCAGCCAGCATTTGTAGTGCACTGGTCCCCCTCACATGCCAGGACACAAACCGGGCACCCTAGGGGGCACTGCAGTGGACTTCAAAAATTGCTCCCAGGTGCATAGCTCCCTTACCTTGGGTGCTGAGCCCCCCAAATCCCACTCCCCACAACTGTACACCACTACCATAGCCCTTAGGGATGAAGGGGGGCACCTACATTCCATCCTATAAGACACTGCAGTTCAGCGCTCTCTATCTCTACCTGCTGGTAGATGGTCACAACCCACAAGTCTCTGGATTCATCTGCTGCTCACGCTAAGGAATTCTGATTAACTGGTACAAATTTCACAGACGTAGAACATGTAATGGCAGAGTTATTAAGACCTAAAAGATGCCCAAATTTTCAGTCAACAGTTTTGTTCGGTTTCATGGGGGGGGGGGGGGGGGGGGGGGGGTATCAGTACCTGAAGTACTTATAGACCACAGAATATAAAAACTGATGACATGTTGTGGATTGCGGATGCTGGGTATATGTACTCTATCTGCTATTATGTATTCTCTTTGTTATTTTTGCCTGTTTTGTGCGTTTTGTCATCAATAAAAATTGTTGAACTATAAAGTATATTGTATTGAATTTGTGATGTATTTGATATTGTTGCAACATGCACTGAACTGTAAGAACAAACACGTAATTCAATTATTTTTTTGTTCTGAGGTTTACAAGCGACGTACTTACTCTTAGAAAACAGCAAAATATTACTCTTCTATTCAAACTTTACTTTTAATGCAGATTTCACTTGAGACAAACACTATAGCTTAGCACGTGCTAATGGACATCAGCACATGCTAAATGCTGCGCATATATATATATATCTATGGACCACGTGGCAGTTAGCACATGCTAATATCTATTAGCATACGCTAAGCTTTAGTAAAAGGTTCCCATGTTATTAAAACATACAAATCCAGCAGGGAAGTCCAATTATTGACCAATGTCCTTTCTTTAGATGGAGTCATGATAAGTCTGGTACAATAAGAATTCTGCCAAATATTTCTTAAAAGTGGACAAACAGCTTTCACTTTTCAGCTGCAAAGGCAGTTTATTCCATTTGATGGGTCCATAAATGGAAAAATGTACCAGACTGCGTAACCTCCAAACGTATTTGTTGGAGTGCAGGAGTAAGAAGTTCACATTTGTGTTGAGATATTAAGGATCGAGCCAGAAAATACCATTTTACAGCATGCCTAAAATAATACAAAGAATCATAGTGGAGTACTTGATGAATCATTACTAACGTGTACAAAATCTTGCTATACACTGGTAACATAATGAAAGGTACTCCCAACAATAATTTGTCCTCTGATCATAATGAACGAGGGGGACAGTAAATCCTCAAGGTAGTGGCTAGGATTAAAGGTAGTTCATTTCTCAAGGTTTTAAAGATGAGGGTCAGTAATTTATAATTGAGTATGTCATTTGGAAGCTAATGCTTTCTACTCAAGATCAGTGAAATGTGTTCATATCTGGAGATCCTACATGCATATATGCTATTCTGTTCATTTATGTATGTTCTTGGTGACTAAATATTGACACCTTTTTAAATAGAATTATCTCCCATGTATGCATATAAAAAGCAATACCTAAAACTGCAATGTAATAACCAGATCATCATTTCCATCCTACTCTTGCTTAGTGTGCACTAAATGCTATGAAGCCCATAGGTAAAAAATGGGCTTCTTAGCATGTAATGAACTTCTTAGCATTTAATTCTATTAGCGCAGACTAAGCTTTAGTAAAAGGGCCCCTGAATGAGCTATTTGCCAGATAGCAGGCCGGTCAGACTCATTGAGTGACCTGCAATTCAATATTCCATTTGTCTACCAGTTTTTGCATTCAATCAGGATACAGATCAGGATCTGAAATTATTGTATAAAAGTAAACATTAGTTTGTCCTTAGTTCAACCAACACAACCATAGGATTCAAGTTGCATAACTACTACTACTATTACTTATCATTTCTATAGCACTACTAGATGTATACAAGAAGTGTCAGCCCCAGCTTGAAAGACCTTACAATCTAATCAGGACAGAGAAACAGGACAAATAAGGGAATTACTAAGGTGGGAATAATAAAACATACATGGGTCCTGAATAAGTGAATAGGGGTTAGGAGTTAAAAGTAGCATCAAAAAGGTGGGCTTTAACTTAGATTTGAAGATGACCAGAGATGGAGCTTGATGTACTGGCTCAGGAAGTCTATTCCAGGCATATGGTGCAGAAAGATAAAAGGAACGGAGTCTGGAGTGGGCAGTGGAGGAGAAGGGTATAGATAAGAGAGATTTACCTGAAGAACAGAGTTCCCGGGGAGAACTGTAGGGAGAGATAAAGTGGAGAGGTACTGAGGAGCTGCAGAGTGAATGTTCTTGTAAGTCAATAAGAGGAGTTTGAACTGTATGCAGAAATGGATAGGGAGCCAATGAAGTGACTTGAGCAGAGGGCTAACATAAGCATAAGGGTTTTGGTAGTGTGCTCAGAAAGGAAAGGATGAATTTTGTTGATATTATAGAGAAAGAAACGACAGGTTTTAGCAGTCTATTGGATATGTGCAGAGAAAGAGAGAGAGGAAAAGATAACCCAAAGGTTACGAGCTGATAAGATAAGTAGGATGTGAGTGTTGTCTACAGAGATAGAAAATGAGGGAAGTGGAGAGGTGGGTTTAGAGGGAAAGATAAGAAGATCAGTCTTGGTCATGTTTAGTTTCCAATGGCCCCCTTCATTTCCATCTATGAGCCTGAAACTTCTCCAAGACAGTCATCAGCTGAAGATATAAATATTGCTCAATCCCAAACCCTTCAAGGAACCAAACTCTGCTAGCTCCCTCTCTATCCCCAGTTGACATAAAAACCAGACCCCACATTATTGCTATTGACTCATACCTGGGAAAAAATTGCAATAGGAAATGTTTAGATTCTTGGCCAGCGGACCTATTGGGGACAGAGCCTCCAACTTTATTCTCAGATACTGACAGAGGTGTCTCCACATTCCCAATGTATAAGCAAGGATAGAAAACTGCCTAGAAAGCCACTATATTGCCAATGCTATAAATGAAACCACAAACAATGGCAAGATAAACCTCTCTACCTGCACTTTTCCTAGCTGCACCCAGCTTGCCTCCCTATCCTTCCAAACCATGTCTTCAAATTCACTTGTCTTGCAACCCAGTTATACTCTCCCCACTGGGCAACCCTATCCTCCTCTAGCTACCTTTGGCCTGCAAAGCATATCAAAACTGATGTAAGGTTCCTCCTCCACATCTATCCCGTTAACAGTCAGTGTACCCCAAGGATCTGTCCTAGGACCTCTCCTCTTCTCCATCTATACCTCTTCCCTTGGTGCTCTGATCTCATCCCATGGCTTTCAATACCACCTTTACGCTGATGATACCCAGATCTACCTCTTCGCACCGGATATCTCAGCTGAAATCCAGACCAAAGTATCGGCCTGCCTGTCTGACATCGCTGCCTGGATGTCTCGCCGCCACCTGAAACGAAACATGACCAAAACCAAGCTTCTCCTCTTTCCCCCTAAACCTGCCTCTCCTCTCCCCCCGTTCTCTATTTCGGTAGATAACACTCTCATCCTCCCTGTCCCGTCTGCGCGCAACCTTGGAGTCATCTTTGACTCCGTTCTCTCCTTCTCTGCTCATATTCAGCAGATTGCCAAAACCTGTCGTTTCTTTCTCTATAATATTAACAAAATTCGCCCTTTCCTCTCCGAGGACGCTACCAAAACCCTTACCCACACCCTTATCACCTCTCGCCTAGACTACTGCAATTTGCTTCTCGCTGGTCTCCCGCTCAGCCATCTATCTCCCCTTCAATCTGTCCAAAACTCTGCTGCGCATCTTATATTCCGCCAGAGTCGTTATACTCACGTTAGCCCTCTCCTCAAGTCGCTTCACTGGCTCCCTATCCGCTTCCGCATATGGTTCAAACTTCTCCTTTTGACCTACAAGTGCATCCACTCTGCAGCTCCTCAGTACCTTTCCGCTCTCATCTCTCCCTACACTCCTCCCCATGAACTCTGGGTAAATGTCTCCTGTCTTCCCCCTTCTCCCCCACTGCTAACTCCCGGCTCCGTTCCTTCTATCTCGCTGCTCCCTATGCCTGGAATAGACTCCCTGAGCCAGTACGTCAGGCTCAGTCTCTGGCTGGCTTCAAGTCTAGGCTTAAAGCCCACCTCTTTGCTACTGCTTTTGACTCCTAACCATGACTCTCTTACTCAACATCCTCATTTATCACCCCTACCACTGCAATTTCCCTACCCCTAGCTGTCTGTTCGTCTGTCCAATTTAGATTGTAAGCTCTGTTGAGCAGGGACTGTCTTTTCATGTTCATTTGTACAGCGCTGCGTAAGTCTAGTAGCGCTACAGAAATGTTTAATAGTAGTAGTAGTAGTAGTAAGGGGTCTTATTATGTCACATGAAAGTTGACATCCTCCTGTTAATCATACAGAAGACAGACTAGAGAACTGAGCATTGGGAGGTGCTGGAAAAAATAAAGCTACCAAGAGAGAATGTTCATGTTTTTCATATTGATCCTGCCTCTCCCCTCCCCCCCCACATGAAATAAGCAGATCATTCTAGTCTCATAAATTGGCATTTATTTGGGCAAGGACTAGAGCATAATTGAGCTTAAGTACATTCTGATACTTAGGAGAGACAGACAACTATCCCCAGATAAGTTAACTTTGGAATCCAACAGAAATGTCACCGGGCATATGCAGGGCCGTGCCTAGGGTCTCTGGTGCCCCCCTGCAGACTATCAGTTGGCGCCCCCACCCCCTCCGTCTAGCAAAGCAGGAACAGAAGGGAGCAGGCAAGTAAGCTGGACCTCAGGAAAAAAATAGCACTGTATGTATCCCTCATTGATAAGGCTCTGACTCTAAAGTTTAGCAATTTCATTAAAGCAAAATGTATTTTCATAACACTTCAAAGATTTCCAACTCAAAATAGGAATGCTAATTCAAAATGTGAGCAAAGTCCTCTTAGTTTCCAAAGATTCTTTTTCTAATCTCCTTTGCAACAAAGGATATAATTCAGATCAAACATTTGTCTCTGATCAACTATCTCAGATCAAATATTTATTTCAGATTAAATATTAAGGTTTCCTTGCTTACAGTCACTTAAATCTACCTAGCCTTTATATAGCTTATAGGATTTAAACACTCTTAAACTGAAATTCACCCTTTTCTATTCTTCATAAACTTCAAGTAATCCTGAAATATTCAGATCCTTTTTCACTAGAGAAATCTCAAACTTCAATCTCCACCAACCTCTTTTCATTCATATTTTCTCATTTACCACATAATCTGGCAGTCTTTTATAATTTCAGTCAACACACACAGGAACTCACAGCTGCATGTCTCTCTTGGCCAAACCGACAGTCAGTTGCTGTCTCACTCTGTTCCCTTCCGGGCAGATTTCTAACAAAAGCTGATCATCCAATCAGAGAGCTCTATTTGAATGCAGATTAACATACAGACACTGTAATGGGAATTTTTAGTGAAAAACACTAGATAAACCCTTCGTTTTTGGACCAAACTTCACACTTTTGATCAGAGCCATGCCCTAACATTAAGGCTGTAAACACTTCCATCATTTTTTATTCATAAATATGCAAATGAGAACCTCCCAAAAACGGACTAATTTGCATACAATTTAAACAAATCTGAGCACATGACAACCAAGTACAGAGTCCCAGCACCTGAATTCTGCAATTAGATTTAATACAAATACTTTTAAAACTTATTTTTAGCACTTTTAAAATTTCAGGTTGTCTTTAATTTGAATGCGGTTCAAGCTCTGAAGCTCACCCTGAGTGAGGAATTAGCCACAAACCACAGCATATATAGCAATTTGGTTGCATTCTTTAAAATAACTTGAAGAGCCTGCCTGCCTCAGTGAATAATGCTGTTGCTTTCACTTCCGGTTTTAGGGCAGGGGCGATCGCAACTTCAGCTAAAAGATTTTGCAAGTGAGTGGAAGGCAGGGACCGCAGGGCAGCAGCGCCCCTCGAAGGCAGGCGCCCCCCTGCATTGCTTACCTGGCTTACCGCATTGGCACGGCCCTGGGCATATGGAGCCCTGTGCCCAGAACCCATTTTACTTATCTCAGACTTCTTGAAATTCACTTGATACCCCGAAATACTCTTGAAAAACCTGCATCAAAACTGGTTCTGTCATATCTGGAAGCCTCAGACACAAAAATATACCAACTGCATAGATGAAAATTTTATGCTGAACACCCTCCATTCTGAAACTAGCTATTCCCAATGAATCCTGAATGTTATCAGTCAAATCAAAACAAAAGAAATGAGAGAGGTTGCTTTGCTTTGTGCCAACCGAGAAAGGAAGGAAACCCTCATACTTGAAGAAGAGTACAATGCCTCAATTTTACCCATAAACTCCTCCAGTAGACCCATCTCCTATTAAGACTGCAAAAATAAATGGCCACCTCAAGTGGTCAAATATTGGCATCCTGCCCAGAAGAGAGTTATTCAGTCTCCATTGTGTTAGTTCTTTGTAGCCTCCTACCCAAAGAAACAGGATGATAGTCAGAAAGTGGGAAGGTTAATATCTTACAGTCCAATGTGTGCAACATAGAGTTAAGGAAAAAGTCAAGGTGACTGCTTATTTTCGAAGGAGAAGGCGGCCATCTTCTGACATAAATCGGGAGATGGCCAGCCTTCTCCTAAGGCCGCCCAAATCGGTATAATCGAAAGCCGATTTTGGCTGGCTTCAACTGCTTTCCGTCACAGGGCCGGCCAAAGTTCAAGGGGGCATGTCGGCAGTGTACTGAAGGCGGGACGGGGGCGTGGTTAAGAGATGGTTGGCCTTGGCCGATAATGGAAAAAAGAAAGCCGGCCCTGACGAGCATTTGGCCGACTTTACTTGGTCCCTTTTTGTTCACAACCAAGCCTTGAAAAGGTGCCCGAACTGACCAGATGACCATCGGAGGGAATCGGGGATCACCTCCCCTTACTCCTGTAGTGGCCACCAACCCCCTCCCACCCCCCCAAAAAATTAAAAAACATTTTTTTGCCAGCCTCTATGCCAGCCTCTATGCACCTGGGAGCAATTTGTGAAGTCCAATGCAGTGCCCCCTAGGGTTCCTGGTTGGTGTCCTGGCATGTGAGGGGGACCAGTGCACTACAAATGCTGGCTCCTCCCATGACCAAATGGCTTGGATTTGGCCGGGTTTGAGATGGCCGCCATTAGTTTCCATTATCGGCGAAAACCAATGGCGGCCATCTCTAATGCCGGCAATCTCTAAGGGCGGCCCAAATGTTGAGATTTGGCCGGCCCCGACCGTATTATTGAAACAAAAGATGGCCGGCCATCTTGTTTTGATAATACAGTCGGGTATGCCGCTTAATGGGGCCGTCATTAGAGATGGCTGCCCTTATAGATGTCTATTATAAAAAGTAGACCAATACACATATATAAAAGCAAAGAAATAATTTATTCAAACCAAGATAAAAGGGTACTGCTTTTATCTTAGTTTGAATAAATTATTTCTTTGTTTTTATATATGTGTATCGGTCTACTTTTTATAATAGACTTTTATGTAGCAAGTAGACTGTTGCCTTTTTTGTTTTTCTTTTTTTCGCCCTTATAGATGGCCAGCCCCATTCGATTATGCTCCTCATTGTGAATTGTGCCTGGGAGAAAAGAAAGGTGCAGGCCCTGCACTCAGGATGAAGCACTCTCCACACATCATCTACACCTAGCCCTCTCACCATTGACCAAAGAACCTGTGATTCTCCCCACTTCATGGACCAATGTGGTACATCCTCCTCTCTATGCACACATTCCAGTCTTTCTATTCTATTCTGTAATTTATATTCCACCTTATTTCCCTATGGATTCAAGGTGGACTACATTACAAGAGATCTTCCACAAAAAGAAGAGATGATACAATAATAATCCAGACAATGAAATAGTAATCAAGAGTTACAGACATCTAAAGTTGAAAAAAAAGATAGCTCTTTCAAGTTTTCCAACAAGGGAAATAAAGCAGAATTATCCTAATCAGTAAAGGAATAATATTCCAAATTCGTGCACCTTGAAAAGGGAATGAATATTCCAACATCGATTTTGATTAGATATTTTTAACTGTAGGCTAGCCTGGAACCCTTTTAAAAATTGGCGCTACATTGGCCACCTCCAATCTTAGGTACTACGGATGATTTTAATGACAAGTTACAGATCACTAACAGCAGATCAGCAATTTCATGCTTGAGTTCTTTGAGTACCCTTGGACGTATGCCATCCAGTCCAAGTAATTTACTACTCTTTAATTTGTTGATTTGGCTCAATACATCTTCCAGGTTCTTTCAGCTCCTCCACACCATCACCCTTGAAAACCATTTCTGGTACATGTCTCTTACATCTTCTTTCGTAAAGACCGAAGCAAAGAATTCATTCAGTCTCTCCACTATGGTCTTGTCCTCCGTGAGTGCCCTTTTTTGGAGTAGCCTAGTGGTTAGTGCAGCGGACTTTGATCCTGGGGAACTGGGTTCAATTCCCAATGCAGCTCCTTGTGACCCTGGGCAAGTCACTTAACCCTCCATTGTCCCAGGTACAAATAAGTACCTGTATATAATATGTAAACCACTTTGATGAATGTAGTTGTAAAAACCACAGAAAGGCGGTATATTAAGTCCCATTCCCTTTCCCTTTCCCCTTTCCTTCATGATCTAACAGTTCCAGGGATTCCCTCACAGGGCTTTCTGCTTCTGATGTACCTGAAAAAGTTGATCCTGTGAGTTTTAGTCTCTGCGGCAAGTTTCTCCTCATATTCTCTTTTAGCCTTCTTTATCAATTCTTTCCATTAAAATTGCCCATGTTTTTGTTGCTTTTTATTTTCTTCATTTGAGTCCTTTTTCCATTTTTGAAGGATGTTCTTTTGGCTCTAACTTCATCTTCGTCCCCACCACCTCTAGTGGGAGAGTATTGCAAACACACCCTTTCAGTGAAGAAACATTGCTTTTAAATTTACCTTCTGCAGCTTCATAACATACCCTCTTGTTCTACATCTTCCCTATCTTTGGGAAAAAGTATGTTTGATGTTTAAAACCGATCAAGTATTAACAGTGGCGTTCCGAGGGGCGTTGACACCCGGGGCAGATCGCTGATGCGCCCCGCCCCCCTGGGTGCAGCGCCCCCCCCCCCCCCGTGCAGCACGACCCCCCCACCCCGGCGAAAGAACCCCCTCCCGGGTGCACGCCGCTGGGGGGTACCTGTATATAATACTTCCTGTTCCGGGGCAGAGGGAGCATGGAAACCAACGACGCTGACCGGTGCGCGGCACCCCCCCCCCAGCGGCTTGCACCAGGGGCGGACCGCCCCCACCCCCCCCTTGGTACGCCACTGAGTATTAAAAATGCCTGTATCATATCTCCCCATCCTTCCTTTCCTCTAGGGTTAGCATATTCAGTTCTTCAAGTTTCTTCTGACACACACTCCACAGTCACTTTTCTCAAAACTGCTTCAAGTCTTTTTGTAGTGAAATATAGCCTCCAAAATCAAACATAGTACTCCATGTGAGACCTCACCAGTAACCTGTATAGGGGAAATATCACCTCCTCATTTCTACTGGTTATGCCCCTCCCTATGCAATGTAGCATTTTTATGGCCTTGGCCACTGCCTTATCACACTGTTTTTACCACTTTATTTATTTTAATTTCTTATACACCTCCTGAAAGCCATCAAAGCAGTGTACATACAGATACAGTAGGTATTTTTCTGTCCCTAAAGGGCTCACAGTCTAGGATTGTACCTGAGGCAATGGAGGCTTAAGTGCAGGGGCGTATCTGAACTGCGGCGGTAGGGGGGGCCAGGGCCAGAGTGAGGGGGCACATTATAGCCCCCCCCCCGCCGCCGCCGCCGCCGCCACCGCCATTGCCGATCCCCCTCCCCCCAGCCGCTGCCATTGCCAACCCTCCCCCTCCGTTGCTCGCCTACCTTCGCTGGCGGGGACCCCAACCCCCACCAGCCGAGGTCCGCGTCCTCCTGCCCCTGCCGGCTGCCTTTAAAGAATTCCGTCAGCTGGCGGGGGACCCCCAACCCCCGCCAGCCAAGCCGAGGTCCTTTCATTTTTCCACCGAAGCTGGCGCCGACGAAAGTTTCTTTTGAGTCTGACGTCGCTGCACGTTGTACGTGCAGGACGTCAGACTCAGAAACAGCTTCATTCTGTTTCTGAGTCTGACGTCCTGCACGTACAACGTGCAGCGACGTCAGACTCAAAAGAAACTTTCGTCGGCGCCAGCTTCGGTGGAAAAATGAAAGGACCTCGGCTTGGCTGGCGAGGGTTGGGGGTCCCCCGCCAGCTGACGGAATTCTTTAAAGGCAGCCGGCAGGGGCAGGAGGACGCGGACCTCGGCTGGCGGGGGTTGGGGTCCCCCGCCAGCGAAGGTAGGCGAGCAACGGAGGGGGAGGGTTGGCAGCGGTAGGGGAGTCCAGGGCGAAATCTGCGGGGGCCCAGGCCCCTGAGGCCCCATGCAGATACGCCCCTGCTTAAGTGACTTGCCCAAGATCACAAGGAGCTACAGTATGATTTGAACTGGTCTCCCCTGGTTCTCAGCCTGCTACTCCAATCATTAGGCTATACCTCCACTTCCTTGAGGTCCTCAGACACTATTACCCTGGCATCTCTCTCCTGCTCTGTGTATATTAGTTTCTCACCCACTATTTTAGACATCTTTGGATTTCTAGATCCCAAGTGCATCACTCTTTACAAAAATTAGAATTGTCTGACAGCTAAAATTTAATGCGAAGAAGTAGAGTATTTCTTATGTTGTCTACTCTCTTCCTTTGCCAATTTTCATACCATCCACAAAAAAGGAAACTTTTCCTACTAATATTTCAGCAAACTTTTCCACAAATATATTGCAAGGGAAATGGGACTTGATATACTGCCTTTCTGTGGTTGTTGCAATTATATACAGGTAATCATTTGTACCTGGGGCAAGGGAGGGTTAAATGACTTGCCCAGAATTACAGGGAGCTGTAGTGAGAATTGAACCCTGGTCCCCAGGATCAAAGTCTTCTGCAGTGACCACTAGGTTACTCCTTGGGTACTTATATTTGAGCAAGGCTTTGATATAGTTACACTTTGATAGGCAACTTAGAGATAAACAGAATTGGTCCCAGGCCAGGACTGATCCTTGAGGTGCTTCTTTACTCACCTTTCTTTCCTCCAACTGAATTTCATATATCACCACCCTCTACCATCCATCAGTCAACTAGTTTCCAGTCCAGTTCACTACCTTGGGTCCTAACTTCAGGCTGCTCAGTTTATTCATGATCATCTAATGAGCAACTTTATCAAAGGCATTGCTACAGTGCAAGTACACCATATCCAGCACATGCCCTCAATTTAGAACTCTAGTCACCCAGTCAAAGAAATCAGTCAGATTCATTTGGCAAGTTAACTTTGGTCTTACAGCCCACTAGATTCTAGAAATATACTATCCTTTATTATAGTACCATCTCCATTATTTTTCCCACCACCAAGGTGAGACTTACTATCCTGTCTGTATTACTACCGTTGTGAAGAGGGACCACATTGGCTTTTCTCCAATCTTGTGGAACCTCTTCCATCTTCAAGGTTCTATTAAACACATCCTTTAGAGAACCCACCAGAAACTCTCTAAACTCCTTCAGTATCCTGGTATGTATCTTGTCCAGTGACTCCCAGTCCCATGCCTTTGACCACTTTCAGTTTTGTAATTTGCTCATAAACACTTTCTTCTCAGAATAGTGAGTTATCCACTCCACTCCCATGTGATTCCTCTTCACAATAGAGAAAGGCTGGGAGATAGACTGGCTTGTTAATCTTAGCTCTCTGGTGAATAAATGAATGGAATCATAGCTAAAATAGAGGATAATGCAATTTCTGCAATCTAGTGGATTAAAGGATCCAAGGCAGCATGATTTTATCAGAGAGATTTTGTGAGATAAATCTGATCAATTTCTTGGATTGAATGATGAGACAGATTAGGGGAGAGAGCTATGGAGGGGCAAAATCGAACGGTGCCGGCAAAATAGATTGCCGGCGATCTATTTTGGCGGTGGCGCAACAGCTGGCTGTAACCGTATTATCGAAAAAGATTGCCGACCATCTTTTCTTTCGATAATACGGTTTGGCCCGGCCAAATGCCAGTGTTCGCTGGGTTTGAGATGGCCGGTTTTGTTTTTCAGCAATAATGGAAAAAAAATGCCGGCGATCTCAAACCCGTCAAAATCCCAAGGCATTTGGTCATGGGAGGAGCTAGAATTTGTAGTGCACTGGTCCCCCTGACATGCCAGGACACCAACCAGGCACCCTAGGGGGGCACTTCTAAAAATTAAAAAAAATATATACAAACACCTCCCAGGTGCATAGCTCCCTTACTTTGGGTGCTGAGCCCCCCAAATCCCCCCCCCCCCAAAACCCACTCCCCACAACTCTGAACCACTACCATAGTCCTTATGGGTGAAGGGGGGCACCTACATGTGGGTAGAGTGGGTTTTGGGGGGGGGGGGTTGGAGGGCTCAACACTTACCACCACAAGTTTAACAGGTAGGGGAGGATGTGCCTGGGTCTGCCTGCCTGAAGTCCACTGCAACCAACAAAAACTGTCCAAGGGACCTGCATACTACTGTCAGGGAGCTGGGTATGACATTTGAGGCTGACATACAGGCTGACAAAAAAAGGTTTTTATTTTTTTAGTGTGGGAGGGGGTTGGTGATCACTGGGGGAGTATGGGGAGGTCATCCCCCATTCCCTCCGGTGGTCATCTGGTCAGTTGGGGCACCTTTTTGAGGCTTGGTCGTGAAAATAAAAGGACTAAGTAAACCCGGCGAAATACTGATTAACGCCGCTTTTCTTTTTCCATTATCCACGAAAGCCGGCCATCTGGTAGCCACGCCCATGCCCGCCTGTGTCCCGTCTTCTTTATGCCGCCGACACACCCCCTTGCACTTGCGCTGGCTCGGCGACAGGAAAGCGGCAATGGTGTCAAAAAAGCAGCTTTCGATTATACCGATTTCGCCGCTTTTGAGAGATCACCGCCATCTCCCGATTTATGTCGGAAGATGCCCGGCGATCACTTTCGAAAATAAGCCTGATAGTAGATGTAGGGTACTTATATTTGAGCAACGATTTGATATGGTTACACTTTGATAAGCAACTTAGAAATAAACTGAGAGCCTTGGTTTGGCCCTACAGTAACTGGGTTAGAAACTAGTTTAGTGCAAGGCAACAAAGGACAGTGGTAAATAGCGTTAATAATGAAGAATGGGTGTTATCTGTCCTTGGTCCTGTTCTTTTCAACATTTTTTGCATGCAATATTGTGGAAGGACTGTCAGGTAAAGTTTGCAATTTTGTAGATGATACCAAAATCTATGATAGGGTGGACACCCTGGAAGGTGTGAAAAACATAAGGAGGGATATACCAAATTTGAAGAGTGATCTAGAGTTTGGCAACTAAGTTGTAATGCTAAAAAATGTAAGATCATGCATGTGTGCTACAAAATCCCAAGGAAGCACAAGACAAGAATCTAAGGTGATCTTATCTGATAATTTCAATATGACCAGATACATAATTACAGTCACCGCAAAAGCCAGAAGGCTGTTTGAGTGGCTAGGGATAGGAATGGCCAGCAAAAGAATTGTGTCTATACTGCGTTGATAATAATTGTGTGTCGTGCTGCTGTATTTGTTATCTGCTCTTTTTACAGGTCTCAAAGCTAGATTTCCCTATTTCCTGTTTCTCCTCTGCTCCCTCACAGAGAGATGATCAGAAGCAAACACTGGCACTAGAGGCTGTTAGCGCCATACTAGCGCTGGTGTTTGCTAACGGCCCATGATTAGAGCCCTTGAGCGTGTGAAACAACGCGCTCGAGGGCTCTAAATGCAACTAGCATGGAAATGTATGCTAAACAGGGCTAAACATATTCATCCCCAATGATCAACAGCCAGCATGCCAAAGACTGGGTCGCTGGCCGCGGCAAACCCTACGCCAGCTCTGAGCTGATGTTAGGGTTTGCAGATCATTGGGGAGGAGTGAGCCCTGTCCAGCATGCATTTGCATGCTGGCAGGCCCCCATTCCCCCCAACGGCAAACCTGCCAGCGTCCGGTCCCCCCGATGATCCCCCCCCTCAGGTTCAGGGAGGGCTGGAGATCTGGTGGGTCTCTGCCCCCCCCTTAACTCCCCCAGCAAAAGGTCCCTGGTGGCCTAGTGGGGGACCAATCAACCACCCCCCAGGTTCAAAGAGGGCTGGAGATCCAGTGGGTTCCCTGGTGGTCCAGACCCCCCTACCTTGTGTGTTGGAGGAGGGAGAGTAGCCTGCCTCCCTCCTCTTCCTGTGACGCCGCAAAATGACGGCGCACAGCCCTGCCCAGTGTATCCAGGTAACATGGCTTCTCTGACTGATGCAGGTTCAATTCCCTGTGCAGCTCCTTTTGACCCTGGGCATGTCAGCCCTCCTTTGCCCCTGATACAATATATATAACTTAGATTGTGAGCCCATTAGGGACAGTGCTAAGGACCTGTAATCAGTGGCATTATGTGGGGCCACGGGGGCCTGGGCCCCCCAATTTCCTCTGGGCCCCTGGTTTTGCTGGCGGGGGTCCCCAACCCCCACCAGCTGAAGCCTTGTCCAGCGCTGGTCTATGGCTCTGCCGTGTTGCCTTCCCTGCTCTGTCTTCCCCTCAAGTCCGGCATGTTCCTTTTAGTCAAACTGAGCATGCAGGCAGGGGGGGGGGGGGGGGAGGCAGCAGGGGAGGTGGGGCGGTAGACCAAAATGTGCACCCACACCTCGGGCTCTGGCCTCCTCCCACTGCGAGGTCTGGCTATACACCTGCCTGTAATAGAAATTGAAAATTGCATAGTCATTTCAGGGACCACTTGTGATATATCGAGTGCTAAAAATAAATACATGAAATAAATAAATAAATGCTCTCCAGTTACTTCTTGCAATTTCCATGCCCCTCTCAGCTTGGAGGAGGTGTGTTTTTTTATATCCTAGCTCAAGCTGCCTTTCATCTTGCTTATTTAAATCACTTCCTCTTTCAGATATTGCTGTAATCCATGTCTTTACACCATCTAAGGTTTTTACTATCCATCTCCTCATCAGCTACCTTCCTTGAGTAACTTCATGTTTTCACTTCTGAGTATTTCCTATATTCCCCTTCTGCTGCTTGGAGACTAACTTAGCACTTCAGAACATTTTTCTGACTTTTTGTCTTTTACCTTAGACATTGGTTTGACACAACATGTCACTTTTCCCACTCATTGTAAGGGGTGTCCTTTGGATCTCACAGTCTTCAACTTCTTTTACTTCTTCTCTCTGCCTGCATGCTGTTCCCTCATTAGATCACTGTCTTGTGACCTTTTTGCTCCATCTTGATTCTTGTCTCCTCCTACACACTTGTACCATTTATCCACCCACATCTTGGGTGAGTCAGAGGGCACTGAATTTTCTGCCTCATTCTGTCTCTCCTTTTACTGTTAGAACATAAGAGTATAAGCATTATCATACTGGGACAGACCAAAGGTCCATCAAGCCCAGTATCCTGTTTCAAACAGTAGCCAATCAAGGTCACAACTGCCTGGCAAGATCCCAAAAGAGTAACACAGATTTCATGCTATTTATCCTAGAAATAAGCAGTGGATTTTCCCAAGTCCATCTTAATAATGGCTTATGGACTTTTCTTTTAGGAAATTAGCCAAACCTTTTTTAAACCCTTCTAAGCTAACTGCTTTTACCACATTCTCTGGCAACGAATTCCAGAGTTTAATAGCATTTTGAATGAAGAAATATTTTCCCTGATTTGTTTTAAATTTACTACTCAGTAGCTTCATTGTGTGCCCCCTAATCCTTCTATTTTTGGAAAGTATAAACAAGCAATTCACATCTACTCCTTGCACTCCACTCAGTATTTTATAGACCTCTAGCATATCTCCCCTCAGCGGTCTCTTTTACAAGCTAAAGAGCTTAAGCCTCTTTAGCCTTTCCTCATAGGGAAGTTGTCCCATCCCCTTTATCAATTTTGTCACCCTTCTCTATGCCTTTTCTAATTCCACTATATATTTTTAGAGATGCAGTGACTGGAATTGCACACAGTATTCAATGTGCAGCTGCGCCATGGAATAATCATTATAATATTCTCCTATTTGCTTTCCATTCCTTTCTTAATAATTCCTAACATTCTATTTACTTTCTTAGCTGTTGTTGCACTCTGAGCAGAGGATTTTTACATATCACCTAGGTCCTTTTTTCTGGGCAATGACTCCGAATGTGAAACTTTGCATCACATAGCTATAGTTTGGGTTCCTCTTTCCTACATGGTTCACTTTGCAGGTGCTCTCATTAAGGACCCTGTTTACTAAGGTGCGTTATCATTTTTAACGTGCCTATAATTAGCATGCATGCTAACTGTGTAGGCGCCTATAAGGATATTGTCGGTGCATACACTGTTAACGCACATACATGGTTAACGCGCATTAAAAATGCTAGCATGCCTATAACATAGCTTAGTAAACAGGGCCTTAAATGTCATCTGGCATTTAGATGCTCAATCTCCCAGTCTCATAAGGTACTCTTGCAATTTTTTACAATCCTATTTGATTTTAAAACTTTGAATAACTTTGTGTCATCAGCAAATTTAATTACCTTACTAGCTATTCCCATCTCTAGATCATTTATAATAAATTTGTTAAACAGCACACACCCCTGGGGAACCCCACTATCTACTCTTCTCCATTGAGAATACTGACCATTTAACCCTACTCTCTGTTTTCTTTCCTTTTGGAGTCCTTTTATTAAGCTATGGTAAAATGAGCCCTGCAGTAGCGGTAGTGCACGGATTTCCCACGCACCAAGGCACCTTTTACCGCAGTGGGTAAAAGTGTAGAAAAATGAAACGGCTTTGCAGTAAGTACTCACTTGCCATGCAGTCATTTCAGGGGGAGCCCTTATTGCCACCCTTTGAGGTGGCGGTAAGGGATCCTACACTAACCCAGTGGGTAATCAGGCAATGCACGACGCTGCTGAATTACCACTGGATACTCCCCTGCAGTAAAAATTAAGAAAAATTTCTGGTCACACCGTAAGTGCCATGCGCTGGAGGTAGAATTACCACCGGCCAGTGCTGTAGCGAGGGCGGCTGACACCCGGGGCGGGTCGCCGCCAGTCACCCCCCCCCCCCCCCCCCCGGGTGCAGCACGGTGCTCCCTTCAGCGCACCCCCTCCCCCCTTCGGAGCGCACCCTCCCCCCCGGAGCACATTCTTACTTGAATTAGGAAGCGAGGGGCGGGCGAGAGGGCCGATCCACCCCCGAGTGCACGTCGCTAGGAGCTGCGTCGGCTCCGCTGGTTCCCTGCTCTCTCTGCCCCGGAACAGGAAGTAACCTGTTCCAGGGCAGAAAGAGCAAGGAACCAGCGAAGCCAACACCTCCCCAGTGGCGTGCACCCGTGGTGGACCGCCCCACCACCCCCCTTCCTACGCCACTGCCGCCAGCGGCGTGTTAGGCCAGCAGTAGTTCTGATTTGCCATGTGGCAAGTCTGTTGCTGCATGACAACTCTTTAGGAAAAGGGCCTCTTAACTAGTTAATCCACAACAGGACACTGCCTCCTATCCAATGACTTTCTAATTTCCTCAGGAATCATTCATAAGGTACTTTGTCAAATGCATTTTGAAAAATCCAGATACACAATATTGACCAGCTCACCTATATCTATATGTTTCTTCACCCCTTCAAAGAAATGTAGCAGATTGCTGAGGCAAGATTTCCCTTTTCTAAATCTATGTTGGCTTTGTCCCATTAATTCATGCCTATGTGTATACTCAATGATTTTGTTCTTTATAATAGTCTCTACCATTTTGCCCGGCACCAACGTCAGGTTCACCAGTCTATAATTTCCCGGTTCACCTTTGGAACCCTTTTAAAAAAAATTGGCAACAGCGTGGAGGGGGGCGTGTCAAGATGGCGGATTGACTGGAGGTTGCCTCTCTAGCTCCTGAACTTTTCCGTGGTGCAACGCTTTTTTCTTGCTTTACTATTTTCTTTTTTGCTTCAAATGCCGCACACTAAGCGGAAAGGAGCAGTCAAGAGCATACCAGCAGCGGCTCCGGAGGCCGCTCTGTGTCAGACGACGCTCGACAGGTATGCCACCAGAACTCCACGATTTGCCGGCTCGAGTACTCCCGCGGTAAGAGACGTAGGTGGAACGCCGCTCTCACAGGGAAGCACAACAACATTGTCCTCGCCGGAATTAAATCCTCCGCCTTGCCCAGCCGGTCTCAGAAGTGAGCTGGAAGTCCCGGAAGTGTCCGAAGTTGGCATGAGGGGAACTCTTTCTGCCAGAGCTCACACTGAAACGTTGGGGAAAATTATTAACATCGAGCAGCAAGCTTACGAGGCGATAACCTTAGAATCTATCTGGGCTGCGTTACAAACACTTACAACAACAGTTGCACCAATCGTGAGTAAATTAGACTTATTGACTACTGCCTTTGAGACTTTTAAGAAAGATTCAGAAAAGGCGAATATAGCCGTCCAAACGGATATCTCTAACCTAAAAGTAAAAACAGATAAGCTTATCAAAGACAAATTAATGATACACCGAAAGATCGAACAATTCGAAAACTATAATAGGCGTTTAAATCTACGTCCTTTGAACTTTCCAAGAGCTTTAGAATTAACAGCGGCTGCAATGTTTAAAAGATATTTGACTGAAGTGCTTCAATATTCCCCAGACCTGATTCCTCCTTTTAGCAAAGTATACTACCTTCCCGACTTAAAGCGTGGAGAAAAATCGAAAGAACCTGACGGTTTACAAAATTTGACTGATTTTCTTGAACAGACTGATACTATAGCTCTAGAAAGGAAAACTTTACTAGTTTCGATGGTGTTTGAACAAGACTTGAACTCCTTAATGAAAATATTCTTCAGAAATTCAACAAAAATGTTTCTTGGTGATAGAATCTGGATCTACCCTGATGTGGTGAGAACCACTCAGGATAGATGTAAAGCTTTCTTGGCACTTAGAGAGGAGACACGAAGTTTTGGGGCTAAATTTCTTCTTTCTTATCCCTGTAAATGCTTAGTAAATTACCTTGATAAGAAATATGTTTTCTTTGAACCAGTGCAACTGAAAGAATTTTTGCAAATGAAAAAAGTTACCAGTTAGTATTCTGAGAAGTAAAAACTTGGATTTATTATGTTAATTCGTGGATATCTCCAGGCCTTCTTTGTTATTCCATTTCTCCTTTAAAATACATACCACCGATGTTTCTTAACGCCCCCATTCCTATTTTCTTTTTTTGTTGTTTGAATTAGGTGGTCTAAGAAAGAGTTATATATCTTCATGTTGTTTTCTTTAAATATTACTTACTCTGAATTTCTGTTGCAAGATGTAAATGCTTGTATTTAAATTGTGAAATTTAAAATAAATAATTAAAAAAAAAATTGGCATTACATTTGACATGCTCCAATCTTCAAGTACCATGCTTAATTTTAAAGATAAATGACATATTACTAACAATAACTTTGCAAGTTCATTTTTCAGTTCTGCCAGTACTCTGAGATGTATACCATCCGGTCCAGACAATTTGCTGCTCTGTAATTTATCATCTTGCCCTATAACATATTTCAGGTTTGCAGAGATTTTTTTTCAGTTTCTCTGACTCATCAATATTGATTATTATCAGGTGAATTTTTGAAAGAGAAGGATGCCCATCTTCCGACACAAATCGGGAGATGAGTGTCTTTCTCTTAGGGTTGTCAAATCGGCATAATGGAAAGCAGATATTGGGTGTCCTCAACTGCTTTCCGTCGCGGAGATGACCAAAATTCACGGGGGCGTGTCGACACCGTACCGAAGGCAGGACTTGGGCATGATTTAGAGATGGGCGTCTTCGGCCGATAATGGAAAACAGAAGGGCGTCTCTGACGAGCATTTGGCTGACTTTACTTGGTCCATTTTTTTTCACGACCAAGCCTCGAAAAGGTGCCAGAACTGACCAGATGACCACCGGAGGGAATCGGGGATGACCTCCCTTTACTCCCCCAGTGGTCACCAACCCCATCCCACCCAAAAAAAAAAAATTAAAAACATTTTTTGCCAGCCTCTATGCCAGCCTCAAATGTCATACCCAGCTCCATCACAGCAGTATGCAGGTCCCTGGAGCAGTTTTTAGTGGGTGCAGTGCACTTCAGGCAGGCGGACCCAGGCCCATCCCCCCTACCTGTTACACTTATGGTGGTAAATGTTGAGCCCTCCAACCCCCCCAACCCCACTGTACCCACATGTAGGTACCCCCCTTCACCCCTTAGGGCTATGGTAGTGGTGTACAGTTGTGGGGAATGGGTTTTTTTGGGGGGGGGGGTTGGGGGGGTTGGGGGGCTCAGCACCGAAGATAAGGGAGCTATGCACCTGGGAGCAATTTGTGAAGTCCACTGCAGTGCCCCCTAGGGTGCTTGGTTGATGTCCTGGCATGTGAGGGGGACCAGTGCACTACGAATGCTGGCTCCTCCCACGACCAAATAGCTTGGATTTGGTCGTTTTTGAGATGGGCATCCTCAGTTTCCATTATCGCCGGAAACCGGGGACGACAATCTCAAAAATGATCTAAGGACGACCATCTCTAAGGTCGACCTAAATTTCATGATTTCGGAGTCCCCGACTGTATTATCGAAACGAAAGATGGACGCCCATCTTGTTTCGATAATACGGGTTGCCCCACCCCTTTACGGGGCCATCCTGCAATGACGCCCTCATGACCACTTGGGCGCCCTGTTCGATTATGCCCCTCTACATATTCAACCACCATCTTCCTTGGTGAAGACCAAAGCAAAGAATTCATTTAATCTCTCCGGTATGGCCTTGTCATCCCTGAGTGCCCCTTTTACCCCTCTGTCATCTAGCAGTCCAACTGATTTTTTTGCCAGCTTCTTGCTTCTAGTATGCCTAAAAAAAGTTTTTATTCTATGTTTTTGCCTCCAACGCAATCTTCTTTTCATAGTCTCTCTTTGCCTTCCTTATCAGCACTTACAATTTCTTATGCTGTTTCCTAGTATCTCCAGTTGAATTCTTCCATTTTCTGAAGGCTGTTCTTTTAGCTCTAATGGCTTCCTTCAATTTAGTTTTTAACCATGCTGGCTGTTGTTTGACTTTCCATCCTCTTTTTTAAAAATGTGGAATATATCTGAACTGGGCTTCCAAGATAGTATATTTGAATGCTGAGAAGCAAGTAGGCGATGACCAAATGACTCCCGGTAAGAAGATAGATGCAATTCACATTTTATTGAACAAGCATCATAAACAGGCTCAACATGGGACCATATTTCTGCAGATCAAACCACCTGTCTCAGGGGTCACAAACAGCTGTTAGCACTAAAGAAATAATAAAAGTGAATTAAAAATTGAAAATTAAAATAAGAAGTCAATAAAAACAAGTGTACATAAGAAAATATAAAGCTTACATATAAATATGTAAAAATAATCAGCATGTACAAATAAAAATGGAATCAAAACTACATATTCACATACGTTTGCTCATGTCTTTTTGAATTTAACAATACATGGTTTTCACAACATACTTATTCATTCATTGATTTGTACAGTATTATATATTGTGTTTACATTTTAATATTTTAGTTTTTTATTCACATATTTGTTTTTATGTTCTCATGAATTTAACAGTATATGGGTTTTACATTATATTCACTAATGTATTTGTATAGTATCATTTATTTATTCATATGTATTTTTAATTCCATATTTATTGGTACATGCTGAAGTTCATGTACATATTTATATGCATAAATTATATATTCATATGTACACTTGTTTTTATTGGCTTCTTTGTTAATTTTTAATTAATTTTTATTATGTCTTTTGTGCTAAGAGTTGTTTGTGACCCCTGAGGCAGAAAGATTAATCTGCCAACACACAGTCCTGTGTTGGGTCCTTTTATAGTGCTTGTCCAATAAAGTGTGAGATTGCATCTATCTGCTTACCGGGAGCCAAATTCTGGTCATCCCCTACTTGCTTCTCAGTGCCTGAATTTACTGTAGGGGTTTGGTTCCTGTTTCCTGTTTCCTGTTGTCATGTTTTGATATATTTTAATAACATCCACACCTGATGTAAATGTTTGACTTTTGCAGCATCTAAGTTTATTTTTTTGACCATTTTCCTCATTTTATCATAGTCTCCTTTTTGAAAGTTAAATACTAATGTATTGGATTTCCTATGTGTACTTACTTCAGTTATTATATCTGTTATGATCACTGTTATCAAGTGGCCCTATCACTGTTACCTCCTGCACCAGATCATGCACTCCAGTCCGGACTAGGTCTAGAATTGTTCCCCCTCTTTTTGGTTTCTCCATAAACAGCACTTTCCAGGAAGTTCCAGAACCACAGCGCAGATGGGATCCTACTCCCTAAAAGACCAGTGGCCTTGGCTCATTTTAGACCTCTATCATCTGAACACCCATAAATTCAGGATGATCTCGCTATCCATCATATTGCCCTTAATCACGGCAATTGGCTAGCCACCCCTAGACCTCAAAGATACCTATACCCATATCCCTATCCACCCCAAATATTGGCGGTTCCTCTGGTTTCAATTCCTCGGCTGACAACTGGCTACAATCAATCTAAAGCAAACATTAACAGCACATTAAGCTTTGTGCACTGGGGCAATATCTTGTTGGGCAGACTGGATGGACCGTACAGGTCTTTATCTGCCGTCATTTACTATGTTACCATGTAATCTAACTGCTCCATAAAGCAGTCCTTGATTTCATCTAGGAACTTTACCTTGATAGCATGCCCTGATGTTACATTTATCCAGAGGTCCTTTTATGAAGCTGTGGCAAAAGGAGGCCTGCACTGGTGTTGGCGCATGTTTTTGATGCACGCTGAGGCTCCCTTTTACCGCAGCAGGTAAAAGGCAGGGTTTATTTAAAGAAATGAAAGTGCAGCAAGTGAAGCCCTTGCTGGGCACCCATTTTGGGTGGGAGCACTTTCCGCTACCCATTCAGGTGGTGGTAAGGGCTCCTGTGCTACCCCGGCAGTAACCAGGTAGTACGCAGCAATGCCCGATTACTGCCGGGTGCACACCAGCGCTACAAAAATATTTTTGTAGCATCAGAAATGGCGCATACTGGGGGTGGGAACTACCACCAGGCTGCTGCAGTAGCCCAGCGGTACTTCCTTTTTAACGAGCAGTAAGCCCACATTGGGCTTACCGCCACTTTGTAAAAGGGCCCCCCCAGTCAATATTGGGGTAATTGAAATCATCTATTATTATTGTGATACCCAGCTTGTTAGCCTCCCTAATTTCTGCTAACATTTCTGCATGTGTCTGCTCATCCTGGCCAGGTGGACGGTAGTACACTCCTATCAATGTCCTTTTCCTCTTCACACATAGAATTTCTATCCATAGGGATTCCAAGGTGCATTTTGTGTCCTGCAGAAATTTTAGTCCATTCGATTCAAGGCCCTCTTTAATCTATAACCTACCCCTCCACCAATTTGTCCCACCCTATCACTGTGATATAATTTGTTCCTTGGTATGACAGTGTCCTATTGGTTGTCTTCCTTCCACCAGGTCTCAGAGATGCCTATTATATCTATCTTTTCATTTAGTGCAATATATTCTAACTCTCCCATCTTATTTCTTAGGTTTGTTGCATTTGCATATAGACATTTCAAACAATGTTTGTTATTCCTATTTACACCTTGCTCAGCCGCTGACAGTGATAATTTGCCATCTTTAAAAAATGTCTGCTCTTTATTTAAAGGCACCTAGTCTGACCTTTATTGCAACCTCACTATCAGGATGGCCTCTCTACTCTGTTTTGGTGATATTTCTTAAAGATATCTTGTTCCGAAACATGCACTTTTGAGCGACTGTCAACCTTCCCCCAGTTCCTAGTTTAAAAGCTGCTCTATCTCCTTTTTAAATGTTGATACCAGTGGCCTGGTTGATACCCCTTCCATTACTAACTGTACTGCTTGTGGTGCCTCCTTTCATGCTTAGGATACGCTGTCAGTTGCATTTCTGCTGGATTCATTTCTACATCTGGTCCATATCCTGAATAAGTCCTTAAAGAACATTCTTGACTCTGTTTCTCCACCTGTATTCTCAAGTTGTTCTTATAATTATTCTCCCTGGTTACATAATGAACTGAAGCTTCTCACATCTCACTTAAAGGACTACAGAAAGAAAATATAAAAATAAATCGGATTCAAATTACACTTTTTCGTATATAATATTCAGTTTCAAGTGGTGCATCACAACCCCAAATAGACTTCTGTTCCAATAGCATACAGCTTGCAGTTAATAAGCTACATATACTTTTCTGAATTCTTGAGAAGGTAGTCCCACAAAACCAGCTCCACTTCTTACTAATCAGATTCCCTCTTCATTGATTTTTTTGCCTAGTGAGCCAAGGGGTCCTTTTACAAAGGCGTGCTGAAAAATGGCTTGTGGTAATATAGGCACGAGTTTTGGGCACACACCAATCCATTTTTTAGTATGCCTGTAAAGAAGACCTATTTTTTTTTTGCCGAAAATGGACATACGGCAAAATAAAAATGGCTGCGCATCCATTTTGGGTCTGAGACCTTACCGCCAGTCATAGACCTAGCGCTAAAGAATCTGGGTGGTAATGACCTACACGTGTCAAATGCCACTTAGCGCACGTCCATTACACGCGCCAGAAAATAAAAATTATTTTTCAGGCATGTAACCGGGCGGTAACTCCAATTTGGCATGTGTTCTCTGCACGTAGGCACCTATGCTTCTTAGTAAAAGGGACCTTCAAGTTGCAACTTTGCATTCTTCTTTGAACTTTCAGTTACAGTCCTTCACACTTCCACCTGCAGTCTCTGATCCATTCCATTCTACAGACGTAGAACCTGGTCCTCTTCCCACATCTATTTAGTCTGCTTTTCTTGCTCTTAAGACACTTCAAAGTGTTCGGCCTATCTCTTCTGCTTTGGACCTGTGGCCTGCTCGTGCCATGAAGCGTTTCTCCTGTGATCATTGCCTATTGTTTTGCCTATTCTTTCACCCAGTCTGTGTCTAGGCTTTGTTCCTCCAACCTGGAAACATGCTCTAATTACACTTCTGCTGAAAAATCCTAATCTAGGCCCTACTGATCCCTTTAGGTGTTTGAGTGGGCAGACTGGGTAGACTGTATGGTCTTTTTCTGCCATCATATTCTGTGTTTCTACCATTCATCTGTCCAACAAAATATACAGCTTCAGTATTTTGCTATTCTTGGGGCTGACAGTTTTCAAGGATTCTTATTTTGCAAGACTCAGAGCTAGATGTTGAAACTTCTGTGTTTTCACAGTTGTACTAGTAGCCAGTGGAAAGCAGGACTGCTTTCAGCCCACAGCTCTCTTGCAAAATAAGATAATAGTCACTGGAAATCATCTGTCCTACTTTTACATTCAACCCAATAATTTCTGCCCCTGGAAAAGGGAAGTTTCCTTTAACACTACATGTACTGATTCCAACCTGGGAAAAGGATGGTCCTTCTTTCATTCCAAAGCCCTTCCTATACCTAGTTCCCATGGATAACAGGGCAAAGTAAGGCCAATTTTCAAAGTGATCACTATGAGTACAAAATGCTTGACCCATGTAAACATGCTTGTCTTCATTAGGGGAAATTCTACACGGAGAGGCAAAAAAGTAACTTCCTAGATTTTTTTATTTTTTATTTTTCTTGCAGTTTTCTGAGCAACTGCTTGGAATTTCAATGTGAAATTTTAGAACTTTACTTCCTGTTACAATCTACATTTCTATGCCGATTGGAATGAGATTATCTTTAAACATGGCAAAGTTATAGACTTTTAAATATGACCACCTAGCAATTTTTGAGTGTCCAAAAATATTTGCACAGTAAAACTCAGCAACATGGAGATGGTCAAAGTCCAAACCCCACAAATGAGAAAAAAAGCACCAAGAGCCTTCAAAAAAATGGACTCATCACTGCAATGAGACAAGTCATTGCAGGGTTTTGTTCTACATAGTCCAAGCGGAAGCAGCATTTTGTGCATGTCTACCTCGCTTGACTTTGTACGTAAGAAAATGATGTTCCCACAAATTTCAACATACCACAGCAGGCTGAAGAATGACTTGCAACACAAAATCCAGCCTTGGATCAAGTTGAGGAAGGCAGTTGACTGGGCACTGAGAAGTTGTAAGCTGGTGGTCTACAATGCCACAGCTGGATGCACTAGTCCTTGAAAATTCTTTTTGATTAACCCCTGGACAGTTTCTTTAAGGTGGGCCCTGGAAGACCTGGACCCACTTTTGCCTCAGGCCCACCTAGCAGCGACACATCATTTGTGTAGCTGGTGGGAATCCCCAAGACTCACCAGATGAAGACTCAGCAACCTGCCCACACCCTTCAAAAAATGCCTGTCAGTAGCAGTGCTACAAACTGCTGCCAATACTACAGGCATGCTTGATTCTCATGTGAAAACTGAGAATGAGTAGAGTGTTGTCATTGGCGGGTTGAAGTGCTGATTCTGACAGTCATATTTTTTTAAGGAGGTCAATGGGCTGCTGAGTCTTCAGCTGGTGGGGCTTAGGGTTGACCAACATGTGCGGAGGCCACATGTGGTTCACAAAGTCCTCTATTGTGGCCCTCAATATGCTGTGCTGTTAAACAATATGCAGACACAGGTATCTCATTAATGATATTTGCCACAGTTATGATATTTGCTACAGCTGACAAGCCACAGTTAAGTGAATTTAAATATATCCTATCTGTGTTGTAGAATCAATATTTCATGTTTAATAATCACTTAATTATAGTAACTGCAAACAATCTTTCTTACGTTTGTCATTAAGGAGTCTCATTTATGATGTTTGCTACTGATGACAAGCCAAAATAAAGTGAGTTATTAAAATATATCCTTGAAGTGTAGTAGAATCAAAATTAGTATTAATGTTTAAAACCTGGTCTGAAAAAGCAGGTAAAGACAGTTTACAAATTCAGTAGTAATTAACTAGTATAGACTTATATGTGTAAGCTTGAAATATTTTGGTGGCCCTCAGAGCTTTCTAGTACTCAAGCTGTGGCCCTTTACTTGAAAAAGAGTGAAGACCACTGAGCTAAGGTATTGAGAGCTGGTTTATATATATGGCACCAAACAAATTAGTACCAATGAAAGTGCTGTTCTTTAAGTCATGGTTAAAGTTAGGTATGATTTATAGGATAGCGCTTATGCACAAGAGTTGCACTTAAATTTAGGCACTGCCATTTGCACGAATGAAAATGTGGTGCAAATGACCGCTCTTAATGTATTTGCTTTCATTGGCACTAATTTTTAGACACCATATATATAATCTAGCCCTCTATACCTTAGCTCAGTGGTCTCTACCCTTTTTCAAGTAAAGGGCCATGCATGTAATTGAAAACCAAGCACTTGATCCATTGCAAAATGCCCATGACCCTCCCATTTCCTTGCCCACTTTTTTGGGCCACAAGTAAATTTGCGTGCATAAATGCCAATTAATGCGAATTAGTGCTAATCATTGCTTGTTAAAAAGCCAATTATTGGCACTAATTGGTTCTTTATTCAGTGAAATTGCCTATGCAAAATGGGCACACACCCAAATTTGCACACACAAGTTTTGGTGAATTTCATAGAATTAGAGGGATAATGCAGGGCAAATAGGGGGGGAGCAAGGGAGAGGAAATGCATGCTTATTCAAAAATTGGCTTCTAGCTACACCATTGCTTCAGATCTATAAAACGTTTGAGCCAGGAACACTGATACAGGCTATTCAGTAATGTTGTGATGAAAGATGGGCCTCTTGTAGGGAGTGATGTGAGTATTTGCAGGATAGAATGCCTAAGTTCAGTGTATCATATTGTGTAATCCTAAGGCTCCTAGTGTCCAGCCTTAAAGGAGAATCATCTGGTGAGCAAAGGATGGGCCCTGGTCTAAATCCTGATGGATATGCCTCTGGCACATCAAGTGACTTGCAGAGGATCACTTTCTTGGAATATAACACCATTGTACTTCAACTTGAACCTTTTTTAGACGATGGACATTGTTGGTGGACAGGTCCAACCATGATAGAATCCAGGTGTCATGGGCATTGGAGCAATAAGACTGCATGATTTTTGAATGCTGAGGATTAATTCAGTGTGTCAGAATAGTTTTGGATGTGTGTGGACGTATGTGAATTGGACTCTTCCCGCAACAGGTCTGAGTGCTGGGTGACTGAGTTGGCATCAAGATCTCTGAGAATGATAAAGAAGAAGGTCATAAGAACATCAGAACATAAGAATAGCCATACTGAGTCATACCAATGGTCCATCTAGCCCAGTATCCTGCTTCTAGCAGTGGCCAATCCAGGTCACAAGAACCTGGCAGAAAACCCAATTAGCAGCAACATTTCATGCTACCAATCCCGGGATAAGCAGTGGCTTCCCTCATATCCATCTTAATAACAGACTATAGACTTTTCCTCCAGGAACGTGTCCAAACCAGATACGCTAACCACTGTTATCACATCCTCTAGCTACGGTTCCAGAACCTAACTATTCTTTGAGTTAAAAAATATTTTCTCCTATTTGTTTTAAAAGTATTTCCATATCATGTTATTGAGTGTCCCCTGATCTTGTACTTTTTGAAAGAGTGAACAATTGATACACTTGTACCCGTTCTACACCATTCAGGATTTTATAGACCTCAATAATATCCCCCCTCAGCCGGCTCTTTAACAAGCTGAAGAGCCCTAACATCTTTAGCCTTTCCTCATATGGGTGGAGTTCCATCCTCTTTATCATTTTGGTCACTCTTCTTTGAACCATTTCTAATTCTGCTATATCTTTTTGAGATACGGTGACCAGAATTGAACACAATACTCAAGGTGAGGTTGCACCTTGGAGCGATACAGAGACGTTATAATATTCTTGGTCTTATTTGCATCTCTTTCCTAATAATTTCTAGCATCCTGTTTGCTTTTTTTTAAAAATGTTATTTATAGGAACTTAATTTTACAAGCACTAAAATAACTTGCCAGAAATACACTGGGCAGAAGATTTCAGCATATTTTCTACAATCACACTTAGATCCTTTTCTTGAGTGCTGACTCCCAAGGTGGACCCTAGCATCAGGTAACTATGATTTGGATTATTCTTCCTAATGTGCATCACTTTGCATATGTCCACATTAAATTTTATCTGCCATTTGGATGCCCAGTAATCCAGTTTCCTAAGGTTTTCCTGCAATTTTTTACAATCCGCTTGTGTTTTGATAACTTTGAATAGCTTTGTGTCATCTGCAAATTTAATCACCTCACTCAATCTGATTTACATATCTTTATAAATGTTAAATAGCATTGGTCCCTGTATAGATCCCTGTGGCACTCCACTATTCACCATTCACTATTCACCTCCTCCATTGAGAAAAATGGCCATTTAACCTTACCCTCTGTTTTCTGTCCAATAACCAGTTCTCGATCCACAACAGAACATTACCTCCTATCCCTCTTTAATTTTCTCAGTAGTCTCTCATGAGGAACTTTGTCAAAAGCTTTCTGAAAATCTAGATGCATTACATCAATCAGCTCACCTTTATCCAGATGTTTATTTACACCTTCAAACATAGGAGCCAACTTTTCAAAATTATTGGGGGGTGCAAGCCCAGTGGAAATAACCCCTCCTTGGACATATACAAGGGATTTTCTCAATATTGGGGGTGCTCAAGCACCCACAGAACCCACAGAGCTGACTCCTATGCCTTCAAAAGAAATGAAGTAAATTGGTGAGGCGAGACTTCCCTTGACTGAAGCAATGCTGACTCTGTCCCATTAACCCATGTTTGTCTATGCATTCTGTAATTTTATTCTTTAAAATAGTTTCTATCATTTTCCCCGGCACTAAAGTCAGGCTTACTAGTCTGTAATTTAATTTCCCAGATCACCCCTGGAACCCTTTTTAAAAATCAGCATTACATTAGTCACCCTCCAATCTTCAGGTACTACGGACAATTTTAATGACAAGTTGCAGATCACTAACAGCAGATCAGCAATTTCATGTTTGAGTTCTATCAGTACCCTGGGGTGTATGCCATCCAGTCCAGGTGATTTATCAGTCTTTAACTTGTCAATTCGGCTCAGTACTTCTTCCAGGTTCACCAAGAATTCTTTGAGTTCCTCCTCATCATCACCCTTAAAAACCATTTCTTGTACAGAGAGATTGCTTACATCTTCTTCCATAAAGACTGAAGCAAATAATTCAGCCAATCTTTCCACTATGGCCTGTCCTCCCTGAGTACCCCTTTTGCTCTTTCATGATCTAATGGTACCATGGATTCCCTCGAAGGATTTCTGCTTCTGATGTACCTGAAAACGGTGTTACTATGAGTTTTTGTCTCCTTGGCAAGTTTTTTTTTCATGTTCTCTTTTAGCCTTCTTCATCAATGCTTTGCATCTAGCTGATACTGCTTATGTTGCTTCTTATTTTCTTCATTGGATCCCTTTTCCATTCTTTGAAGGATATTCTTTTGGCTGTAGTAGCCTCTTTCACTTCACGTTCTAACCATGCTGGCTGTCTTTTGCTCTTCTTTCCTCCTTTGTTAATACATGGAATACATCTGGTCTGGTCTTCCACGATGGAATTTTTAAACAACGTCCACGCCAGATTTAAAGTCCTAACCTTTGCAGCCGACCTTTTCAGCTTCTTTTTAATCATTTTCTTCATTATGTCGTGGAGGGGCAAAATGGAACGGGGCCGGCCATCTTCAAGCCCGGCTCCGTAAAGCGGCTTCCCGACCGTATTATCGAAACAAGATGGCCGGCCATCCTTTCGTTTCGATAATACGATCAGAGCCGGCCAAATCTCAACATTTGGACCGGCTTAGAGATGGCCGGCATTGGTTTCAGCGATAATGGAAACTAATGGCGGCCATCTGAAACCCAGCAAAATCCAAGGCATTTGGTCATGGAGGAGCCAGCATTTGTAGTGCACTGGTCCCCCTCACATGCCAGGACACCAACCGGGCACCCTAGGGGGCACTGCAGTGGACTTCAAAAATAGCTCCCAAGTGCAATCTCCTTACCTTGTGTGCTGAGCCCCCTAATCCCCTCCTCAAACCCACTTCCCACAACTGTACACCACTACCATAGCCCTTAGGGATGAAGGGGGGCACCTACATGTGGGTACAGTGGGTTTTGGGGGGGGTTTGGAGGGCTCCCAATTACCACCACAAGTGTAACAGGTAGGAGGGGGATGGGCCTGGGTCCACCTGCCTGAAGTGCACTACACCCACTAAAAACTGCTCCAGGGACCTGCATACTGCTGTGATGGAGCTGGGTATGAAATTTGAGGCTGGCATAGAGGCTGACAAAAAATTATTTTTAATTTTTTGGGGGGGATGGGAGGGGGTTGGTGGCCACTGGGGGAGTAAGGGAAGGTGATCCACGGTTCCCTCCGGTGGTCCTCTGGTCAGTTGGGGCACGTTTTGGAGGCTTGGTCCTAAAAATAAATGGACCAAGTGAAGCTGGCGAACTGCTCGTCAGAGCCGGCCTTCTTTTTTTCCATTATCGACCAAAGCCAGCCATCTCGTAACCACGCCCCTGTCCCGCCTTCCATACCCTGCTGAAACGCCCCCTTTAATTTTGGCCGGCCCTGCGACGGAAAGCAGTTGAAGCCGGCTAAAATCGGCTTTTGATTATACCGATTTGGCCGGCTTTAGGAAAGGCCATCCATCTCCCGATTTGTGTCAGAAGATGGCCGGCCTTCTCCTTCGACAATAAGCAGGATAGTCACCCTTTCAAAAATTAAATGCTGCTACACTAGATTTCTTTAATGAATTCACTCCAGATATCAGCTCAAATTTGATCATGTTATAATCACTGTTTCCCAACAGATCCAACACCATTACCTCTCGTAACATGCCCTACATTCCACTAAGGACTAGATGTAAAATAGCTCCCTCTTGTCGGTTCTTGGACCAGTTGCTCCAAGAAGCAATCATTTATTATATCTAAGAATTTTACCTCCCTAGCACTCCCTGATGTAACATTTATCCAGTCAATATTGCGGTAATTGAAATCACTGATTATAATGCTGCCAAATTTACCAGTTTTCCAAATTTCTATAAACATTTGTTCATCTGTCTGTTCGTTCTGTCCTGGTAGACGGTAGTACAGCCTGACCAGTATACTCTTTCTCTTCACACAAGAAATTTCTATCCACAAGGATTCAACACTGCTGTTTTATGGAGAATATTTATTTTCTTTGTCTCAATTCCTTCTTTGAATTTGTTTGCTATGTATGAAGAAGAACAGGGGCATGCATCACAGACATGGCTAACTCATTATACAGCTTGTTGGTATTATGAGGGAAATTTGCGGAAGGGGGGATGGGAGGGATGGGGACAAAGGGTGAGGGGTCTGAGAGGGGCAGGTACGTGGGATCTCCTAGGGAAATGAGAAGATAGTGATTGCTGAGGATGGGCAGACTGAATGGGCAATTTGATCCTTAACTGCCTTCATGTTTCTATGTTTCTAAGAAAGATGTAAGTAATGACTGTTCTAGGATCAAGTGAAGGGGTTAGAAAATAAAACATAAGTGTGCCATACTGGGACAGACTGAAGGTCCATCAAGCCCAGCATCCTGTTTCCAATCCAGGTTACAAGTACCTGGCAAGATCCCAAAATAGTACAATACATTTTATGCTGCTTATCCTAGAAATACACAATGTTAGTCCACACATCTCAAAATGAATTTATTAAGAGGGGGAGAAAAAGCCTCATAAATTCACAAGAGGGGCATAATCGAACGCAAACGCCTATCTCCATGGGCGTCTATGTCCGGAAAATGGGTACGTGAAGAGGCGGGACAGACCGTATTTTTGAAAAAAATGGACTTTTTCAGCTGGCGTTTGTTTTTTTTTAGCGATAATGGAAACTAAAAACGCCCAGCTCAAAAAAGGCCTAATCCAAACCATTTGGTCATGGGAGGGGCCACGATTCGTAGTACACTCGCCCCCCTGTCATGCCAGGGCACCAACTGGGCACCCTAGAGGTCAGTGCGGTGGACTTCAGACAACGCTCCCACATGCATAGCTCCCTTACCACGGGTGCTGAGCACCCAACCACCCTCCCCCAAAACCCACTACCCACAAATGTATAACACTACCATAGCTCTTAGGGGTGAAGGGGGCACCTACATGTGGGTACAGTGGGTTTTGGAGGCCTCCCATTTACCACCACAAGTGTTACAGGTGGGGGGGGGGGGGGGATGGGCCTGGGTCCACCTGGCTGAAGTGCACTGCGGTACCCACTAAAAGTGCTCCAGGGACCTGCATACACGCAGGCCTCTAGGACTTGTTGCTGCTATATAACATTGGCACACCAGTTGACACCTGAAGACTAATCTCTCCGAAAACGTCCTTTATTGGAATAAGCACGCTTACTCACAGTTAACTGCAGATCAGAGGTTGTGCCCCACTGGCAACGAGTCTCCCTGGTACTGAGATGAGAAGTAGGTCCGAGCTGGCAGAATAGTGTACAAATCCCTCTTTCAGCCACATTCAAGGTAAGAACTAAGTTCTGTAACGTGGCTAACACGTGAAAGGGATCTAAAACTGGCTTACAAAAATGGCCACTATCTCATGGACTACCAGAAACAAAACAGGGCACACTCTGACCCAGTAAGCAGGGGGGAAAGCACCATGGGAGTAGAGCCTACCAACTACCAACATCGTGAGCATTTGCCACAAGCTAGTAGAATCACGGAGCCCAATACCCTACACCCACCACAATGCATTGCTGATGTGACTCTACAGTGTGCATAACAGAAAAGGTGTCACACTCACCCGAGAGCCACATCAGAACCAGAGAAAGGCTGTCACAGGATAGAACACATTCTGCTGTCATGGAGGTGGGTACGGCATTTGAGGCTGGCATACAGGCTGGAAAAAAAGTTTTTAAAGTGGGGTCTTTTTGGTGGGAGGGGGTTAGTGACCACTGGGGGAGTCCGGGGAGGTCATCCCCGATTCTCTCCAGTGGTCATCTGGTCAGTTGGGGCACTTTTTTGGGACATGTTCGTGAAAAAAAAGGGTCCAAAAAAGTGACCCAAAATCGCGGTAAAAACGCCTTTTTTTCGATTATCAGCTAAAGACACCAATCTCTCCTCGGCCGTTAACCACGCCCCAGTTCTGCCTCCACCACGCCTCCAACACACCCCTGTCAACTTTACCCGTTTCCGTGACGGATTGCAGTTGGAAACACCCAAAATCGGCTTTCGATTATACCGATATGGGCGCCCACAGGAGAAAGACGCCCATCTCCCGATTTGGGTCACAATATAGGCATTTTTCTCTTTTCGATTATAAGCAGGAAAGGGAGTCATGTGACAATTGTAGTCAGCAATCACTGGCTAGATAGCCAGCCTTTTGTGCAAATCATAATCATAGCAACCCCCCCCCCCCTTCAATAGAATGCTTTTAAATATATTCGTTTTTGTTTTTGTTCTTTTTTAGAATCTTTGACACTTTTACAGACTGTTTAGTCTTTTAATGGGGGTGAATGAACAGTGAGATCACTTAGCTTTGGCATTCTGACGGCTCCTCAGACCTTGACAGGTACCCGTTTTGCTGGGGCTTTGTCAAGAGATCTGAACCTAGATAAACCTGTCAAAAAAAACAAGTGATCAATGTTCGTGTTGGTCAGTGGACTTGCAATTCACTTGTGTATGTCTCCAACTTATGCATCAATAGTTCGCTGTCCGTGTATTCCGCCAGAGATTGTACTCCTATGGCGGAGACGCTCTTTATACCATGCGACCCGGAAGGGCTGTTGCCGGACCTGACGGTGTTTGGGCAGCAAATGCTAGTTTGCTCACATGTAGCATCCCCAGTGTAAGCTGGTATTGAGGCCGTTGGGTTCCAAAGACTTTAAACAGTACGTCCAACGGAGTTCTTTTTGTAGAAGGATCCTATTAGTGTAACCTCCTCGCTTTGATGGGATCACACAATTGATTGCCATGCACTTCAAATCATCAAATTTGTGCTGAGACTGGACACAGTGCTGTACCAATGGGGCACCAGGAAGCTGCTGGGTAATGCGGGAACGATGCTCTGTCATTCGCGCCCGGAGGGACCTACTGGTCTTACCTGCATAAATCTTCTGGCAAGGACAGCTAATGATGTAAATTATATTGCTGGATGAGCAAGTTGTGTGGTATCTAAGATGGTACGTCTTTTTATCTGCCCCGTTAGTAAAACAGCTGGCCTGGATGGTAATATCACAAATTCTGCAACTGGATTTGTTGCACTTGAATGACCACTGCTGGACACTGGTGGTACTTGTCCTCACCCCAGGTAAAGAGGCCGGACTCAGTAACTATTTAAGATTCCGGGAGTGAGAAAACGCTGTCCGGAGATGCTGGTCTTTGAACACAGGATGTACCTTCATGATTTCCCAATGTTATTATTATTATTATTAGCATTTGTATAGCGCTACCAGACGCGTGCAGCACTGAACACCTGATACAAAGAGACAGTCCCTGCTCAAAAGAGCTTACAATCTAAATAATACAGACAGACAAGACAGTTACAGGTGAGGGAAGTAATGGGTGAGAAGGGAGGAAGGGACAAGGGGAGGGCAATTGTGGCTAGGAGCCAAAAGCAGCAGTGAAAAATGTCTACTTATTATGCGTGTAGTAATATCACTGCCAGATGTGTACCGCATAACGAAGGTGGTAATAGGGTCAGCTGTAAGAGACTGTGATTTACCCTGTAATAAAAGGGTCCCTGTTGTTAAATCTAGTGCATTTGTACGCGTGTTTAAGTATCCTCTGGGGATAATTCCTTTCCTGGAGATTATGGTGAAATTGTGCTGCCTGTGTCTTGAATTCTTGGTCCGAGGTACAAATGCGGTGAAAATGCAGAAATTGAGAGAAGGGTAAGCTCTTGTGTAGTGGCCTAGGGTGGCAGCTCGTGAAGTCCAAGATCATGTTTCTGTCAGTTGGTTTCACAAAGACTCTTGTGGCGAAGCCACACTCACTGGCTTGAATATCCACATCCAAAAATGAATTTGTGTATGTGAGGTAGTGGCTGTGAACTGAATCGTGGAATGGCAAGTGTTCAATCATGTTAAGAAATCATCTATTGGTACGCCGTCATCCTGCCAAAGCATAAAAACATCGTCAATATATCTTCGCCACAAAAAATGTTGGAACTGAAAGGAGACTGAGTAAGCCATCTGTCTTCAAATTCTGCCATGAATAAGTTTGTTATTGACGGGGCGAACGTAGCCCCCATGGCCACACCAGATGTTTGCAGATAAAGGGAATCTTGGAACATGAAAAAATTATCCCAGAGGTCTAATTTAGTCAGGGAATACACAAAGGAGGTGGGAACATCATACAGTCTAGGTCTAGATTTCAAAAGATCATTTACCACCTTTTTAAAATCCATATACGCTAACCACTGTTACTACATCCTCTGGCAAAGAGTTCCAGAGCTTAAATATTCTTTGAGTGAAAAAATATTTCCTCCTATTTATTTTGAAAGTATTTCCATGTAACTTCCTTGAGTGTCCTCTAGTCTTTGTACTTTTGGAATGAGTAAAAAATTGATTCACTTCTGCTTGCTCTACACCACTAAGGATTTTGTGGACCTCAATCATATCTCCCCTCATCTGTCTCTTTTCCAAGCTGAAGAGCCCTAACCTCTTTAGCCTTTCCTCATTTGGGAGGAGTTCCATCCCCTTTATCATTTTGGTTGCTCTTCTTTGAACCTTTTCTAATTCCACTATATCTTTTTTGAGATTCAGTACTTAAGGTGAGTATGATGCCTCAGTATCATACCATGGAGCAATACAGAGGCATTGTGGTATTTTTGGTCTTATTTACCATCCCTTTCCTAATAATTCCTAGCATCCTGTTTGCTTTTTGGCCGCCACCACACACAGAAGGTTTCAGCATATTATCTACAATGAAACCTAGATCTTTTTGTTGGGTGTTGATCCCCAAAGTGAACCCTAGTATCAGGTAACTATGATTCAGATTATTCTTTTCAATGTGTATCACTTTGCATTTGTCCACATTAAATTTGATCTGCTATTTGGATGCCCAGTCCTCCAATTTCCTAAGGTCTTTCTGCTATTTTTCACTGTCCAAATGTGTTTTAAGAACCTTGAATAATTTTGTGTCATCTGCAAATTTAATCACCTCATCGTTCTGATTTCCAGATCATTTATAAATGTGTTAAATAGCACCGGTCCCAGTATAGATCCCTGCGGCACTCCACTATTCACCTTCCTCCATTGAGAAAAATGACCTTTTAACCCTACCCTCTGTTTTCTGTCCAATAACCAAATCCTAATCCATACCAGAACAATGCCTCCTATCCCATGACTCTCTTTAATTTTCTCAAGAATCTCTCATGAGGAACTTTGTCAAAAGCTTTCTGAAAATCTACATACAGTACACCAACCAGCTCATCTTTATCCACATGTTTATTAATGCCGTCAAAGAAATGAAGCAAATTGGTGAGGCCTATCAACAAATACAGCATTATTTGTGAAGACTGGAGATTAGAGATCTGCAGTAAGAAGCTAAAGAGACTACAGTGTGAGAAAGAGTGAAAGTGAGAAAGAAGCCTATATAGCAGTACTGTATAAGATCTTAATGCAAGATAGGCCTCCATTGTATTCTGCAAAGCAGAGAAGTGGACACTTGATATAGGTTCTCCCATAGACGAGTTTGAGCCATGCCAACTCTAACCCCCAATATTAGAATGCAGGAAAAGCAATAGCAATTCTTGTTACGGTATGTATCTCCCCACAATTAGCATCCATAATGGGAATTCTAGAGAGAGGAAAGCGCTCTAAGTATAGAGAAGACAATGCCACCTTTGCCCATTTATTTTGAAAGTACTTTCATACAGCAATATTGGAACCAAGTAGGTGGATATTAGAAGAGATCTTGGGTGAGGGGTTGGGTAAGTCAGCCCCACTTCTTTTGTTTGATATATATGATTCTCTTGACACTTTGATGCTGGGGGGAAGTGCCTAGCACAGAAGTTTTTTTGGTGGGAAAGAAATGTATCTTGATTTCTTTGAGAAGCTCTGATTCCTCTACATTTGCACAGTGGCGGAATCTGCTATTTGATTTGATGCTTATGGAGAAGTCTTCAGTACTGAAAGTTAGACCAGGGAGATGGAGAGTTTTCCAAAGAAGCTGAACCTCTCGGTGGAAATTATTGTCATCCAGAGCAAGAAAGTTTCTTCCCCCATTCTCTATTTCTGTGGATAACACTGTCATCCTCCCTGTCTCATCAGCTCATAACCTTGGGGTCATCTTCGACTCCTCTGTCTCGCCTTCTCTGCACATATTCAGTAGACTGCTAAAGCCTGTCGTTTCTTTCTCTATAATATCACCAAAATTCGCCCTTTCCTTTCCTTTCTGAGCACACTACCAGAACCCTTATCCATACTCTTATCACCTCTCGCTTAGACTATTGCAACTTGCTTTTCACAGGTCTCCCACTTAGCCATCTCTCTCCTCTTCAATCTGTTCAAAATTCTGCCGCACGACTTATATTTCGCTAGTGTCGCTATGCTCATATTAGCCCTCTCCTCAAGTCATTTCACTAGCTCCCTATCCATTTCCACATACAGTTCAAATTCCTCTTATTGACTTATAAGTGCATTCACTCTGCAGCTCTTCAGTACCTCTCCACTCTCATCTCTCCCTACACTTCTCCCCGGGAACTCCATTCACTGAGTAAATCTCTCTTATCTGGACCCTTCTCCTCCACTGCTAACCCCAGACTCCATTCCTTTTATCTTGCTGCACCATATGCCTGGAATAGACTTCCTGAGCCAGTACGTCAAGCTCCATCTCTGGCCGTCTTCAAATCTAGGCTAAAAGCCCACCTTTTTAATGCTGCTTTTAACTCCTAACCCTTACTCACTTGTTCAGTACCCTTATTTTATCATCCCCACCTTAGTAATTCCCTTATCTATTATTTGTCCTGTTTGTCTGTCCTAATTAGATTGTAAGCTCTGTTGAGCAGGGACTGTCTCTTCATGTTCAAGTGTACAGCGCTGCGTAGATCTAGTAGCGCTATAGAAATGATAAGTAGCAGTAGTAGTAAATTATTAGTAACAAGTAGTCACTGCTGAGGGAGGGGGAAGAGAAAAGTGGGGCAGGAAATGTGAGATAGCTTAAAGGGGCAGTGTAAGGACACACACTACCCCCACCCCCAGGCGTGATTTTGGTTGGGGAGAGAGTAGGGGAAGAAAAAGAAATATTGCTTTATCTTAGCTGAGGAGTTTGGAAAATAAAAATGAGATTTGTTTGTTTATTGTTGATTACTGTAACTCTGTTCCTATCAGATTTTATAAATAAAAATTACCAAAGAAATCTTATTGCAGATAAGTTATCAGAAATAGGATTGCCCCTTTAAGAAATAAGGAAGTGGCTGGAAGTGTTATTATGCTCACTTACTTGCTTTCTCTCTCTGTTGCATAAGGGAAGATAAAAGATACTATCTTGGGAAATACAAAATCATAAAAAGCCAGACAAGGAGAACGGTAAGAGATCCTGTAAATGTATTCCTTCTTCCACCTGCTGATAATGTATTCTTCTTTATAACAAATATATTCTGTTGTAGTGAGGGGAATTTGATGTAGGGTTTTGATGCTGTCTTTCATAATGGACAGGTGAAGACTTTTGTTTACTGGGGATCAAGAGTGCACTAGCTATAGATCCACTATGTTATTTATTTAGATTTAGCTCAACCTGGTCCAGGAGGCACCCCAGCCAGTCAGGTTTTCAGGATATCCATAAGAGATATTTACATGCACTGCCTCCTCTGCATGCAAATCTCTCTCACGAATATTCATTGTGGATATCCTGAAAAATGATTAGCTGAGTTGCCTCCAGGACCAGGTTTGGGAACCAATGAGTTATTTTCAAGTATTTCCCTGTCCCCAGAGGGCTTTACAATTTTGAGGCAATGGAGGGTGTTTTGACTTGTCTAAAGCACAAATAGCAGGATTTGAACCCTGGCTTCACAGTTTACACCCTGCTCTCCACTACTTGGAAAACCCTGTTCCTGTGTTCATATTTCTTAACAACAGATGGAAGAAATCCAGCTGTGGCTGCTCTGAGAATGCCTCTTTGCGGATGAGCATTGCATATAGGTATATTCTGAAGTGTAAAATCCAACTAGTCACTTGCATGGTGTCACATGACCCATTTGGACCAGTTCAGTACTGTGATGTATAGAAGTCATTTCTGATGCTTTTTTTCAAGTCTATTGCTTGTATCAATGAGTAGAATCAACAGGAGATTCATTTCCTTTTTTTCCCAAACACTTTATTGAAATTTTTGAAAAAGAACAATTTACAGTGAAATGAAAAGAAAAGGAAAGAAAAGGAGAGAAAAACAAAAAAAGAGAGGGGAGAGGGGAAATTAATAGTATACAATATCTAACATCAAACACAGTTAACGTGGTGTCATTCTATGAGTAGTGATTTGGTTGAAAACAGAAGAAACAGCAATACAATGAGTAAACTGTAGCCATTTGAAGTGTGCCAAGGAAGGTAAGGAGAATCTTTCTTTTAATTCAGCAAAGGATCAAAAGGATTTGTCATCATGAAGTATATCTGAGAGAGTCCGAATTCCTTTGTTGATCCATTCTTTCCAGAAAAAGGGAAGTTTATTCAGATATGTGGATTATACCATAGTGACATATATAGAGATGCTGAAATAGGTACAGTAAACAGTTTATCTAAAGAAAGAAGAGAGTTAACAGTGGCTAAAAGAACGGGATTTGTAATTTGAGCAGGGAAAGAGGTAGAAGACAATAACATTGGAAGGGAAAATGGATGCACCCTAGATTCTTTGAATGTTAACCAGAGCGGTTTATAGTCTGATTTTTGTAGGAACCAATTGCAACCCTGTTGAGAGATAAATGATTTATGATAATTATAAGTAGAGGAGTGTGGTAGCCGTGTTAGTCCACTTTTAAGGTTATCAATAGAAATCAAACAAAATAAAACATGGAAAAGAAAATAAGATGATACCTTTTTTATTGGACATAACTTAATACATTTCTTGATTAGCTTTCGAAGGTTGCCCTTCTTCCTCAGATCGGAAATAAGCAAATGTGCTTATTTCCGATCTGAGGAAGAAGGGCAACCTTCGAAAGCTAATCAAGAAATGTATTAAGTTATGTCCAATAAAAAAGGTATCATCTTATTTTCTTTTCCATGTTTTATTTTGTTTGATTTATATTGATAATGATAATTATAAAAATCTGGAAAGAGAACACCACCAGTGTCTTTTGTACATTTGCACTTCTTTAAGGCAATTTTAGGGAGTTTGTTCTTCCATAAGAAATTATTTAATAATTTATCCAATTGAGAATAGAAGGACAATGGGAAAGTGATGAGAAGCATACTGAGAATGTAATTAACTGTGGGAGATACCATCATTTTAATGGTTTCTAAATGTCCCCACCATGATAGAGAAAGCAGATTCCAGGAATGTAAAAGTGATTTAAGAAACTTATATATTGCTTCTGCATTGAATTGAATGGTATCACAAATCTACTCCCAAATATCTGAGTTTTGGTTTAGCCCACAATAATCCAAATGAGTTTGCTATGTGAGGGATGGCATATGAATTTAGTGGTAGGAGTTCAGTTTTTTGTTGATTAATTTTGTAACCAGAAAGCATGAGACTGTACTATAATCACTCTAAGGCACTTCACCAACCCGCTCAATTATGAAAGGTCACCTTATACAACTATCCTTATCACTACCTTCCTTCTCCCTCTTCCCGTCCTTGATCATCACACATTACTAACTGTATCTGATATATTGTTACGATAATGTCAACAAATCTATGTAAGCCACATTGAGCCTGCAAATAGGTGGGGGGATGTGGGATACAAATACAATAATAATATAATAATAATAATATGTAATAGTTGTTCTAAAAAAGGTGAGGGATCGAATTGTAAGGGTCCGAAAGATATAATAAGACATCGTCCGCATATGCTGAGTATTTAATTTCAAGACCTTTATAGACAATACCTTTTATTGTAGAACAATCCTTAATTGCTAAAAGGAGAGGTTCAAGTCCGATGTTGAAAAGATAGGGAGAAAGAGGACAACCTTGTCTAGTATCACGTTTAAGAGAAATGGTATTTGATAATGTGTTGTTTGTAATCACCCTAGCAGTACGGTTAGAGTATAGAGTTTTTACTTTATTAAGAAAGTCTGTGGGACAACCAAACCAACTTAGCGTTGTGAACAGATAATCCCATTCTACCCTGTCAAAGGCTTTTTCTGCGTCGAGAGATAAAGCGACTATAGGCTCTTTAAGCGAGTCTGCCAAGTGGGAGATGTGGAGAAACAAGCGAGTATTATCGCTAATAAGTCTAGCTGGCATAAATCCAACTTGATTAGGAGAGATTACCTTAGAGATAATATTTTTAATTCTATTGGCTAAAATTTTAGCTTAGAGTTTATAATCAACATTTAGTAGAGAAATAGGCTGATAAGGGATTAGCGTAGAATCTTTATTGGGCTTTGGAATGACAGTAAATATGACATCAGAAAATAAGCTATGTGATACACTTTCTGGAGTTAGAGAATTATATAGAGAAAGCAGGATTTGAGTTAGGTCAGTTTTGAATAATTTATAAAACTCTATTGGGATCCCAAACTTTTTTTCCAGCCTGTATGCCAGCCTCCAATGTCATACCCAGCTCCATCGCAGCAGCTTCTCCTTCTAACCTACAAATGCACTCGATCTGCAGCCCCTCATTACTTCTCTACCCTCATTTCCCCTTACGTTCCTACCCGAAACCTCCGCTCACAGGACAAATCCCTCCTCTCGGTACCCTTCTCCACCACCGCCAACTCCAGGCTCTGCCCTTTCTGCCTCGCCTCTCCCTATGCGTGGAATAAACTCCCTGTGCCCATACGCCAAGCCCCCTCCCTACCCATCTTCAAATCCCTACTCAAAACCCACCTCTTCAATGTCGCATTTGGCACCTAACCATTATACCTCTATTCAAGAAATCTAGACTGCCGCAACTTGACATTTCGTCCTTTAGATTGTAAGCTCCTTTGAGCAGGGACTATGCTTATTTGTAAAACTGTACAGCACTGCGTAACCCTAGTAGCGCTTTAGAAATGTTAAGTAGTAGTAGTAGCAGTATGCAGGTCCCTGGAGCAGTTGTTAGTGGGTGCAGTGGACTTCAGGCAGGTGGACCCAGGCCCATCCCCCCCTACCTGTTACACTTGTGGTGGTAAATGGGAGCCCTCCAACCCCCCCAAAACCTACTGTACCCACATCTAGGTGCCCCCCTTCACCCATAAGTGCTATGGTAATGGTGTAGAGTTGTGGGGAGTGGGTTTTGGGGGGATTTGGGGGAGATTTGGGGGGGGCTCAGCACCCAAGGTAAGGGAGCTATGGACTTGGGAGGTTTTTTATTTTTATTTTTTTACTTTTTCAAGTGCCCCCTGGGGTGCCCGGTTGGTGTCCTGGCATGTGAGGGGGACCAGTGCACTACAAATCCTGGCCCCTCCCATGACCAAATGCCTTGGAGTTGTTCATTCTTGAGCTGGGCGCCTTCGGTTTCCATTATTGCTGAAAACCAATACCGCCCAGCTCAAATCCGCCCAAATCCAATGCATTTGCCTGGCACCAACCATATTATCGAAACAAAAGAAGGACGTCCATCTTTTTCGAAAATACGGTCTGTCCCGGCCCTTCGCGGACCCGTCCTCGGATGGGTGTTCGCGTTTGATTATGCCCCTCATTATGTGCCCAGCAGCAATTTGGAAAGAAAAATCTGGTTTAAGATTATTTATATCGATTATCTAGCAAAAAAATACAGGGAGGGAGATCCCTAAGTGTCCATATTCATCAGTGGCTCTACAGCGCCCCCACAGGGGATTCATTTCAAGAATTTGAGAAATACCTTAAGGAAAAAATCTGTAAGGTGGGAATGGGAAATGGGACTTGATATACCACCTTTCTGAGGTTTTTGCAACTACATTCAAAGCGGTTTACACATATTCAGATACTTATTTTGTACTAGGGGCAATGGAGGGTTAAGTGACTTGCCCAGAGTCACAAGGAACTGCAGTGGGAATTGAACTCAGTTCCCCAGGATCAAAGTCCACTGCACTAACCACTAGGCTACTCCTCCATTTTATCACCTTATAAATTATGGAGGGCTCAAAACTTGGCGCCAAGTCCTGCGCCTAAGTTTAGGCACCAGACTTATGCCTGCTGAAACCTGGTCTGAATGCTGGCACCTGTCTATAAATGTGTGCACAATGTTTTGGAATTCCCCAACATACCCATGGTCACACCTCTTTTGAGTTACTTACTAGTAAAGTTAGGCACCATGCCTTTTAGAATAATGCACAGCTAGATACGCAAACAAATTTTAATGAGTGCTATTTAACTTCAGTAATTGTAGTGTGTTGACATTTTGAGTAGTATACTATGCCATACTTTGTATTGTTATTTGAATATTTTTACTGCTATGTTTGTTGCTTATGTTTGATTTATTCTTTTCCATACACCGTCTTGAGTGAATCCTTCAAAAAGGCGGTAAATAAATCCTAATAAATAATTTAAAAATAATAATTATTGATGTTGATTGGCTCATTACTCAGTTTATTTATTGGGATTTATTAACCGCCTTTATGAAGAGATTCACCCAAGGCGATGTACAGTAGGTACAATTTAACGTCAAACTTACAATTTAGTTAACCGCATAACAATAGTAAAATGAACAAGTAAAGACATAGACAGAATGAAAGATGAAAACTTGAAAGCAGCAAAATGAGATCTAATAATAGGACTACCATGAAACAGGATCAAAAATATACACATTTAACAGCACTGAAATTCAAATAACAGAGATATAATATGATGCAAGCCTAATAGTGATGGAATATCTAATAAGCACACAATTAGAACATTCAAATAACATTGGTATGATACTAATGCTTTTTTACAATACAGCTTACAATATAGCTGAGCTAATTTATAAGTGCATCTTGGGTGTGGCACGCAAATCTGGCTGCCATATATAGAATCCAGTATCCTGTTTTTCTTTTACACCCAGTTTTTAGTAGCTACATGTTGGTGACCCTGCAGCTTCCTCTTGCTCCTTTGGGTTTCCAGCTCAGTCAAAACCAGGGCTAGGAGCTGGCATCATGATCCTCACTTTGCAATTGGTTTTATTTCATGCCTGTTTCAGTTGTGGCTGAATATGAGCTACATTCGGGTGCAATAGGTTCTTCCCTGTCCCTGTAAGGTTTACAGTCATGAAGGGCAATTCTATAACTGTGTGCCTGCAGTTTTGCACACCTTGTGCACGTAAATTAAAAAATACGCTCCACTTATGCACAAACATGCCTTAAGTGCTATTCTATAAGGTGGCCATAAGTGGCTTCAAGTCAAATTCTATAAATGGCGCCTTAAAAAGCACATAGTTTTTTGAAACGTCCACAACCTGCCCATTCCACACCAATGGCTATGCCCACTTTTCAACTGCGCGCGTCATAATTTATATGCACCGCGTTATAGAATACACCTAGAAAGTTGTGTGCGTAGATTCTAATTAAAGCCAATTAGTGCCTCTAATTGGTTGTTAAGTACCCTTTATCAGCACTGATTGTTTTGGTAATCAATTAAGTTGTGAGCACAGTTTGGCCATGTGGCCAAATTAGTGCGCCCAGCAAAGACGCCATGTATAGAATTTGGGGGTTAGCATATAAATGTAAGGGAGCATACACATGGAGTGTGCATGGGAGTTCCATGCATTGCTTACCCAGTGCTTTTTTTGTAGAAAAAAAGGTGCTGGTACTCATTGTGGGCGAGGTCACCACATATGGCTCCACCCCTATGATAACCACACCCCCTATACCAGCCATGGCGCATATAAACAGACATCATTGAAAATATTATAGTACTATAGGAGAAAAAAATAACGTGATTTTTTTTCATGATAAATAATCTCTGTAAGCTCTTACAGCTCCAGTATACCCAGTGCAAATAAGACAGCCAATGTAAATTCTCAAATTGGACATATTACAAACACTAAAATGAAAATAAAATGATTTTTTTCTACCTTTGTTGTCTGGTGACTGTTTTTTTTTCCATATTGGTCCTAGTCTGTGATTCTGCTTTCCTTTGTTTTCGCTTAACTCTTCTGTGCCATTTGTCATTTTTGTCTCCTTTTTCTTTGCTTTCTTCAATATTTTTCAGGCTCTCTCTCTGTCCAGATTTAATTCATTCTTACTATCCATTCTTTAATTTCCTTCATCTACCTGTGGCTTTTCATCTTTTCCTCACCCTTGTTCTCCCCATGCCCCTTTCTCTTATTCTCCAGTCTTTCTCTATTCCCCTTTTCCATCCAGCAGCTCTGCTTTCTCTCCCCATCCTTCCAGTGTCTCCCCTATTTCTTTCTGCCTTCTTCCATCCAGCATCTTCCCTCTTTCTCTCCCCATCCTTCCGTTTTCCCTCTCTCTCTCCCCATCCTTCCATCTGTTTTTCCCACGCTCTCTCCCCGTCCTTCCATCTGTTTTTCCCCCTCTCTCTCCCCATCCTTCCATCTGTTTTCCCTCTCTCCCCAATCCTTCCATCTGTGTTTTCCCTCTCTCTCCCCATCCTTCCATCTGTTTTTCCCCTCTCTCCCCATCCTTCCATCTGTTTTCCCCTCTCCCCAATCTTTCCATTTGTTTTTCCCCTCTCTCCCCAATCCTTCCATCTGTTTTTCCCTCTCTCTCCCCATCCTTCCCTCTGTTGGTTTCCCTCTTTCCCTCTCTCCCCAATCCTTGCCTCTGTTGGTTTCCCTCTTTCTCTCTCTCCCCAATCCTTCCCTCTGTTGGTTTCCCTCTTTCTCTCTCTCCCCAATCCTTCCCTCTGTTGGTTTCCCTCTTTCCCCAATCCTTCCCTCTGTTGGTTTCCCTCTTTCCCTCTCTCCCCAATCCTTCCCTCTGTTGGTTTCCCTCTTTCTCTCTCTCCCCAATCCTTCCCTCTGTTGGTTTCCTTCTTTCTCTCTCTCCCCAATCCTTCCCTCTGTTGGTTTCCCTCTTTCTCTCTCTCCCCAATCCTTCCCTCTGTTGGTTTCCCTCTTCTCTCTCTCCCCAATCCTTCCCTCTGTTGGTTTCCCTCTTTCCCTCTCTCCCCAATCCTTCCCTCTGTTGGTTTCCCTCTTCCCCAATCCTTCCCTCTGTTGGTTTCTCTCTCTCCCCAATCCTTCCCTCTGTTGGTTTCCCTCTTTCCCTCTCTCCCCAATCCTTCCCTCTGTTGGTTTCCCTCTTTCTCTCTCTCCCCAATCCTTCCCTCTGTTGGTTTCCCTCTTTCTCTCTCTCCCCAATCCTTCCCTCTGTTGGTTTCCCTCTTTCTCTCCCCAATCCTTCCCCCCCCCCCCCCGCGACACTCCGGGCGAGTCCTGCACTTAGTTTTTTTTTTTTAAGACTCAGAACGTGCGAACGATGCAGCCGGCAGCGATTGAAAGAGGCTGTCTGGGCTGGCGTCTTCGTCGGAGCTTCCCTCACCCTCTGCGAGTCCCACCTTCATTGTTACAACTTCCTGTTCGCGGGACTCGCAGAGGGTGAGGGAAGCTCCGACGCAGACGCCAGCCCAGACAGCCTCTTTCAATCGCTGCCGGCTGCATCGTTCGCGCGTTCTGAGTCTTTAAAAAAAAAAAACTAAGTTCAGGACTCGCCCGGAGTGTCGCGGGGGGCGGGGCGGGCAAAAAAAGGTGCCGGTACGCCGTACCGTTGCGTACCGGCACAAAAAAAGCACTGTGCTTACCGCACTTTGGCTCACCCATTTACAAGTGGGCGCAGCTACATGTAGGCTTGATGATGGGTTTATGTTAGAATCTTGGCGCCCAGATGACATTATAGAATAGGCACTCACCACACTGCATTGGAGCATCCAGTTATAAAGTTTGTACTTGAGGCAATAGAGGGTTAAGTGACTTGCCCAAGATCACAAGGAGCAGCAATAGGATTTGAACTCTGGCTTCCCTGGTTGTCATCCCAGTGCTCCACTAGGGGACACAATGCAATACAATACTTGTATTCCACTGCAAATCAAAAGGCTCTGTATGTAATTAGTACCCATTTATTTATTTATTGCATTTGTATCCCACATTTTCCCACCTATTTGCAGTCTCAATGTGGCTTACATAGTATTGTTAACATGGTTATTCCAGTATGTTAGGTACAATTAGTATTGTGTAGGGATTAGTTAAGTGAAGACAGGCGAAGGAAGGGATTTAATAGGGTATTTATAGCAGGTGTGCTTTCATTGCTGAATGGGTTGGTGTAGAGGATTAGTGTGGCTGTAGGTTCTCATTGTAGGCTTTGTTGAAGAAATATGTTTTCAGTGTTTTGCGAAAGATAGTTATTTCGTCAATTGTTTTCAGGTTTGAGGGTAATGCATTCCATACCTGTGTGATCATGTAAGATATATATATATATATATATATATATATATATATATATATATATATATATATATATATATATATATAGTTGCATGAATTATAATAATTCTTAATATTAACTGGATGAGTAATTAAGTATAGGGGACCGGTACTAATTACATATATATATATATATATGTTTTCTTTTCTTTACCTCTAATATTTAATCAGTATGCTTACTCCTTTAGATGTACATTACCTGTAATGAAACAGAATCAGGGATCCTAGAGCTGTTGTAAACAATGTCTATAATTCTTTTATAAGTCAGTGTACATAATCTAACTTGTTAATTTGTTATTAAGTCATTGGTCCTTTCTTATTGTTATTTCAAAAAACAATAAAAATGATTGAACAAAAAAAAATAGGCTCTGTATGGATAACAACTTCTGTTGAGTCATAGCATCAACAGTCCTCAGCTGGCGATCAAGCGCCAGAGATCCTTCTAGAATACTGTAATCACAGGCACTAAATCCAGCCACTAGATGTCACCATTGTGCAGTGACCATGACTCTTCCCCCTCAGGGACTATGAATACTCTGTCTGTAGTATCCCAAGCCTCAACTGACCAGCCTGCAGAGAACCTGAGTTAAGAAATGAACCCAGGACTCTCCACATGAGTCCAAGCTGGCACATTTCTAGCAGCTTTTATTCTAATAAGAGAAGGTCTGCTTTACTTGTCAAAAGCAATGTTGTGGAGGTGTGATAGAATGTAGTCCGTTCACTGCACCAGTGGTCACATTTTTAATGAAATGCTTTTTCTCCAGCAAGATAGCAAAAAGAATCTTCTAGGATTTCCCCTATCAGGCTGGACATTTTTGGCTTTCTTTACTTCCCGATCTATGAGCCTCTCCCTCTTATTCTTTTTATAAAAATTTGAAAACATATTTATTTAAAAAATTTTGTGTTTAAGTGCTTGTCAAAACTGCTTTTCTTTTTTATTCCCGTTTATTTGTTATTCTCTTTGAACCATTGTTTTCTGGGAGTTAGTGGAATACAAGAACCATATTACATTACATTTAAATTAGAATAATTTCTAAAAATCCAAGAGGCAAATATTCAGTGTAGCACTATGGAGGTAATTTTAGAAACTATTTCCACTGGTAAAAGGTTGATTTATGCATACGGCTGGTTATTATCAAACTAGGTTATTCCAAAATGGTGCATGGTGCAAACTGGCACATGCATGTAGAATAGGCACACTCAGTGGCACAGTTTGGGCAGATAAGTACATAAGTACATAAGTAGTGCCATACTGGGAAAGACCAAGGTCCATCTAGCCCAGCATCCTGTCACCGACAGTGGCCAATCCAGGTCAAGGGCACCTGGCACGCTCCCCAAACGTAAAAACATTCCAGACAAGTTATACCTAAAAATGAGGAATTTTTCCAGTCCATTTAATAGCGGTCTATGGACTTGTCCTTTAGGAATCTATCTAACCCCTTTTTAAACTCCGTCAAGCTAACCGCCCGTACCACGTTCTCCGGCAATGAATTCCAGAGTCTAATTACACGTTGGGTGAAGAAAAATTTTCTCCGATTCGTTTTAAATTTACCACACTGTAGCTTCAACTCATGCCCTCTAGTCCTAGTATTTTTGGATAGCGTGAACAGTCGCTTCACATCCACCCGATCCATTCCACTCATTATTTATACACTTCTATCATATCTCCCCTCAGCCGTCTCTTCTCCAAGCTGAAAAGCCCTAGCCTTCTCAGCCTCTCTTCATAGGAAAGTCGTCCCATCCCCACTATCATTTTCGTCGCCCTTCGCTGTACCTTTTCCAATTCTACTATATCTTTTTTGAGATACGGAGACCAGTACTGAACACAATACTCCAGGTGCGGTCGCACCATGGAGCGATACAACGGCATTATAACATCCGCACACCTGGACTCCATACCCTTCCTAATAACACCCAACATTCTATTCGCTTTCCTAGCCGCAGCAGCACACTGAGCAGAAGGTTTCAGCGTATCATCGACGACGACACCCAGATCCCTTTCTTGATCCGTAACTCCTAACGCGGAACCTTGCAAGACGTAGCTATAATTCGGGTTCCTCTTACCCACATGCATCACTTGCACTTGTCAACATTGAACTTCATCTGCCACTTGCACGCCCATTCTCCCAGTCTCGCAAGGTCCTCCTGTAATCGTTCACATTCCTCCTGCGACTTGACGACCCTGAATAATTTTGTGTCATCGGCGAATTTAATTACCTCACTAGTTATTCCCATCTCTAGGTCATTTATAAATACATTAAAAAGCAACGGACCCAGCACAGACCCCTGCGGGACCCCACTAACTACCCTCCTCCACTGAGAATACTGGCCACGCAATCCTACTCTCTGCTTCCTATCTTTCAACCAGTTCTTAATCCATAATAATACCCTACCTCCGATTCCATGACTCTGCAATTTCTTCAGGAGTCTTTCGTGCGGCACTTGTCAAACGCCTTCTGAAAATCCAGATATACAATATCAACCGGCTCCCCATTGTCCACATGTTTGCTTACCCCCTCAAAAAAATGCATTAGATTGGTGAGGCAAGACTTCCCTTCACTAAATCCGTGCTGACTTTGTCTCATCAGTCCATGTTTTGTATATGCTCTGCAATTTTATTCTTAATAATAGCCTCCACCATCTTGCCCGGCACCGACGTCAGACTCACCGGTCTATAATTTCCCGGATCTCAGATGTGAGCAGAGTTATAATTCAGTCATACAATATGTTCTTACATTTACACATGCCCCTGGATTTTCTAAACTTGCATGCCCAACTTTACGCTTAGCATGGAAAGTTCCACTTACATGTTTCAGAATAAGGCCATTTGTGTGCATAAATGAATTTAATAATGAGCTGATAATTTGTGTTAATGAGTAATAATATACTATAATTGGCCTTAATTGGTGATAATTGGCACCAGTTAATAGCTATGCATGCAACTGCCCTTAGTCAGTGTTTTATAATATGTGTGTGTATAACCCGAGTCTCACCCAGTTAACTCCGGACCCAGGCCACAGAGGAACACTTTCACATGGCTTCAGCTCCGCAGCTTCTGCTCACTTTCAGGCCTTGATAACTTGACTTTTAATTGTAACTCCAGCAACTTGCAAACTCTTGATTCAATTGATCTTCAACTCAATCAATGGAATAGATGCTCCCATAACTCAAGGTCAGACCTCAGTCACCATGGGGAACATCTTTCCCCTGCACCTTTCAGGAGTATTCACAAGAAGCAGTTCCTTCTCAGGGCCATACATATAGGCACAACCTCTATACTCATCCTATGGCCAGATGTAACCCCAGGGCTAGTTTTCCTCCTGATACACTCTGTTACCACCAGGTCTGAACCTGTATAGGCTGTCTTTTCTTCATGGGTAACCTCTTACAGGTAAACCCCAGCCATGGGCAGACCATGTCGTACCCTGAGCCCTGCTTACAGGCCAGATTCCCCAAATCCGCCTGAAGTTCTGGCTCCTTCACCAGCTGATATGAATTTGACAGAAACTGTCCCTTAGATTAGCTGAACTGGAATTGGCACTTCAGGACCCCCCTTATACTTCTGCGGGTCACTAGAGGCTAGTAGGCAACTCAAAACCTAGGTAACCAAGGACACTTTCCCGCTCTAATTCTGTTCTTTTATTTCCTTCCAAACTCCTCCCAAGCTGTAACTCTACAAATCAGGGATATTATTCTTCTGCATTTTATTCCATACATCCTCCTATGGGCTGGGGCTGTCTCCCACCCAGGGACCTCCCAGTCACTCCCCCCAGTGACTTTCTACCAAGGCTTACCCCTTTCAATAATTGCCATCTTAACCAGGGGTTACATGTGCAAATTTATTTGTGCACACCTACTAAGGGGTGTGGCCATGGGAGAGGCATGAGCAGGACAGGAGTGCGCCTAGCAGTTACGCATGCATGATATAGAATACTAGAATTTATGTGCTTAACTGCCTACAGTAGTCACAAGCACTGACATCCACAATTCCAGGAATAACATGTATAGAATGTTTGTACGTTTGGGAAGCTTGCCAGGTGCCCTTGGCCTGGATTGGCCGCTGTCATGGACAGGATGTTGGGCTCGATGGACCCTTGGTCTTTTCCCAGTGTGGCATTACTTATGTACTTTGACATGGTATAAGTGCTCAACCCTACAGTTAGACGTCTATAAATGGACTTATGTTAGTATTCTATAACAGCAATTGCACACAGATGCCATTATAGAATCCAAACTTAGCGTGCTGTATCCCAGTATCTAACTTTAGGTGCCGTTTCTTGACTCTACCCAATAATGCTCATGATTTCAATCTGGGAACAGGGTTTGTGCTAGTATCTAATAAGGACATATGGAGCAGCATTTTAGAAAGAATGTCCAGCTCAGAATTATTTTTGAATGTCACTAAGTACGAGGCTATTCATTTTCCAAACTTATATTGTCAAATCCCTTCATGTCCATCTATTCAGGGTCATATGCTACCTTTCTCAGAGCAAATCAGGATCGTAGAGGTAATATTTAACCAAAAACTAACATTCAACCTGCAAACAAAGTTTTACTTTTTTCTTTTTATGCTTTACAGTGTATTATATTGGTTAAGAATTATTTATATTCAACTTGTGTGCTTTTTCTTATTCTTTCTTTAGTTATTACACACATTGATTGCTGTAATTCATTATATTCTGGGTTTCCACTTTCTACACTCAAATGTCTTCAATTGGTACAATCTACCACGATTAAATTATTATATGGAGCGCATAAATTTGATCATGTGACACCGTTGCTCAAAAGAGATCATTGGCTTCCTTTATCTGCACGTATATAAACTTCATATTTTGGTACACAAGAGACTTGCTGCATCTGCATCTGCTTATTCATCCACTCTTCTTACACCATCCACACTTTCTCAAAACTTTTTACTTCATTTACCTTTACCACACCTTCAGTTATGCAGCCCCAAAACTTTGGAATAATCTCCCATTGGCAACTGGATCTGAATCTTCGCATACACGGTTTAAAACTCTTCTCAAAACCTGTCTATTTTCATCTTCATTTTCTGACTAGGTTTTTTTTTCTTCTTTTTTTGTTTTCTTCTGTTGTTATTTTAATAACTGTAAACCATGTTGATGTATTATTATGAGTGGCAGTATATCAAACACTAATAAATAAGTAAATGCGGATGTCCAAGTAAGAATGTCACAAATGGACACAGTGGTGTACCTTTCTTGGTTGCCACCCGGGGCAGGTCACCGCTGCCTCAGGTACAAACTTAGTTTATGAACCCTCCAGGGACAGGGAAATACCCAGTGTACCTGAATGTAACTCACCTTGATCTACTACTGGAAAAGTTGTGAGCAAAATTCAAATAAATAAATGTATTACGTTATACAGATATCTTATCTGTGTAAAGCTATACCTGCTATTTGTATGATGGCACTTTTGCAGATAGCAACTGGCTGAATATTATTGTTTGTATTAAGTTTCTACTGCCTTTCCCAACCCACCACAAATCCTGCCCAAAATTAAAACAATTAATTTTGGCCATGTGGAGGGGCATAATCGAACGGGGGTGCCCATCTCTAAGGACGGCCCCGTAAAGGGGCGGGGCAACCCGTATTATCGAAACAAGATGGACATCCATCTTTCATTTCGATAATACGGTCGGGGACGACCAAATCTCAACATTTAGGTTGACCTTAGAGATGGTTGGCCTAAATGTTGAGATCGCCAACCTTAGAGATGGGTGACCTCAGTTTTCGACGATAATGGAAACCGAGGACGCCCATCTCAAAAACGACCAAATCCAAGCCATTTGGTCGTGGGAGGAGCGAGCAGTCGTAGTGCACTTGTCCTCCCTCACATGCCAGGACACCAACCGGGCACCCTAGGGGGCACTGCAGTGGGCTTCAAAAATTGCTCCCGGGTGCATAGCTCCCTTACCTTGGGTGCTGAGCCCCCCAACCCCCCCAAACCCACTCCCCACAACTGTACACCACTACCATAGCCCTAAGGGGTGAAGGGGGCACCTACATGTGGATACAGTGGGTTTCAGGTGGGTTTTGAAGGGCTCACATTTACCAACACAAGTGTAACAGGTGGGGGGGGGGGGGGGGATGGGCCTGGGTCTGCCAGCCTGAAGTACACTGCACCCACTACAACTGCTCCAGGGACCAGTATACTGCTGAGATGGACCTGAGTATGGCATTTGAGGCTGGCATAGAGGCTGGAAAAAAAGTATTTTTAAAGTTTTTTTTAATGGTAGGAGGGGGTTAGTGACCACTGGGGGAGTAAGAGGAGGTCATCCCCGATTCCCTCCGGTGGTCATCCGGTCAGTTTGGACACCTTTTTGAGGCTTGGACGTGAAAAAAATAAACGACCAAGTAAAGTCGGCCAAGTGTTCGTCAGGGACACCCTTCTTTTTTCCATTATCGGCCGAGGACAACCATCTCCTAAGTACGCCCCAGTCCCGCCTTCACAACACTGCCGACACCCCCCCCCCCCCCCCCCCCCCGTGAACTTTGGTCATCCCCGCGACGGAAAACAGTTGAACACGGAAAAAAATCGGCTTTCGATTATGCCGATTTGGGCGCCCTTGCGAGAAGGACGCCCATCTCCCGATTTGTGTCGAAAGATGGGCGTCCTTCTCTTTCGAAAATAAGTGTGATAGTGATTATATGGATATATGTTAGCCATTCCATCGGGAGGGGATACATTTTTTTAAAGAAATTATACAGTTGGCACCCTCTGCCATCCACATAATTCCTTTTATTTTCGGGCCGCAAGTATTTATCAGAATTATTAGTTGTAGAATACAACCATTGTAAATAATTCTGTATCTGAGAAGTTGTTAGACTTTGGGAAAGTATTAAAGGGTAGGGATAGGCAGTCAGAAAATTTGTGTTCTCATCGTTTCCCATTTCGTGTACAGAAAGTTTCATTGTATTTGGGTTTTTCTGGCCATTTTGTCAGTTTCCATAATACTATGCACTGTTTGGAAATAGTGGAACCTTTTACTAAGCTGCGGTAAAAGGGGCTGTACACTAATGGTGGCTACCATTTCTGCCATGCTCCAGGGTCCCTTTTACCGCAGCAGATAAAAAAATCCCCAAAAGAGAAATGACCATGCGCTAAGTTCGCGCTAATCTAACAGTATTCATTTTTCAAAAATTCTGGCAGCGCTGGAAATGCCACATGCTGGGGGCAGAACTACCGCAGGTGGCCGTGTTGGGCTGGAAATAGTTCCAGATTAGTAAAAGGACTCCAGTGTGCACTATGTGGAAAGAGAGCACACTATTTCAGAAAGAGGGTACACTCTTCTTGATAGGATGTGCAACATGCATGTACAAGCTTGTGCGTGTGCACTAGTTTGCACATGTGGAACATGGTGGCTCCACTATCCAGAAAGAGTGTGTGCTGTTTCAGAGTGTGCACTGTTACTGGCAAATGACAAAACACAAAATGTCACTTTTTTCTGCTTGTTTTCATTTGGTAACGACATGCAGTGGCATAGGATACATCATTGAAATCCTACGTCATTGCAGACGACAACCCATCCCTACTAAGGGTTAATATTATAAACTATATGCATGCATTTAATTGTTCATACATAATTTTCCCTGTGTGTGCATTGGGAAATTTTCAAAGCAAAAGCAATATTTCTGCTTTTTAAATTATCACCCAAATATGTGCCTGATATGCACATAGAGTCACAGCCCCTACGTGCATAACTTTACCCGGAGTGAGCAGAGATAATCTGAGGAATAGGGTTGGGGAGGGGTTTGCAATTATATGAGGGTCTTTGAAAATATGCAAATAGGCATGTAAATTAACTCAGAAAATTTGGGTATAATAGCGAGCAGGTCTGAATGTAAGTGTATTAATTTCCTGGAATGATTTTCAAAGAAGAAGTATACTGTAGACCCTATATATGTAGACATTGGGATTCCAGATATTTGACCACGTTATAAGTGAGTTTGCATCATATCAGATCTATATTGTAATATGTAATAACAAAAAAAAGGAGTCCAACTTTTGACCATATTATAAGCAATCCTGCATTATAATGAGCTGTATTAGAATTTTACCCCTTAATATTGCAAAAAACATTCTTAAAGATATGGTTCATTTCCATTTGATTTCTTCAGGAAAGGAGATGGCTAATATGACCATACTGATGGAGAATGCCACCTACTCACCTACCTTTTCAGCCACATTGCTGGAGAATGTCACCTACTCACCTACTATTTCAGCCACATTGCTGGAAAATGCCACCTTCTCGATCATCTCAAAGAGCTCAACTACCCTCCAGAGATTCAGAAGACGTGGCAACAAGTGTGGTGATTTCTCAAGCACTGAAGACTCCATGCGCATATTATCCATTGTGATCTACTGCATTGCTTTTATCTTTGGGGTGATGGGCAATAGCCTGGTTATCTGGGTCACTGGTTTCAAGATGAAGAAGACAGTAAATACCATATGGTTCCTTAATTTGGCCATTGCAGATTTCATCTTCACCTTCTTTCTTCCTCTAGCAATTACACAAGCTATAATGAAACACCATTGGCCCTTTGGGAAATTCATGTGCAAGATCAATGGCATGTTTGGAAGTATTAACTTGTATGCCAGTGTCTTTTTCCTGACAGTAATCAGTATAGACCGTTGTGTCTCAGTGGTCTTTCCTGTGTGGTCCCAGAATCACCGTACACCAAGACTAGCTTCCATTGTGGTACTGACCATATGGTGTTTGGCCATCCTCTTCAGTTTGCCAGCCCCCATTTTCCGTGATACTTACACACCTCAAAAAAATTTCACCAGCTGTTTCAACAACTATGCCTTAGATATTGACAGACGTCATCCACAGGTTGCTGCTCTGAGGGCCACAAGACACAAAGCCATCACCATAATTAGATTTATCTTTAGTTTCTGTGTTCCATTCTTCATCATTGTGACCTGTTATGGCATTATTGCACTGATCTTGCAGAAGAGCCGTCTAGCAGCAAGATCCAGAAAGCCCTTCAGAATCATCACTGCTGTCATTGTGTCTTTTTTTCTCTGCTGGTTCCCCTACCACGTCTTCAACTTCTTGGAGCTGTCATTGCGCAGAGACTCCAGCTGTGAAGTGCAGTGGGTGGTCAAGATAGGCATACCCATAGCCAGCAGCCTGGCTTTCCTGAACAGCTGTGTCAACCCCATCCTCTATGTCTTCATGAGTCATGATGCCCAGACCAGCATCCTGAAATCATTCTTCTCAACCTTTGAGAATGCTTTCAAGGAACTGCCTTCTCAGGTCACTTATACCAGCCAGAACCTATCAAAAACGGTGTCTGAAGCCGAGACACTTCATTTAAGCGTGCATAAACAGATGCCAAGTCAATCAGATGCCAGTTTTGTGTGATGTGACTATGTTTGAAACTTGGTAGCAGCTGGGGAGATCAGGAAAATGATAGGGGAACAGCTACAAACAATGTTTTAAACAAATGCAGTTGTGAAATATCACGCTTTAGAACAAAGGTACTGAATCCTTTAAAACGCTTTTATCCTGAGTCATCTGTATAGACAAAGGGGATTATTTATAACATAGAAAATGACAGCACAATAAAGACCAGGAAGCTGTGTTGTATGATAAATAGGTTTTAATGCAGACTCGACACAGTACTGTGTTTCAGCCACAGGCCTGCCTCAGGAGTCTTTGATGGTGCTGTTGTGGATCGATGATCTTAATACAAATTGGTCTTGAAATAGTCCTTCGTGGAGTAAGTATAAAAGAGTGCAGAACGTCTCCACTAATATCTTCAGCTGTGTCGAGTCTGCATTCAAACTTATTTATCAGACATCACAGCTTCCTGGAGTTATTGGTCCACTTCCCACTTCTTCACTTGTATTCTGACATTCGTGAGATTTTGTGTTCATCCACCCTGGTGGGTCACCTATCCTAGCACATAAAGACCAGCATGGCCCATTCAGTCTGCCCGAAAGGGTTTGTTGTTAATTATAAAATGTGAAAGTTATTTAATGTAAATTTATAAGGGACTTGAGTGTGTAGAACAGCATTGAACATGTTCAAATAGGCTCATATAGAATTGTCCATGGATATATGTCACTGAATATCGGTTCTAAGCAAGTGCCAGCATGGTCCAGGGACAGAGTCTGGCAGATGCAGAAGTTACATGTGCATTGGTGATATTCAGTGCTGATACCTGTATATAACCAATCAGATAGGATACATTTCATGTGGCCCTGTCTTTGCTGGTTAGATATGCAGGTACCCAAACTGAAAATCAGGTGGAACCACATTAGAGCCCAACTGAAACCAGGATCTTCGGTTTCTGCCAAAACCATATCTGTAACTTAAATTAGCTGCTTGGTTTCAGCGAAACCAAAGACGAAAACTAAACTGACCCTGCCTCTCACCTGACCATAAAAGTGCCCCCCTCCCAGACCCACCCACCAGCAGCAGCCTCTCTCCTGAGCCCCCCCCCCCCCAGTGGCAGGTGTATTGTTGATGGGTAGTGGGTGCAGGAATAATCTCCACTCTTTCCTGCACATGGCTGGTTCCTTCTTCAAAATGGCTTCTGGGACTAACAGCGGCAGTCTTGAAAGACTGCCTCAGGAGGTCTCAGCAGCCATATTGAGATTGGAACTGGCATAAGCAATAGCAATCTCCAGTCAATCCTGCTTATGCAGGTACCAATCGCAAAATGGCCATCTGGACCTCCCGGAGCAGCCCCACGAGAGTACTGCAAGAGGTCCCAGCAGCCATAGAACCAGTGGCCCGGGGGAAGGGAGAGCATAGAGTGATTGTGGGGGGAAGGCATTAGAGAGTGATAATGGGGGGGGGGGGGGGGGTAGTGATGGTGGAGAATGATCAGGGGGAGGGTCAGCGGTCAGTGATCACGGAGGGGGAAGATTTTCGGCTAAAACCCAAAGACAGATTTTAGGCTGGTTTCAGTTCTGAATCCAAAATGGAAACAACAGTTCAGTTGTCTCTAACCCACATAACCTTTGTGTTCACCAAAGACCCAGTAATTCAATGTCAGTGTCCACACATGGCCCAGCATTGAATATCCAGGTCTAATTTAGCCAACAGCAGTCAGCACTTAAAAAAAGCTGACCACCACCAGCTGAATATTGACAAGTATATGATATGTATGTAGGCACATCCAGAGGTGAAAAATGGGCAGCGCAAGGGCAGGATTAGCACTTGTGCTCGTATTTTATGGAATATATCAAATAGGAATGAGCTGTCCTATGAAACAACATAGGAAATGTCATTGCATGTCATTAACAAGTGAAAATGAGTAGAAAAACACATTTTATGTTTTTTTGTTTGCCAATAATAATGTACACTATTTCCAAAGAGGGCGAACGCTTAACGACATTGCCCCCAAAATGAAAATGAAGACTAACTAAGACCAACAATGCTGCAAACAACACCGGAAGCAAAATGCAAAAAACAGTTTTGGGCTGCTCATCCAGGGCCGCTGAGAGGGGTGAATGGGCAAAATCCCTCAGGCCCGTTCTCCAAGGAGGTCCCAGTGCTGGCGATTGAAAGAGACTGCCAGCCACGGGTCCTTCTTCCTGCTGCATCTTGTTGGATTATTTGTAGTAAATAATTAGCAGATTTTTATACACACAGCTTCAGCTTTAGAAATGTTAATTTCTTTTCTTCATCTCTCTCATACACCCCAGAATAATTCACTGCTGAGTCACTTTAAAGTTGAAGTAACAAAACATCTGTTTACTCACAGTTTGTAGTTAGATTATATTCAGACAGGCTTATATATACATAATACTATACATTTGGATTATCAGCTCTTTCCATGTGCTTAGATGGTAATGGATGCTCACACCACCATAGATCCTCTCAGCTTAGGAGAGATCATGAGCTCCATGTGCTGTGCCTGACCCCCACAGGAAGTTGCATGGGTGTGACCTCTCTAAGTAATTCACATCAGAGGTCACAGAGTAATCACAGAGACAAAATTGGTGACAGGCAATGCATGTAAAATACAATACATTCCAACAAACCCCTTCTCATGCATAACTGTCATGCAATTATTAATTCACACAAAGTCCAAGCTTTATACGCAGATTCTCAAAACGTTCTCTGGGTAACGGTTTGGTCATGATGTCAGCTGTCATCTTACTGGTGTGACAATAGTCTAGCCTGATGACCCCTTCTTTTGCCAACTCTCGCACGTTGTGGTATTTCGTTGCGATGTGCTTGGTGCGTGACTGAACCTTGTCATTCTGTGACAGTCGGATGCAGCTCTGATTATCTTCCATTAACTGGATTGGTCTCTGTTCAGCTATTCCAAAATCCAGCAAAAGTTTTTCAATCCACATCAGTTCTCTGCATGCTTCTGATACGGCCACATATTCAGCTTCTGTAGAAGACAGACTCACAATACTTTGTTTATGACTGGCCCATGAAATTTGTACATTTCCATACATAAACACATATCCACTTGTGGATTTATAATCAGAATGATCCCCTGCCCAATCTGAATCACAGTAACATATTAGTTTTGGATTACTATTGGCTGAAATCTTTAATTTACAATCAATGGTACCTTTTAAATACCTTACCATCCTTTTAACTGCAGTCCAATCTGATTTGGTAGGTGAGCTGACCCTTCTGCTCAAAATTCCTACTGCATTTGCTATATCAGCCCTGTATGTGGTAGTCAGATATAAAAGCTTACCTATGGCTGATCTATATTGGATGTTATCTGGTAAAGGTTCTCTTACTGTTTCATCCTTCAGAAAATCAGTGATCATGGGAGTGCTTTGTGAGGAATGGGTAGATAAACAGAAGGGGAAAGGGAGAAGGGGGGCCCTTTTTCCATATAGGAAGCTCAAGAGGAGCGAGGGGGACTACAGAGACTACAAGTCCCAGAAGCCTGAGTTGAGTAGAAAGCAGGAGGGGGAGGACTTTCCTTCCCAGAGAAAGGGGGAGGAGGAGGCTGATTGGGAAATGAAGTCTGATGAGGGGAATGAGGTACACCTGCCGGGGGAGGGAGTGAACGAGCATATGGACTGGCAAGCAGCAGGAGGGGACGAGGAAACAGAGGAGATGGACTTGACAGCTTTTGCTCGTAAGAGGAAAGGGGCTAAGGAAAAGTAAGTCCTGGGGAAAACTGTATGAATTCCAGACCTAGTGGGTGGTTGTCAGGAAGCAGTGCTGACAAATGAGGGAGGTGGGTCCCTAGGGTAGCAAGTAGGAATTGCTAGCCCAAGGAGTGGATTCATATAGTAGAGAAAAAGCTTTGATCTGAAGAACATTTGAACTGGCAAGTGGAACTTTGTATTAGAATTCTACAGGAGGGGGGGAAGGGAAAGAGACTGAAGGGGCCTGGGCTCAGGCCAGTACGCGTAGAGAAGCATTTGGCCTCCTCACCTGGGCTGAGTACGGGGTCTGCTCTAAGTAGATGCAGGACTACCCCTAAGGGAAAGCCCCAGGGACAGAAGGGAGTTCTCTGGGCTGCCCAAAGAGAAATATCCTGTTTGGTAGGCCGGTGGGCCTGGAACTAATTGGCTAACTGTCGACTAGAGTGAACTTACTCGAGGAAGCAGGAGTTGTGGTGGAGTACTGACAAGAAGGAGCTTGCAGCAATAATAGAAGTAGGAGGATTAGCCCCAATTGGGCGGGCGAAGAAGGACAGCACAGAGGGGTGTCTAAAGGAGAGCGGACAGCACGGAGAGGTGCAAGCTGACAAATGGTGGCAGTGGTGGGATTTTGAATCGAGCCCCATGTTCCAGTGAGCCGAAGGCGGACGTGGAGGAGAGATCCAAGCCGGAAAGCTGGGGAGCTGAAACCCGCAGGCGGAAAACCCTCCAGCTTCTGGTGAGCATATCGGGAGCTGGGAGGGGTTGGAGGGAGAAGTAAGAGTGTTGTGAAAAGGCCACACTTGGTGTTTTTCTCTCCTTTTTTCTTGTAGGTGGATGGTCCAGGTAGTCGGGATGGATCCGAAGGAGATGTTCGCCTTTATGACACATCAATTCCAAAAGCAGCAAGAAATGGCACATAAGCTTATGGAGGAGTCGTTGGCGGCTTCCAGAGCTCAGCAACAACCCCTGTTGGACCTATTTCAGGAACTCCTACGAGGCGGCGGCAGAGGGCAGGTGCCGGGCGAGGGCGCTGCTACTGGACGGGTCGAGGGACCTCCTGGACTGGTAGGGCATGTGGGGGTGAACTGGCTTCCGTGGGGAAAGTTGACTGAAGCAGATAACATTGAAGATTATCTGGGAGCCTTTGAGAGGGTGGCGGTAGCAGCGGGGTGGCCGCAGGAGCAATGGACGATAAGACTAGCTCCTGCTCTGTCTGGGGAGGCTTTAGCGGCCTTTCGAGCCCTACCTACGGGACACATAACCGACTATACCAGGCTGAAAGCAGCTATTTTGGACAGGTTTGGACTAAGTAAACATGCATACAGGAGGAGGTTTCGGGAGTTCAAGTGGGTAGAAGGGGAGCAAGGCTCCGGAAGGAAAGGCTATGAGGAGTTGGGAGGGGGGTAAGGGGGATGAGAGAATGTGTTATCGGTGTGGGAGGAAGGGCCATGTGCGGAGGGACTGTGTGGTTAAATTGCAATTGGTGGCCGGAGGGAGGAGGGGGATCAGGCAGGAGTTCTGCCAACAAGTGGAGGTGATGGGGGTGGAGGTGGTAGGCCTGTTGGACTCCGGCGCGGATCAAACCATGATGGCCCAGTCCTTGTGGGAACAGATCAGGGTGAAAGGAGCGGGAAGGGTGGGGAGGAGGCAACAGGAGGTCACTATACAGTGTGTACATGGGGCTTCGAGTAGATACCCGCTGCGGCAGGTGAGGATAGTAGGACCGTTGGGAGCTCATTGGGTCTGGGTGGCGGTGCTGCCCAGGCTGCCTCAAACCCTTATCTTGGGCAGGGACTGGCCCCCATTCTCCCAATATTTAAGGGAGAGAGAAGGTTTAGTAGTTACTCGGTCGCAGCAGAAGGGGGAGGAGGGGCAGGAGCAGACTTTATCGGGTATATTCCCTTTCCAGATGGAGGTATTGGGGGACCCCGGGAAAACCAGAGATACCGGGGGGCATAAGAAGGCAGTTCAGCGGCAGAGAGCTCTGGCTATGAAGGAGCTGGAGCAGGAGACTAACTTCCCAGATGAGGCGGGGGAGTTAAAGGAACAATTCCCTTCTTTTGAGAGGGAGCAGCAGGCAGACCCCACTCTGCAGTATGCCTGGGAGCGAGCAAGGGAGGGGGCCAGAGGAGCTCAGGGCCCGGGTTTTGTGATTGATAAGGGACTTCTTTTCCGGGAAAATGCGGGGCAGGGAAGGGAGGACGGAAGGAGACAGTTAGTGGTGCCCCGGGGGTTTCGGGATCTACTGTTACGGCTGGCTCATGATCACCCTTTGGGGGGACATAAGGGAGCCCAGAATACTGTCTCCCAGTTGTTAAGACGCTTTTATTGGCCCGGTATATATAAAGAAGTGGGAAATTATTGTGAGTCATGTCCTTTATGCCAGAAGGTATCCGAACAGGGGCCGGGGAGGGTCCCTTTACATCCATTGCCCCGGATAGGGACTCCGCTGGGGCGGATTGCAATGGATATAATTGGACCTATTCAAAAATCTACCCAGGGTTTTGCTTACATTTTAGTGATTATGGATATGGCTACGCGATTCCCGTGGGCGGTTCCTTTACGCAGCATATCAGCCAAAGTTATTGCTGCAGAACTGATTCACATTTTTTGTGAAGTGGGGTTTCCTCGGGAGGTGCTTACTGATAGGGGGTCCAATTTTAGATCACGGGCACTAGCCCAGGTATGGGAGGCCTTCGGCATTGTCCACATTTGCACTTCTGCATATCACCCTCAAACAAATGGACTGGTAGAAAGATTTAATAAGACCTTGAAGACATTGCTTAGGAAGGGATTGGGCCCTAGCTTAGAGAAATGGGATCAGTTACTACCGTTTGTCCTTTATGTAACGAGGGAGTGTGTCCAGGCCTCTCTAGGGGTGTCCCCATTCGAGTTGTTCTTTGGGCGAGCTCCCCGGGGAGTCTTAGACATAGTGAAGGAGAGGTGGGTACCCCCGGAGCTAGAAGATAGCACCGTGGTAGCTTACCTACACGATCTAAAGGAGCGCCTGAGGCGGTTGTGGGCCTACTCTAGAGAGAAATTGCAGGAGGCCCAGCAATATCAGAAAGCTTCATATGACAAAAAAAACTCAAGAAAGGGAGGTTGGAATAGGGGATAAAGTGCTGATTATGGTCTCGGATAATCCTCACAAATTTAGTGGTAACTGGAGAGGACCGATGACGGTAATCAGACGGTTGGGGCCGGTTACTTATGAGGTGAGGAATGAGCAGGGTAGGAAACAGACTTATCATGTCAATTTAATCAAACCCTGGCATGCCAGAGAAGTATGTTGGGCCACTGCAGAGGACTTAGTGGAGGAGGATCTAGGTCCCCAGATATCTGAGATGAATTTCAAGGGGGAGGTGCGAGTAGGAGAGGAGTTAGACGGACACCAAAAGGAGCAAATAAAGGCTCTTTTGGGGGAATTTACAGATGTGCTGACTCCTTGCCCAGGGGAAACGCATTTGATTGTACATGATATCATTACCGGGGAAGGGAAGGTGATAAGGCAGAGGCCACATAGGTTGTCTCCCAGAAAGCAGCAGGAGGTGAATAGGCAAGTCAGAGAGATGTTGAAGTTGGGAGTGATTGAGGAGTCACATAGCCCCTGGGCAAGCCCGGTCGTGCTCGTGCCCAAAACTGACGGAACATGGCGCCTTTGTATGGATTTCCGGCAAATTAATGCCCTCTCGGCGCCAGATGCGTATCCGATGCCGAGAATAGAGGAATTGCTGGATAGACTAGGGTCAGCCCAGTATTTGTCAACACTTGACATGACAAAAGGCTATTGGCAAATTCCGCTCTCTGCTGAAGCCAGGCCGAAAACAGCATTTTGTACTCCTCGCGGCCTGTTTCAGTTCAAACGAATGCCATTTGGTTTGAATTCGGCTGCAGCGTCCTGCCAACGCCTGTTAGATCAGGTGTTGAGACCGCACCAAGCTTATGCAGCAGCCTATCTAGATGATGTCATCATTCATAGTCAGGACTGGGAGTCGCATCTGTTTCAGGTGGGGGAGGTATTGAAGGCTTTCAGGGAAGCCGGGCTTACTCTTAATCCCCAGAAATGTCATTTTGCTCAGAGGGAGGTGAAGTATTTGGGCTATAAAGTAGGGAACGGACAGATAAGGCCGTTACAGGGGAAAGTGGAAAGTATTCAACTGTTTCCGCGACCCGAGTCCAAGAAGTTGTTGAGGGGATTTTTGGGGCTAGTGGGGTATTATCGAAGATTCATTCCTCACTTCGCTTCCTTGGCCGCTCCCTTGACGGAAATGTTAAAAAAAGACAGGCCCCATCGGTTAAGGTGGGGAGAAGCAGAGCAGGGAGCATTTGTGGCCCTTCGGCAAGCGTTATGTGAGGAACCAGTGCTTAGGGCAGTGGATTTCGATAGGGAATTTATCCTGCACACTGATGCTTCGGGTACCGGGTTGGGGGCGGTGCTTTCGCAAGCTTATGGGGAGGAGGAACACCCGGTGTTATATTTAAGCAGAAAATTGCTCCCCCATGAAACAAAGTATGCAACCATTGAGAGGGAATGTCTGGCAGTAAAATGGGCCATACAGAAATGTCAATTCTACCTGGATGGGAGGCCATTCAAATTGTTTACTGATCATGCTCCTTTAAAGTGGTTAGCACAAATGAAGGATAGCAATGCGAGACTGACGAGGTGGTATCTAGCATTACAGCCCTTTCAGTATCGCATTGAGCACAGGGCAGGGAAGTTGCTGCCCCATGTAGATGTTCTGAGTAGGATTGCTAGCCCTGATGGAGAAAGTAGGAGGAGGCAGCGGGCTAGCAATCACTTAAAGGGGGGGGGTATGTGAGGAATGGGTAGATAAACAGAAGGGGAAAGGGAGAAGGGGGGCCCTTTTTCCATATAGGAAGCTCAAGAGGAGCGAGGGGGACTACAGAGACTACAAGTCCCAGAAGCCTGAGTTGAGTAGAAAGCAGGAGGGGGAGGACTTTCCTTCCCAGAGAAAGGGGGAGGAGGAGGCTGATTGGGAAATGAAGTCTGATGAGGGGAATGAGGTACACCTGCCGGGGGAGGGAGTGAACGAGCATATGGACTGGCAAGCAGCAGGAGGGGAGGAGGAAACAGAGGAGATGGACTTGACAGCTTTTGCTCGTAAGAGGAAAGGGGCTAAGGAAAAGTAAGTCCTGGGGAAAACTGTATGAATTCCAGACCTAGTGGGTGGTTGTCAGGAAGCAGTGCTGACAAATGAGGGAGGTGGGTCCCTAGGGTAGCAAGTAGGAATTGCTAGCCCAAGGAGTGGATTCATATAGTAGAGAAAAAGCTTTGATCTGAAGAACATTTGAACTGGCAAGTGGAACTTTGTATTAGAATTCTACAGGAGGGGGGGAAGGGAAAGAGACTGAAGGGGCCTGGGCTCAGGCCAGTACGCGTAGAGAAGCATTTGGCCTCCTCACCTGGGCTGAGTACGGGGTCTGCTCTAAGTAGATGCAGGACTACCCCTAAGGGAAAGCCCCAGGGACAGAAGGGAGTTCTCTGGGCTGCCCAAAGAGAAATATCCTGTTTGGTAGGCCGGTGGGCCTGGAACTAATTGGCTAACTGTCGACTAGAGTGAACTTACTCGAGGAAGCAGGAGTTGTGGTGGAGTACTGACAAGAAGGAGCTTGCAGCAATAATAGAAGTAGGAGGATTAGCCCCAATTGGGCGGGCGAAGAAGGACAGCACGGAGGGGTGTCTAAAGGAGAGCGGACAGCACGGAGAGGTGCAAGCTGACAGCTTACAACTTGGGCATCTTGCATACCTAAACTTTCAATAAGCTCATTTATTTTCTGCTTCTGGCTTAGAAGATAAGAACCATCATTTTGTTTCTCAATTTCTATACCAAGATAGTATGACACATTACCAAGTTCTTTTATCTCAACATTCAGGTTTAAATATTTTACAATGTCCTTGTACTCTTGCTCACTTTTTCGCTTGCAATGAGCAGATCATCAACAAAAGCTAAAATGTATGCATATTGTCCATTTCTGCACCTAGTGTACAAGCATTTATCTGCTTCACCTTGCTTAAATCCTAAATTTGTCAATATTTCATGCAATTTGTCATTCCAACATTTTGCACTTTGCTTTAATCCATAAAGACCTTTGTTTAATTTACACACTAGCTGTCTTTGTTTTGTATTTATGAAACCTGTTGGCTGTTCCATGTACAAGTCTTCAGTTATATCTCCATGAAGAAATGCTGTTTTCACATCAATGTGGTTGACTTGCATGCCTTTTGAGACTGCAATGCTCAGAAGTGTTCTAATTGTCGTGTGTTTCACTACAGGTGCAAACACTTCATCAAAATCTTCTCCATATTTTTGAAGATATCCCTTTGCGACTAATCTGGCTTTATACCTTTCCACTTTTCCTTGTGCATTCCTTTTTAACTTGAATACCCATTTGCATCCTATAGCTTTCTTGCCAGGAGGTAATTTTGTAAGAATCCAAGTATTATTTTTATGCAATGCATCAATTTCTTCTTGTGCAGCTTTACGCCATTCAGCAGCTTCTTCTGCTGGCATTTTCTCAATCTCATCCCATGTTAAGGGCTCTTGAGCTTCTGCTGACTTTGTTAGGTAAGACAGTCTTGGGGGTGGAACACCTTTGTTTTCCCTGGATGAGCGTCTGACAACAGGTTGGTCTGACCTTTCCGCATCCTCTAAATCTGAGAGTCCTTCTCCAATTGATTCCCCTTCTCCAACTGTACTGTCTCCTGCAATGATCCTTTCTGTGTCTGCTTCCTCTGCCTGTTCCTCGTTAGATACAGATGAGTTGCTTTCAGACATCTGCCTTGGTATGGCATTTATATACACTGGCATGTCTATTATGGTTCTAGTTTCATATTCTGGATGATAAGGCTCATCTGGGATAATCCAGCCTTTATCAACCCTTTTGTTTTCATCAAAATATGTAACATGTCTTATGCCAACAATGCCAGTTTTCAGATTCAAAATTCTATATCCTTTGTGTCCTGGAGCATAGCCAACTAAAATGCCCCTTTCTGTTGTGGAATCCAGCTTATGCCTTCTTTGCTTTGGTACATGAGCATATGCTGTACTTCCAAATGTTCTTATGTGTGACAGGTTTGGCTTCCTACCATGCCATGTCTCATGTGGTGTGCGCTCAGCGCCTTTAGTTGGCATTCTGTTTTGTAGGTACACTGCTGTGAGAATGGCTTCCCCCCATAGTCTTTTAGGGAGATTGCTATCTGACAGCATACATCTGGTCATTTCCACAAGTGACCTAAATTTTCTCTCTGCAACAGAATTTTGCTCTGGTGTATAAGCTACTGTTGTGATATGCTGAATGCCTTCTTGTTGTAGAAATGTGCGCATGCTTTGTGAAGTGAACTCACCACCATTGTCGGTCTGAAGAACCTTTGGTTTTCTTTCAAATTTATTGCTCACCATGGCTACGTATTTCTTCAGCATGTCTGTGACTTGGCTTTTTTCTTTCAGCAAATAGGCCACACAATATCTAGAGAAATCATCCAAGAATATTAGCACAAATCTGTTATTTCCCAATGATGGGATATTAAACGGTCCACATAAGTCACTGTGTATTAAGTCCAGTACTTTATTACTCCTATTTCCTGTGTATGCAGGAAATGAGGGTCTCACACCTTTTTGAGTAACACAGTCTATGCATTTCTCCATTTTACCAGTATCTGCACTGATTTGAATGCCTGTGGCTAGTTGCCCACTGTGAAGATCCTGGATCACCTTAAAATCACGATGTCCCAGGCGGCGATGCCAGATTTCCAGACTACATTTACCATCATTCTTCCTTACTTGCGCCATATGTGAGGCTTCACCTGAAATGCTCAGTTTATAAATATCATTATGCATAAAAGCTTCAGCATACACTTCATCATTTTTAGAGATTGTGCACTTACTGTTTTCAAAATGAATCACAAATCCCTTCTTATCTAATGTAGATACACTAAGCATATTACAAACTGCTTGGGGAATATACAAGACATCACTTACAGGAATTTCTTTAACTTCATTAGACACTTTGCATTTTAAGAATCCAATGCCTTTTGCTTGGATCTGAGTAGTCCCTGCGTTTGCAGTTTGAAGAATACCTTCTTCTGGACACATTTCCTGAAAGAAATCCTTACAATTGGTTAAATGGCATGTGCTCCCCGAATCCAAAATCCAAGTACTTTCATTTGAATTATTATTTACCATAGTCAAAGATTTTTCTGCCATTAGAAAGCTCTTATGTTTATTATTGTCCTTCATACATTTCCTGGTTGGAGAATTCTTTTGTTCCATTGGCTTAGGTGAGCTAGAGGGGGTGTTTTGTGTTTCCTTACACCATTTAGATACATGTCCCTCCTTTCCACATGAATAGCAAATCAGCTTGCCCTTGGGTGGAGTTTTCCCATAGCTCCGCCTTCCTCTGTTCTTTGCCAAGAAATTTGTTTCATTTCTCTCTGACTGACTTTGAGAACACTTCTCCTCAGAATCATTAATTATGCATTCCTGCCTCAGTTTTGATGCTGCCTGTTCAAAAGATTGCCCTTCAATGGCTTCATTTACAGACCTAAAAACATCAAACTTCTTTGATAGTGAGGTAAAAAGAAATGCTCTTTTCAATGCATCACACATGGGAATTCCAGAAAGTTCTAACTTTTGAAATGAAGACATAAGATGCATAATGTGATCATTACACTTACTTTTATCCCTTAATTTGGTTTCATTCAACTCTGCTAACCAAATTGGTTGCTGTTTTGCATATGTAGTTGCATACATAGTTCTCAGTTTATATAACATTTCGTTTGCTGTATCTTTTTCTTCCAGCAATATGGCTTGTTTCTCTGAGAGAGCTTCCAAAAACATGCACTTCACATAATAGTTTGCATTGTCCCATTCAGCCATATTTTCAGCTGTTCTGTTTTGGTCTAAGCATATATTTAATTTCTTTGCTTGAAGGAGACATCTGAATCTTAGTTCCCACTGCTGATAATTAAATTCAGTTAATTTAGGCACCTTGAGAGAGTAGAAAAATGGTGAATTTCCTCCCTCAGCCATTTTCTTAGCCTTCTGTCTGCTGTGTGGGGGGAGAGAGAGACAGACTGAATCTTTCTTTTAAAACTTAAGAGAAAAATGTGGCTTTTTTACTGCCTGGTAATATTTCTCTTCTTTTTCAATTCCTGGGCCCTGGGCCCATAACCCTTTTGTTGGATTATTTGTAGTAAATAATTAGCAGATTTTTATACACACAGCTTCAGCTTTAGAAATGTTAATTTCTTTTCTTCATCTCTCTCATACACCCCAGAATAATTCACTGCTGAGTCACTTTAAAGTTGAAGTAACAAAACATCTGTTTACTCACAGTTTGTAGTTAGATTATATTCAGACAGGCTTATATATACATAATACTATACATTTGGATTATCAGCTCTTTCCATGTGCTTAGATGGTAATGGATGCTCACACCACCATAGATCCTCTCAGCTTAGGAGAGATCATGAGCTCCATGTGCTGTGCCTGACCCCCACAGGAAGTTGCATGGGTGTGACCTCTCTAAGTAATTCACATCAGAGGTCACAGAGTAATCACAGAGACAAAATTGGTGACAGGCAATGCATGTAAAATACAATACATTCCAACAAATCTCACTTATGCGGAAGCAGGAAGTTACTTCACAGGAGGTGGGACACAGCAGGAAGAAGGCCGGCAGAGTACTCTCTCTCTCGATTGCTGCTGAGGGGGGGGGGGGGGCGGCAGTAACAGGGGGCAGGGCCCTCAAGATTGTCTGCCCTGGGTCCAGCTCTTGGGAGCCCTGTGCCCATCCCTACCATATACAGCTATTCTTTCCAGCACACACACACATAACAATTATATCTGCTTTGGAGCAGGTGTAACTGTGTGAACCTACACCACCTGGAGTAATTTTATTGGAAGCACATAGACGCATATATTGCTTTCATAAAACAGATGCACAAATGCACCATCTAAACACCTTTCCTGCCTTGAAGCCCTTTTAAAATCTGTCTCCCATATGAGCAGTCCAACATTATCTCTGAATAACTAGGCTGTATCTTGGATCCCAAGCCTTTAGCTCTCTTTTCTTCTCTCCTTGGTCATTGCTTAATTTTCTTCTTTCTATATATGGTAATTTGTTGTTTTTTTTTAAAGTCTGTATTCACATCAGTTAATTCAGCTAATAAAAAATTGTTTTACATGGGCAAATCATCTGCCTGTTTGTTTTTTGCGGTAGGATGCTATGCAGAGCTGAACAATAATGATGCATAACATATAGTACTTTTCAGTAAAATAAGCTATTCTGAATTGAAATCTTAGAGAAGATGAGAACTGAAAGAGTGCAGAGAAGGAGTGGAGAGATATCTTGTGATAGAAAGAAGGAGGAGACGGATGTGTAGCATTTTGGAAACTACTAAAAAAATGTTAATCCCCTGCTCACTAAAATGCTGTACCAAAACCTATTGACAAGCTCAAGTGAGCAGTGGAACCTTCCTCTTCAAGCACAAATTCAAATTCTGATTATAATAGGCAGTATATCAAACCTAATAAATTGGAAACCTCTGATCCGAAGAAGATGCAGGGAACACTGGCACTGCCAGATGAGTACACAGTGCACTGATGAACTGTATTAATACTACATATAGGGCTAGATTCTATATATGGTGAATAAAATCTAGGCACATCCCATTTACTTGCCTAGTGGTATTCTATGAGCTACGTCTACATTCAGACGCGGTTTATAGAATAGCGCATAGGCCGGGTGAACACACCTAGATTTATGCCACTGAAAAGATGGTGTAAATGCCTGCGCCTAAATCTAGACGCACTCCCCTGAATTCTAGAACTACATGCGTAGATTTGATTGATTGCCATGACATGCCTACACGCCACCCTTTACCATGCCCCCTTTTTGGCCATGCATGCTGGAATTTATGCACACCATTTTTTAGAATATGCCTAAAAAGATGAACACGTAAACTCCAAACATTGCCAATTAGTGTTGATAATTGGTCATTATCGGCACACATAAATTGGCCATGTACACACTTGGCATTCCAAACTGCTTTGGTTGTACCCAGAAAGACATTATATCAAATGCTTTACACTTGCCCCTTATTCCCCAGATTCTATATATGGAATGCCAAGTGTGTGCATGGCCAATTTATGTGTGCCGATAATGACCAATTATCAACACTAATTGGCAATGATTGGAGTTTACGTATTCAAGGGGCAAGTGTAATGCATTTGATATAATGTCTTTCTGGGGTACAACCAAAGCAGTTTGCATATTATATCCAGGTATTTTTTCTATCCTTAGTAGGCTCACACAATGTAAGTTTTTGTACCTGGGGCAATGGAGGGTTGAGTGACTTGCCCATGGTCACAAGGAGCTGCAGTGGGAATTGAACCCGGTTCAATCTCAGCTGCTGCACGAACCAACGTATTGCTTTGACATTGTAAGTAGTATACCATGCCATACTTTGCATTTTTATTTGAATATTTTTACTGTTGTAATTGTCTATTGCTTATATTTGATTTATTCTTACTGTACACCGCCTTCAGTGAATTCTTTCAAAATGGCAGTAAATAAATCCTAATAAATAAATAGTCTGCTTCTCCATGCTGTGCTCCCTGAAAGAGCAGTTAAATGCTGAGAAGCTAAAAATGAGAAGGTAGAGGGTGCTGGTGAGTTTCACAGGGCTCTTCTGAACTGCCTGATCTTTTCAACAACTCTGCCAGGGCCCTTTGACAGAGTGGTGGTAAACTAGATGAACGTGGGCCTAGCGTGTGCCATTTGCCGTGTTATGGAAAATAGTTTGATATTTTCAGCATGGTGCTAACCCGGCAGTAATGGGTGGCATTAAGTGCTTCCTCCCGCTGCATGGCCATGCGGTAAGTGAAATCTTACCACATGGCCATGCCATTTTTTGGCCTTTTTACCCACTGCAGTAATAAGGACTACAGCACATGCCATGTTTTGGCCTTTTTACCACAGCTTGGTAAAAGTGTGTTAATGAGAGGAGACTTGCATGCTTATTTTCGAAAGAGAAGGACACCCATCTTTCAACACAAATCAGAAGATGGGCGTCCTTCTCCCAGGGTCGCCCAAATTGGCATAATTGAAAGTCGAATTTGGGTGTCCCCAACTGCTTTCCGTTGTGGGGACGACCAAAGTTCCTGGGGGCATGTCGGAGGCGTAGCGAAGGCGGGACTTGGGCATGCCTAACACATGGGCGTCCTCGACCCATAATCGAAAAAAGAAGGGCGTCCCTGACGAGCACTTGGACGACTTTACTTGGTCCTTTTTTTGTTACCACCAAGCCACTAAAAGGTGCCCGAACTGATCAGATGACCACCGGAGGGAATCGGGGATGACCTCCCCTTACTCCCCCAGTGGTCACTAACCCCCTCCCATCCTCAAAAAATTTCTTTAAAAATATTTTTTGCTAGCCTCTATGCCAGCCTCAAATATCATACCCAGCTCCATGACAGCAGTATGCAGGTCCCTGGAGCAGTTTTAGTGGGTACTGCAGTGCACTTCAGACAGGCAGACCCAGGCCCATCCCCCCCACATGTTACACTTGTGGTGGTAAATGTGAGCCCTCCAAAACCCACCAGAAACCCACTGTACCCACATCTAGGTGCCCCCCTTCACCCATCAGGGCTATGGTAGTGGTGTACAGTTGTGGGTAGTGGTTTTTGGGGGGCTCAGCACACACGGTAAGGGAGCTATGCACCTGGGAGCAATTTCTGAAGTCCACTGCAGTGCCCCCTAGGGTGCCCGGTTGATGTCCTGGCATGTCAGGGGGACCAGTGCACTATGAATGCTGGTTCCTCCCATGACCAAAGGGCTTGCATTTGGTCGTGTCTGAGATGGGCATCCTCGGTTTCCATTATCGCCGAAAATCAGAAACGACCAAGTCTAAGGACGACCATCTCTAAGGTCGACCTAAATTTCCATATTTGGGCGTCCCTGACCGTATTATCGAAACAAAAGATGGATGTCCATCTTGTTTCAATAATATGGGTTTCTCCGCCCCTTCATGGGGACGTCCTGCGAGGACGTCCTCCGAAAAACTTGGGCATCCCTTTCGATTATGCTCCTGTTGAGGACCTAAATATCTATGTGTACCTAAGAGAATAAGAGGGAGAGGGGAGAGATATGATAGACATTTAAATATTTAAAAGATATTAATGCACAAGAGTGACCAAAATGATAAAGGGAATGGATCTCCTCCTGTAGGAAGAAAGGCTAGGGCTCTTCAGCTTGGAAAAGAGACGGCTGAGGGGGGATGTGACCAAGGTCTATAAAATCCTGAGTGGTGTAGCACAGCTAGAAGTTAATCGATTTTTCACTCTTTCAAAAAGTACAAAGACCAAGGGACACTCAACGTAATTACATGGAAATACTTAAAACTAGTAGGAGGAAATATTTTTTCACTCAAAGAACAGTTAAGCTCTGGAACTCACTGCCGGAGGATGTGGTAATAACAGTTAACATATCTGGGTTTAAAAAAGGTTTGGACAAGTTCCTGGAGGAAAAGTCCATAGTCTGTTATTGAGATGGACATGGGGGAAGTCACTGCTTGCCAGGGGATTGGTAGCAAAGAATGGTGCTACTAATTGGGTTTCTGCCAGGTACTTGTGACCTGTATTGGCGGCGTTGACGATTCTGCCCTGGGCCTGGCGGCGGCAGCCCTGCCCCAGGCCTGGCTCAGTCTCTTGGCGGCCCTGTTCCTGGGCATGTATAGGTTTTTTTTTAGCTCTTTATGGGAGGGGTTAAAGGAGGTCTCCTCCATAATCCCCTAGTGTTTTTCCTCCCTCAGAATTGAAAATGCAGAAAGATTACAGCCTTTGTACTTATTTAGGAACATTTACAAGTGTAGGTTTTGATGGGACAGACCTGGGAGCCCATCAGCCTGGAAAGAGAGACATCACTCAGAGGGGGGTCAAGGATCCTTCAAACTGGAAAGAAGGGTATCCCCGAAACCAACACTGAGATAAGAACAGAAAAATTCCCAGTAATAAAAGTGCAAGCTGAAATATTTGGCCAAATTATTCAGTTATATAAACCACCTTCAAAGTTTCTATAACACTGAAATGTCTTTGTACTAGCAGGAGAAATGAAGTGAGAGATCAAGAGGTATTGAAGGGAACACAGAGAAGACCCAGCTATACACAGCACCGTAGTAAGACGACATTTTCTTACCTGGCGCCAAGTGGTAACCAGTATCCCTGGGCAATCCAAAACAGTCCAATTCAAAGTCTTCAGATTCTCATCCACCAGCACTGGCAAAGAATTAAATAACCAGTCCCCATAGAGTTATAAGCAAGTGTTTATTGTATCAGCACTGATTGACAGGGATTCAACAATCAGATTCTCTGTCTGAATTACAAAGCATTGTGCTGCACCTTATGTGGAGGGGCATTTTCGATATGACGTCTAAGTGCAACTTTGCTCAAAGTCCAAAATTCAAGTGGGGAATATATCCATTTTCAAAACAGAAAAATGCCTTTTTTATTTTTTTTGAAAATGGCTGTTTGTGAGATGTTTTTGTGCCATATGCGTTTATCTTTTTGGTCCATTTTTGAAAAAACACGCCCAAGTGAAAAACGAACAAATTCAAGCCATTGGGATGTAGATGGAGGCAGCATTCTTAGGCAAATAGGCATCCCAGGAGAGCAATGGGGCACCCTAGGGAGCACTGCAGTGGACTTCAAATAAATGCTCTCAGGTACACATCTCACCGTTGCTCTCTTATCCTGTCTGCTGAGCCCCCAAAACCCACTACCCCCAACTGTACCCCACTACAATGTGTTTCTGGTGAGTTTTGGAGGGCTCACAGTTTCTAACACAAGTGTAACAGGTCGGGGGAGGTATGGACCTGGGTCCACCTTTTTGCAGTGCACTGCACCCACCACTAGACTACTCCAGGGACCTGCATGCTGCTCTAATGGACCTGATTATTACATCTGAGGCTGGCATAGAGGCTGGTAAGTAATGTTTTTAATCACATTTTTGGGGGTGGGGGTTGGGAGGAGGTCAGTGACTACTGGGGGAGTAAGTGAAGGTCACCCCTGATTCCCTCTAGTGTTCATCTGGTCATTTAGGGTACCTTTTTGTGCGTTATTGGTTATAAAAACAGGTCTAGCTCAAAACGTATTAATTTTAGTCCTGGACCTGGACAGTTTTGATTTGATCCACTGTTAGGTGAATTTTCGAAAGAGAAGGGTGCCCATCTTCCGACACAAATCGGGAGATGGGCGTCCTTCTCGCAAGGTCACCCAAATCAGCATAATCGAAAGCCGATTTTGGACACCCTCAACTGCTTTCCGTCTCGGGGATGACCAAAGTTCATGGGGGCGTGTCAGCAGTGTAGCGAAGGCCGGACTGGGGTGTGCTTAGGAGATGGGCGTCCTCGGCCGATAATGGAAAAAAGAAGGGCGTCCCTGACGAACACTTGGGCGACTTTACTTGGTCTATTTTTTTCATGACCAAGCATCAAAAATGTGCCTGAACTGACCAGATGACCATTGGAGGGAATCGGGGATCACCTCCCCTTACTCCCCCAGTGGTCACTAACCCCCTCCCACCATAAAAAAAGTTTTAAAATACTTCTTTGCCAGCCTCAACTGCCATACTCAGGTCCATCGCAGCAGTATGTAGGTACCTGGAGCAGTTGTAGTGGGTGCAGTGTACTTCAGGCAGGCGGACCCAGGCCCATCCCCCCCACCTGTTACACTTGTGGTGGTAAATGTGAGCCCTCCAAAACCCACCACAAAACCACTGTACCCACATGTAGGTGCCCCCCTTCATCCCTAAGGGCTATGGTAGTGGTGTACACTTGTGGGTTTTGTGGGAGGGGGTTGGGCGCTCAGCACCCAAGGTAAGGGAGCTATGCACCTGGGACCTTTTTCTGAAGTCCACTTCAGTGCCCCCTAGTGTCCTGGCATGTGAGGGGGACCAGTGCACTACGAATGCTGGCTCTTTCCACGACCAAATGGCCTGGATTTGATCGCTTTTGATATGGGCATCCTCAGTTTCCATTATCACCGACAACCGGGGACAACCATCTCAAAAACGACCTAAGGATGACCATCTCTAAGGTCGACCTAAATTTCATGATTTGGGCGTATGCCCATCTTGTTTCAATAATACAGGTTGCCCCGCCCCCTTTATGGGGCTGTCCTGTGAGGATGCCCTCATGAAAACTTGGGCGCCCTGTTCAATTATGCCCCTCCATGGCAGAAAAATGTTGAAGTGTTAGGAACGCCCAGATCCTGCCTTTAACACACCCCTGACACGCTTTGAGAACTTGCCTGGTACATGTAACCTGGGTTAGCCACTGACAGGATACTGGGCTTGATGGACCTTCAGTCTGTCCCAATATGGCAACACTATGTTCTTATAATGGTTAAGCCACTGGTTAAATGTTTATTTTATTTATTTATTTTAGATTTTGCTTACACCTTTTTCAGTAGTAGCTCAATGTGAGTTACATTCAGGTACACTTGATATCTCTCTGTCCCAGGAGGGCTCACAATCCAAGTCTGCACCTGAGGCAATGAAGGGTTAAGTGACTTGCCCAAGATCACAAGGAGCAGCAGCAGGATTTGAACCCGGCCACCTCTGGATTGCAAGACCGGAGTTCTATCCACTAGGCCACTCCTCCATGTTGAGTACTATGCTGCAACAATAACGCTTCCACTGTATGTGGGTTCATAACAGTTAATGGATGACTAGAACCAAGTCCTGCGCTTTTTCAATAATAGCAGCTGCAGCAGCTACACCTCTCAAACAAGAAACTGCTCCTTTAGCCACAGGGTCCAGCTGACAAGAGAAATAAGCAGTGGACCTATTATTGGGGCCCAAAAGTTGAGTCAGGAGCCCAGAAACAACACCCCAGCTTTTGTGAACAAACAGAGTAAAAGGCTTGTTATAATCAGGAAGGCCCAGAAAAGGTGCTGTCATAAGCGCATATTTAAGTCTATGCAATGCAGTCTCTAAATCAGAGATCCAAACAATTTTCTCAGGGGCTTCTTTCACTGTCAAGGCTGCAAAAGGTTTCACTACTTCCCCATAAGCAGGTATTCAGGCATGACAAAACCCTGCCAGGCCAAGCAGAGCTAACATGTATCTTGGAACAGGGATGTGGGAGATGCTTAATAGCCTCTGACCGCTTTGGGGAGAGCTTACAATGTCTAGGGTTCAAAATAAATCCCAGATATTCAACTTCTTGGGAGTTGAACTGCAACTTTTGTAGTGACACTTGTTGACCCTTTTCAGCCAGTTCAGATAGTAAATGATGTCTTACACACACTGAGAGGAGATGGGGAAAGCAAGTAAGACGTCATCTACATACTGAATAAGGGAAGTGCCTGAGTGAAAATTAATACTTGGCAGGTCCTTAGGCAAGGTCTAGGAGAAAACAGTGGGCAAATTTGCATACCCCTGAGGGAGCCTAGTCCAGTAGAGTTACCCCATCCCCCACTCTAATGTGCGGGATGGACCAGGATTGAAAAAAAATGCTGTGTATAAATCTACCAAATATACAAAAGTTATAATTCCCAGTTCAACCTCTGGAAAAACTCAATAAGTATGAGACCAGAGAAAAATCTTTTAGGAGATATCTAAGTGAAGGAATTGACCCAGTGGAACCCAATACAAAACAAATAATGATATATAATATATCTTTTTGATAATAGAGGTGTTCTCAGAGTTGTAAACTCACCCAAGCGTGGGGCCACTAGATTAAGTAGCACCTCTGAGGGTGGATAAGCTTCTCGATCATAGAACTCCTCTTAAGGTATTTTTATATAAATTTTCTTTTAAAACACACCCATGTGCCAATCAAATATTTATAGAGATGTGTCTAATACCTTATCTAACTTAGAGCCTAAATGAGTCAATTCCTACACTTGCTCCAATAAAAACCTCAATGCACATTCAAAATAACATGTGCTTCAATCATATAATACTAGAAAAATACAAAATATAAATTTAGGCACTTAACGTCTTTTGTAGTCCTGACTTGGCATCTTTTTGTCATCCTAAAGAGGTTCCTCGATGATTGTAATCCCTAAAGGTTCATGCAGATTGCACTAAATCCATAAACCATGAGGATAGTCCCATAAAACTTTACCATCCAACAGTGAGAACCTCCCGATACTTTCCACTTCAAGGCGAAATCATAATGAGTTCAACACACATGGGTGTGTTTTAAAAGAAAATGTATATAAAAACTAGTATAAAAGGCCTGTTTCGGTAGGCAATGAAATGGGCGCTAGCAAGGTAATCCCCCCCCCCCCCCCCCCCCCGCGGCGTTTTTCCTGTTTCCCCTGCCCCCACTGCAGCCACCCATCTGGTCTCAGGACTCCCCCCCCACCAACCCTCCTCTGCCCCTGCAGCCACGCATGTGCAGCGGCCCTCCTCTCTCCCTGCTCCCCCTGCAGCCACCCATGTCCAGTGACCCTCCTCTCCCCCTGCCCCCCCTGCAGCGTCCCTTCTGTCTCTTCTGCCCTCCCCTGCAGCCACCCATCTGGTCTCAGGACCCCCTCCCCACCAGGGCCGTGCCAATGCGGTAAGCCAGGTAAGCAATGCAGGGGGGCGCCTGCCTTCGAGGGGCGCTGCTGCCCTGCGGTCCCTGCCTTCCACTCACTTGCAAAATCTTTTAGCTGAAGTTGCGATCGCCCCTGCCCTAAAACCGGAAGTGAAAGCAACAGCATTATTCACTGAGGCAGGCAGGCTCTTCAAGTTATTTTAAAGAATGCAACCAAATTGCTATATATGCTGTGGTTTGTGGCTAATTCCTCACTCAGGGTGAGCTTCAGAGCTTGAACCGCATTCAAATTAAAGACAACCTGAAATTTTAAAAGTGCTAAAAATAAGTTTTAAAAGTATTTGTATTAAATCTAATTGCAGAATTCAGGTGCTGGGACTCTGTACTTGGTTGTCATGTGCTCAGATTTGTTTAAATCGTATGCAAATTAGTCCGTTTTTGGGAGGTTCTCATTTGCATATTTATGAATAAAAAATGATGGAAGTGTTTACAGCCTTAATGTTAGGGCATGGCTCTGATCAAAAGTGTGAAGTTTGGTCCAAAAACGAAGGGTTTATCTAGTGTTTTTCACTAAAAATTCCCATTACAGTGTCTGTATGTTAATCTGCATTCAAATAGAGCTCTCTGATTGGATGATCAGCTTTTGTTAGAAATCTGCCCGGAAGGGAACAGAGTGAGACAGCAACTGACTGTCGGTTTGGCCAAGAGAGACATGCAGCTGTGAGTTCCTGTGTGTGTTGACTGAAATTATAAAAGACTGCCAGATTATGTGGTAAATGAGAAAATATGAATGAAAAGAGGTTGGTGGAGATTGAAGTTTGAGATTTCTCTAGTGAAAAAGGATCTGAATATTTCAGGATTACTTGAAGTTTATGAAGAATAGAAAAGGGTGAATTTCAGTTTAAGAGTGTTTAAATCCTATAAGCTATATAAAGGCTAGGTAGATTTAAGTGACTGTAAGCAAGGAAACCTTAATATTTAATCTGAAATAAATATTTGATCTGAGATAGTTGATCAGAGACAAATGTTTGATCTGAATTATATCCTTTGTTGCAAAGGAGATTAGAAAAAGAATCTTTGGAAACTAAGAGGACTTTGCTCACATTTTGAATTAGCATTCCTATTTTGAGTTGGAAATCTTTGAAGTGTTATGAAAATACATTTTGCTTTAATGAAATTGCTAAACTTTAGAGTCAGAGCCTTATCAATGAGGGATACATACAGTGCTATTTTTTTCCTGAGGTCCAGCTTACTTGCCTGCTCCCTTCTGTTCCTGCTTTGCTAGACGGAGGGGGTGGGGGCGCCAACTGATAGTCTGCAGGGGGGCACCAGAGACCCTAGGCACGGCCCTGCTCCCCACCTCCCCCTTCCCTGCCCCCCCTGCAGCCATCCATGTCCAGCGACCCTCCTCTCCCCCTGCCCCCCCTGCAGCCACCCATTTCTAGTGACCCTCATCTCCCCCTGCCCCCCCTGCAGCGTCCCTTCTGTCTCTTCTGCCCTCCCCTGCAGCCACCCATCTGGTCTCAGGACCCCCTCCCCACCTCCCTCTTCCCTGCCCCCCCCCCCGCAGCCATCCATGTCCAGCGACCCTCCTCTCCCCCTGCAGCCACCCATGTCCAGCGAACCTCCCCTCCCCTTCCCCCTTCAAGCCACCCATGTCCAGCGACCCTCCCCTCCCCTCCCCCCTCAGCACATCACCCGAACCCCTACCCCCCCCAGCGCATCACCCAAGCCCCTACCCCTCCCTCAGGCACATCAACCCCCTCGCCACCCGCAGCCGCCAATACTAACGCTGTCCGGCCGCTGCTGCGTTTCCTGTTGAGCAGCAGCGGCCAGTACAAAAAGAAAAAAAGCCAAAAAAAGATTTTAAACCTGAAACACGGCTCTGTAGACAGCCATCTGGCATTGGCTGTCATCTCTGCAGCCGCTCCTCCTCTCCTCTCTGACATCGCTGCGCTCCTCCGGGGTCTTCCTGCAGGGGCAGTGACGTGGAGGGGAGAGGAGGAGCGGCTGCAGTGACGACTGCCAATGCCAGATGGCTGTCTACGGAGCCGCGTTTCAGGTTAAAAATCTTTTTTTGGCTTTTTTCTTTTTGTACCGTCCGCTGCTGCTCCACAGGAGAAGCAGCAGCGGCTGGACAGCGTTAGTATTGGCGGCTGCGGGTGGCAAGGGAGTTGATGTGCCCGAGGGGGGGTAGGGGTTTTGGTGATGCGCCGGGGGGAGGGTCTTGGGTGATGCGTCGAGGGGGGGTAGGGGCTTGGGTGCTGTGCTGGGGCAGAGGGGCTTGGGTGCTGCGCCGAGGGGGGGCACTGACAGCTGTTTCCCAGGCAGGGGGAGGAGTAGGGAAACGCGTGTTTCCCTACTCCTCCCCCTGCCTGGCTTGCGGTTTTGCAGGGCAGGGGTTTGGGTGTTGCGCCGAGGGGGGGGGGCACTGACAGCTGTTTCCCAGGCAGGGGGAGGAGTAGGGAAACACGCTCCGCGTGTTTCCTTACTCCTCCCTTTGCCTTGGAATCAGCTGTCAGTGACATCACTGACATCAGTGCATTCTAAACTGCCTAGCAGACCACCTCCAAGGGAGCCACGGTACCAGGCACATTAGAACGTTGGAGGTGAGAATTATTATATAGGATACCTTAAGAGGAGTTCTATGATCGAGAAGCTTATCTATCCTCAGAGGTGCTACTTAATCTAGTGGCACCACGCTTGGGTGAGTTTACAACTCTGAGAACACCTCTATTATCAAAAAGATATATTATATATCATTATTTGTTTTGTATTGAGTTCCACTGGGTCAATTCCTTCACTTAGATATCTCCTAAAAGATTTTTCTCTGGTCTCATACTTATTCAGTGTATAAATCTACGACAGAAAAATAGGTGGCTGAGGAGGTAATAATAATAGCAGGGTTTGGCATTACCAGGTGTCTTAGGATCACATAATTATTAATAGCTCTAAGGTCCTGCACAAACCTATATACCAGGAGACTCTCTGGGGACAGCTTGGGATTTTTCACGGGCAATATAGGGGTATTACAGGAAGACTGGCATTCCCTAGGGATCCTTTGGGCCAGATAACTCTCTATAAGGGACCTTAGACCTTCTCTGGACAGAGTATATTGTGGAACTGATGGTGGGGGATCTGACTTAACCTTAATGCGCACAGTCTGCAGACTTGTGGAGTTCCATATCGGTGTGTCCACCCCAGAGTGTCTCAGGTAAATCCCTAAGCTCAGGAGGAATCAAGTGCTTTCCATCAAGAGCAGATGTCAGAACTGCCTGTATATGAGAGAGCTGATCTGAGGGAAAGGATAAAGTCATACCAGCAGGGGTGCAGGTAAGGGTAGCCCCGAACTTACACAGAAGACCCCTTCCCAATAGATTGACAGGAGAGTGTGCTGATAACAAGAAAGAATGCTCAGTGATGAGGGGGCTTAGAGAGATGGTAGCAGGAGAACTAACTGGAACAGCAAAATGTTTTCCCTCTACCCTCATAATAGTTTCTTGACCTACAACTTCCAGACCAGCCTTTTGTGCCAAAATCCCGAGAGAAGAAAGATCTGCACCAGTATCAATCAGACAAGAATATACACAATTTCCCACTTTCACAGGTACATAGGGAGCAGCACTGTCAACATTTAACACTATATTAGAGCACATAAGTACATGATTCTCTGATTCAGTTTCTAGTCATTGCGAACTGTCACTGCAGTCCAGTTGTGGGGCTTGAGGGTGTGCACTGTTCCACTGAGTGTTGTAAGGGTGATTCATAGGTTGTAGTGGGGGGCCCCCTTTTGGTCATACTGGGTACTTGTTTTTCCAGTGTCCAAGTTGCTTGCAGTATCTGCAGCAATCATCCTCCTCAGGACTCTGCTCATAAGGGGTTCTGGCAGTATTAGTTCTATGGTCGGGTGTTCCTGACGTTCTCTGCCCCGGTTTGTCCCACAACCAGCTTCAGGTTGAAATTAAGGGGCTAATGCACAGCAATACCTGGTAAATATGGAGGAGTGGCCTCGTGGTTAGAACACCGGTCTTGCAATCCAGAGGTGGCTGGTTCAAATCCCACTGCTGTTCCTTGTGATCTTGGGCAAGTCACTTAACCCTCTATTGCCTCAGGTACAAACTTAGATTGTGAGCCCTCCTGGGACAGAGGGTCTTAGGAAGGGAGAAGTAGGGAGCACAAACAGGCAGCCTTTGCAACTACCTACCTGTGTCCTTCCTTTCTGACAGCTCCAGAGCAGCCGTAAAATCTAGCTCCAATTTTACTGCTGCTCTGGAGCTGTGCATTGCATGGAATGCTCATTAGAATACTAATGAACTAGTTGTAATACATTTGCATAGGGTTCTCAGTGGCTGCTAACATTTGCTTTAGACTGGCTACAATCAGTCTAAAGCAACCGCTGATAGCACAATAAGCTTTGTGTATGGGGGCTTGAGTGGTTAGGGCAGTAGCCAGAAATTTAGCTTCCTGTTGTTTTAATTTCAGGTTTTTGTTTCTGCTTTCTGTATTTTGGGGCAGCGATCAAATGCATGAACTGTTGGGTCCAGGAATTGAGAAATAGTTTTAGTATTCTAGTCTGGATTATATTTGGTAATATATTTCTTTATATCAGTAGCTGACAGTCCAACAAAAGTAGAAGCTGACACTTGATTGGCTGAGAGATCCATGCCAAATCCATCCCCTTTTTGTTTTATAATCTTTTAAAGTCTGCTGAAAGAATCTTGTGGGTGTTCATTAGAGTCCTGCGCAATGCTCTGTACCTTTAACCAGTCAGTAGTTTTAGGGGTTAGGGGCAGCTCTCTTCATTCCTTCTAAGAGGGTCTCACAGGCTCATCTTAAAGTGGGTAACTCGTTATTGTCCCTATTAGTTATCCAACCAGGATCATTCAAGGGCCAAGCAATCCTATTATTTGTATCTGCTTGCTGCCACTGATTGCCTTGAATTATTATTTCTAGTTTCTTAGCAGAAGTCAGAAGGGCATCCAATAACTGATTCATGTCCACCCATGTGGGGTTATGGGTGTTGATAACAGTCTGGAATTTTCTGCGGACAGCTTCTGGGTCCTCTCTAAACTTTGGGGTAGTCTGTTGCCAGTCTTGGATATCTTGAGGGGTAAACATGTTGGGATAGGCAACGCCATCTCAGGTCAGGCCCGGGAATTGGCAAAAGCACTGAACCTGAAAGGGAAAGAAGTGTGGGCCACTTTGCTGATGGAGACATTGGCTGTGGGTACAACTAGAAATAAGGGATGGAACTGGCAACACCCTAGATAATGCTGGGTTTGGCGCCAGATCCTGTGAAGCTGCAACACGGGAGTGGCAGGGGACTGGGGGGGGGGGGGCAGCAGAGGGACACCATTCCTCTGAATCTGGGAGGAAGATTGAGTATACAGAGGAGGAATGCCTGACCCTTTGTCTGGGTACTCAAAGGAATTGCTATTACTGGGATTTTCAATTCTGCAGCTTCTGCCCATATGTACCAGTAATCTATTTGGTTAAACCGGGAATCCTCCAGTGTTCCTCTCAAATTTTGAATGGTCAATGGATCCTAACTGGGGCCACCGATTGTAACCTGGGGCCAAATTTTCAGACTGAGTTCTTTACATCTTTTCTTGGATAATAATTCAGTTCCAGACAAAACATTACATGCTTTCAGAATTTCCCCAGGGGTTAATCAACAAATACTGGGGGACACTCTCAATTCGGAAAAAGAGTCCTCTCTGCAGTTTTTTTCCACCCTGGAGCAGATAACCTATGGTATTTCTGGGATCAGTGAGAGCCAATCCCATGGGAGGGGGGGCGTGTTTAGAGGTGGAGAGTAGGCGTGCCCTACGCTAATTGGGTAATGTGGGTACTACTACTACTACTTATCATTTCTAAAGCGCTATTAGACATACGCAGCGCTGTACACTTGAACATGAAGAGGCAGTCCCTGCTCGAACCGCCCGCACTGCCCAATTAGCACGGGGTTAGCGCATGAGCCCTTAAAGCCTGGTTAATAGGAGGCAGTAAGAGCACACGTGCTAAATGGGAAATTAGCTCATGGACATTAAGAAGAAAATAGAAATTGCAGCCATTTTGCTGCCATGCTAAAAGTGGCCTCAGTGTGTGGGAAATCCACACTCTAAAAATAGCACAGGCCACTTTTTAGAGCTGCTTAGTAAAAGGGCCCCGTAATTCCTTCCTCCCTTGTCATCACTGCCAAATACCTCTGAAATCAATTGTCCAAATGTGGACTGTTGTCCATTACAAAGGGCACTCCCGTGCTCCCACTAAGCCTTGTGTGGGTATTAGCTATATGAATCCAACTGAGAAACAAATGTTCAATTTAGAAAGGAATGAGTCCATTTAAGTGTGCGAAATTTCAGCAGCTGGCACTTTACCCGTGCATGTGCAGGAAAAGATGCCTGGACGTGAAGTGACCTTAGGGACTCAGGCAGGATCCCTTGCTTTGCCAATACTTCTAACCACAAATGGTACTTTCCTCCCTCAAATGTGCTTGTTTTCTTCCTCTGTCAAGGTTATGCAAGGATTATGTGGTATTTTTGTAATACTTGCAGAAGTAATTTGCAATCAAGTAACTTCTCAACTCACTTCCGCTATCTGTAGTTTTCTTTCCTAGAGCAGGAGGCAGAAAGGATTCTAAAACAGAGAATACTGAAGTTTCTGGATTCTAATGGATTGCAGGACCCGAGGCAGCATGGTTTCATTAGAGACAGGTCATGTCAGACAAACCTGATTAATTTCTTTGACTGGATGACCAGAGATTTCGATAAGGGAGTGCACTACACATGGATGTTAAGATTCTCATAGACTTATTACTGTAAAACCATGATATCTTAGAGTATAACCTTGGCACACCTGAAGACTCTATTATTTTTCTGAAGTCTATTTGAATAAATCACAGATAATTTACTCACAGACAGATGTTCAGAAGTGCTTCTCCAGGGCACAGAGACTCCTTAATCTGAGAGCTGTTGGAGGTGGAGATCTGAGGAGAGGTAGCCTTATTGCAAGGGAGAAAGATAATTGAACAGGTAGAAGTGGTTCAAAGCTGGGTGACTGGAATGTGCGATATCTCATTAGGGAGGAGATATTTTCAAGGTAAAAAACCAAGTTCATTGCAGGGAGTTTCAGCAGGACAGCTGTCTGGGCCAAGATGGTGCATGCCCCATGTCTCTAGCAAGATGGTGAATGCCTCATGGCTCAAGGGACAAAGGGGTGTTGAGGCTTCACACAGGCTCAGGGAGGAGCAGATAGAGACCAATGGGGACAGAGCCTGCCACCGGGTGGCAAGGGAGGTGCTAGAGGATAGCCCTCGATTGAAGGGAAAGGTCATACCTGGCTGCCTCCCCAGGACAGAGATAGTAAGAATGACCAGGAAATGATAGCAGGAAGACAAAAGAGCCAAGCTTGGCAGAGAGAGAGAGGAGGTTTGGGCAGCCTCACAACCAGTGGTAACAGTTCTTATTAAGACAGACAAGTGTGGTTGCATTGCCTGTGAACTACATTACACACAATGCCTTGCTCACATATCTTTGCCGAGGAAACTACAACAGTGAAGGTCCTCAGAAATGAGATTAACAATAAAAGCATTAAACACATTTTAGGATCACTTATAAACTAGTGCAAGGCTGTCAGAGGACAGAACAATGGATACTTAGATTTTAGAAAAGCCTTTATCAAAGTTCTGCATAGGTGACTTATAAATAAACTGAGTGACCTCCATATGAGACTTAAAGTGAATGACCCAGTTAGGAATTGGTGAGTGGAAGGTGACAGAGGATGGTGGTAAATGGAGTTCATTCTGAGGAATGGGACGTTACCAGTGATGTGCAACAATGATCAGTTCTTGGGCCAGTTAACATTTTTGTGAACGATATTACGGAGAGGCTGTCTGGTAATGTTTGCCTCTTTGTGGATGATACCAAAATATGAAATAGGGTTGACATTCCTGATAGTGTGGATAACCTGAAGAGGGGCCTAGCAAAGCTAAAATGGGCTAGAATTTGTCAGCTAAGATTTAATTCTAAAATAATTCAGGGTCATGCATTTGGGCTGAAGCAGTAGTACAGTACAAGGGCTGAAGCACATCTGTGCATGAAAGAACAGCAGGACTTGTGGAGGGGGGTGGTGATTGGATCTGATGATCTTAAGGTGGCCAATCAGATCAATGTCCTTATGGCAAAAGCCAGAAGGCTGCTTAGATGAACAGAGAGAAGAATGACCAGCAGGAAAAAGGAGGTGATAATGCCTCTGTATCAGTGGCGTAGCTACGTGGGGCCTGAGGGGGCCTGGGCCCCCCTAGATTTCAGTCGGGACCCCCCCTCCCGGCGAACCTGCCCCCGCCGCCGCCTACCTTCCGTTTTGCTGGCGGAGGACCCCACTCCCCGCCAGCCGACGTCCTCTCCGACCGTTCTGCTGCAGAGAAAAGTCTTCTTCCTTGCATGCTGACGTCCTGTACGTGCAGGACGTCAGCATGCAAGGAAGAAGACTTTTCTCTGCAGCAGAATGGTCGGAGAGGATGTCGGCTGGCGGGGAGTGGGGTCCCCCGCCAGCAAAACGGAAGGTAGGCGGCGGCGGGGAAGGGTTCACGGCAGGAGGGGGGTCGGCAGAGACGTGGGGGCGACAAAGGCGGCGGGAGGGGGGCGGCGGCGGGGGGGGGGGGCTAAAATGTGCCCCCTCCCCTTGAGCTCTGGACCCCCCTCCCACGGAAGTCTGGCTACGCCCCTGCTCTATATAAGTCTCTGGTGAGACCCCATTTAGAGTACTATGTGCAGTTCTGGAGACCGCACCTTCAAAAAGAAATAAGCAAGATGGAGTTCATTAAGAGGGTAGTTACTTAAATGGTCAGTCGTCTTCATAATAAAGTATATGGGGACAGACTTAAAGGTCTCAATATATATACTTGAACATTAGATTAAAGAAAATCATTATATGCAAGATTTAAAATTTTTAGTGTTGGTTTAGTTTGCAGAAAATCAGGGCGGCTTTAGTATACGCAAGTTATTACGGTTGGAACAAAGATTGATTTTTGAGTGGTGGACATTGGTCCCGCTTGGGTTAAACAAAGAGGTAGAATGGGCGGGACTGTTCACATGATGTACTTCCTCCAGAGTTTACAATCAGAGTAACAAGGTTATACTCGGCACGGCATCGGGTGGAACAGAGGCGCCATTTTCTCCTGCAGCCAGTTAAGGTTCTTCCAGGACTTGGCAAACGTATTTAGAGATTGGTTCTTTATATGGTAAGAATTAGTAAATAGTGGTATAGGAGCAAGTAGGTTATAGTACAAGTTATTAGAAATTCTCTGATGTCCTCACTGAATTGTTGTTTTGTAGTCACACAATCCCTGATGATGCGGACAGCGAAACACAAATTATTTGTAGGGTGTGACACATGGTTGGAGCTATACTAATCAGCGTGTGGACAGAACTGAGAACTGGAGAGAGGATATTTTGGAGAACGATTCAAAGACCATATAAGAGAGAGATCGTTATTGTGTTGGGATTTTTGACAAGTTTTAAACACAGGCATTGAATGCTGTGAGAGACACATGTAAAATCAGTGCAAAAAATGAAGTGATATTTCCTTCCCTTATGCTACTGAAGACTTTAATAGAGGAGGACATTCTATTTGACATCGGCAGACTGAGCAAAATATAGCATTTTTGCCGATATTCTAATATTTTAAAGTTATTTAATAAAGTTGTGATAAATACAGTGAAATTTTGATGATATTAAAGGGTGGTTGCTGGTTGTAACCATAGTGAAATAGTGATACTCAGAGGAAGGTATAATATATGTACTTTGCAAGAAAGGTGGGAGATATGATAGAGACATTTAAATACCTCCATGGCATAAATGCACAGGAGAAAAGTCTTTTTCAATTGAAAGGAATCTGTGAAATGAAAGGGCATATGATTTAGGTGAAAGTGGAAAGACTCAGGAGTAATCTAAAGAAATATTTATTTATTTGTTGCATTTATATCCCACATTTTCCCACCTCTTTGTAGGCTCAATGAATAGTGGGAATACATGAGGAAGTATACATTTAGTATTCGCAGAAGTGTTTTGGGTACATGATAATGAAATAACATGGTAGTATCTCTTTACGGAAAGGGTAACGGATGTGTGGAACAGCCTCCTGATGGAAGTGGCAGGGACGAAGAATTCATCTGAATTCAAGAAAGCATGGGCCAAGCCTAGAAGATCTCTAAGGGAAATGAAGGGATAGTAGACAGTATAGATAGGCAGACTGGATAGGTCATATAATTTTTATCTGCCATCATTTTCTATTTTTCTCTGTTTTTGTGTTTCTATATTTAGTGTATACAAGGGTTTTTTGGTCCCCTTTTTCCAAAATATTTATGTCAATATGAGGAGTTGTTAGTGAAGGGGAAGGCACTGTGTACTTTTTAAGAAGCCTTTATTATTATTCTGCTAGGCAAGCCTAACAGGGATCTAAATGACTACACAAATTACCACCCAGTGGCGTTCCGAGGGGCGCTGACACCCGTGGCGGATCGCCGATGCGCCCTGCCCCCCCCGTGCAGCACAACCCCCCCGGCGAAGGGACACCCCCCCGGGTACATGCTGCTGGGGGGGTGCCGCGCACCGGTCAGTGCCGTTGGTTTCCATGCTCCCTCTGCCCTGGAACAGGTTACTTCCTGTTCCGGGGCAGAGGGAGCATGGAAACCAACGACGCTGACCGGCGCGCAGCACCCCCTCAGTGGCGTGCACCTGGGGCGGACCGCCCCCACCGCCCCCCCTTGGTATGCTACTGTTACCACCCAACTTTTTAATCTACTACTACTACTATTTAGCATTTCTATAGCGCTACAAAGCGTACGCAGCACTGCACAAACATAGAAGAAAGACAGTCCCTGCTCAAAGAGCTTACAATCTAGTAGACAAAAAATAAAGTAAACAAATCAATTAATGTGTAGAGGAAAGAGGAGAGGAGAGAAGGTGGAGGCGAGTGGATACAAGTGGTTACGAGTCAAAAGCAATGTTAAAGAGGTGGGCTTTCAATCTAGATTTAAAGATGGTCAAGGATGGGGCAAGACATAGGGGCTCAGGAAGTCTATTCCAGGCATAGGGCGCAGCAAGACAGAAGGAGCGAAGTCTGAAGTTGGCAGTAGCGGAGAAGGGAACAGATAAGAAGGATTTATCCATGGAACGGAGTGCACATGAAGGGGCATAGGGAAGGACGAGTGTGGAGAGATACTGGGGAGCAGCAGAGTAGTACATGTATAGGTTAGTAGAAGAAATTTGAACGAAAACGGATAGGGAGCCAGTGTAGCGACTTGAGGAGAGGGGTAGTATGAGAAAAGCGACCCTGGCGGAAGACGAGATGGGCAACAGAGTTTTGAACTGACTGGAGAGGGGAGAGGTGACTAAGTGGGAGGCCAGCAAGAAGCAGATTGCAGTAGTCCAAACGAAAGGTGACAAGGGTGTGGATGAGGGTTTTGGTAGAGTGCTCAGAAAGAAAGGGGCGGATTTTACGGATGTTGTAAAGAAAGAAACGACAGGTCTTTGCGATCTGCTGGATATGAGCAGAGAAGGAGAGAGAAGAGTCAAAGTTAACCCCAATCTACTACTACTACTACTACTATTTAACATTTCTTTGATTCCAAAATTTATACTAAGGTATTAACCATGTGCCTTTCTATATATTTTTAACCTTCTGTACTCTGAGCAGAGCCCCCGAGTGCATGAAACAATATGCTCACAGGCTCTGAACGCAACTAGCATGCAAATGCATGCAAAACAGGGCTCTTAGTGCAAGTAGCATGCAAATGCATGCTAAACCTATTCCTTCCCAATGATCAGCATCCAGCACGCCAAACATTGGCCTGCTGGCTGCGGCAAACCCTACACCAGCTCAGAGCTGGTGTTAGGGTTTGCAGACCAATGGGGAGGAATAGTGAGCCCTGTCCAGCATGCATTTGCATGCTAGCAGGCCCCCATTCCCCCCCCCAATGCAGCAGCCCGCACCCCCTGCAGGAGCAGAAACCCTGACTCAACACCTTCTTCCAGTGACATGGGGGCTGGAGGTCCAGCGAACCTCCATTCCCCCTGACCCCCTCCCCCGACATAGGTGAAGCCCCACCCAGCGCATCCCAGGATGCACTGGGTAGGGCTGGGCACTGCCATTTTTGAGGTGTCGCTGATCAAAGAGGAGGGAGGCCACCTCCACCAGGGGTAGGGGGTGGGGCAGGGCTGCTAGGACCACCAAGGGTGGGGTGGAGAGGGGATCAACTCATGGCCCACAGGGCCACCAGGGATCCCAGGGGGGTTAGGGGGGCTGGAGACCCATTGGATCTCCAGCCCCCCATGTCGCTTGACTCAGGGTTGGAGTACTTGGGGGGTCTCGTGGTCCCATGGACCTCCAGCCCCTATGTACAGGTCTGGGCTTTTGACAGCCTAGACCTGTCAAACAAGTGCAGGAGGATTGTGACCAAGTGCATGCTCAGGCACAATCCTCCCGCACTTTTACCCTATGATCAAAATGAATAGCGTGCTTAAATTTGCATGGTATTATCTCTGATCATAGGGGAGGTAAAGCCCCGTGCTGTTCCAGCTCTATTTTTAGAGCGCTGTTTGGAACAGTGTGAGGCTATTGATCATCTGCCCATCAGTGGGAGATAACTGATCATCTCCTGCTGAATATTGCTGGTTAGGTGCTAAAATGCTTTTTAACCAGTCAGCAGCTGTTCCAGACTACTTACATAACGCTGAATATGGGGGTGGGGGTGGGGGGGAGTCTGGGAACTGCTCTGACATTTTTGTATGCTGACAGACTACTTTGCAATGCATTCTATTTGTTTCTCATGTCTATTATTTATGTTCTTGATTTAATTTTTACTGTTTTTTTCTGATTTTTTTTGTTGAAAACCAATAAAACTTATTGAACTCAAAATCAATGAGGACTCAGGCTTTTCCGTAATCTATATTCAGTTTAACATTATCAACTCAAGATATTAAAGAAGTCTCTGTCTATATTATAACGATGGCAAAAGCCAGGCTGGTATGGATCTGAATAACTGTTGATTTTTAAGTGAGCTCCTTCTATTTGCTTAGCCCTGCCCATTCAATCAACCTTGCCAGGAATGGGATGCTCACTACCATCTGCTAATTTTCAACCAGAATAGTGTCCAGAGATGTCCAGAAAAGCTTCTTCACCAGGAATAAATAAATAATTTGCATGCAATGTTTACTTAATGGAGAAACTAACAGCAATTTGTAAGATTAAACAGCTTAATTCAGCTCAACCCAGAAACCACTCTTTTACTTCTCAGACAGGAAAGGAAAGGAAAAGGAATTGTCTGCTGGTTAGAGCAATGGGCCAAGAGCCAAAGAAGCCAAATCCTTCCTCTCTCAAAGGCCATAAGTACATAAGTATTGCCATACTGGGACAGACCAAAGGTCTATCAAGCCCAGCATCCTGTTTCCAACAGTGGCCAATCCAGGTCACAAATACCTGGCAAATATCCCCCAAAAAGTACAAAACATTTTATGCTGCTTATCCCAGAAATATTTTCCACAAGTCCAATTTAATAATGGTCTATGGACTTTTCCTTTAGGAAGCCATCCAAACCTTTTTTAAACTCTGCTAAGCTAACCGCCTTTACCACATTTTCTGGCAACAAATTCCAGAGTTTAATTACACGTTGAGTGAAGAAAAATGTTCTGAGATTCATTTTAAATTTACTACTTTGTAGCTTCATCGCAAAATACTAGGACTAGGGGGCATGCGATGAAACTACAGTGTAGTAAATTTAAAACAAATCGGAGAACATTTTTCTTCACCCAACGCGTAATTAAACTCTGGAATTCATTGCCGGAGAACGTGTTGAAGGCAGTTAGCTTTGCAGAGTTTAAAAGGGGGTTAGACAGTTTCCTAAAGGACAAGTCCATAAACCGCTACTAAATGGACTTGGGAAAAATCCACAATTCCGGGAATAACATGTATAGAATGTTTGTATGTTTGGGAAGCTTGCCAGGTGCCCTTGGCCTGCATTGGCTGCTGTCATGGACAGGATGCTGGGCTCGATGGACCCTTGGTCTTTTCCCAGTGTGGCATTACTTATGTACTTATATAGCGAAGACAGGACTAGGGTGTGCTTAACACATGGGCGTCCTCGGCCGATAATGGAAAAAAGAAGGGCGTCCCTCATGAACAGTTGGCTGACTTTACTTGGTCCTTTTGTTTTTACGACCAAGCCACAAAAATGTGCCCACACTGACCAGATGACCACTGGAGGGAATCGGGGATGACCTCCCCCTACTCCCCCAGTGGTCACTCCCACCCTAAAAAAAATGTTAAAATATTTTTTCCAGCCTCTATGCCAGCCTCAAATATCATACCCAGCTCCATGACAGCAGTATGCAAGTCCCTGGAGCAGTTTTAGTGGGTACTGCTGTGCACTTCAGGCAGGCGGACCCAGGCCCCTCCCCCCTACCTGTTAAACTTGTGGTGGAAAATGTGAGCCCTCCAATACTCACCAGAAACCCACTGTACCCACATCTAGATGCCCCTTCATCCCGTAAGGGCTATAGTAGTGGTGTACAGTTGTGGGTAGTGGGTTTTGGGGGCTCAGCACACAAGGTAAGGGAGCTATGCACCTGGGAGTTTTTTCTGAAGTCCACTGCAGTGCCCCCTAGGGTGCCCGGTTGGTGTCCTGGCATGTCAGGGGGACCAGTGCACTATGAATGCTGGCTCCTCCCATGACCAAAGGGCTTGGATTTAGTCGTTTCTGAGATGGGCGTCCTCAGGTTCCATTATCGCCGAAAATCGGGGACGACCATCTCTAGGGACGACCATCTCTAAGGTCGACCTAAATGAGGAGATTTGGGTGTCCCTGACCGTATTATCGAAACGAAAGATGGCCGCCCATCTTCTTTCGATAATACGGGTTTCTCTGCCCCCTCGTGGGGACGTCCTGCGAGGACGCCCTCAGGAAAACTTGGGCGCCCCATTCGATTATGCCCCTCCATGTATACACTGAGAGATCAACCCCCAGACAGTCCTCAGCTGTTTAGGCTGAGCCTGGTAAAAGATATATTATGTCTCACAGAGCTAGGCTAAAAAAAAAAAAACACCTGTTGGGCACATGGATGCTTCCAAACACTTCTCAAAATATATTGGCAATAGGACTTCAACTCATTTATGTATAAATGAAGTGTAATCTATAAAAATTCTTGAAAAGGAAAAAAAGCCTCAGTTCTCACTCCTCCATTCTTGCTTTTTTATAAAAGGTAAAAGGATCTGTAGCGGGTTTGAACTGTATACCAACATATAAAAAAACGTTTTCAGAAAAGAATCTTAAAACTTCATTTATTTTCAATCAAAGAGACCAGAACATTGTGACTTCAAAATAAGAAAAATAATCACCAAAGGCAAACTTAGCTTTAGTGATGGAATGCTCTTCAGCTTGTAAACATTCAATCACATCAACTGTGGCCAGAGTTTCACCAAAAACGCTGTATCAAGACGTGTCAGAAAAAAACCTTTATCAGCATTAGAATGCACCTACTTCTCTGTGTCCTGCGGCTCCCTGTTGACATACAGACCCTCAATACCATTTTGGAGCTGATGGCGTCTGCTCAAGGTTCATAGTGCTTGGGGCACCAACCCCTTAAAAGTCACAGCACCTATGATCTGGCACATTTGGTCAGTGTGTATGCCTTATAGCAGTGATTCTCAATCAAGTCCTCAGGGCACACCCAGGAAGTCAGGTTTTCCGAGTATCCACAATGAGTATGCATGAGATAGATCTCAAGCACTGCCTCCATTGTATGGAAATGTATCTCATGTGTATTCAATCTAGAGATCCCGAAAACTCGACTGACTGGGTGTGTCCCGAGGACTGGGTTGAGAACCTCTGCCTTATAGGCTTCACCCAAAATCAGAAGCCCCATAAGGAAATATGCCAATCAAGAGGTTCTTTGATTGCTATAACCTGTTACATAGATCTCTGTGTGGCCTTCTTTTATCCCATATTGCTCTTATAAGTAATTGAAAAATATGAATTTTATATGTTGGTATAATCTGTGTATAGTTTTTATTATTTCCACATGAGGGCAATGTTCACATGTAAAAATGCCACAAGAAAGTGTGATTTAAAGCTAAGGCATACAGTTTTAGTGACATATAGAAAGCAGATAGGACCCATGGGTTGGGAAGAAGATTTAGACTATCGGCCTCTGTGTTTTCCGAGCACCTACTTTTATGCATATATAGTCTGTATAGATAATCTGTATGTCAGCCCTGGTCTTTTAGGGTCACTCTAGATGATCCCCAGTGTTCTTTTCAGAGCATGAGAGGGGGTCAAGTACTTAATATTTGTTTTCTGGAGCGGGAGCCAGGACTGAAAACTTCTCCAGGAGGTTGAAAAGGGCTGTTATAGTTCACACACAGTTTACACACTCTCCTTCTTGAATAACTGAGACCTCATAGATGTGCTCTGAACCACTTTTTTGTTTTATTAATATACTTCAGTTTAAGTCGAACAGGTATTTCTTCAGCAGAAGCAGGTAATAAACTTATTTACAAGTACAGAAGCTCCAACTCCACAATGCAGACAATCTCTTTAACTCCACAGAGAATCTCTAGCGTACCTAGGGCGGGGAGGTGGAGTGGTCTCCCCCGGGAGCCGGCAGCAAGGGGATGCACAGAGCAGACAAGCCACTGTTGACTCTGCCAGTCCCCTGTCCTGGAACAGGATGTTGATGCCAGAGGGCGCAGGGGACTGGCAGAGCAGACAGCCAAGTGCCTGCTCTGTATACCCCTTGCTTGGAGGAGAGGGTGTGGCGTGCTCTGCCCAAGGGGGGGGGGGGGCGGTGCTCAGCCCAGGTGCCATATAAGGTAGGTACACCACTGCAGAGAACTTTGACTGCTTTTCATAGATCACATCTCTTCTCATAAATACCTATAGTAGCAGTGCTGATTATAATAAGGGAACCACACTCATGTGATTTTTATTATCTGTGTTGTGTACCTGGGACTCTGTAGATGGTTAGACTCCTGATGGCCAGAGATGAGCTGGGATCTTCTGGGATGGGCAGGGCACTGTTGAGGTGGTGTGAGGTTTCCTTTCCTCAGCCCTGGGTAAAATACTTAGCTGGTTGCCAAGCCAGTAAAAATAGTAAAATAAAGCAGCTTTCTTCTCCTAATTCTATTAAGTGAGTAGGGCTTCTCCAATTCCCCTTGTTTACCCAGACTGCAGGAGATTATCTGTGTGATGACTGAAACCTGACAGTCTTAATTATATTGTCAACTATTTTAAAGATTCACCATGAGGTAGAACCCAGCTAACAATTGTTGTGGCTGCTGCTGGCTATTAAGGCCTTAAGGTTTGAATTTTGATTCAGGCTTTATAGCCCTGCAAAATTTCCTCAAGAAAAACTCCTCCTTTCATTATAATAAGTGACTTCTTTATTCCTCCCTCCCAATAGGAAAAGGAAAGGGAAGATAGAAAATCAGAGCTATAATTTTACCAGTGACAGGTGATATCACTGCATTCACTGTTTGTTCTCTAATTGACTGTGTCTGCAAGGATTTTTCCAGCACTAAGAATTGTGTAGAACAGGCTTGTCTAACCTATGGCACACAGGCCAGAACCCGTCTGTCACGAAACGCCTAGCCACCCGACTGGAGCTACACTGTGATCACTTAGAGGGTCTATCCCCACCTGCCACTTGTGCTCTACACTAGCACCCCCTCCCACTGACTGGGCAAACCGACTCTCAAATTATTCCGAGTTATTCCTAGGTTACTGGGGCCAAACTCCCAGTGTTCCACAGTTCCTAGAAAACACTCACAGGCACAACAAACAAATCACCAGGATTTTTAGTCAGTCCAGACAAGCAGAGGCAATAAACTAAAAATGTTTATTGTCACGACATGTTAGAACAATGAACAGAAAAGGTGCACTTAGCAAACAATAACAAGTAACTGAAATATGGATCAATTATAACACTATCTAAACATTTGTTTACTATCTAAATAGTAGCTGGGGAGTTCAGTACATATAGCTGCTCACAGGTTATCAAATATAACTGTTCATAGGGTCTCAACAAAGAGATCTTTCTCTCTCTTCTCCCTGGCTAAGACTGGAGAAAAAGGCAATACATCCTAGCTGAATTTGAGCTCCTGGGCCAATCAGAGCCCAGAACATTATTTTTTAAAAGTAGCTGGCCACATCACTGCAGTTTAACATTTTCTCTGTGTTAAACTAAATAAGGAACAGTCATTTCTCTATAACAGCTTTAAACATAAACATTCACCACCTGCTGGCCAAACTAGAGAAATACACTTTATGAAATATTTTTGTAATTCATATGCTGGAAAATTCACCATTTCGCCACAACGTCCCACCAAGTGCTTTTTTCTGGCCCTCAGAAGCTTGGTAATGCTTAGGGTGCTTACAGTGGGATTTCTGCTTTCCTACCGCTACTCAGCTCTCTGTAAGCATGAGCTGCGCAGTGCCAGAAGTTCGAGACTTGAACTCACTAAATCAACCCAAACCTGCAGTGCCTCATGGCTCAAGCTTACAGAGAGCCAGGTCATGATGGGAAGGTGGGAATTCTGCTGTTTCTTCTACAGCTGAAGCCAGGTGAGGGGAAAGAAGCTGAGTAAAGGCTGGGTAAGGGGGAGGTTACATGAGCCAGAGACCCTTGGTGAAGACTTTGGGGGGGTGGGTTACATGAGCAAGAAAGACGGTAAAATCTGGAGAGGGGATGATGCAAAGTTTTATTTTGCCACTATTTGACAAAACATGTTTGCGTGTTTTGGCCCTCTGAGTGTTACAAAATATAAAATGTGGCCCCTGATAGAAAAAGGTTGGACAAGCCTGGTGTAGGAAAACCCCACAGGCTACATGTAGAAAGGTTACAAATGCCTAATTGAGCATACAAAATACTGTTCTATGTGCTTAACGCCCCACAGAGGTAGTTTTACAACTAGGTGGATAGTTGAAGGCAGCCAAAACATGAGTTTGATAAATATGTTTTTTGAAGAAAAGTAGGCACCAATTTTTCTTTATAAACTACTAGAATAAGTGGCCAGAAGCATGCTTTCATGTAAGTTACAATCATTTAAACCAGCATTAGGCATGGTGTAAACACCTACATCTAGCAAGAATGCGCATAAACCAGTGGTGCAGCTCCAGGTGAGCCTGGGTGGGCACAGGCCCACCAAGTTTGGTGGCCAAAGAGGTTCCCAAAGCACCTCAGTGGTGGCCTCCTTGATCCTCTGTCTCCCTTTCCTCTACCCCCAAATCCAACCCCTGCCCACAGCCTGGAAACTCCCCCCTCTTTGGACCCCCTTCCTCTTCCCACTCCACTTGAGAACCACCAGCAGCAGCAGCAATAGCAATTTATATCTGTTGCCTGCACCAGCCCCACAGGCTTCCTTCTGACACATTCCACCAGAGAAGAAACAGGAAGTGACATCACAAAGGCATGATGCAGAAGAGGGAAGACTGCAGGGCCGATGCAAACCAAGGAGGTTAGATTGAGAACAGCAGATGGCATGATGTCAAAAAGTTGAAAAGTTGATTTGTTTAATCTCTGTTTCCCCTCTCCCGCACAGTTGTCATCCCATTCACTCAAAACAAAGCAAACAAACCTTTGAGCTGCTGCATCTATGTTGTCATTCTTTATTGTTGGTAGCATTTTTATTTAATCTCACTTATAGTTTCAAACATGCTAGCTTATGCAGCATATGGATTTACACAGAGGAAGCATAATAACGGAATAACTTTTCATAGGTAAATTATAAATCATAATCAGTATGTCATTTGGAAGGGCTGGTTATAGGGAAACCCTAGCACATGTTATATTCATGCAGAAATTCTTTTTTTTCCTGGTAAAGGGCTACTAAAACAGATGTTATGATATGAGAAGTAGGTACTCAACATTCAGTGTGTCTATTTATTTACTTATTTATGATATTTATGTTCCACATTAAACATGAATTAGGTTGAAACCTGGGAAGAGAAATATGGTTTGTGAGAACTTGATCCTTTTGTTTTGTGGAATGCAGTGGTATATTATAAAAATGAACTTAATATTGTGTATTATTACTATTTAAACGAGAGATATTGAATAACTAGTAAAAAAGCCCCGTTTCTGATGCAAATGAAATGGGGGCTAGCAAGGTTTTCTTCTGTGTGCATGTAGGAGTGTGTTTGTCCCTGCCCTCTGCCCTCTCTCCCTTCCCCTGTGCTGTGTGTCCCCTCTGCTCTCTGTCCCCTCCCCCCTCGGAGTCGAGTCCTTCAGTGTTAAGCTTCCTGCTGTGCTGTGTTTGTGTTACAGAGATAGTGAGGGCTTCTGCCCTCTCTCCCCTCCCCCCTCTGAGTCCTTCACTGTTACAGAGAGAGCGATTTGATTTCGTGCTTTGCTGTGTTTTCCTTCACTGTTTGTGTTACAGAGAGAGCGAGGGCGAGGCAGACACTCATGGGGAAACCGGATATCTCTCCCCCTTCACACTTCCGGCTGGAGGCTTCATTTAGAACGTTGGTGGTGCCTTTTATATATAGAGATGAGGGCAGAGCTACCTTCATACAGAAGTCCAGAGTCAGTATAAATGTGCCATCATTTTCCAGTTCTGTGATATATATGTATTTCTTCTTCAAGTATGTTTGGTTTTAAAAGGCATTTTTTTTTGTGTGTGGGGGGGGGGGGGGGGGGGTTAATCTCTGTCTCCTGGCTGTGTGTTTGTGTATAGATGAGTCCCAGGAATAATGATGGCTAAGGGAAAGCAGCAGTAGAACACTTGGAGCTGAATGACGTTTATGTTCTCCAAATGGTGATGCATAGCTTGATGGCCTTGTTATAAGGCCAGAGTAAATCATTTCGAAGCTTCTTGTTTAAAATTAACCAAGAAGGAACAAATCTGGTGGAGGGGAAATCAATCAACATGAATTCAGCAAACAAAATCTAGCCTTAAAACTGGTTGATATTCAGCAGAAGTTAACCAAGTCAACATCAAGCTTCCTAATTTGATTTGATAACAGCATTTTCTCAGTTATTACCCAAACACAAACACAATTATAATGTAAATTAATAAGTTTTGGATGTTACTGAATTCTATTATTCTGTTTCACTGTATTTCAAGTCATCACAAGGACAAAATATAAGAAAACTGATGGACTGCATTAGGAGCTTATAGCCCATTTAGTTATGCTTAAACAAATGAGAGATCTGCATAAAAGAAAATATTTATTTTTATTAATTTGACTTATGAAAACCATGTGTCCCTGAAACATGCTCAAAAACAGAATAATCCATTTGTACAAAAGTGATGAGGTGTTTTGTTTCATTTGTACCCCACGCTTTCCCACTCATGGCAGGCTCTATGTGGCAGGCAATGGAGGGTTAAGTGACTTGCCCAGAGTCACAAGGAGCTGCCTGTGCCGGGAATCAAACTCAGTTCCCCAGGACCAAAGTCCACCACCCTAACCACTAGGCCGATGTGATTCCATGTGCCCCAATGAAAGGAGAGTTTAATTTTACTTCCAATCTTTATAACACCAGTTTTCCCAAGGCAGATTACAACAACAGTTAAGATGAGCCCATTAGTACAGAGGATATCCTCACTGAACTTTGGCCATGTATTATTGTATTGTATAGAACAGTGTGGAAAAATTAGCTCAAAATACAGCCTTTATTAGTGCTGTTTTTACCAGCTACAATAATTTTTTTAACTGTTTTATTGATATTCAATTTTATTTCATGATATTTATATCTAATTTTGGGAAGAATTAAATTAAATTAATAAATAAATTAAAAAGATGTCAAATAAGTAAAAAACAAACAAACAAACAAACAAACCTTTTGCCCTCCACCTTTTAAAGCACTGCTTATCCAAATGGAACTGCTTTGACTTTTTACAGACCACACATAGGCAGTCCGGTACTTCTAACAATCTTTGGCTATTGTATTGGGTGAAGGAAAATGGCGGCAAGCTCTGCCTAGTGCCTACTGGCTCCAACCCATATAATGGGCTAGATAGGCTCACTCAATCTCCTATTCTCAATCTAATCTCCTTGATGCAAATAGCAGATGTGAATTGCTGCTGCTGCTGCCACCAGCAGTTCTCAGGTACAGCAGGGAGGGGAGGGGTTCAGAGAGAGGAGGAGTTGCTAGGCCATGGGCAGGGGAGAGGCAGATGCTAGATCTAGAGATGGAGGAGAGGGAAAGAGTGCAGGACAAAAGGCAGGCAGGTGGGTGGAGTTTTGGAAGGGCCCACCCATGTTTAGTCTGGGCCCACCCAAAATGGCAGATCTGACTACACCTCTGGCATAAACTATGGTATTTTATAATTTACATGTGTACATGTACACTCTCTGCCCATGTGCACACCCAAGTAAAAATGTATTTAATGCAGAGAAAACATGCATTTTTATTCTAGCTGGTATTTTATGAAGCCATTTATACTCATTCTTTCCACCTTAAACTCGGCAGCTCCTTATAAAATTACCCCCATTATGGCAATTTTGTACCCATCGTAATTGGACTCATTATTATATTTGTCAAGCATAACTTTTGAAACTAATGGAGCAATATTTAAACTTCACAATCAATATTCCATCTTATACCAGGATAATCAGTGCTAGCCACTACTCAAATATCAGCATCGAATATCCAAGTGCCACCATTATCAAGACAATTATGGCAATTATTTATTTCTTTCACCATTATTTGATATACTGCCAATTAAATAATATTTAAGCAATTCACAATATCAGAGGAAAAGAATGAAAGGAATGGGATAATAGAGAGACACAAAAAGGGGGCTTAAGTTACAATTGCTATAAAAATATTCAGCACATTACCTATGGTGGACAAGATACAACCAAAGAATTAAGGTGCAAAAGGTGAGAAGGGTAGCGAAGATAACAGAAGAGACAGTGAAGATTATAGTAGAGAATGACACGGGGACAACGTTTGTCCCCATCCCTGCCCCGTCCCCATGGGTTCTGTCTTTGTCCCCACCCAGTCCACGCAGGCCCTGTCTTTGTCCCCACAGGTTCTGTCCTCATCCCCACCCCATCAGCTCTGTCCTCATCTGCAGAAGCCTCGATTTTATATTTAAACATTTTTATTAAAGTATAAAAAGGAACAGTGTATTGTGCAACTGTTGTGTATAAATTACAAATAGAAAGCAATAATAAACAATGAGCAGCTATAATAACCCTCCTCCCCACCACCACCCTTCCAATCCCCGAAATAGCTGATTGCTGCCCCAAGGAATCCTAATATACCCTGTTTAAATGTCCAGGGGCATAAAATACAACCCGTTCTGTATGCCCTAGAAGGGGAAAAATATGCCCTATGAAGAACTGTTATGATTTTTTAATCTGTGGATGAATAAGAAGTCATCAACAATCTCAGGATTCAATCTAGCTCTCCTGTCTTTCACGGTCCTTCCTGCAATAGAAGATGTGCTGGTAGCAGGATGTACAGGATCCCTCATGAAAATTTTGCTAGTTGTGGCTAGCATGTTTGCTTGTTTTTCAAAAAAATCAAAATATTGTTGTAGGCATCTCTCAAACATAAATAACAGTCCAGTCCATTAACAGGCTTCAAAGTAGAAAATGACATGCCATCCCATTCCCGCCCCATCCCCATGGGATCTGTCCTCGTCCCTGCCCCATCCCCGTGGGATCTGTCCCTGTCCTCATCCCCGTGTCATTCTCTAGATTATAGAACACCACCCAGGAACATCAGAAAACATGACCCAAAGCCAAGGCCGGAAAGTACAAAGAGTTTTTGCTACATGTTGTCTATGTCTGAATAACTGTTGGCACAGCCCAGGTTGCAAACGTCCACACCTGCATTCAAGACAATCTCTGCCCTGTACGCTAGTATTTTATAAAGACATATGTAACACCTGCATGTCTTTATAAAATAATGCCTAAGTAGGCTTCCACATGGCCTCTTAACCTAGAGGCCTGCAATTAGCTTACAGTAGGTAGTATCAAGTTCTTGAGGTAAGACCATCAATAGCTGTGAGACCAAACTAGTCCTCTCTTTGCCCAGTTAGGTATGTGGGTACTGGCACTGAATATCAGACAGCACCCACATAACTTCTGGGCCCATCAATTTTACAGATAGTCAGTATTGGTACCTGGACATGGTCTGAAATTGAATATCCTGGTCAAACTTAGCTGGCAGTGGTCAGCACTTAAAAAAATGCTGACTGCCGCTGGCTGAATATTGACTCAAATGTAAAAGTTTGGACAATGCTCTCAAGTAAAAATACAAGTTTAAGTGAACTGAGGAAGAAAGATGAGTAGTATCTAGGTTGTTAAATGCTAGTACCATTCCCTTTTTTAATATGGTCCATAATGAAGGGTGAAATATAGAAGTACAGAAGGTGATAGCTGACAAGGACCACCCAATCTGTCCAGTGTCTTTTCAATATGTCATGTCACATGAGTCACTTCTTAAGGTTTTTGTTTCTGAGAGAGCACCATCCTGTTCCATTTTCTACTCCACAACTTTATAAAGGCTTATGCCCTGAGTGATTCACACCTCATACAGCATGGCAGTCTGTGCTGGAAGTATTGGACTTGCTCTTGAGAGAGGTCTGTGTATGTTCTTCACTGAAAGCATTCTCAAACACCGCCAGAATGGATGTCCTGAGCTTCTCCTTGAAGTCCTTGCCAATGAAAACATAGAGGATGGGATTGACACAGCTGTTAAGAAAGGCCAAGCTGGATGCTAAAGGGGTCCCGTATTTGACTACTTGTCTTAAGTGAGGAGCTGCTGATGCACTTGCCAAATTCAAGAAAGAGAAAATATGGTAGGGCAACCAACAGAGGAAAAATGACACAATGACAGCTATAATGATTTTGAACGGCCTGCTGGAATTAGTCAGTTGATTTCTCAGTACCTTCATAGCAATAACTGTGTAACAAATAACAATGACCACAAATGGAATTAAAAAACCAAGAACAAATCTAATGATAACCATGATTCTGAATCTTGTTTCCATGATATCATTGGATGTACTAGACAAGGCAAAGTTATAATAGCAATTAATGATGTTTTTGTTTTTCGAATCTGGGCCAATGTCACGGAAAACAGCATAGGGAATGCTCATGACAAGAGCACAGAACCAAGGTGCCAGAACAATTATACAGGCTATCCTAGTGTTTCTATGATTCTGGGACCACACAGGAAAGATAACTGATATGCAACGGTCAATGCTGATGATCATAAGGATGAAAACACTGGCAAACAAGTTGAGGAAAGCCACAAAGCTGTTCAGTTTGCACAAGAGCAACCCAAAGGGCCAGTGAAAGTCCAGTGCAGTGTATGCAATGCTAAGGGGGAGGAAGAAGGTGAAGATGAAATCAGCGATGGCCAAGTTCAAGAACCACACGGTGTTTACTGTCATTTTCATTTTGAAAAGGGTGATCCAGATAACCAGGCCGTTCCCCGTCACCCCCAAGAGAAAGGCAACACTGTAGAACACCATGGCCACAATATGCAAGGACCATATGCTGCTTGAGTTCTGTTCATTTTCTTCAGGTTCAAAAGTATAGTAATAATATTCATAATCAATTGTATTGGCTGTTGAATTTCTAGATTCGAGTGCATAGGTGGAGTTTTCCATCCTTAGTGGAACCCAAGGAGATTCCTGAAAGATGCAAGCACAAAGGGCGAATTAGTAATCAAGATTGGATAATACAAGAGTTCCAAACATACCTCAGTCAAAGACTGCCTAAGATGTCAGCTTGTTCTTGGACATCCTAGCCAGATACCAATCTCTCACAGATTTGCAGTTAGGGGGCATCGACTAGCCTCTCTGCCATTTTGGATAAGAACAATCTAGAATCTGTTACTAATCTGCTTGTGTGCTTATGGGAATGTAATGGAGAATGGACCTAGAGGTGCATCCTGCCAGAGGGTGTTCCCATCTTGAGTTTTTGGAGGGAACTATAAAGAGCCCTGTACTTAAGGGGCTAGAGGTTTTTAGGTGGGAGCAGGTGCCCACCATGGAGTAAAGCTGAATGTTGGTATAGATACAGGCACTTACATGTACATTATCTACTACTACTACTACTACTTAACATTTCTAGAGCGCTACTAGGGTTACGCAGCGCTGTACAAATTAACAATTAAGGACGGTCCCTGCTTGGAAGAGCTTACTAAAATACTCTCTGGTCAATATTTAAAATCTGCAATTGGGATTTTAAAAATGTGGATACAAATGCAGAAATAAATAAAATCAATAAATAAGCGCTTGCCAAGATATCCAGCATCAGATGCTATCCAGATATCAGTGCTGAATATCCAGGTATTCTACCAACCACCACTGTTATCTGGATGACAACAATCTTCAGTGCCGGTATCCTATTACTTCTGTCCTAAATTACCCAAATAGTTATCTGGTTACTAGAGCTGAATATTGCTACTATTTGGATGTTTTCTGGCTCTGCTCCCAGCCAACCCCCATACTATCTGGTTAGCACTAGGGCAATCTCTTAACTAGATAATGCCACTGAAATTCAGTGACTGGCCCTAGTCAGCAGCTTTTAACTAGGTAGCAGGGGCTGCTTCCCGGGTAAATGCTTTTAAATATCGGGCCTCCTGTGTTGAGACTGTATTTTGTCAGCGTCTTTCAGAGAAAAATACATGAGCCTGGAGTACTTAGTCTGGAATCCACAGTGAGGAGAAGGGTCAGTTCATGTCCAAGTGGCCTAGAAAGGTACAGGAAGAGATCTACTTGTCTTCATTAAAAGAATTTGGTTTTCTTATTTTGAAAGAGACTTTAAAAGAGGACTTTAAGTTACCACAAATTGATTTCTTTAAGTGCTATTTGAAACTTTTGGTTATATGCACTTTTAATTGGGGATTTCATCACAACAACAGTGATTTTTTTTTAATTTAAAAACAGATATGAGTGGACATTGATTTTTGAGTGGTGTGAAGAAGTTGAAGGTATTTTGCCAAAGTTCCCCAGTGAGGCCTTGCCCTTGCAGCACTTTGCTCCTGTCCTGTCCCTTGGGACCTAATTGCTGAGCTAAAACAAATTTGTTTGTGTATTCCCCAGGGAAATTGCTTAGAAACACTAGCTAAGTAGCCCCCAGCTAAAGCAGTTTTAGAAAAATAAGAATTTATTACCATCATCTTCTAACCCAAGTTTCTCAACACTACTACTACTACTTAACATTTCTAAAGCGCTACTAGGGTTACGCAGCGCTATTCTGATTTCATTATCGATCACCACCAGGCTGGCTGGCTGGCTCATTTTGCTTCCTTTCGGTCAATATTGAAGACTTACTTCTGGAATCTTTTAGCCTATTAAAAAAAAACCCAAAACCTATGCCTCTAAGTTAAGCCTCCAAACTTGGTGCCCCAGTTTTAGCTAAACTTAAAAGCCAAGGTTTTCTGCTGAAAATTCTTTTTATTAACTTAGGAGTGGCGGTGAGCGTTTTTTTAGCTACCACTGGCGTAACTCCCATATATTGAATGCCAGGCCACGTCCAGATTTATGTGGCTGTCCTACCACGTAGCCATGCAGGGGGAAGCACTAATCACCACCCATTGAGGTGGCAGTATGGGCTCCGACAGTAACATGGTGGTAACCAGGCAGCGTGCCGTGCTAGAAATTTTTTTCTATTGTGCCAGAAATGGCACACGCTCGAGACAGAACTACTGCTGGTGACCGTGTTGGGCTGGCGGTAGTTCTGGGTTGCCATGCGGAAAGCCCATTGCCATGTGGCAACCCTTTAGTAAAAGGGCCCCAAAGATAGGACTGACTTTTATGCAGTCAGATGTGGTCACTTAGGCAGTTAAGTGCTGAATATCGGCACTTAACTATATAAGTGCTGACTCTGGCCCTGGACTGCCCACAAAATAGCTGGCTGTCACTTTTGAAGTCTGTGGTGATGTTTAGCAGCACTAACCAGTTAAGTGCCACTGGATATCAGCAGATAGCACCTCACCAGTGATTTAACCGGCCAGACCCTTAAACATCAAAACTAAAAATTTAAGTCCGAAAAGCAAGAGTAACAAGCTGAACAAAGACATTTGTTCAGTTTATTTAGTCTTCTTCAGTGTATCATAGACCAAGACTGCTGAGAGGAGGAGGGCAGGGGGGCAAAATTCCCCAGGACCAGCCTCCAAGGAGGGCCCATCACTGGCCATAAAAACCTAGACGTACCCTCTGCGGTCCAATACCGCCCTGTCATCCTTTCTTTCTCCCTTTCAGCGGTCCTCCATCGTTTCTGCTGGCTGCCAGCAGCATCAATAAGGAGAGCATTGCTGCCTCTAGCTGGGCCCGGAAGCATTCCCTCTACTGTGTCCTGCCTCCTCTGACACAACTTCCTGTGTCCGTGTAGGTGAGACACAGCAGAGGAAAGGCTTCCAGGACCATTTAGAGGCAGCTTGCTCTCCTTATTGATGCTGCTAGCAGCCAGCAGAAACGATGGAGGACTGCCAAAGAGGAGGAAGGAATAAAGACAGTGATACTGGACCATGGGGGTGGGGGGGAGAAGGGTAAAGAATGCCAGCCTGTGTGCAGGGAGGGAGAGAGATGCCTGTAAGCAGGTAAGGGGAGAGGGGGAGAGGGACAGAGATCACAGGGGCTGGGGTGGGGCCCTTAAGATTCGTTGCCCCGGGCCCAACTTTGTATCTCGGTGGCCCTGTGCTAGACTAGACATTAGTTACTGATTTGCCCCTCAATGTATCCTTATATCCATTGATGCTAAAAATGAGTGTTTTGGATAACTCTGTGGATGACTCCGCAGTGAAATGTATTACAAGGCTATTCTAGAATCTTAACACAGACACAGTAAAGCAATATTTCCCTCCATCTGAGGCTCAGTCTTCCCAGGTATATCACTAGAACCTTCTCACTACATATTTAAACTCCAGTGGAGCCCCTCCAGTATTTTCAAATTTGATTGCAATACTAAGAAGGTTCAGTTCAGTGGGCAGAAACCTGTGAAAGCCAAAAAGGCCTCATTTCAGAACACTGCTCTTGAACATGTATTTCAATAATCAGTTGCCATCATAATAGCTTGTCATAGTTCTGGGAGTGAAAGTGTTAGGAATGTGCATTCATGCTTGATCTGTTCTTACTGTACACCTCCTTGATTGAATTCCTTCAAAAAGGCAGTAAATAAATCTTAATAATAAAATAAAAATTCATTTGAAACAACATGGGAAGTGTTAGTAACATGTTATCCCATGTCGTTTCATGTTGTCAAATCAAAATGATAAATACAATCTCAAAAGTCCCAACAAACACTTTGAAAATGGCAGGAGTATCTATTCACATGAATTATATATCCCAACGCCTAGTCCTTTCAGTTCATCAAATCATCTTTTACAATCCATGAAAGAGCTTCGGTAGCGGCTCATTTCATATAAGGTCCTCCACCCTGTGGCTCACCAAAATCATTTACTCACATACCATGAGTTGATGGACTTAAAAGATTGGGTGTTGGGATATATAACTGAGTCATAAAAATGAGCAGAAAAACACGAACATTTTGTGCTTTACTATTTTTCATCAATAGTGTGCACTCTTATGAAAAATCATGTACTTTTTCAAAAGAATGTGCAGCAGCACACACCAATAAAAAGGGGATGAAGTCACATTAAAGTGAGAGAGGTGGCCTCTTCTTCCTTCTCTCCTGAATGATGGAGTGGAAGGAAAGTGGCTGTCACAGGTACATTCCTGGTGCTTCTAGGAGGGAGTTGATGGGGAAAGTCCCTGGAAGAAAGGCAGAGACCTAAGAGTACATAAGTGTTGTCATACTGGGACAGACCCGAGGTCCATCAAGCCCAGCATCCTGTTTCCAACAGTGACCAATCCAGGCTACAAGTACCTGGCAAGATCCCAAAACAGTACAATACATTTTATGCTGCTCATCCTACAAATAAGCAGTAGATTTTCCCCAAGTCCATCTTAATAATGGCTTATGGACTTTTCTTTTTGAAAACTATCCAAACTTTTTTTAAACCCCAATAAGTTAACTGCTTTTACAACATTCTCTGGCAACAAATTCCAGAGTTTAATTACACATTGAGTGAAGAAATGATTTTCTCCAATTTTGTTTTAAATTTACTACTTTGTAGCTTCATTGCATGCTTCCTAGTCCTAGTATTTTTGGAAACAGTAAACAAGTGATTCACTTCTACCCATTCCACTCCACCCATTATTCTATATACACCTCTATCATATCTCCCCTCAGCCATTTTTTCTCCAAGCTGAAGAGACCTAGGCCCAGATGCATCAAGCAAACGTTAAACAATCTAAAACGTTAAAGTCCTTAACGAATTTGAAAAAACGAAGAATGCACCAAAAAAACAAGTCGCACATGTTCGGTACGATATTGAACAGTACAATGTATCAAAGATTCGTAATCCCCATCGGTAATTGGCCCCTAAAGCATGCGCAGAGCAGCCAAGCATTATGCTGGCTGCTCTGCGCATGCCACAAACGTCAAAACAAACAAAAAAAAACCACAACACAAACACGTGGCTCCCCGCTTCCCCCTGCACTAATCAAAACAAAAATCAGAATAGATCGGGAGGGGGCAAAGGCGCTCGTCAGGAGCGTCCTGTATGGACGGCCTTGCACCCCCCACCCGAGGTCGCCGCTGCTCCCCGCTTCCCCCCCTGCATTAAATAAAAAAACAAAACAAAAATCAAAGCTGTAGCAGCCCCGGCCTCCCTCCCTTCCTCTCTTCCTTTCTCTGTACTGTCCCATAGCTCCGCCTCCCACCATCCTCCGCCCCCTGTGTCCCGCCCCCGCCACCCCTGAGGTCGTCGCCGCTGCTCCCCCCCTCCACCAGGCCCCCCCCTCCGCATTACCGGCCCACGCAGCACCTCTCACCTCTGTCTGAAGGCGCTGCACGGGCAAGAAGAAGATCATCTGATCGCCGCCAGTCTTCATGACGTCTCTCCTTCCCTGACCTGGGCCCGCCCCCGTCTGACGTAAGTAATCTACTTAGGCAGAAAACTTTGGTGCATCTCGTTTCAATAGGGTTTCTACACAATTTGCTCATCTGCATTCCATTTTCGTTTTCTGCTACCGTCATCGGAAAATGGCCTTTAATGCATGCCACGGTTCAAAAATTCTTCATTAAAGGGTCGTTAAAGTTTAGTGCATCTGGGCCGTAGTCGCTTTAGCCTTTCCTCATAGGAAAGTCATCCCATCCCCTTTATCATTGTTGTCACCCTTCTCTGTACCTTTTCTAATTCCACTATTATCTTTTTTGAGATGCAGTGACCAGAATTGCACACAGTATTCAAGGTGAAATCACACCATGGAGCGATACAAAAGCATTATAATGTCCTCATTTTTGTTTTCCATTCCTTTCCTAATAATACCTAACATTCTATTTCCTTTCTTAGCTGCTGCTGCACACTGAGCACAGGGTTTCAACATATCATCAATGATGTCACCTAGATCCCTTTCCTGGTCGGTGACTCATGTTGTGGAACCTTGCACCACGTAACTATTGTTTGAGTTCCTCTTTCCCACAAGCATCGCTTGCACTTGCTCACAGGTGTGATCCTGAATTCTCCTACAAGGTGCTGGTACTCAAATGCAAGGCCACCCATCTGGGGTGTGGTGATCACTGAGGGACCCACCCTATAACAGCCAGACCCGCTGCAACCAGTCACAGAATCTATGACAAGGCAGAATTGGTGTGTAGAGCCTGAGGTCGTTCATTAAAACTTGGGGACCATGGGTCAATTTTAACAGACAATGGAAAAGGCGCCGGTACTCAATACCCCCCCCCCCCAAGTACCCCCTCAAAAAAGCCCTGCTCCTGTGAAAAGTAGTTAAGGAGGTCTTCGCTACTGTGCCTCAACTATTTTCCTGCTTTTTTGAGATTACTGAGTCCGGCTGAGAATAACTGCAGAACACAAGAGAATGAAAGTCTTTTAAGGCTATGAGTAAACATATTAACAGCTTGCCCAATAACAAAAAAAATCTTGGGACAGTCAGCAGCCTTGTTGTTTCCAGGCTCAGCTGCACCTCTCCTAAGGAAGACTAAAGATTGAAATGTGGCTGTGAAGGTTGAACAGTGTAAATCATTTGTCATGGGCATATATAGAAGCAACTGTTTGAAGGATGATGTGACCAGTTTAAACTTCTTGTAAAACTTTAATGTTCTTTGGGAATTGCACAACTGTTCATATTTATTTGATATAATTATTAATTTGTGAAACAGTAGAGACACTGGGAAGTCCAACAAAGAATTCTGTCTCTTCATGGAAGAACCTGGGCCCTGCATAGCCTTGAGGGGTGCAGTAGATTCATTTCTGCCTGAAGCCTTGCTAGACTTTCCACTATCAGACTTTTTTTCTGAGCACTCTGGTTTCCAATAAGTTTCACAAATTTAGAGCTACATTTATGAATGTGTCTTTATGTATTAACAAGTAAAAAAGCCCGTTTCACGAAAAATGAAACGGGCCCTAGGAAGGGTATTGTCTAAGCGATTTCTCCTCTCTCCCCTGCCTTCCCCTCCCATCCATGTCCAGTGACTTGCTCCAGCCCCCACCTGCCCCCCTTTAAGCACCCAAGGTCAAGTTCAACCCCAGCCCTCACCTGCCCACCCTCATCTCCCACAACAGCCCTCTTTTCCTTCCTGCCACCCTGCCTTGATTTCTCCTCTCTCCCCTCCATGTCCAGCGATTCTCCTCTCCCCTCCCCTCCCATCCATGTCCAGTGACTCACCTTAGCCCCCACCTGCCCCCCTTTTAAGCGCCCATGGTCGAGTTCAACCCCAGCCCTCACCTGCCCACCCTCGTCTCCCACAACACTCCTCTTTTCCTTCTTGCCGCCCTGCCTTTAAAACTTTCCTTTTACCTCCGGTCGCAGCTATGGCAGGCTCAGCCTGCATCGCCTCCAGCCTTCCCTTTCCTTCCCTCTCAGTGTTCTGCCCTTCTCTGATGTCATTTTGTCTTTCTGCGAGGGCAGGACACTGAGAGGGAAGAGAACGCTAGAGGTGAGCTGACGTAAGCTAATTTGTATACGGTTACGAACCTAGCCAGCCAGCCATCCAAGGACGCAGATGAACAAATTATTATATAGAGAGATTTGAGTTAGGTACTTAGGGACCCTTTTTCTAAAGCTTAGCGTAAGCTAACAGAATTAGCATGCGCTAAATGCTAAGAAGCCCATTTTAAACTATAGGCGTCTTAGCATTTAGTACGCACTAAGGTTTAGTAAAAGGGTCCTTTAGTTAGGACCCATTGACAGTAACAGGGTTTGCATTAAATAATGTGTGATAAATCATATTAGCATGCACCAATATGTTAACACACATTGATAGGTCTAGTTCTTAGATTCAAAGTTAACTAGCATTTCTACACTCTAATGCAGTGTGGGGGAAGCAAAGGTCAATATTTTCACACAGGACATAATTTTCCTATCCAAACACTGTCACCTGAACACTGCCAGTTTGGGGGTCATGAAGGCTGTTCTGCCCCTACTGCTGTGGTAAAAGTGTGTGTATGTTGGTGGTGGTGTGTGTGTGGGGGGTGCCTTTCTTTTTATGTCATATTTATTAAATCTTCAAGAAATGACAAGATCATCCTAAATATAATTCCATAAAAGAATATCCTTGAACTACATTTTACAAAAGTCTTCTGGAGGGAAGGACAAAAGTGCAATACACAGCAGACCACATGGCCTGTAATTATTTTCTACCAGAGGCGGGAACTAAGTTCCCCAAAGGCAGCAGCCCCAACTTCAACAGTTATATCATTCCGAAAAATCTTTACAAATTCCAAAATAGGACAGGCCTAAGGAAATAGTCCAAGGGAAAAGCAAAAGAAATTCTTTTCTAATAGCTTGGATGGTAGAGCAAAGATCAGTGAACATTTTAGTCTTAGAACCCTGAGACAAAGAATGCTTGTTCCTCAACAACAGAGTAACAATCGTATCACTATCCTCTACTAACATGAAAGATACAATTATAGCACATCTATTTACTTCAATAGATGTTTCCAATATGTCACTAGGATTCAGCCTAGCTGTGAACTCCAAACTATCCAGTCCTCCATTCTGCTGCCCAGCTTTTTCAAAACCTTGGAGACAGATGTGGAGAATAACTTTCAAATTTGCACATGGTAGCTCTTTAACATCTTATATGCTGAAATCATCCTGTTTAGGAGAAAATTAAAAATTCTTACTGAAAATTTAATGGCATAAGTTCAATTTGCCTCCCCCAGCAAATATTTTGCAAAGAGCCCCCCATAGCAGCAGGGGGTCACCTCCTCTAATCTGGGAGTGGGGAAGTCCCAACTGAATATCTAAGAGTAGGATTATAAAGGGGTTGATGTCCCTTCTCTCCTCATTGATATAACAAGAGCTGGGGAGCAGAATTTGGTTGATATTCAATGTGATTTAACCAGGCAAGAGAGACTCCTACAGAACCGCTGAGAGGGGGGCATGGGGGGGGGGGGATTTCCTGTCCCTGGGCCTCCATGGGGGGGGGGGGGCGCCTGGTGCCGGGGTCTCTCTCTCTCTCTCCTGCTTCTGACGGAACACGGGTGATCGTGTCCCAACAGGAGCAGGAGAGAGAAAACTCTGGCGACGAGCCCTCTTTGGAGGCTGAGGAAGACCAGGAAGAGCAGATACTGCAGGTCTTCCTCCAGCGCTGCTCTTCACTTTGCCCATTGCTTGCCAATGGCCGCTTTTCCCTCAGGCCGTGCATGCTCGGTTTTGAAATCAAGCATGCACTGAGAGAAAAAGCAGCCACAGGGGCAGGCAATGGGCAGAGTGAAGAGCAGCACTGGAGGAAGTCCTCCTCTGCTGGCGGGGCCTCGGGATCCCCACCAGCCAAGGTACTTGAATTGCAGTTGTGGCGGAGGCAGCAGTGGCAATCCTGGGTGGGAGGCGGCAGCGCTGATGATTGTGGGGAGGTGGCGGCTTGAGATAGTGCTCCTTCTCCTTTTTCTTTGGGTACTCCTTTTCCTCTGGTACTCGGCTTTTTATAGCACCATCAAGCACAGATGGATGATGTCATTAGTGAGTGACTGCTGGGTCTGAAGTAACAAACCTAGTTTCCCGCCAGATGGCCTGCAGCAAAACAGACTTGAAATAAACAAGGATGCACAAGCCTTTCTCTATGTCCAGCCTGATGGTGGGTCCTGCCTCTCCCTCAAATTGTATTTTTCCATGGATCATTCCTAGAGAGCTAGTGATAAGCAACTGGAGAAGGTTGGATGTCAGGAGAGCTGCTAAGTTATCCAGTTCCAGGTGGAAGACTTTTTGGCCAATCCTGTTTTTAAACTGATTCCAAAGGAGTGTGGGTGGGATTTATAGTCCCTGATTCTACTGATTAAAACACATCTGCAATCATCTCCGTCTTGGAACTGGATAACTTGCCAGTCCTGAATCAGGGACTTCTGCTTTCCCTTTAACCTAACATTTTATGTAGCTGTTCTTTGAGGGAGCTTGCATTGTTTCTCCCTCTTTCTTTCTCTTTGTATTGAACTTCCCCTATCACGCTCTCTAGTTTTCTGTGCCTCTCTCTTACACTCTCTCCATTCTCTTTCTATTTCCCACTCACTTTCTCTTTGTCTTTCTTCCTCTGTCTCTATCATGTCATCCTTACTTTTTCTGTCTTTCTGTGGCAATCTAACTCCTTTTGTTACCTCTATTTCTGCCTCTTCTCTTTGTTTCTCTCTTTACTCTCTTTTTGCTTCTACAAAGATTTTTCATCTGGCAAAGAAATAAGACAGTAAGTCCATTTCTATTTATTTTATGGTGAAGACCAATCACCATTTTAGTAGCCACTCTCTGAAATGACTCCATCCTGCCTGTTCAGATCCTTTCGAAGATGCTGTCTCCTGAACTGTACATACAGTAGTATGCTATATGAGTTCTCACTAGACACTTACACAGGGCAATGTCACCTCCTCTTTCCTTCTGGCCTTTCCTTTTTCTATGCATCCAAGGTATCCTTCTGGTTTGCTGTTGCCTTAGCTACCTGTTTAGCCACCTTAGAATTATCAGATATGCCCAGGTCCCACTCTTCTCTCATATTCAGAACTTCACCCCCCTCTAAGCCTTTCCTTGGGGTCCTTTAGTCTGCTATTGAGATAGACATGGGGGAAGCCACAGCTTGCCCTGGGATTGGTAGCACGGAATGTTGCTACTCTTGGGCTTCTGCCGAGGACTTGGACCTGTGATTGGCCACTGCTGGAAGCAGGAAACTGGAATAGATGGGCTATTGGTCTGACCCAGTATGCCTATTCTTATGTGGAGGAGTAGCCTAATGGTTAGTGCAGTGGACTCTGATCCTAGGGAGCTGGGTTCAATTCCCACTACAACTCCTTGTGACTCTGGGCAAGTCACTTAACCCTCCATTGTCCCAGGAACAAATACATACCTGTATATAATATGTAAATAGGAAAAACCACAGAAAGGCAGTATATAAGTCCCATTCCCTTCCACTTCTTATGTTTTTGCATTGCAAATGCAAGATCTTGTATTTCTTTAACATTAAGGGATATGTATATTTATTAAAGGGCCACTAGCCCTTAAAATACGGATAGTGCATGTTAACAGGCTACCGCAAAATGCATTAAAGTGTTGTCCTGTATTTTGCCTGTTAGTACATGCTAATCCTCATTTTTATTTTACAAGACGTATCGCCAAGGATAGATGTGATTGTTAAATAAGCATCAAGACTCCTGAGGCAGGCATGTATGTGCCGGAACCTGATACCGTGTCGAGTCATTTTTAATAAACCTTAAATAAACAGCTTTTAATTTTACATTGGGAGTCCTGAGTCTGTTGTTGAAGAGCCTGATCCAGTTCCCACTCCTTGTATTTTTGGCTCTGTTTCATTCCATGGGACTTTTGTGTTCTTTCCACTTCTTGTGGTATTTGTTTGCCCAAAATTAGACACCAGGAAGATCTGCGCTAAGATAGTATTCTGCAAAGGGCACATAACCCTTGCAGAATACTACCTTAATGTGGATCTCATGCCTAGCATTGGGCACCAGTTTTCACCTGCCAAAATATGGGGTAAATGCTGGCCCCAATCTCTGGCAGTGGGGTGCACAATTGATAGTATTCTACAATATCACACCTAACTTCTGGGAACACCCCTTGATCTGCCCATGCCCGTCCATGCCACACCCCTTTGTGAGATACATACTCATCTCACAACATACCACGAACAAATTCATCACCATAAAGCACCAAAATTATCCCTTCCGTATCAGACACATTGAAAATTCTTGGAGTTACCATTGATCGACATCTTACACTTGAAAATCATGTGAAAAATACAACTAAAAAGATGTTCTATTCAATGTGGAAACTAAAAAGGATAAGACCTTTCTTCCCAAGGACCATCTTTCGCAACCTGGTACAATCCACTAGTGCTCAGTCACTTAGATTACTGCAATGCACTTTACGCCGGCTGTAAAGAACAAATCAATCAAGAGACTGCAAACCGCCCAGAACACCGCAGCTAGACCTTATATACAGAAAACAAAAATATGAAAGTGCTAAGCCCCTGAGGGAGAAACTACACTGGCTTCACTTAAAGAGCGCATCAAGTTCAAGATATGTTCTCTAGTTCATAAAATCATCCACGGAAATGCCCACCCTACATGTCAGTTCTGGTAGACCTGCCACCAGGAACGCTAAACGGTCATCTCGAACATTCTTTAATTTACACTTCCCCAGTTGTAAAGGCCTAAAATATAAACTAATGCATGCGTCTAACTTCTCCTACCTGAGTACACAATTGTGGAATGCATTGCCGCACAGCTTAAAAAATACTTATGAGCTAACTAAATTTTGCAAATCCCTGAAGACCCACCTATTTCAACAAGGCATACCACAAGAGCAGCAAACTATAAATGCAATACATCGCAACCTTGCCTATTATCAACAATGTTCTTGCCTATTCTATTTGTTTGATTTCGATCACGCTATTTTCTATGACATCTCCACCTTACCGCTATCAGTAACGTCTCCTAATTGTATTTACCTGTCTAAACTTTGATCATGGTACTTTCTATGTAATACTAACTTTATCTCCTAATCTACTATCTACTAATAATAGACACATTGTAAGCACATTGAGCCTGCAAAGAGGTGGGAAAATGTGGGATAGAAATGCAATAAATAAATAAACACCAATTTTTGATTGTTAATGACTCATGAATCATTAGTTTATACGTGGATCTGCGATCTGTACCCAAGTTTGGGTGACCTTATAAATCCAGAGGTTAGCGTCTAATTTCAAAGGTGTGCAACTCAGAGGGGCATTGATGTGGAGGGGCATGGATGTGGAGGGGCATGCAGGTCAACAATTAGGTGCTAAGTTATAGAATACTGTCAATTTACGCACTTAAGTGCCAATACTTGGACACAAACATTTACACCAGCCATTGACATGGCGTTAAGTGCTTGCACTTAGAGTTTAGGTGCCAAATGCAGACTTCTGATACTATTCTATAGAGAGACAACAATGCGCAATATTGCTATTATAGAATTGGTATGTAGTGTCCAAATGTTGGCACCTAAGTATTAGCGCCCTTTACTGAATTGAGCCCGTAATGCCAGACTGTTCTCAGACTTCATTTGATCCCTCTTATTTTATCCACACCATTCCAAGTTGTCTGCTCTATTGCAGATTTTGATATCATCCATGAAGAGGCAAACCTTCCCTGGCAGCCTTCTAAAATATTGCTTATACAAATGATGAAAAAACAGTTCCTGCTCCACCAAACTAAAACCCGGGAATGCCTATCACACCTTGACAACAGCTGACGGGTGAGGAACAGGGCAGCATTGTGATGTATAGATATATTTCAGAAGTAGGTGTACATTTAGACACCTCTGTTCCAGTATAGGGGATAGCACATGGAGGGGAATAAACGAACGGCGCCGGTGAAATGATGGCCGGCCATCTTCGGGCCCGGCGCCGTAAGTGGGCGGAGACAAGCATATTTTTGAAATATGTTTGGCGCCGGGCAAATCGCTCGCTGGGTTCAGATATGGATCACCGGCGGATTGCCAGGTTTAGATGAGTATGGCCGGCTCCGATATTCAGCCATAATGGAAACTGGACCCGACCATCTCAAACCCGGCGAAATGCAAGGCATTTGGCCGTGGGAAAGAGCCAGCATTTGTAGTGCACTGGCCCCGTCACATGCCAGGACACCAACCGGGGCACCTAGGGGGCACTTAAAAATCCTTAAAAAAAACCAAAATTAGCTTCCAGGTGCATAGCACCCTTCCCTTCTGTGCTGAGCCCCCCAAATCCCCCAAAACTCATGCCCACAAGTCTACACCATTACCATAGCCATAAGGGGTGAAGGGGGGGCACCTACATGTGGGTACAGTGGGTTTGGTTTTTTTTTTTTGAGGGCTCAACATTAACCACCACAAGTGTAACAGGTTGGGGGGGGGTGGTGGGCCGGGTCCACCTGCCTAAATGTCCACTGCACCCACTAATAAACTGCTCCAGGGACTGCATACTGCTGTCAGAGAGCTGGGTATGACATTTGAGGCTGGCATACAGGCTGGCAAAAAATGTTTTAATTTTTTTGTGTGTGTGTGGGAGGGGGTTGGTGACCACTTAGGGAGTAAGGGGAGGTGATCCCTGCTTCCCTCCGGTGGTCATCTGGTCAGTTGGGGCTCTTCTTGGGACTTGGTCCTAAAAATATATGGACCAAGTCCGCCCGGCGAAATACTATTTCGAGCCGGCATTTTTTTTTTTCATAATAAGGTGAAGCTGGCCATCTCTAACCTCGATACTACCGCTAGAGCTTGCAGCCACCCTTTTAAGCTATACAGCTGCTAGGGGCAGGAGCAAATGGGGTTCACTCCTGCCTAGAAAGACCCCTGGACCACCAGGAATAATAAGTAGGTCCCAGGGGATGGCTGGTCTGGGGAAAGAGGGATCCATCTGGAGATGCCTTTCTCAGAGCTGGTCCCGTGCGGGAGCATCTCCAGAAGGGGGCACTCAGGGGTTGTGGGAGGAGGTCACAACTGGGCAGGGGGAGTGGGAAGGGGAAAATCAACCTACAAATTGCTGACTGCTACCCGGAAGCTATGCAGATGCAGTGGCGTCTCCTAGGGGGGCTGACACCCGGGGTGGATCGCCGATGCGCCCCCGTCCCCCGGGTTGCAGCGCAACCCCCCCCCCCCCCCCCCCCCGGTTGAACGGACCCCCCGGTGTGCACGCTGCTGGGGTGGGTGCCGCGCACCTGTACGCTTCGTTCGTTCCATGCTCCCTCTGCCCCGGAACAGGAAGTAACCTGTTCCAGGGCAGAGGGAGCACAGAACGAACATAGCAGACAGGCGCGCGACACCCCCCAGCGGCGTGCACCCGGGGGGGACCGCCCCCACTGCCCCCCCTTGGTACGCCACTGTGCAGATGCTGGTGAATAGTCAAATATTAACGTGAGCAGGATAAGGATGCTCTGAGGTACAGCCAGTGAGGAACCAGGAGCTATGCAAGTGCTGGCATTATTCAGTGCTGACATCCTCATAGCTAAGTGACCAAAGTTAGGACTGCTATTTATGCAGTCCTAAATCGTTTACTGGCACTGAATAAAGCTGGCACTTGCATAGCTCCCGGTTCCTCACCGGCTCTACCTCCAGAACATCCTTATCCTGCCCACTTTTAAAATGGCCATCAGAGCCAATATTCAGTGGCACTGCCCGATTAGGTGCCGCTGAGTATTGGCAGCCTCTCCTGCTTGCTTAAATCACTCTGAATACGGGGAGGCTTGTCTTCTTTTCCCAGAAGGGCTCCTGTTAGGAGGTCTTTCTTCTCTAGAAGTGGTCCAGTAATGTAGAAAAGGATTAGATGAGGAACTGTACCCAGAGGGAGGAACTAAGGGAGAGGAATGGAGGAAAGAATCAGCACAGGGGCTGCCAGTCTGTTAATCAGTTACTCCCTGGATCCAGAAGGAACAGATCCAAATGTTTCCCACCTTCATTGACCTGCTCAGAGAGGGCAGTCTGATCCAAAACTGTTCATCTGAGACACAGACCAGCTTATTTTCGAAAGAGAAAGACGCCCATATTTCGACCCAAATCGGGAGATCGGCGTCTTTCTCCCGTGGGCAGCCAAATCGGTATAATCGAAAGCCGATTTTGGGCGTCTTCAACTGCACTCCATCGCGGAAACGGCCAAAGTTGACGGGGGCGTGTCGGAGGCGTGGTGAAGGCGGGACTGGGGCGTAGTTATCGGCTGAACAGAAATGGGCGACTTTCGACGATAATGGACAAAAATAGCCGTTTTTAGCGAGAATTTAGGTCACTTTTTTGGACCCTTTTTTTTCACGAACAAATCCCAAAAAAGTGCCCTAAATGACCAGATGACCACCAGAGGGAATCGGGGATGACCTCCCCTGACTCCCCCAATGGGCACTAACCCCCTCCCACCAAAAAAAAGAACTTTAATAACTTTTTTCCCAGCCTCAAATGTCATACCCAGCACCCTGACAGCAGTATGCAGGCCCCTGGAGCATTTTTAGTGGGTGCAGTGGACTTCAGGCAGGTGGACCCAGGCCCATCCCCATCCCCCCCTACCTGTTACACTTGTGCTGGTTAATGCTGAGCCCTCCAAAACCCATTGTACCCACATGTAGGTGCCCCTTTCACCCCTTAGGGCTATGTTAATGGTGTAGACTTGTGGGCAGTGGGTTTTGGGGGGATTTGGGGGGCTCAGCACACAAGGGAAGGGTGCTATGCACCTGGGAGCTCTTTTACTGTTTCTTGTTAATTTGTAAAAGTGCCCCCTAGGGTGCCCAGTTGGTGTCCTGGCATGTGAGGGGGACCAGTGCACTACGAATCCTGGCCCCTCCCATGACCCAATGCCTTGGAGTTCGTTTTTGAGCTGGGCGCCTTCGTTTTCCATTATCGCTGAAAACGAAACTGCCCAGCTCAAATCCACACAAATCCGATGCATTTGGCTGGCACAAACCGTATTATCGGAAACCATTTTTTCCCGAAAATACGGTTTGTCCCGCCCCTTCACGTACCTGTTCTCGGAGATAGACGCCCATGGAGATGGGCGTTCACGTTCGATTATGTCCCTCAGAGTGCCCTAAGGCAAAAGGTCTGGTCACAGGGAGACTGGAACCTAAATCTTAGTCATTCCCAGTCAGGGAAGGGATTGGAAACTGAGAGCAGTGGAATTGGTGATTGCCAACGGCCTTAAGAGTCAGGAAATAAATTCACCCAGGGCTTATCCTTAACTTGTTTATAAGACAACTTCACAGCTCTCAGGGAACATAAGTAACACCTAAAGGAGAGTTAACTGAAATACAACTGGGAAAAGAGTACAGTAATCTTGTTGTAACTCAAAAACATAAAGAAAGAGAGAGAGAGAAGGAAAGGCTAAATCAAAGAGACCTAGAAATGTTTCTTAATGGAATGTTATGATCAGTGTTGTAAGCAATTTACCCTCATCCAATGGCAGTTTGCCTTTTACTTTCATCATTCTTCCACTGTACATCCTGAAGTACATATTAAAAGGTACTTTTTATCTGAAAGACAGCCAGATCTCCACTTATCCTTTTTGCATTTGCTGCTATTGTACACCTAAAAGCTTTTCAAACCATTACAGTAAGATCACCAGTTCAACGGAGGGCCCTAAATAATCAGTATAGCATGAGATTGAGATTGCGGAGATTTGCAGTTCATTTTGCCCATAGACACTACAAATTGGTTATGTAACCTTCCTCTGGGGAGACTCTCAGCCCTAACTAACAAAGAGGCTGCAGCACTTATTTCACTCATGTAGGCCTAGACAAAGCTTTTTATTTATTTGGATTTAGCTCACACATTTTCATTGGTAACTTAATGTGAGTTGCATTCATATATCCCTGGAGGGCTTGTGGAGGGGCATAATTGAATGCGAAAGCCCATCTCCATGGGCGTCTATCTCCGTGGGCGCCCATCTCCGTAGGTGGGACAAACCGTATTTTCGAAAAAAGATGGGCGCCCATCTTTTTTCTAATAATATGGGTTGTGCAGGGCAAATGCCTAGGATTTGGGTGTTTTTGAGCTGGCCGCTATCGGTTTTTAGCAATAAAGGAAACCGAATGCGCCCATCTAAAAAACGAATAAATCCAAGGCATTGGGTCATGGGAGGGGCCAGGATTCATAGTACACTGGTCCCCCTCACATGCCAGGGCACCAACTGGGCACCCTAGGTGGCACTTTTACAAATTAAAAAAAACCTTAAAAGAGCTCCCAGGTGCAAAGCACCCTTCCCTTGTGTGCTGAGCCCCCCAAATCCTGGCCAAAACCCACTGCCCACAAGTCTACACCATTAACATAGCCCTAAGGGGTGAAGGGGGGCACCTACATGTGGGTACAGTGGGTTTTGGGGTTTTTTGGAGGGCTCAGCATTAACCAGCACAAGTGTAACAGGTAGGGGGGGGATGGGCCTGGGTCCACCTGCCTGAAGTCCACTGCACCCACTAAAACTGCTCCAGAGACCTGCATACTGCTGTCAGGGAGTTGGGTATGACATTTGAGGCTGGCATAGAGGCTGAAAAAATGTTTTTTTAATTAGTTTTTTTTGGTGGGAGGGGGTTAGTGACCACTGGGGGAGTCAGGGGTGGTCATCCCCGATTCCCTCCGGTGGTCATCTGGTCATTTAGGGCACTTTTTTTGGGACTTGTTCGTGAAAAAAAAGGGTCCAAAAAAGTGCCCTAAATTTGCGCTAAAAACGCCCCTTTTTTTTTATTATCGGCCGAAGGCACCCATCTCTCCTCGGCCGATAACCACGCCCCAGTCCTGCCTTCACCACGCCTCCGACACACCCCGTCAACTTTTGCCGTTTCTGCGACGGAGTGCAGTTGAAGGCAGCCAAAATCAGCTTCCGATTATACCGATTTGGACGCCCACGCGAGATGGGCGCCCATTTCCCGATTTGGGTTGAAATATGGGCACCCATCACTTTAGAAAATAAGGCAGCTAGTCTGTTTGTTCCTTCCTAAGTTTAAAACTTTGCCTCAAGAGTGGAGGAATAACCTACTGGTTACAGCACCAGTCTTGGTATCCAGAGGTGGCCAGTTCAAATCCCACTACTGCTCATTGTGATCTTGGGCAAGCCACTTTATTGCCTCAGGTACAAAATTAGATTGTAAGCCATCCAGGGACAGGGAAATACCGAGTGTACCTGAATGTAACTCACCTTGAGCTACTACTGAAAAAGGTGTGAGAAATATCCAAATAAATAAATAAGTGGTTAAAATCAAAGAATAATGGTGCTGACTGGTTTTATCTTCCCTGCAGCAAAGATTGGAGGCACTACAAACAGTGGAAGAGGAAAATAGTGAGGAGGATGCACTATAACTAGCAAATCAGCTAGGCTTACTTAACACCAAAGAAGCCAAACAGATCTACAGACATGAACAAATAACTGTGGAAGCAGTGCAAAGAAAAGCTACAAAATGGTATGGGATTTGCATTGCAAACCATACGAGGAGAGACTTGCTGACCTGAACATGTATAACTTGGAGAAACAGGGGTGACATGATACAGACGTTCAAATATTTGAAAGATATTAATCTGCAAACGAACCTTTTCCAGAGATGGGAAGGTGGTAGAACTAGAGGACATGAATTGAGGTTGAAGGAGGGCAGACTTTCACAGAAAGGGTCATAGATACGTGGAATATCCTCCCACGGGAGGTGGTGGAGATGAAAACGGTGATGGAATTCAAACATGCGTGGGATAAACACAAAGAAATCCTGTTTAGAGGGAATGGAACTATGGAATCTTAGCGGACATTGGGTAGCAATGCCAGTAATTGGGAAGCAAAACTATTGCTGGGCAGACTTCTACGGTCTACGCCCTAATCGTAACTGAATAGATATGGGTGGGCTGGAGTGTAAATTTAAGGGGCTTCAACCTTAGCTTCTGAACTTTTAGTACAAGAAAAGTGCTGGGCAGACTTCTACGGTCTGTGCCCTGAGAATGGCAAGGACAAATCATACTCGAGTATATATATAAATATTACATATCATGTAAAATGAGTTTATCTTGTTGGGCAGACTGAATGGACCATTCAGGTCTTTATCTGCCGTCATTTACTATGTTACTAAATAAGAAATCAAAGAGAAAGTAGCACAATAAACCACTCTATAGTCAGTGTAGAACAGACACTGAAGGAAAAGTCGACAAATCCAGAACGTGACAGTGGCTGAAGAAAGGGTCTCTTAAGAAAGATTCATAGCTTTGATTTCTTGAAAAAGCAGTTGAAGAAATTTCTTTTCAGTCAAGCATATGGTGGAGATTAACACTGATGTTAAGAGAATAGAATCCCATTTTGTTGGGGTTAAGAGAGAACGAGTACTTGTCGAAGGCATATGGCATATTTTAATTGTGATCTACTGAGAATAGAGTTTTGTATTATTGGGGTTAGGAGAAGACCTGTAGTTAGAGGTGAATTATGTATGGATTTTGTGAGTATTTGTAGTACTCTATGTTTGTTGATGGGTCTTTGTATTATTTTTATTTTACTGTGAATGTTTTAGTTGTAATCCACTGAGAACTGCTCAGATCATGCGGAATATACATACTTTTTAAATTAAAAAAAAAAAAGAAATCAAAGGACTTATCATGGCAGCACAGGAACACGAGCTTTGAACAAATACAGTAAAGGCTGGAACACTAGTCATTGGCTGCAAAAAGATTGTTCAGGTTGACTACAAGGAAAGACATAACAAAGCAGTGGGTGTGATATACTGGAATATCTGCTGAAAGTATTATTTGCCTGTGTGTATACTGCAGAAGATGAATTCTTTTAAACGTAAGTATGATCACCGAATGGAATGAAATAAAAAAAAAATCACAGCTTAGTCAGGCAGACGTGGCTACATTGAGCAGTTCATCAATCAAGTTTCATGTTTCTGGTGTCCACTTTTAGCAAGCCTTTTGTAAAATACTATGCTAACTTTGAATGACCTGTCTCAGACACCCCTTTTTCTACCTAGGTAATATATGCAAAAATCAGGTTTTATATATCGTTTACCATCAATCCCAGGCAGCAGCTCAGGCACAAAGAGCACAAGATCAAAACAAAGATCAAAAACAAAAAGAACCAAAACAGAAGATCCTAGAACATATGAGAGAACAAAAACAACTTCAAAGACTGTCTGCACTAAAACTTGTTGCCAAAAAAGATCTGGTACTGAGGGCCAGATGCACTAAACTTAACGAGCCAGCAACGTGGTTTTTAAACCAGTTCTAGCCAGTGTAGCGAGCAAGTAGTAAAACAAGACATGCACAAAAGGGTTTTCCTGTCACGGTCGCAGCTAACGAACATGGAATGCAAATGATCTAAAAGTTATTATAATATAGTAGATGACGGCAGAAAAAGACCTGCACGGTCCATCCAGTCTGCCCAACAAGATAAACTCATATGTGCTACTTTTTGTGTATACCCTACCTTGATTTGTACCTGTCCTCTTCAGGGCACAGACCGTATAAGTCTGCCCAGCACTATCCCCGCCTCCCAACCACCAGCCCCGCCTCCCACCACCGGCTCTGGCACAGACCGTATAAGTCTGCCCAGCACTATATTTAGTATTGCAAGGCAGATGCACAGCCATTTTCTGACCCCCATGCACCGTGGAAAACCTAACGAGAGGTTTGCACCTCTTGTTCGGGCTGCTGTGTGCGGGACCCATGCAGAGGAGGACGCCCATCGCAAAAATCAGAAGGAAAAAAAATGTCAAATGCTCATCAGGGACGTCCTTTCAAGTGCCTAACACTTGGACGTCCTTCACTCAAAAAAAAAGGTCTGAAGAAAAAAAAAAGGACGTCCCTGACGAGCACGTGGATATTTTTTTTCTTCAGATTTTGTGATGGGCGTCCTTCTCTTGGACGTGTTTTTCTTACGACTAAGGTGCCCGAAATGACCACCGCTGGCGAGAATCGGGGATCGGGATGTGCGAGGACGTCCAAATCAAAACTATTTGGACGTCCCTTTCGATTATGCCCCTCCAGGTCTCTCTCAGCCAATCACAGTGTGTTTAGCTGACACCAGTGAAGGACGTGTATGAAGCCGTCTTTGGCATGCGCAGAGCAGCCAGCATAACGCTTGGCTGCTCTGCGCATGCTCAGCTGGCCGACTGGCTTCCCCTCCTTAGGAAGGAAATTGCGTGCAAATGAGCTAACAGCAAGCAACTCATTTGCATGCGATTTCCTTCATGCATGCCCGTCTTTTACTGATTCACTAAGGGATCGGAAAGGGAAGGGCTCTTTCCATGGCATCTGGCTGTGAGAAACCTCAGCAAAGTGGTTAAATCTATAGAATCAACAATGTTTGGACAAATTAACCAGCTCATTTATAGTGCAATAGTGGTGATCAAGAAAACAAAGGAAGATCTAGTTAAAAGGATTGTAGGTCAGTTCACACCTACACAGTTCCCACCAGACAATTCCCACCCACCAATTCCCTTCTAGACAATTTCCAACTAGGACAATTCCCACTGAACCAATTCCCACCATACCAGGGAGGACAATTCCCACCCATAATCACAAAAATACAAAACACACAAGGCAAGTAATCTCTCTCCCTTTTCTCTTCCAGTTTGTTTGGGTGGCCAGTACCCCCCTCACACCCCAAAAAAACATTATTTTTACAAATCCCTTTCCAGACATGCAGTTCATGTGTGTGTGGGGCAATGCCCCCAACACTCCCCCAAACTAGGCTTCAACCTAATTCATGTGGGGGGGGGGGGGGAGCAATGTCCCCCAGACACCCCCAAACTAGGTTTGAACCTAATTCAGTCCCTCAAAATGATGCACTGATTATGATTTATAACAAATTACTACTCTATCTATGGCCTCCCACACACCCCAAACTAGGTTTCAACCTAATTCATGTTTAATCTGGGATCTAGATGTCATAAATAAGTAAATAGATAAATACAAACTTCAGTTTATGTGGAGGGGGCAATGCCCCCACACCCACCCAACTGCCCCTCAAAATGATACACTGATTACAATGTATAACAAATTACTACTCTATGTATGAAAAGTTACTCTGTTATTATACATCCTCTGTGTACATCCGTATGCTGCTCTAACCTCATTTTCCAGGTGCCGTTAAAAAAAAAAAGCACTGCCAGGACTTATGGGACCCGATACAAGAAAGAAGCTACGGTCTCGAAAAAAAGGCTAGGGAGGGTGGTAAATGACTGGGGGGGGGGGGGGGGGGGAAGTCCATGATGGGAATTGTCCTAGGTGGGAATTGTCTCGGAGAAATGGGTGGGTGGGAACTGTCTGATGGGAACTGTCTGGGTGGGAAACTCATCTGATACTGTTAAAAGACACCAACTAGACAATAGGAAGATCAGTGAAGCCATGGAAATTACAAAGCAGCAAATAACATCAACATTATAATTACTAGATATGAGACCAAAATCATCCGGTATAGGCAGAACCAACTATTCCAGTCAAATTAGAGGTGACTCTACCAGAATATCAGTGGAAAAGCTAACAAAAACTATAGAGAGCCTGGCCAAGAAGAAACTGTTCAATTTTAGAAGAACCTGTGTGACAACAATAAAGATTACAACAAGAAAGCTGTATAGTTAAAAGAAGTAGAAAATGAAGTGGTTGGAAAATCTATGGAAGAGTTAATAGTAACAGCTAGATTGGTTGAAGGCAGAACAAAGAAGGTCAACAACTGGACAGAAACTGGAAAAGACAAGCTACATAGTTCCTGGCTGAAACATCTGACCAGCTTATATCAAGGAATAGCTGTGCAGTTTAACAACATACTGCAAGGAAGGCAGATTGAACAGTTGACAACTGAAAAGATCTACTTTCTGAAAAAGACCCAGTGAAAGAGACAGTTCTAAATAGCTACAGGTCAACAACCCGCCTGCCAACAATGTTCAAACTGCTGACAAGAATAATAAATAGCATAAGCAGACCAGGACCACTTGGAAATAAACAATTTGCTTCCAGTGGAACAAAAAGCAAACCACTGAAACACCAGAAACACAAAAAAAAAATCAGCTTGTGATTGATAAAATGATCCTGGAAAACTGCAAACATTGAAAACCATACTTGAATGTAGCTTGGATTGATTCCAAGAGCATTCCATTCATTGCCACACAGCTGGATTTTGAAATACCTGGAAATAAATGGAGTTCTGAGAAGTTCCGAGAGAAGAGGACATTTCTCTGGTAAGTGAACACTATTCTGATTTGTGCTTTGGGAACTTAAAGATCGGGGTTTAAAGGAGGAATTGTAGGTTAGTGATAGGGAAAATAAAAATATAAAAAGCAAATTTTATCAACTAATCTCCAGTCTTATAAACTTTGTACCACAGCATTAACAGATAGAATCTAGCAGGCACTGCAGGATCTAGTTTAGTATTAAGGGGGAATAAAATGAGAGAGAGGAAAAAGCAAGCAGGACATAGTTTAGTATTAAGGGGTAATAAAAATAGATAGAGAGAGAGAGAGAGAAAAGCAAGCATTATTAACTAGTTGCCATGGAGGTGCATAATCGAATGCCGGGGCGCCCAAGTTTCCTGAGGATATCCTCATAGGACGTCCCGTGAAGGGGCGGCGAAACCCGTATTATCGAAACAAGATGGACGTCCATCTTTCGTTTCGATAATACGGTCGGGGACGCCCAAATCTCAACATTTAGGTCAACCTTAAAGATGGTCGTCCTTAGAGATGGTAGTCCTCGGTTTTCGGCGATAATGGAAACCGAGGACGCCCATCTCAGAAATGACCAAATGCAAGCCATTTGGTCATGGGAGGAGCCAGCATTCGTAGTGCACTGGTCCCCCCTCACATGCCAGGACACCAACCAGGCACCCTAGGGGGCACTGCAGTGGATTTCAGAAATTGCTCCGAGGTGCATAGCTCCCTTACCTTGGATGCTGAGCCCCCCCAAAAAACCCCAAAACCCACTACCCACAACTGTACACCACTACCATAGCCCTAAGGGGTGAAGGGGGCACCTACATGTGGGTACAGTGGGTTTGTGGTGGGTTTTGGAGGGCTCACATTACCACCACAAGTGTAACAGGTGGGGGGGGGGGGGATGGGCCTGGGTCCGCCTGCCTGAAGTGCACTGCACCCACTAAAACTGCTCCAGGGACCTGCATACTACTGTCAGGGAGCTGGGTATGACATTTGAGGCTGGCATAGAGGCGGGATTTTTAAAGTTTTTTTTAGGGTGGGAGGGGGGTTGGTGACCACTGGGGGAGTAAAGGGAGGTCATCTCCGATTCCCTCCAGTGGTCATCTGGTCAGTTAGGGCACCTTTTTGAGGATTGGTCGCAAGAAAAAATGGACGCCCATGTGTTAAGCACGCCCCAGTCCTGCCTTCGCTATGCTTCCAACACGCCCCTGGGAACTTTGGTCATCCCCGCGACGGAAAGCAGTTGGGGACACCCACAATCGGCTTTCGATTATGCCAATTTGGGCGACCCTGAGAGAAGGACGCCCATCTCTCGATTTGTGTCGAGAGATGAGCGCCCTTCTCTTTCAAAAATAAGTCTGATAGTGTACAAACCCTTTTCCCATAGTTTTAAACTGAAATTTTCTCTAGAAATAGGCATTTTCCCTATAGTTTTAAACTGAAACCTTTTCTAGAGGTAGAAACTAAACTGTCAAAAACTCTTGTTCTAAAAGGCAGTTATTTTCGGTTCCTTGGCTCCTGGAGAGGTAGCACATCCAGTGACCTTAATTAAGTGTTAATTAAGGTGTGGGGCAGTAGAATACTTGCATAGGTTGCTGAATCAGCTTCAAAGAGCCTATTTAAAAAAGGCCCCTTAGGTTCAAAACTATATAAAGAAGAAAGGTCCCACTGAACTTTCTTTCTGAGAAGTTCCGAGAGAAGAGGACATTTCTCTAGTAAGTGAACACTATTTTGCTTTGTGCTTTGGGAAAGATTGGGGTTTAAAGGACGAATTGTAGGTTAGTGATAGGCAAAATAAAAATATAAAAAGCTAATTTTATCAACTAATCTCCATAATCTTTTCCACTTAGTTTTAAAAACTTTGTACCACAGCATTAACAGATAGAATCTAGCAGGCACTGCAGGATCTAGTTTAGTCTTCCCGCCCACCCCTAGGACAACTCTTCATTTATAGTCAGTTATTGGAATTAGGGTAACAAGCAAGCAGTGCTCTTACAGAGTTTTAAATACATTTCATTACCATCTAAGAAGGAAACACCAAATAAATCATACAATATACTATATAAACTAAAAGACACTTTTATATTAGGCTAATATGCTTAATACTGTAGCAAGTTTTAAACTATTGAAAAACTCAAAAACACTAAGATGGAGTCAGCAGTCCAGCAGCAAGAGGGGTGCTTATCCAGTCATTTGCACTGAATGTCACATGTATGATTATCTCCCAGTTGGTGAGATGTCATATGTGTGTGCCCGATGCAAAGAGCTCCTAGCTCTCAGAGAACGTGTTCATTTTCTTGAGGCTAGAGTAGCAGACTTGGTGGAGCTGAGGGAGACAGAGAGGTATATAGAGGAGACCTACAGGGATGTTGTAGAGAAGTCCCACCTCCAATCTGGTAGCCCCTATGCTACCTTGGAGGAGGGAGGTCTCCTAGAAGAGAGCATCACCCTGGTGAAGTAGGAAGTACTCCTGTAGCCAGGACCTGCCCACCAGGGGATGTACTATCCTCTCGCACGGAGGATGTGTCTCCAAGTGCTGCCTGGGAGGGAAAGGTTAGGACAGCTGTTGTAATTGGTGATTCGATCATTAGGCATATAGATAGCTGGGTGGCTGGTGGACGTGAGGATCGCCTGGTGACTTGCCTGCCTGGTGAGAAGGTGGTGGACCTCACACGTCACCTAGATAGGATTTTAGATAGTGCTAGGGAGGAGCCGACTGTCTTGGTACATGTGGGTACCAATGACATAGGAAAACATGGGAGAGGGGTTCTGGAAGCCAAATTTAGGTTCTTAGGTAGAACACTCAAATCCAGATCCTCTAGGGTAGCATTTTCTGAAATGCTACCTGTTCCATGCACAGGGTCGAAGAGACAGGCAGAGCTCCGGAGTCTCAATGCGTGGATGAGACGATGGTGCAGGGAGGAGGGTTTTAGATTTGTTAGGAACTGGGCAACATTCTGGGGAAGGGGAGCCTATTCCAAAAGGATGGGCTGCACCTTAACCAGGGTGGACCAGGCTGCTGGCATCAGCATTTAAAAAGGAGATAGAGCAGCTTTGAAACTAGAAATGGGGGGAAGGCCAACAGTCACTCAAAAGCGCATGGTTCGAGATAAGGTATCTTTCAAAGATATCACCAAAACAGGGAAGATAGGCTATCCTGATAGTGAGGTTGCAAAAGAGACCATAGTAGATCAGGTGTCCTTAAATAAAAATCAGACAAAAGATTGCAAATTAACACTGTCAAGTACTAAGCATGATGTAAATAGGAACAACAAACATAGTTTGAAATAGGCATCTCTGAGACCTGGTGGAAGGAGGATAACCAATGGGACACTGTCATACTGGGGTACAAATTATATCGTAGTGATAGGGTGGATCAAATTGGTGGAGAGGTAGCATTGTATATTAAGAAGAGCCTTGAATCAAATAGATTGAAAATTCTGCAGAAAACAAAACACTTCTTGGAATCACTGTGGATTGAAATTCCATGTGTAAAGGGGAAAAGGATAGTGATAGGAGTGTACTACCATCCGTCTGGCCAGGATGAACAGACGGATGCAGAAATGTTAAAGGAAATTAGGGACGCAAACAAACTGGGCAACACAATAATAATGGGTGATTTCAATTACCCCAATATTGACTGGGTAAATGTAACATCGGGGCATGCTAGGGAGGTAAAATTCCTTGATGAAATCAAGCACAGCTTTATTGAGCAGCTGGTACAGGAGCTGACGAGAGAAGGAAACATTCTAGACCTAGTCCTTAGTGGAGCGCATGATCTGGTGCGGGAGGTAATGGTGCTGGGGCCGCTTGATAACAGTGATCATAATATGATCCGATTTGATATTAGCTTTGAAGTAAGTATACATAGGAAATCAAATACATTAGCATTTAACTTTAAAACAGGAAACTATGATAAAATGAGAAGAACGGTGAAGAAAAACTTAGAGGAGCGGCTGCGAGGGTCAAAAATTTACATCAGGCGTGGATGCTCTTCAAAAACACCATCCTGGAAGCCCAGGCCAAATATATTCCGTGTATTAAAAAAGAAGGATGGAAGACCAAACGACAGCCGGCGTGGTTAAAAAGTGAGGTGAAGGAAGCTATTAGAGCTAAAAGAAAATCCTTCAGAAAATGGAAGAAGGAACCGACTGAAAATAATAAGAAACAGCATAAGGAATGTCAAGTCAAATGCAAAGCGCTGATAAGGAAGGCTAAGAGGGACTTTGAAAAAAAGATTGCGTTGGAGGCAAAAACACATAGTAATTTTTTTTTTAGGTATATTAAAAGCAGGAAGCCGGCAAAAGAATCAGTTGGACCGCTAGATAACCGAGGAGTAAAAGGGGCGATCAAGGAAGACAAAGCCGTAGTGGAGAGATTAAATTAATTCTTTGCTTCGGTCTTCACCGAGAAAGATTTGGGTGGGATACTGGTGCCAGAAATGGTATTCGAAGCTGATGAGTCGGAGAAACTTAATGAATTCTCTGTAAACCTGGAGGATGTAATGGGGCAATTCTACAAATTGAAGAGTATTAAACCTCCTGGACCGAATGGTATTCATCCCAGAGTACTGATAGAATTGAAAAATGAACTTGCGGAGCTATTGTTAGTAATATGTAATTTATCCTTAAAATCGAGCATGGTACCGGATGATTGGAGGGTGGCCAATGTAATGCCGATTTTTTTTAAAAGGTTCCAGAGGAGATCTGGGAAATTATAGACCGGTAAGTCTGACGTCAGTGCTGGCAAAATGGTAGAGACTATTATTAAGAACAAAATTACAGAGCATATTCAAAAGCATGAATTAATGAGACAAAGCCAACATGGATTTAGTGAAGGGAAATCTTGCCTCACCAATCTATTACATTTCTTTGAAGGGGTGAACAAACATGTAGATAAAGGTGAGCCGGTTGATATTGTGTATGTGGATTTTCAGAAGGCGTTTGACAAAGTACCTCATGAAAGAGTCCAGAGGAAATTGGAGAATCATGGGATAGGAGGTAATGTTCCATTGTGGATTAAAAACTGGTTAAAAGATAGAAAACAGAGAATAGGGTTAAATGGTCAGTATTCTCAATGGAGAAGGGTAGTTAGTGGGGTTCCCCAGGGGTCTGTGCTGGGACCGCTGCTTTTTAACATATTTATAAATGACCTAGAGATGGGAGTAACTAGTGAGGTAATTAAATTTGCTGATGACACAAAGTTATTCAAAGTCGTTAAATCGATGGAGGATTGTGAAAAATGACAAGAGGACCTTATGAGACTGGGAGACTGGGCATCTAAATGGCAGATGATGTTTAATATGAGCAAGTGCAAAGTGATGCATGTGGGAAAGAGGAACCCAAATTATAGCTACGACATGCAAGGCTCCAGTTAGGATTCACAGACTAAGAAAGGGATCTAGGTGTCGTCGTTGGTGATACGTTGAAACCTTCTGCTCAGTGTGCTGCTGCGGCTAAGAAAGCAAATAGAATGTTAGGTATTATTAGGAAAGGAATGGAAAACAAAAATGAGGATGTTATAATGCCTTTGTATCGCTCCATGGTGCAACCAAATCTCGAATATTGTGTTCAATTCTGGTTGCCATATCTCAAAAAAGATAGAGTGGAATTAGAAAAGGTGCAGAGAAGGGTGACGAAAATGATAAAGGGGATGGGATGACTTCGCTATGAGGAAAGGCTAAAGTGTCTAGGGTTCTTCAGCTTAGAGAAAAGGCGGCTGAGGGGAGATATGATAGAGGTTATAAAATAATGAGTGGAGTTGAACAGGTAGATGTGAAGCGTCTGTTCACACTTTCCAAAAATACTAGGACTAGGGGGCATGTGATGAAGCTACAATGTATTAAATTTAAAACGAATCAGAGAAAATGTTTCTTCACTCAATGTGTAATTAAACTCTGGAATTCGTTGCCAGAGAATGGGGTAAAGGTGGTTAGCTTAGCGGAGTTTTAAAAAGGTTTGGACTGCTTCCTAAAGGAAAAGTCCATAGACCATTATTAAATGGACTTTGGAAAAATCCACTATTTCTGGGATAAGCAGTATAAAATGTTTTGTACTTTTTGGGGATCTTGCCAGGTATTTGTGACCTGGATTGGCCACTGTTGGAAACAGGATGCTGGGCTTGATGGACCTTTGGTCTTTCCCAGTATGGCAATACTTACTGTATGTACTTATGAGTGAGAGAAAATATCAGAAAATGTATACAGAAATCAATGTCAGTGGAAAGTGAAACTGACAACTGATGGTGAAGAGGTGATTTAATTGAACATCAGAAGAGAAATATTTCAGGGAGACTCACTTTCACTTTTGTTACCTGTGATCATTATGATTCCACTCCCACTTATACTGAAAAAGACAGCCTTAGGCTATAAAACTGGAAAGACATCTCTAAAAATTTCACATCTATGGCGGTACACTGTCAATTTGAAACTCTAGGAAAAATCACAAATGGAAAATGAATCGCTGCAAAAACCATCCAAATATTCCGTAAATCTATTGCCATGGAATTTGGATTAGAGAAATATGTCACCCTAACTTTGAAAAAGGGAAAAATGGGTGACATGAAAGGCATAGAAATGCTCTATAATAAGATCATCTATGGAATAGACAGTGAAGGAACCTGTAAACATCTGGATATCCTACAGGTGGATAACATCAAATATACCATAGTAAAGAACACAGTCTCCAAAGAATATATCAGAAGACTAAACTCAATGGTGGAAATACCATTGAGGCAATCAATATTGGGACCATATCGGTTATTACAAACAGTGTGGGAATTGTAAGTTGGATTCAGGCAGAGCTAGAAACTTTGAAATAAAGAACTTAAAAAATCATGACCATCAACCATGATCTGCATCCCCACAGTGTTGTTGTAGGCTTTTATCTTCTTTGCAGCATAGGTGGAAAAGGACTGCTGCAAGTTCTACAAATGGCTACCTACATTAACAATAGTAAATAAGTCCAAAGAAGCCAAGCAGAACTACACACAAGAAAAAAATAAGAAATCAAAAGAGAAAAGTGGCACAATAAATCCAAAATGTGGAACCTTGAAGAAAGAAATTGAAGGACTTGTCATGGCAGCACCGGAGCAAGCACTTGAACAACTACTACTACTACTTATCATTTCTAAAGCACTACTAGACGTACGCAGCGCTGTAGACTGAACAAATGCATTAAAGGCTAAGGGGCCCTTTTACTAAGGTGCGTAGGTGCCTACGCATGTACAACGCGTGTCAAATTAGAACTACCGCCCAGCTACCGCATGCCCCGAGTGGTAATTCCATTTTTGACATGCATCCAAAGCATGTGGTAGAAATTTTCTACTGCGTGGTGCTTACCCGGCAGTAATTGGCAGTGTACGCACACTGTCAATTACCTCCCCGTTAATGCGTAAGACCTTACCACTAAGTCAATGGGTGGTGATAAGGTCTTATGCCGATAATGAATGCACGCTGGTTTTAATTTTGCTGCACGTCCATTTTCGGCCACAAAAAAAAAGGCCTTTTTTGCAGGCACGCTGAAAAATGGGCCTGCGCACGTCCAAAACACACGCTTACATCGGTGCAGGCCATTTTTCAGCATGCCTTAGTAAAATGGCCCCTAAAATTGATAAAATATCCACTGACAGCAAGTGCTGCCTGTGCCAAGAAACTATGGAACAACTAGGGAGCCGATATTCAGACCGTGGGAGTTAAACCAGCTAACTCCTGCAGATGGCACTGAGCCTGGATATTCAATGCTGGGCTGTTTCCAGTAACTGGCATTGAATATCCAGTTTGTTTTTGGCTACTTATAAGCCAATATTCGGATTTAGCCGGTTATCTTTAAACCAGCCAAAGATATCCCACATTTTCATGCAGCCAAATATGGCCACTAAACTGGCTTTAAAAATTGGCAGCTAGCCGGTCATATTGGGTGACATAGAGGGGCATAATTGAACGGCGCTGGCCATCTATATGGCCGACGCCGCAAACACCAGTCCAGAACCCGTATTATTGAAAAAGATGGCCGGCCATCTTTCGTTTCGATAATACGATTGGGGCCGGCCAAATGTCAGTGATGGCCAGGTTTGAGATGGCCGGCATCAGTTTTCGCCGATAATGGAAAGCGATGCCAGCCATCTCAAACCCGGCCAAATCCAAGGCATTTGGTCGTGGGAGGAGCCAGCATTTGTAGTGCACTGGTCTCCCTCACATGCCAGGACACCAACTGGGCACCCTAGGGGGCACTGCAGTGGACTTCAAAAATTGCTCCCAAGTGCATACCTCCCTTACCTTGTGTGCTCAGCCCCCCCAAATCCCCCCCAAAACCCACTACCCACAACTGTACAACACTACCATAGCCCTGAGGGGTGAAGGGGGGCACCTACATGTGGGTACAATGGGTTTGGGGGAGGGGTTGGAGGGCTCACATTTACCACCACAAGTGTAATAGGTAGGGGGGGGATGGGCCTGGGTCCACCTGCCTAGTGCACTGCACCCACTAAAAACTGCTCCAGGGACCTGCATACTGCTGTGGTGGAGCTGGGTATGACATTTGAGGCTGGCATAGAGGCTGGTAAAAACATGATTTTTAATTTTATTTTGGGTGGGAGGGGGTTGGTGACCACTGGGAGAGTAAGGGGAGGTGATCCCCAATTCCCTCCAGTGGTCATCTGCTCAGTTGGGGCACTTTTTTGAGGCTTGGTCCTAAAAATAAATGGACCAAGTGAAGCCGGCGAAGTGCTCGTCAGAGCCAGCCTTCTTTTTTCCATTATCAGCCAAAGCTGGCCATGTCATAACCACGCTCCCCTCCCGCCTTCCATACCCTGCCAAAACGCCCCCTTTAACTTTGGCCGGCCCTGCGACGGAAAGCAATTGAAGCTGGCGAAAATTGGCTTTCAATTATACCGATTTCGCCGGCTTCAGAAGATGGCCGCCCACCTCCTGATTTGTGTCGGAAGATCGCCGGCCTTCTCGTTTGAAAATAAGCTGGATAGTCGGCTATCTGCTACCTGCTATCCGGGGATATTTAGTGGGGGGTAGCTGGTTATCCTCCACTGAATATTGGCAGATAGCCAGTTAAGTGCTATTTAACCAGTCAGCAGCTATTCTGGCCAGTTAAATAGCACTGAATATTGGGGGGCTAGCTGCAAGAAAGATTGTACAAAAATCACAACTGGAGGATATAACAATTACCACCCCTGTGCTCACATATAACAATTCTAGGTCACAGGTATAAATGTATTAAGAATACTCACTATTTGTTACTTAATACTTTCATTTATGCAAACCTTTCTACAATTTAAGGCCCTTTAGTGGAGGGATAACAAACCAAATTCATACTGATATGGTATACATATTTATTCAATGAGTAATATAATGCAGCTTTACTGTTAGACCTCACTACTAATCATACCTGCATGATAACATGCAAAAAGGAAAGTTCATACATCAATAGTTCTTATATCGTCTCAGGGGAATCTCCTCAATTACAAACTGATCTTTCCATGCAGTCTTTTCAAGAATATAAAGTTGTCGCTAAACAGTTAATCTTCCTCTTGGGTATAAAGCAAAGAGAATTTATCAACATCACGCATTGTCCACACCACCAATTGTGTAATATATTCACTCTTCAAGATGAAACAAAATTATGTCCTTCAGTACTTCACTTGCATAAGGTGCATTGCCTTGACCATGGCCGAGTTTCGCTGCTAGCTTTGTCAAAAGGCACATTACGATTCCACCTTAAATGAATCTTAATTTTCAACATTTTCTTTCGACATTTTCCAGTGACCGCTAACCCCAGATGAATCTCCACTAAAGAGCCTTAAATTGTAGAAAGGTTTGCATAAGAGTATTCTTAATACATTTATATCTGTGACCAGGGGCGTAGCCAGACAATAAATTTTGGGTGGGCCTAGACAAGAAGAGGGTGGGCACCAAGTGTTCTCCCCCCCCCCCACCAACCACCACCAAAATAACATCTCAACTGATGGGAAAACACTTCTTTCCACCCTGGCAGTCTGCAGCAGGCATGCGCTGAAAACTGAGCATGCTCAGGTGCCGGTATCGTGGAGAGTAGCGCTTTTGTTACCATCAGGGGGAAGTCTTCAGTTGGCTAAGCTTGGGATCCCCACTAGCTACCGCTACACATGTGCTACTGTCACCCGTCTGTGGTAAGACTTCACACAGTATCAAAATACCTCTAATATGCCAACCAGATGATCAATGTGGCCAACCAGATGATCAATGTGGAATAATGAAGTAGATGAGTGATATCTGGGGATAATCAGGTTAATACCATGTTTTCTTTTTTCTGTTTACTGTTTAATTGATCTCCTTGTCTTATTTCACTCTCCCTATTTTTCTTCACTTTGTGGTCTAAGAAAGAGAAAGATTGTATATAATCCATATATCTAGTTGGGATTGTTTTCTTCTTATATTGTATTAATGTGCAATCATCTCTGTATTACTGTTTGCAAGTGACCCTTGTAAAATGAAAAATTATAAATAAATGATTTAAAAAAATACCTCTAATATGTAGTCGTGCCAGCCGAGGGAACTAACTGTGCTCAGCTCACCAGAGACAGAGTGAACATAAAATAAAACATCATCCTTAAAAGATAATACCAGATGAAGGCATAAAGGTGAATATGAATTCCTGTGAACGGAATCAATTTGATTTACAATAAATCCAGATACTACTCCCTTATATATATAACGAAAAATTATTTATTTAAGTGGAATGGAATTATTTGACTGTACTGGTAAACAGAAAGAAATACTCTTCAGTTAGATTGTACAGGATTAGACCAGTAGAACTGCTGATTCCCTACTGGATCCAGTATACACTCTAATTTCTTTACTAACCAAACATTTAGTCTCCTAACCAAATTACAAGTCAGTATAACACTTCAAAGATTTCCAACTCAAAATAGGAATGCTTCTTAGGTGTATCTCATTTAAACATTTTTATCAACTTCTTTCCTACAGGCTTTACTTATAAAGTAACTATCCAAAATCTTTCAAACCTTAGTCTTATAGTGGTATAATTATTCTAATTGGATTTCTCCTTCTTCCTTTATTTTCAAAATTAAATCTCAGTTCACTTGTGTGGTAAACAGGAGTTTCAGAAAAAGTGTGAATTGTCTCTCTCTCTTCCTCAATTTCCTGTATGAAGATGTTTACTTCTTTTTCACAGTACTTAGCTGAAGGAAAACTTCCAATTGCAGACTCAGTCTTCAAGAGATCTCTCCTTTAGAAGTTGTGTTCCATTGATTCTTCCCCCTAAACTTAATATAATATAAAATAAAAGGAGAAATACTGCCTCCCTGCAGTGTGTGTGTGGAACTATGGATTTGCCTACCTACAGCAGGAACCTGAACTGTACCAAACTAAAGAAAATTAAATAACCAAATTTCCTACACTCTAATTTTCCCGACTCAAATTATTAAACTGCAAATTTATAGCCCTATCTATGTAGATGGAGAGCACTTCTTCCCTTTTGAAGCTCCTAAAATGGAGGATTCACAACTGAATGAAACTCTCTCACTCACACACTCATAGATCCATTTCCCTCTCTACTCAGTAAGTTTACTAATCTGGCTAATTCAAAATGTGAGCAAAGATTCTTTTTCTAACTTATCTCCTTTTCACCAAAGGATATAATTCAGATCAAATATTTATCTCAGATCAACTATTTATCTCAGATCAAATATTTATTTCAGGTCAAATATTTATTTCAGATCAAATATTAAGGTTTCCTTGCTTACAGGCACTTAAATCTACCTAGCCTTTATATAGCTTATAGGATTTAAACACTCTTAAACTGAAATTCACCCTTTTCTATTCTTCATAAACTTCAAGTAATCCTGAAATATTCAGATTCTTTTCTCAGTAGAGAAACCTCAAACTTGTAAATCTCCAACAATCTCTTTTCACTCATATTTTCTCATTTACCACAAAATCAGGCACTCTTTTACAATTTCAGTCAACTTAGATCAAACAACAATTCTTTCTTTCCTTTCATACACACCGAGCTCAAAGCTGCATGTCCTTTCAGTTCAAATCTTCAGTTGCTCTCTGTTCCCGCCTTCCCGGGCAGATTTCTAACAGGAGCTGATCATCCAATCAGAGAGCTCTATTTGAATGCAGATTAACATACAGACACTCTAATGGGAATTTTTAGTCAAAAACACTAGCTAAACCCTTCATTTTTGGATCAAACTTCACATATTTGATCACAGCCATGCCCTAACATTAAGGCTGTAAACATTTCTATCAATTTTTACCCATAAATATGCAAATAAGAACATCCCAAAAACGGACTAATTTGCATATGGCTTGAGCAAATTTGAGTACATAGCATACCAATCCCATGTCCTGGTACCTAAATTCTGCAATTAGATTTAATGCAAATACTTTAAAAACTTATATTTAGCACTTTTAAAATCTCAGGTGTCAGTGCAAGTCTCTTTGGTATGAACTGCTCATGTGCAGGAATTCATCCTAGTTAAATATCTCCCTGGCAACCCAGGACACCTCCAGCCAACCCCCCTGCTCTCCCAGCAGTAAGGTAAACAAATTAAACCAGTTTCTACCACTGGTTACACTACTGTTGGGTGGGCCTGAGCCCTAAATGGGAGGGCCCTGGCCCTCCCAGGCCCACCTGTGGTTACGCCACTGGAGTATGCAAATGCATGCTAAACAGGGCATTACCTATTCCTCCCCAATGCTCAGCGGGCAGTGTGCCAAACAAGGGTGCTGCTCCTGTGGTAAACCCTATGCCAGCTCTAAGAGTTTGCCTGAGCATTAGGGAGGAAGGGGGAGACCCAGTCCAGCATGCATTCACATGCTCACACACCCCCAGACCCCCCTAGCCCCTGACACAGGGGGATGGAAATCCAATGGATCTTATATGGTAGGGAAGCCACGCCCAGCACATCCCAGGATGAGCAGGGCAGGGTGTCACCATTTTAAAGACGGCACTTGCAGGAGGAGTGAGTGTTCTGCCCTCCTCCAGCTAACAGGTAGAGGGAGGGTCAAGGAGCTTGGGGAGGTACTAGGCCACCAGGGTGGGTGGAGGGGGGTCACACTGCACCACTACTGTTGGGGGTTCTGGGGGATCCATTGGACCTCCAGCCCTCTGTGTTTGGGGGTAGGTGGTCTGGGGGGTGTGGGAGAGTCTGGAGTTCCACAGACCTCCAGTCCCCTGTCCATGGGTGTGTAGGGGGGGTCTGGTGGTCTGTTTGACAGGTTCGGGCTTTTTTTGACAGCTTGGGCACAAAAAACCTGGGCACAATCGTCCCGCAGAAGTACCCCAATGATCAGAGCTAATAGTGCACATAAATTTGCATTCTGTTAGCTCTGATCATCAGGGCATTATTTCCCCATGCTGTTCCAGTGCTAAATTTACAGCACCACTTGGAACAGCATGGGGTTTTTGATCATCTGCCTTTCAATGCAGAAAATGCAAAGAAGGATGCTATAAAGGTGAAACAGGCCAGATTTTAAAGATAAGAATCAATCAGATTCCCCAAAACAGACCAAGGAGCAGTAGATAATCAGGATGCTCAAAGGAATTTTTCAAAGATAGATACTTGAAGCTAACAAGAAAGGACTTCACATAGATCTTGGCTATCTAACACGTTATGGGCCTATGTGAGAAGTCCAAAAAGTCGTCTGTTGTAAGTCTATTTTGTAAAGGTTACATAGATACTGATGTAGCTTTATAAAATACATTCACAGATCCAGTTCCAATAGTGCAGAAATACATAGAGCAGCAGAATTTGGGGAGTAGTGACACAGGGCATAGCACAAGGCCTTTCAGTATAGACCCATGGCAAAGGCCTGCTGCAACCCACACCTTCAGATAGAAAGTTTGCATCCAAGAGGTCTATAAAATATTGAATGTAGTGGAACGGGCAAACGTGAATCGCTTGTTTTCTTTTTCCAAAAATACATGGACTAGGGGGCACGCACTGAAGCTACTAAGTAGTAAATTTTTAAAAATCAGACAAAATATTTCTTCACTCAACATATAATTAAGCTCTGGAATTCATTGCCAGAGAATGGTAGAAGCTGTTAGCTTAGCAGGGTTTTAAAATGGTTGGGCAGTTTCCTAAAAAAAAAAAAGTCCATAAGCCATTGTTAAGATGGCCTTGGGAAAATCCACTGCTTATTCCTGGGATAAGCAGCATAAAATATGTTTTACTCTTCTGGGATCTTGCTAGGTTCTTGTGGTCTGAATTGGTCATTGTTGGAAACAAGATACTGGACTTGATGGACTTTCGGTCTGTCCCAATATGGCAATGCTTATGTACCATGTTCTTAGCAGTGCTTGAGCGTAAACTTCTGCTGGAAGGTCTTACAGCAGGCTGATCTAGTTTTCCTTCTGGTTTGGGCAAAGGTAGCAACGATGGTGGCAGGCTCAGCAGGGGAAAGATGGTGGACACAGGGAGGAAGGGGGAGGGAATGGGAGATGAGATGTTGGACAGCTTGAGTTTGTAGGGAGGGAAGTGGCAAATGCTAGCCACCTCTGGGGGAGAATAAAGAGGGGAAGGAGAGATGCTGGTCACTTGGGGGAGGGAAGGGAAGGGGTAATATGATGCTGGACACATGGGGAGAGGTAGGAAGAGGAGATGGAGATACTGACCACCTGAGGGCAGTAGGGCAGGGAAGGATGCTGGAAGAAGAAGTCATATGCAGAGGAAGGTAGAAAGGGATGGATAGATGCTTGGTTAAGGAGAAGCAAAGGCAGGGTAAATGAATACTGGAGAAAGAAGCATATGGGTAGACGCTAGGGAAGGGGAAGAGGGTTGTGGGGAAGTGGTAGGGCACTAGATACTGGGGAAGGGGTAAAAGGTTATAGGGAAGTGGCAGGGCAATGGATGCTGGGGAAGGAGGAGAAAAGGGCAAGCATGCAGGAGAACAGGGATAGGCAAGGGAAAGGGAGATGCTGGACTATAGGGGATGAGCTAGAGAAAAGGAGTTGCTGGGTCATAGGAGGAGTAGAGGAGCTAGGGGGTGACGCAGCTGAAGAGTCACCTAGAAAATCAGATATCCTTGGGCCAGCCATGCAAATACCTACACACAAATTCACCTGCTCTGAAAAAAGTATACTTGTGTGTGGAAGTTTGGGCACTGAAAGTGTTCTAATGGATGCCAGGTGCTGAAACGGGGCAGAAATGGCAGATCCATAGGAAAACACATTGGCTGATTTACAGAACAGTGCTTAAGTCGTATCGCACGGATCTGTAAAGGGGACATGGCCATGGGAGGGGTCTGTGTGGGTCATGGACATTCTCTTAAAATGTGCACAGCATTATAGAATTTTGGAGATCCATGCTCAGCATATGTGCCAGGATTTACACTTAGTTTCAATTGGAGGAACTTCTCATGCCCAAATTTGATCACAAATCCTAGCGCTTTATGCTTTTCTATAAAGGGCTCAGATCCCAGAACGTCTATTATAAAAAACTGTTCAGCGCCAATTATTTCAGTGCCAAATTTTGAGCGCCATTTATAGAATTTTTCCTTATGTGTGTACCTGTGTATTTTATAAACATACTTGTACATCCCAAACTATGCCCCTGGGAATACCTATGTGCATATCGCAAAAAAGAGGATTACGTTTGTAACCCTGGTCTCACCATAAAGTTCCGGGCACCAGCTAGCTCTTTGGCTCAGCACCCAAAGCCACGGTCAGAGCAAAAGTTTTAGTTCTACTTCTGAGCTGGGCACAGGCTGGGGCCAGACTTATACCGGTAGGCTGTAGGGTTTTTAAGCCACACTTTTATTCTTTATATAAGTCCATAAGTATGCCATACTGGGACAGACCGAAGGTCCATCAAGCCCAGCATCCTGTTTCCAACAGTGGCCAATCCAAGTCACAAATACCTGGCAAGATCCCAAAAAGTACAATACATTTTATGCTGCTTATCCTAGAAATAAGCGGTGGATTTTCCCCAAGTCCATTTTACATAGTAACATAGTAAATGATGGCAGATAAAGACCTGTACGGTCCATCCAGTCTGCCAAACAAGATAAACTCATTTACATGGTATGTGATACTTTATATGTATACCCGAGTTTGATTTGTCCTTGCCTTTCTCAGGGCACAGCCCGTAGAAGTCTGCCCAGCACTGTTCTTGTACTAAGTTCTGATGCTAACGTCGAACCCCCTTAAAATTTACACTCCAGCCCATCCGTATTCAGTCACAATCAGGCCATAGACCATAGAAGTCTGCCCAGCTCCCATTTTGTTTCCCAATTACCGGCGTCGCCACCCAACCTCCGCTAAGATTCCGCAGAACCATTCCTTCTAAACAGGATTCCTTTGTGTTTATCCCACGCATGTTTGAATTCCATTACCATTTTCATCTCCACCACCTCCCGCGGGAGGACATTCCACATATCCACCACTCTCTCCATGAAGAAATACTTCCTGACATTAGTCCTGAGTGTGCCCCCTTCAACCTCAATTCATGTCCTCTAGTTCTACCGCCTTCCCGTCTCCGAAAAAGGTTAATTTGCGGATTAATACCTTTCCAATATTTGTACGTCTGTATCATGTCACCCCTGTTTCTCCTTTCCTCTAAGGTATACATGTTCAGGTCAGCAACAGTAGTTCTTTCACTAACAAACAGTTCAAATTATATCCAATTGGTTTATAGTTGAAAAAGGGTTAAGTGCCAGTTCAAGACTTTTGGTGTAATTTATCATTTCTAGGATATTTACAGCTCTTCCAGTCCCTTGCCCATCTTTTTGGGCAGAATAATCCAAGGCTGTGCCTGCAGCACTTTTGTAGCAAGCTGTCTCTGCATAGGACCAGACCTCCCTGTCTGTCCTCTCTCTCCCAAAGGTACACCTCTCAGGGCTACTGCCTTTGGCACTGAACCAGCTCCTTTCCTGTTCTTGCTCCCAAGGTGGATCAACTCTTCTTCCACCCGGAACAGTCCTCACATTCCCCACGGCTAATATTTTTATTGGTAGAAACCTCCACTATTGGGCCTATCCAGGACACTCCCTTTCCTCATGGGTCCCATGAGGGGGGGGGGGGGGTGAGCAGTCTGGATTTTACTTCTATCAATGGAAGTAAAACCCGGACTGGCTCACTCTGTCCTTTTTCTGGAGCTATATGGTAACTCGAGGCCCGCCACCCAACAACAACAACTTTTATTATCTCCAAACTCCACCCCTACTGTAATTCAATAACCAGCAACATTCCTCTCAGCACTTTCCCATAAACACTCCCCCTTGGGGCTTCTCACTCTGCCTTTCTGGCCAGTTTCCTCCCCCCAGTAGTTCTGAAGGAGGGTCTCTCATCAGTTTAGTAATTTTTTTTTTTTTAGTAATTCCCAATATAATGGGGGATTATACTTATTTCATGCGCCTAATTGTACAAACACATGCGGCCATGCAAGTTTACAAAAGTCCTTTTCTGTGTGTAAAACAGGCCTTAAACTTGCATCAAGTTTTATAAGATCACCCCTAAATAAATATTTTGCTGAACTCTAAGCTGAGTACCTATGCAACATTGCATTTGTTCAGTATTAATTGTGAGCAGCACCCCAAGTACTCTTCCTGGGAAGGAGAGAAGGGAATGGAGGCTTCAGTGTAGATCTGAAAATTAAGGGAAGGGGATGACAGAGACCTACATTAAATCAGTGGCGTAGTCAGACCTGACATTTTGGGTGGGCCCAGAGCTAATATGGGTGGGCACTATGTATATAAGTGAGAGTAGCATTTCTTGAGATACTCCTAAATAATGCCTTAAAGTGCACTTGATGAAGGATTTCTAATAAACAGTCTGCCCAACAGCTGTCCAGCATCAATATAAGTAGACAATAGTAAGAGGATTACCATACAGGACTCCAAGATGTAAGATCACAGAACATATAAAGAGGAATCCAATAAAATTTATATGGAAATATAATGTTTGATTTTAACAAAATATTTCTAAAAAGCAAGGAAAAGACCTCAAAACGCCCGACCGCTTACTTTCAGTTTTCAGTGGCTTTAACTGGGGGCGTGGTGTTCATCACTGGTCATAAAAACCTTGCTTGGAAAGAATTATTTTAACTTTTAATTTATTTCCAAATAGATTTTAACAATTTTGCTCTTTATACAAGAACATTTTTTTTAATATATTGACAATATCATAGTAACATAGTAGATGACGGCAGATAAAGACCTGCATGGTCCATCCAGTCTGCCCATGACAAACTCATATGTGTATACCTTACCTTGAATTTGTACCTGTCCTTTTCAGGGCACAGACCATATAAGTCTGCCCAGCAGTATTTCCCGCCTCCCAACCACCAGTCCCGCCTCCCATCACCGGCTCTGGTACAGACCGTATAAGTCTGCCCTCCCCTATCCTCGCCTCCCAACCACCACCCCCTCTTCCCCCCAACTGCTCCGCCACCCAATTTCAGCTAAGCTTCTGAGGATCCATTCCTTCTGCACAGGATTCCTCTATGCATATCCCACGCATGTTTGAACTCCGTTACCGTTTTCATCTCCACCACCTCCCGCGGGAGGGCATTCCAAGCGTCCACCACCCTCTCTGTGAAGAAATACTTCCTGACATCTTTCCTGAGTCTGCCCCCCTTTAATCTCATTTCATGTCCTCTTGTTCTACTGCCTTCCCATCTCCGGAAAAGATTAGTTTGCGGATTAATACCTTTCAAATATTTGAACGTCTGTATCATATCACCCCTGTTCCTCCTTTCCTCCAGGGTGTACATGTTCAGGTCAGCAAGCCTCTCTTCATACGTCTTGGAACGTAAATCCCATACCATCCTCGTAGCTTTTCTTTGCACCGCTTCCATTTTTTCAACATCCTTCGCAAGATACGGCCTCCAAAACTGAACACAATACTCCAGGTGGGGCCTCACCAACGTCTTATACAGGGGCATTAAAACCTCCTTTCTTCTGCTGGTCACTCCTCTCTCTATACAGCCTAGCAATCTTCTAGCTACTGCCACCGCCTTGTCGCACTGTTTCGTCGCCTTCAGGTGCTCAGATACTATCACCCCAAGATCCCTCTCCCCGTCCGTGCCTATCAGACTCTCCCCGCCTAACACATACGTCTCCCTTGGATTTCTACTCCCTAAGTGCATCACTTTGCATTTCTTCGCATTGAATTTTAATTGCCAAACGTTAGACCATTCTTCTAGCTTCTTCAGATCTTTTTTCATGTTTTCCACACCCTCCGGGGTGTCCACTCTGTTGGAAATCTTGGTGTCATCCGCAAAAAGGCAAACTTTACCTTGTAACCCTTCGGCAATGTCACTCACAAATATATTGAACAGAATGGGCCCCAGCACCGATCCCTGAGGCACTCCACTACTCACCTTTCCTTCCTCCGAGCGAACTCCATTCACCACCACCCTCTGGCGTCTGTCCGTCAACCAGTTCCTAATTCAGTTCACCACTTCGGGTCCTATTTTCAGGCCGTCTAATTTATTTAAGAGCCTCCTGTGGGGAACTGTGTCGAAAGCCTTGCTGAAATCTAAGTAGATGACGTCCATAGCACGTCCTTGATTTAATTCTCCCGTCACCCAGTCAAAGAATTCAATGAGATTCGTTTGGCACGATTTCCCTTTGGTGAAACCATGTTGTCTCGGATCTTGCAACTTATTGGCTTCCAGGAAATTCACTATCCTTTCCTTCAGCATGGCTTCCATTACTTTTCCAATAACCGAAGTGAGGCTTACCGACCTGTAGTTTCCAGCTTCTTCCCTATCCCCACTTTTGTGAAGAGGGACCACCTCCGCCGTTCTCCAATCCCTCGGAACCTCTCCCGTCTCCAATGATTTATTAAACAAGTCTTTAAGAGGACCCGCCAGAACCTCTCTGAGCTCCCTCAGTATTCTGGGGTGGATCCCGTCCGGCCCCATGGCTTTGTCCACCTTTAGCTTTCCAAGTTGTTGATACACACTCTCTTCCGTGAACGGCGCTCTATCCACCTCATTTTCAGGTGTACTTTTGCCAGTCTCTCTCGGTCCTTCCCCAGTGAAAACAGAACAAAAGTATCTATTTAGCAAATTGGCTTTTTCTTCATCATTTTCTACATAGCGTTTTGTTGTATCTTTTAGTCTCACAATTCCCTTTATAGTCTTTCTCCTTTCACTAATATACCTGAAGAAGTTTTTGTCTCCCTCCTTACATTTCTAGCCATTTGTTCTTCCGCTTGCGCCTTCGCCAGACGTACCTCTCTCTTGGCTTCTTTCAGTTTCATCCGGTATTTCTCCCCGTGTTCCTCCTCTTGAGATTTTCTATATTTCTGGAATGCTAACTCTTTAATCTTTATTTTCTCAGCCACTTGCTTTGAGAACCATATTGGTTTCCTTTGTCTCCTGCTTTTATTTACTCTCCTTACATAAAGGTCTGTGGCCCTGTTTATTACTTCTTTTAGCCTGGACCACTGTCCTTCCACTTCTCGTATGTCCTCCCAGCCCATCAGCTCCTTCCTCAGGTATTCTCCCATTTTGTTAAAGTCAGCTCGCTTGAAATCGAGGACTTTGAGTTTAGAGTGGCCGTCCACATGAGCCGTTACATCAAAACAAACCGTTTGATGGTCACTGTTTCCCAGGTGCGCAGCCACTCGGACATTTGACACACTATCCCCATTCATGAGCACCAGATCCAACGTGGCTCCCTCCCTCGTGGGTTCGTTCACCATTTGTCTGAGCAGAGTACTTTGGAAAGCATCCACAATCTCTCTACTTCTTTCCGATTTTGCAGACGGAACCTTCCAATCTACATCCGGCAGATTAAAATCTCCCAACAACAGCACCTCTCTTTTCTTCCCCAACTTTTGAATATCAGCGATCAGATCTTTATCTAGTTCTTCCAATTGTGTTGGGGGTCTATAAACAACACCCACGTGGACCAAGGTTCTATCCTCTCTTTTTAAGGTGATCCATATCGCTTCTTCCTTTCCCCAGTTCCCTGTCATTTCAGTCGCTGGGATATCAATGCTAACTTCAAATTTTCTTTGGTTCATAAAAACCTTCACTGATTCTCATGAAGTGCTCTAAAGCAGCTTTACAAAGATAAAGTAAAGTCGAGCACTTATCTGTTGCTCGACGGTGGCCCCATCCGTTTCGCTTGTGGGCTTTTTCAAGGGCTGTGCTTCGACATAAAGCAGCACTAAGTTATGGTCAGATCAAGAGAGAGGAAAAAATTTCTCAATACTTTCTCTGTCGATGCACAGCCCTTGAAAAAGCCCACAAGCGAAATGGATGGGGCCACCGTCGGGCAACAGATAAGTGCTCGACTTTACTTTATCTTTGTAAAGCTGCTTTAGAGCACTTCATGAGAATCAGTGAAGGTTTTTATGAACCAAAAACAATTCAAAGTGGAGGAGTGGCCTAGTGGTTAGGGTGGTGGACTTTGGTCCTGAGGAACTGAGTTCAATTCCCACTTCAGGCACAGGCAGCTCCTTATGACTCTGGGCAAGTCACTTAACCCTCCATTGCCCCATGTAAGCCACAGTGAGCCTGCCATGAGTGGGAAAAGCACAGGGTACAAAAATGTAACAAAAAATATATATATACATATTTTAAAAAAATTCTTGTAAAAAGAGCAAAATTGTTAAAATCTATTTGGAAATAAATTAAAAGTTAAAATAATTCTTTCCAAGCAAGGTTTTTATGACCAGTGATGAACACCATGCCCCCAGTTAAAGCCGCTGAAAACTGAAAGTAAGCGGTCGGGCGTTTTGAGGTCTTTTCCTTGCTTTTTAGAAATATTTTGTTAAAATCAAACATTATATTTCCATATAAATTTTATTGGATTCCTCTTTATATGTTCAGCATCAATATAAACCACATACATACTCAAAGCCTATGTAGCAAACTTTAACACCACCAATTCTGAACACAGAAATACTAATAACAGTACCTTTAAAAAGGCAGCAGTGAATATACACAACAGCAATATGTGTCTCACTGGAAAAGTCAGACTACTCAGACTGATATAGATCCCAATACAAACCACATGCGAGAAGAATCACTTTGGTCACATGCAGAACACAGGCCAACCCTCATCAATTGCCCAGCATCAGCTTTGTCCTTCCCTACCTCTCCATTCCTCCCTGTAGCCCGACATCAGTTCTATCCTTCCTTTCCCACCTCATCCATCCCTATAACCTGGCATTAATCCTACCCTTCCTTTCCTATCCACCATCCATCCATCCCTGTAGCCTGGCATCAGCCCTTCCTTTCTCTACACTACCCCCCCATCTATCCCTATAACCTGGCATCAGCCCACCCCTTCTCCACACCCATCCCGTACCTAGGCATCAGCCCCACCCTACCCCCCACCCCTCCCTGTAGCCTAGTGTCAGCCCTGTCCTACCCCCTACTCATCCCACCATAGTCTGGCATGTCTGAAGCACACCACTGCAGAGCCCACCCCCACCCAGAAACCTACCTACATTAAATATAAAACTTTTTTTTTAATTTTAAGCTGGACACAGCAGAGAACTTCCCAACCCCAAAACTCGCCAACGTAAAAAGACACAACTTTTTCTTTAATTATTATTTTAACCTGGGCATGGAGTGCACTCCCACCCAGAAAATTAATTAATTGTTGGTGGGTTTATGGGTGGGGATAATGATTCAATATACCTTTCTTCCCCTAGGTTGTGAAGAGCCCACCCCCACCCAGAAGCCCACCACCAGCAAACACTCACTGTACATGTTAAAAAGCGTTTATTTTACCTGGGCAGCTGGGCTTCAAACCAAATTTGTATGCATGTGGTGGCAGGTGCAGACTCCGAGAGCTTTGCAGACTGTGCTCCATATTCTGACTCCTGTTCCTGTTTGGGGCCATGGGTGAATGTTGACTCTGGGGGTCTCACTCCCAACTGAAGGCTGACCCAGGCAGCAAGGGCCCAATAACGTATTTTCCCTTCAAGGAGCAAAACGTCGAGAGAGCTCATCTCAGCCTCAGCGCACTCTCTGGTTTAGGTGGCACCGTGTGCAAGCAGGAAGACAGCGGCACCGCGTGAACTAAAGTGGTGGGTGGTGAATGCGCATAGGTGCCGTTTTTTCAACAAATCTATTTGGGGGAGCGACCGCTCCCCTGCGCCCCCCTAGCTACTTTAGAAATTACAATTCCCCTCTCTTTTTACTGCTAGAGTATTACAGAGGAGGTACAGGTTGGTGGAATGGGAATCCTCAGCCCTTTCATTTTAGCTGGTAGTGGGACAAGATCCGAAGAAGATTCTCACTGTAAGGCCGAAAGACGTTAGGGATTCTACCCCGTGTGTGTGTGTGTGTGTGTGGTGTGGGGGGGGGGGGATGTTAATCTTAAATTCTGCCTTGCTGAAGGTGTTGGGGGTCGGACCAGAAGGGTTTTAAGTTTCTGATCTGCAGCAGTACTAAGAGACCACAGTTTGCTACAAGTTTTGAGGTGGGTAGGAAGATTACTCGGATCCGTAGCCCTGCACTCACCTCCCTCCTGTAGGGCTCGGAGCCCCCCCAGCAAAGGCTCACTTGCAATAAGAGAAGCAAAAGTCGGCGCACGAGCCACATCCCGATCACTTTCCCTCGCTGTTCCTCGGGTCCAGCCTGCCGAGCAGCTGACTCAGGAAAGTTTTAAAGGGGCAGAAGCGTCGCTGAGCCAGGGCAGAACTGAAAGGCTCAGGCTGTGCAGCACTCTCACTGCAGCCTAACCGGCACCTAGAAGACCAGCACCGGATTGGAGGAGCAGGACAAATTGGGTGGGCCTGAGCTGTGATTGGGTGGGCTTGGGCCCATCCAGGCCCACCCGTAGCTACACCCCTGCCTGTGACCTGGAATTGCAAAAGAGATTGCCAAGACTGACTACAAGGAAAGGCACAACAAAGCAGTAGCCATGATACACTAGAGCACCTGCTGAAAGTATCATTTACCCATAACCACAAAACCAAAGCAGTGGTAGAAAATGAACAAGCTAAAATGTTCTGTGACTTCAGAATACAGACTGAGAAACACTTGTTGCACAATATACCCGATATCACTGTGGTTGAAAAGAAGCTGGTGTGGACCATAGAAGTGACAGTATCAGAAGACAGCTATGCTGAAGACAAACAGTTGGAGAAGATCATTAAATATGAAGACCTGGCCCCTGATATTCAGTCGGCGACAGTCAGTATTTTTTTAAACACTTACCATTGCTGGCTTAATTAGCCCCCAATATTCAGTGCCACTTAGCTTATGCGGGCCATAGCTGAATATCGCCAGCACCCGCATAAGCCTTGTCTCCTCCCCAACACCACCCCCTGGCCCGCCTCTGACTAGCCCACTTTTTGGGGGCCAGTCAGAGGTAATATTCAGCGGCACTCTCTGGTTTAGTGCCACTGAATATTGGCAGTTGGGCATCTACAGGCGATTTAAGTGGGCCAGATCCTCTCCAGCCAGCTTAAATTACTCTGAATATTGGCCCCCTGAAGACTGAAGCTAAGTGACTGTGGTGAAAAATTGCCATAGTGGACCCTGTAGTAATTGGAAGCCTTACAGCTTTATTAAAAAAAAAACCTTGAACAACATCGGAACACATTCGGCATTAGCATAATCATAATCCTCCAACTGTGGAAGGATGTACTGCTTAGAACTGCCCACATCCTGCACCAAACCACTTTCTTGATAAGGACTTGAGCACAAAACCCAGTCAAGAGCATCTGGTAGGCTGTGCAAAACCATGATAATAAAAATAATTATCATCATCATTTTACCATTAAATATTTACAAAATACAGAAAGGACAATAAAGACAGTTCCAGGGTTCTGGTGCTGGTTCTACAGTCTCTGATTATTACATTTCTGACCTGGTGGCAGGATACAACATATTTTATTTCTTCCGTTCTCTTTTTTTTCCTCTTTGCCTTTTTTTCTCTCTTTCCTCTTTTAGGTCTCTAACTTTCTTTATCTTTTACTTTCTGTCTTTATTTTTCCTATCTGATCTCTGTCTTCTAAGCTCATTATGTCTGTCTGTTCCTGCCCGCTTTTCTCACCAACTCTCTGTCTCCTTCTGTCTCTCGCTGTACAAGAAGAGGATCTTTAAAAGAATGGGGCTAATACACTGCAAAAGAAGTTACTCTACTGGGTCAAATCAAATCAGAAATGAAATCAAGACCAAACAATTCTAATTCAGGAGACTTTAACTTCTAACAGAAACCCAGTGCTGAAGAACTTACATTTCTCTCCCTTCTCCCAGCTCTTCTTCTGTCTTGCACAAATGCTAATTATTTACCTGCAGTAAAATGCTTTTTAGAGATAAAAAGTTTTCAGTCACACATCCTGCATTTAGAAGGAAATATTATAAACAGGTAAAACTATGAAATGAAAAATAACTCATGGAAGGACACAGGAAATGGAGTATGATTTTGATAAATAAAACTTTCTACCATGTGTTTATTTTGTGTTCTTCTCTCTCCCATTCTACAAAAAGAAAAAACAACAACAACAACAACAACAACAACAACAACAACAACAACATTTTTTTAAGCCAGAGAGGATTTGTTTGTCTGGGTACTTACTTCACCCTTATGTGGATTTTTCTGACACTTGTTTTGCTTCTTTTGATTATCAGGCTGGTGTCTAAGTGTCCTGCTTCAACTTCTTTTTCCTTCCTTATATCAGATTGAAGCTATGACGTAAGATACAGTGGGGGAAATAAGTATTTGATCCCTTGCTGATTTTGTAAGTTTGCCCACTGACAAAGACATGAGCAGCCCATAATTGAAGGGTAGGTTATTGGTAACAGTGAGAGATAGCACATCACAAATTAAATCCGGAAAATCACATTGTGGAAAGTATATGAATTTATTTGCATTCTGCAGAGGGAAATAAGTATTTAATCCCTCTGGCAAACAAGACCTAATACTTGGTGGCAAAACCCTTGTTGGCAAGCACAGCGGTCAGACGTCTTCTGTAGTTAATGATGAGGTTTGCACACATGTCAGGAGGAATTTTGGTCCACTCCTCTTTGCAGATCATCTCTAAATCATTAAGAGTTCTGGGCTGTCGCTTGGCAACTCGCAGCTTCAGCTCCCTCCATAAGTTTTCAATGGGATTAAGGTCTGGTGACTGGCTAGGCCACTCCATGACCCTAATGTGCTTCTTCCTGAGCCACTCCTTTGTTGCCTTGGCTGTATGTTTTGGGTCATTGTCGTGCTGGAAGACCCAGCCACGACCCATTTTTAAGGCCCTGGCGGAGGGAAGGAGGTTGTCACTCAGAATTGTACGGTACATGGCCCCATCCATTCTCCCATTGATGCGGTGAAGTAGTCCTGTGCCCTTAGCAGAGAAACACCCCCAAAACATAACATTTCCACCTCCATGCTTGACAGTGGGGACGGTGTTCTTTGGGTCATAGGCAGCATTTCTCTTCCTCCAAACACGGCGAGTTGAGTTCATGCCAAAGAGCTCAATTTTGTCTCATCTGACCACAGCACCTTCTCCCAATCACTCTCGGCATCATCCAGGTGTTCACTGGCAAACTTCAGACGGGCCGTCACATGTGCCTTCCGGAGCAGGGGGACCTTGCGGGCACTGCAGGATTGCAATCTGTTATGTCGTAATGTGTTACCAATGGTTTTCGTGGTGACAGTGGTCCCAGCTGCCTTGAGATCATTGACAAGTTCCCCCCTTGTAGTTGTAGGCTGATTTCTAACCTTCCTCATGATCAAGGATACCCCACGAGGTGAGATTTTGCGTGGAGCCCCAGATCTTTGTCGATTGACAGTCATTTTGTACTTCTTCCATTTTCTTACTATGGCACCAACAGTTGTCTCCTTCTCGCCCAGCGTCTTACTGATGGTTTTGTAGCCCATTCCAGCCTTGTGCAGGTGTATGATCTTGTCCCTGACATCCTTAGACAGCTCCTTGCTCTTGGCCATTTTGTAGAGGTTAGAGTCTGACTGATTCACTGAGTCTGTGGACAGGTGTCTTTCATACAGGTGACCATTGCCGACAGCTGTCTGTCATGCAGGTAACGAGTTGATTTGGAGCATCTACCTGATCTGTAGGGGCCAGATCTCTTACTGGTTGGTGGGGGATCAAATACTTATTTCCCTCTGCAGAATGCAAATAAATTCATATACTTTCCACAATGTGATTTTCCGGATTTAATTTGTGATGTGCTATCTCTCACTGTTACCAATAACCTACCCTTCAATTATGGGCTGCTCATGTCTTTGTCAGTGGGCAAACTTACAAAATCAGCAAGGGATCAAATACTTATTTCCCCCACTGTATAGAACATGATGGGACTTCCCTAGACCTGTGAAAGAAAGGGAAAAAAAATTGTGTATTGGTTCTTTGTTTCACTAAGCTTAGGATGATTTATTGATGGCTTGTTTTGGCTTTCATTTAGAAACCATCAGGCATGGTCTCTCTCCTAGCACTTTCTAATCTCAGCTTCTTCAGAGAGGCATCAAACACAGTAAGGGCTGGCATTAGGAAAGGAATGAACAGAGCAGTTGTCTATGGGGCTGGCACCACAAGAGAGGCCCCCTCCTTTTTTGTCGATGCTAAGTGATGCCACTAAAACACTGACCAGGTCCTCCTCTTACTCTCTACCTTGGGCCAGTCCCCCAGTGTACCTTATGCTGGCCCTGCACATACTCTTTTTTCATTTCAGACAGTGGGAATTAATCATTGTACAAGCTTCTCTTTTTAGACTTGGACGTCCTTTCCCCTTCTGTGATCCGTGTTGGATGTCCAAATTTTGGACTCTCCCTAATCCCACCCATAACACACCCAGACCACACCCCTTTGCCATACGGACTTACTGCAGAGTTAGATATCCATATCCTGCCTTTGTAAAATTTGGGTTTGGACGTCTATGCAATAGGGACATCTAAATGCCAGTTTTTAGACATTCAACACAAGAACAGAGCTTCTAAAATTATCACCTTACTCTTCAACTTATTGCTTAGAAATACTGATGTGCATTTTTGTATTATAATTCTTGAACGTATATGTGTAAGGCTCTTTTCAGGATCTTCACTAGTCCTTCATGTTTCTGCATTCAGGACCATATCAACTCAGTGTAGAGGAGGAACATATGCCAGTTGGTCATGTGATAAACACAGGACTGCTCTACCTTGAGGAGGGCGCTGTCCTACAGAAAATATGGAAAATGCCCATTCTGGTCACTAGAGGGAGCCAAGAGAGGTACGTCCCCGTAATGACCTGGAGGGACAGCTAGGGGGTGCTCAGGATACAGGACCTGTTTTTCCAGAAGGGGCCACTAGGGGAGTGGTCAGAGTTGGGGAGACAGGTGGGCCTGGGTCTTTCTGGAACCAGGGGGAGGGGCCTAAAGAGGTGGGGTGGATTATTGGCTACCCTATAAAGAGTGCCCTCTAAGACAAGAGAGGAGAGATGAGATAGGAGCCTGGAAAGCCTGCTGGAGGAGGAGTACCTGGCAGATTGGAGAGAGAGAGAGAGAGAGAGAGAGAGAGAGAGAGAGAGAGAGAGAGAGAGACAGACACACACACACACACACACACACACACACAAAAGCCAGGAAGGTACTTACCAGGCTATGTTATTGATGGACTTGGGTATTATTGGAAATAGACTAACAGCCGTGGGGTGGAGGATAGGACTATAGAGTTAGAGAGTGAAGAAAGTCCTATCCAGGGGAGGTGGCTGTTTTACACTGAGACCCAGGTCCCCCAAGAAAGTGGGCTCAGTGGAGAGGAACAAACTGAAGGATAAGCTTGAAAGAACTTGTTCCCCACAAGACTGGAACTAATAAAGTGAATTTGCATTTGTTGACTGTCTAATTTGCATATTGGTGAAGGCTGGAGAATCAGAGTTATAGTCCCAGGGAAAGTGCAGTGGGTCACTGTCTGTGAACCAGAGGAGTGACCGGGGCCCAGTGGACATAACCGGAAAGGATTTCCAGTAGGAGGAAAGGCATGGCAGAGCAGTCACCCTGAGTGAGGAAGGTGCCCAGGATATTGAGGTTGGTGATTGCAAGTAACTTAGAGAAGATTGGCTGGGGTTCTGCTCAGAAACCAAGGACTAGTGAGGCCTGATGGTAAGCCTGTAAGCTTGGCCAGGAGCCACTAGAGGGCCCCAGCACACATGAGAGATCCCTGGGGGTTTACAGTCACAACAACCCTCTGCTAGGATGGGTGTAATAATACTGTCTGTCCCCATATAAATATTCAAATCTATTTAACTGGCCATGAACTGCTCCTGGCTGGTTAAATGGCACTTACACAGCTAATATTTAGCACAAGGTAAATGTAACATAGGGGGAAAAAAAAAAGAAAGAATATTTTTTTATTATTATTACCTGGGGGGTCTCTTGGGGTTCCGGGGCCGTTCTGGAGGTTGGGAGGCCTGCAAGGCAGTTTTGGACCGGCTCTTGTGAGGGCGCCGGTTTTTTGTGCCGTTCCGAGAGCGCTGGTGGAGAGGAGGAGAGGCAGGAGTTGGCGCCAAAGTTCTGGGGGCCCGGGGATGATTGGGCACGTCCCTGGGCGTGACTAGTTGCACCAGCCATGCTCCGGTGTTGTTGGGCCCACTCCCGGGCCGAAAAAAGGGTGAGGCTGAAATTTGGGATGCAGGGGAAAGAGTGAGGCTGAAATTTGGGATGCAGGGGAAGACGGGACTGTTTTGGTGCGGGCGCCCCGGAGGTCTTCAGGACGGTTTTGGGTTGTGGTGAGGGTCCACGGAGTGGCAGGGCGTCTGGCGGCAGGGTTTTGGATGCGGGAGCGCTGCGGGAGGGAAACAGTGCTTCCGGTGCTATTTTGGGGCCTGTTGGAAGGAGGTGGTCCGGTGAGGCACTGCGAGATGCAGCACCACGATTTTTGGGACCCTGGGAAGGGTGGACACATTCCCGGGTGTGGCGAGCTGCACCGGATGGTCCCGGTGTTTTGGGGGCTCATTTGGGGCTGGTTTCGGGCCGGCAGTGCTGAGGGCGTGCGAGATAAAGAGCGCTGCGGGAAGTAGCGCTTCTGTTTGTAAGTCCGGGGACGATTGAGCACATCCCCAGACATGTAGCAGCGAACCGGGCATTCCCGGTATTTTCGGGCCCTGCCAGAGCGCTTGAGGTGGGAGGCAGAGTCTCGGACAGAGAGGGCCTCAGTATGCAGCTGGCCTGCCGAAGAGGAGAGGAAGATGGCCAGGAAAACGTGCGGGCGCGCCCCCGTGAAGCGTGCGCCTCATGCACGAATCGGGAGCGCGCATCAACCTGTTTTGTCGGAGCTCCAGTGAGGCCTAGAAGCCTGGGCCTCGATTTTAAACCGGAGCTCCAGACAAAATGGCGATTTTTGGGGCGTTTTGTTGTTTTTAGTCCGTTTTCGCGATTTGAGCAGCGGGAACGGAACCAGTGGCAGGCGTCGCGAGAGGAGAAATTCAGGAAAACAGGTAAGGGGTTTTTAACCCAAAATTTTAATTAGTTTAATTTTAAATTGTATAAGTTGTGTTTTTTATTTTTAAAAATTCAGGGGTTAAAGTTTTTCAAATTATTTTTGCATATTTGGGTTCAGGGAATTTTGGGGAATTTTTCAGGCGGGTTAGTTTTAGAATTTTAATATTTTTAGGGTGCCTTTTGGAGAGGGTCTAATTTAGAGGGGTGGGTAAGGGTTAAAAATGGGGGTAGGTAACAATAGTGGTAATTCCTGCATCAGGTGTAGGATGGGATAACTTAATTTTTGGAATAAGTTTAATTAAATTTGGGATTTTTAAAGAGGTTTTAGAGGAGGAATTAGTGGGGTGGATGTTAAATATAGGTATTTTTAAATTCTAAAAACATAATTGAAAAGGGGCGTCGGGTTTAATTAGGATGGAAAATTTGGGGTGATTTGGTTAAAGTTAGAAGGAGATTTCAGTTAATTGAATAATTTCCCATTAATTTCTATGGAAATTTTTCAATTAAAATGGAGATGTAGCAGGGCTGGCCAACATTCCGCAGGTCAGCAGAAAAGTTCGGAATGCTGAGAAGGACTTTGGATTGGCTAGGTGGGTTTGGAACCCCAAGCCAAAGGTCTGTTTCCTAGGCAAAGGTGCAGCAGGCAGTTGGCAGAGTGCTTAGTGACTGTGAATGAGAGAGGAGGTGTTTTTGCTGTGTGTCAGTGGCAGTGGAGTAGGAACAGATTTTGGTGTGCTAAAAAGGGTTTGAAGTGACTGATTTGATGAGATTGGAAACAGAGAAGGTATTGTACGGAGAGTGGATGCTTGTGAAGGGTAATTTGGGGTTTTAAAATATATGAAAGTAATCTTGAGTGTTAGGAAGTAAGCTTGTGTCATTGTTTGAGTTGGGGTAATGTGAAAAGGGGTGAAAGGAGTGAGGATAGATTGGGGATTGAATCTTGGTATGAAAATTTCAGGAAATGGTATGTGGCTAAGTGTATGGGATGCAACAATGTATACATGGTGTATGGTTCTATTAGCATAGGGAATTCAAGTAAAGAACAGTACACTAGTACAATACCCATGTATGACTTATCATTCCCACCTTAGTAATTCCCTTATTTGTCCTGTTTGTCTGTCCTGATGAGATTGTAAGCTCTTTCGAGCAAGGACTATCTCTTCATGTTCAAGTGTACAGCGCTGTGTACGTCTAGTAGCTTTATAGAAATGATAAGTAGTAGTAGTAATGTAACATGTATATATCCAGGTGTGCACCCAAAATGATGGGAAATTATTTCTGTATCTTTCTGCCATATTTTCTTGGTGTCAGACTGCATTTCTTTTTTATTGAGGATCTTTTCTCTCTCAATATGATTTACAAGTAATCGCTTGGGACTGACGCCTCCATGATTAACGCCTTTCTGGTGTTTTTCATTTTTATCACTTTGTCCGGTTTTCTTTCATCCAGCTTTTTATCTGTCAGGATGAGGATATCCCAGGTGACGTGGAGGGGCATAATCAAACGGGGATGACCATCTCTAAGGGCGCCCATCTCTAAGGACGTCCTGGCAAAGGGGCGGGGAAACCGCTATTATCGAAACAAGATGGGTGTCCATCTTTCATTTCAATAATACGGTCAGGGATGCCCAAATCTCAACATTTAGGTCGACCTTAGAGATGGTCGTCCCCGGTTTTTGGCGATAATGGAAACCGAGGACGCCCATCTCAAAAACGACCAAATCCAAGGCATTTGGTCGTGGGAGGAGCCAGCATTCATAGTACACTGGTCCCCCTCACATGCCAGGACACCAACTAGGCACTGAACTTTAGTCCACCAACTGCAGTGGACTTTACAAATTGCTCCCAGGTGCATAGCTCCCTTACGTTCGGTGCTGAGCCCCCCCCCCACCCCCCCAAACCCACTCCCCATAACTGTACACCACTACCATAGCCCTAAGGAGAGAAGGGGAGCACCTACATGTGGGTACAGTGGGTTTCGGGTGGGTTTTGAAGGGCTCACATTTACCAACACAAGTGTAACAGGTAGGGGGGGATGGGCCTGGGTCCGCCTGCCTGAAGTGCACCGCACCCACTAAAACTGCTCCAGGGACCTGCATACTGCTGCCACGGAGCTGGGTATGACATTTGAGGCTGGCATAGTGACTGGAAAAAAAAAATTTTTTTTTTAGGGTGGTAGGGGGTTGGTTACCACTGGGGGAGTAAAGGGAGGTCATCCCCGATTCCCTCCGGTGGTCATCTGGTCAGTTTGGGCACCTTTTTGAGGCTTGGTCGTGTAAAAAATGGACCAAGTAAAGTCGACCAAATGCTCATCAGGGACGCCCTTCTTTTTTCCATTATCGGCCGAGTACTCCCATCTCTTAAGTACGCCTCAGTCCTGCCTTTGCTATGCCTCCGACACACCCCTGTGTACTTTGGTCATCCCTGCGACGGGCTGCAGTTGAGGACGTCCAAAATCGGCTTTCGATTATGCCGATTCGGGCGACCCTGAGAGAAGGACGCCCATCTCCCAATTTGTGTCGGAAGATGGGCGCCCTTCTCTTTCAAAAATGCCCCTGATAACCTCTTCATTTTCCACAGTTCTCTTAGGATCATGATCCCCATGCTTTTCTAGTCCAGCATTATTGTAATGTTTGCAGAATTTTCAATGAAAGAGATGCACCACCTTGTTGTTCTATTCTATACATACATTTTCTGCCATCTGCACTTCACAGCCATCTGAGATGAGTAACTATTTCTAGCTCTTTCTTACAGAATCTACAAATGTCATTTGAAACCTCTCTAGATCTATGAGTTTGTGTCCAGCATGACGTGAGTATAAAAGATATCTCCTGCGTTTTGACCCTGATATATAGTAAATAACTGAAGGAAAAGACCTGTCTGTTATCCTGACTCCAGTCCACACTGCAAAGGATACCTCCCAACTGTCAGTCACAGTGTGTGATCAGCTGCAATATTTCTCTTTATTCAGGGTCTCTTTTTGTTGTTATTTTCGTTTTCCACCTTCTTGGTTAGAGGAGCTTACAAAATCCACGCTTAACTTCTTCTAGCTCCTCCTTTCCTTTGCCTAACCACAAAATAAATAACAATTCTAGCATGACTGTTGCAAAAACATCCATAACTGGAGGAGTAACCTAATGGTTAGTGCAGTGGGCTTTGAGCCTGGTGACTAGGGTTCAATTCCCATTGCAGCTCTTTGTGACCTTGGGCAAGTCACTTAACCCTCTATTGCCCCAAGTACAAAAACAGATTGTGAGCCCTCTGGGGACAGAGAAAGTACCTCCATATAATGTGTACAGTGCTGCCTTTGTCTAGTAGTGCTATAGAAATGATTAGTAGTGCTATGTGTAGCCTGCCAGTCAGAAGTACCTGTGTTCCCATTAAAACAGGCAAAATTAATGTGTGGCATTTGTAAAGCATCCAAGTGAAGTGTTGGGGGTGTGGTCAGTATCTTCCTATACTCTTAACAAGGAGACAATACACTTTCCGGGTGTTAACTGTGTTCTAGATAACACAGAGTAGTTCACTACCTCTGTGTTACCTGTAAGGAATAAGCCCTGACAAAGAAAAAACCCCCAAAGGGGTCTACACATCTTCCACAAGGAAAGAAGCAAAATTACACAGCAAGGTGGAAGTGGGACTGTATCAAGTAACAAGGCAGACCACAGGTAAAAAGTGTCTAGAAGTTTATTTACCAATGGAAAATCTGACCCAATAAAAAGACCCAACACGGGCTGTGTTTCGACTGGAGAGCCTTCCTCAGGGGTCAAATCCTTCAAATTGTATAGAGCTGTTTGGTTTTTCAGATCAGTCAGCTTTGTATAACATTCCCTGACAATTTGTAACGCTAGCAGGAGCACTCACTCCAAAGTGATTTCATCACTACCGGCATTTTTGATTTGAAGGATTTGACCCCTGAGGAAGGCTCTCCAGACGAAACACAGCTCGTGTTGGGTCTTTTTATTGGGTCAGGTTTCCATTGGTAAATAAACTTCTGCACATTTTTAACCCATGGTCTGCCTTGGTTACTTGGTACAGTCCCACTTCCACCTTGCTGTGTACTTTAGGAATAAGCCCTGCCCATTCCACGTTTGGCAGTTAATGTAGGAAACATCATCCACTGTTAAGCCTCCATGCCAACGATGCACACTAATTCCCACATATTGACTACTTATCGTGGCTTCATCGTAGGCCCCACAGTTATTACAAATCATTTATTTATTTAGAAGACTTTCTATACCGCTCTAACTGATCCTAAGAAGAAATAGTAAAGGAACATTAAAATATAGGAAAGCAATCAATCATACCAAAGGAGCAGTGAGGGGGGCAGGGAGGGAGAGGGGAACACTTGGTCAAGCGATAGCAGGGGATATATATACTGAAAATTGGACTGATATAAATAAGAATTCAATTTTCTGTAATACTGGGATAAGAAGAATATATTTGTATCCCCTGCTATCGCTTTGATTTGCTTGACCATGCGTTCCCCTCTCCCTCCCTGCGCTCCTTTTTTTTTTCTCTCATATTTAGTATAATCTAAGTAGCTGCCAGTACTGGAGAACATCTCAGGTCTTTTGTGTAGCCTGCTAAACAGTTCCAGCTATGTGAGCACCAGTGTTTCCATTAAGGATTTCTAGGGCTAGATTTACCCTACCACAGTCGTCCACACTAAGGGCTAGCTTCTATATATGGCACCTAAATAGTCAGCGCCAAAAAATACCTATGTAAACGGTATTCTATAAGCCGCACCTGAAGTTCAGGGTGGTTTAAAGAATGCATGCTTAAGCAAAGAGTCGTGCAGAAATTTAGACATGGCCATTTGCACCAACGAAAACATGGTGCAAATGCCTGCACCTAAATTTAAGTGCTGAGCACCATTATTCTGTACTTACACATGTAACTCAAAGCCAAGCCTCATTCCATCCTAAAACACCCACGACCCTCCCATTTCGGTATCCACTTTTTTGGACCATGCGTAAATTGTAGGCATGGATCCCGTGCCTCTCTTTATGAAAGGTGGTCCCAATTAAATCTAATTAGTAACAATAATTTCTTGTTAAAAAGAATTCTTGGCACTAATTGGCTTGTTATTGTATTAAATTGCATACACAAATCAGGAACACGCCTAAATGTGCGTATGCAATTTATGGTCACCTTTACAGAATCGGGGGTAAATGCTTATTAGGCACTGCTAATGCTTGTTATTAGTAAATAGGTCTCACTTTGTAACATAGGACTTGTGGAAAATAGCATGCGTTAGCGAGAAGTAGTACCTTTTAATAAATGTAACCCCTAGTTATTACAGAGGATGAGGTCTGCCAGACAAACCCAGCTATTTTCCAATTCTACCATCGCAGCTTGTCAGGCAGTCCAGTCACGTGGATGACTTTCTAACATTTCATATTATCCTTTTGTCCTACAATCTGGCAGCCCCAAAACCCACTGCCGAAGCAGACCAGCAGCGTGCTGTGATCACACAAACATACATTGCCAGTTTGTGTTCAGTGCTCTCTTCACTTTGTGCTTCTCCTTGCCCTCTTAAACTCAATTACTATCACCACCACCCAGCTACCCATAGATGATATTCCACACATCCACTACCCATAAAATATTTCCTGTTGTTTCTCCTTAGGCTACCCTTTCAGGGCCTCATTCAGGACTCCTTGTTCTAGAATATTGCTTCTTCTCAAAAAGATTTGCTTCTTGTGCATCAGTAGTATCTTCCAGGCATTTAAAAGCTCTATCCTACCCCATCTCACCTCTTCCCTAGCTATTCTGTGTTTAAGAATAGCCTAGTGGTTAAAACACGAGGTTTGAGATGTAGGGTCTCCTTGTTCAAATTCCACTGCTGCTCCTTGTGATCTTGGGCAAGTTACTCAACTCTTCATTGTCTCATGTACAAGATTAGATTGTAAGCCTAGGGATAGAAAAATACCTAGCGTATCTCAATGTAACTCACTTTGAGCAGCTGCTGAAAAGATGTGAAATAAAATGTCTTGCCTCTTTTGCTGTCCTTCTGTACACCACAAACAGCTCTATCTTTTCAGAAGTACACCAAAATCTACTATGAAGGCACCTCAGTGTGCTCAGGACTCAGCAGTCCATTTGCTAACTGCTTGCCTCATAAGTGCCTAAGTACAAGTATTGCCATACTGGTAAAGACCGAAGGTCCATCAAGCTCAGCATCCTGTTTCTAACAGTGGCCAATCCAGGTCACAAGTACCTGGCAAGAGCCCAAAAAAGTATAATACATTTTATGCTGCTAATCCTAGAAATAAGCAGTGAATTTTCCCCAAGTCTATTTTAATAATTGTCTATGGACTTTTCCTTTAGGAAGCCATCCAAACCTTTCTTTAAACCCCTGCTTTTACTATATTCTCTGACAACGAATTCCAGAGTTTACATACATGTTGAGTGAAGAAACATTTCCTCCAATTAATTTTAAATTTACTACTTTGTAGCTTCATCGCATGCCCCCTAGTCCGAGTATTTTTGGAAAGAGTAAACAAACAATTCACGTCTACCCGTTCCACTCCACTCATTATTTTATAGACTTCTATCATTATGAACACACATCATCTATTTCCTTGCTTTCACATGGGCTAGCAATTATATGGCATTTCAAATTTAAAATGCATTGTTTGATTTTTCGGGCCCTGTCAGGTGATGATCCTTAAATACTTTATTGAATCTTTTATACCTTATGTTTGCCGGAAGAGATCTTTAATCTCAAGCTGTGTTATGATTCTACTGAGACAGGCAGGGGAATGAATGGGACTCGCTTCTGATTGGCCTGTCAGAGATTGAGCTGACGTTTGAAGCAGAAGACGTCAGAAGTCAGACCTTATTTAAACTTATCTCTCCCTACTGTGGACGCTCTAGCGTTAATTCCGGTCAGCTGAGCTTTGGTTCTCTTACTGTGTCTGTGCTCATGGCACAGTGTGTATTTTGAGGAGTTTCGCTTGTTCTCCTTTTGTTTGTGGTCTGTGTGTGTGTGTGTGTGTGTGCGCGCGCGTGCTGGCTGCAACCAGTGTGTCCTTGATTGCCTCTCTGCAGTGCAGCTGGCTCTGTCTTCTGCCTTGTTTCTCCCTGCCTCTATTAGGCAGCCTTTCTGTCCCTGGTAAGCTGGTTTTGTTTAAGTTTCCCTTTACTCAGTGTTAACCCTTTATGTACAGAGCTTGATATTTACCTTCTGTGAGTCTTGCTTCTGTTAGGCAGTCTTTCTGTCCATGGTAAGCTCCTTCCTGCCTTGTGGCCCGCCTGAGTGGTCTATCTCCCTTTTCTGGTGGTGCTTGTTGATTGTCCTGAGTGTGCATGGCTTTGTGGCCCGTAGTATTGCTTAGTGCCTGTTTGGTCTACCCTAGGCCTTGGCCAAGGTCCTTCCTAAGCCTAGGCCTAGGCACAATGGCTCACGATCAGATTAACAAGCTGACAGACTGCTACTGAGGCCTTCTGCTAAAACTTATCGATTAATAGAAATGCATGTTTGTTCTTTTACTATCAGTGGTTCATTTGAATGGAATCATTTCACAACTGAGTTAAGAGCAAGAACAAAATATTACAGTTTCAGAAACCAGTTGAAAAGATTATTTTTCTTAAAGCATTTGGCAGCAGTTTGATTACTAGAGATGAGCTTGGTATACACCTATGGAGGAGTAGAGGCATAGACTAATAATGTTGTGGGCTGAGACTCTGAGGAAGTGGGTTCAATTTCCACTGTACCTTCTGGTGATACTAGGTAAGTCACTTAACCCTCCATTACCTCAGATACAAAAACTTAGATTATGAGCCCACTAGGGAGAGAGAGTACCTGTTTGTAATAAATGTAAATTGCTTGGTTATACCACAGAAAGGCAGTATATGAAATCCAGGACACTTTATACATGTGATAATTGGTTGGCATTATATTTTATTTTATGTTTTTATGATTTGATGTGTGTTTTATTTGTACCCTGTTTAGATCTGTGGATAGTGTGAGTAATAAATATTTTAAATAAATAAATAAGTCTATAACTTGGTGCCTCAGGTTAAGCATCTCCATATCATGAAGACCCTGATAACATTTATGAGAATAGGATTCCCCTATCCAGATAGGAGCATCAAGGGTTAAGAATGTAGCAGAACATAGAAAAGAATAGTCTAATCAACTTGTGACTTGTGCATGTGATAACATATCCTGTGCGGATGTCAGGGACAAGAACACAGTACAATGTTGAAATCTTATTATAGTTTGACTTATCCTTCTGAAATAATGTATAGGTTTATGGTTTAAATATATTTGATATACCACTTTTCATAAAAACAGCATACTGGTTCACAATACAAAACATGTTGACTAAAGAGAAATAAAGATAGTTCATTCAAATCAAGAAGTTAAAAAAATAATAACACATTATCATCATGCAATCAGAGCAAAACTCAGTCCGATGATGTCCACTGCCAGATACTAATCAAAGAGCATCTCCAAATGCAGCCCTACAAAGGTTAATTTTCAGGGCCGACTTAAACCTTGGGAATGATAATTCAAGACGGAGGGGATGCGGCAGTGAATTCTAGAAAGATGGAGCCATGCGATAGAAGGCTGATTGTCTTGTAGAATCAAGTTTTGCTGCCGTTGGTGAGGGAAGCTGTAATGTGTCTTGACAAAATAGGCACAGCATAGATGCCCTGTTATTCCTTTCAAGCTCTGATATGATTACTACTTGGCTGGGTATCGCTGCACATCCGTATCATACACTCAGGTTCAATCCTGTAGGATTTGTTTAAGCGGTGTCATTTTTGCACATTCTTGTTTAATTTGTAATATTGTCCGTTAGCTATTTTTGTAGAGAGGCATTTTCGATACAACTTCGGACATTTTGCAAAAAAAACATCCAAAACCCCAGTAGCGAACATAGCTATTTTCAAACCAGAAAAATGTACAACATTTTGTTTTGAAAATGGTCTTTTGATAGATGTTTTTATATTCAGCGCATCTATCTTTTAGGACCATTTTGGGGGGGGGGGGGGGGGGGACATCCAGGGGGAAAATGCATAAAAACAAGCTATTAGTATGTATGGGGGGTGGGCAGCTTTCTTAGTAGACTAGCCACACAGACATCCCACCAGAGCAGTGAGGCACCCTAGGGGGCACTGCAGTGGACTTCACTTAAAAGATCCCAGGTACACATCTCACCATTACCCCCTTATATTGAATGGTGAGCCCTCCAAACCACACTAAAAACCCCACTACAATAGCCCTTATGCCTGCAGATGTCACCTATATGTAGGTACAGTAGATTTTTGGTAGGTTTTAGAGGGCTCACACTTTCCACCACAAGTGTAACTGTTAGAGTGGGATATGGGTCTGGGTCCCCTTCTCTACAGTGCACTGCAGCAGTGCTTGCTGCTGTAATAGACTGCCCATAACATGTAAAGCTGTCATAGAGGCTGGTATGTTCTGTTTCTTTGATATCTTTGGGGGAGGGGTGAGAGAGGGGTCAGTGACCATTGGGGAAGTAATGGGGGTGTCATGCCTTAACTCCTCCAGTGATCATCTCATCATTTAGGGCACATTTTTGTGACTTAGATATGATTGAAACAGGTCTAGATCAAAACATCTAACTTTTAGCCCTGGTCATTTTTGCTTTATTCCATTATGGCAGAAAAATGTCCGCGTTCTGGGAACGCCCAAATCCTGCCCCCAACATGCCCCCTTGAGATTTGGACACACTTCAGGAAAAAAGGCTCAAATCCAAATCTGAAAAAAGCTATTTGGAATTTTTTTTTTTTTTTTAGAAAAACATCCAAATGCCACTTTTGAGACATTTTTATCTTTTGAAAATGAGCCCCTTAATCTCTTCTCTTAATAGCTGTGAAGGGTCTGGTTTTCCATGGTCCTGCACCACCATGGCACAGACTGGGAATATAGCTTTGGTAAATCAGGCTGAAAGTTTGAAATAAGTAAGGTAAAGGAATTTAAATTAGCAGGTAGTTATGTTTGTGTAGGCAGGGAGGGGTTGGGGAAAGAAATGTTTTCGGAAATCTGTCTTGTGCTGTGCATCAGATAATCACTGATACATACAGCCCATTTATGAAATTTCTTTGTCCAAAGATTGTTTACAACACAGCTCTTGCAGGCCTGTTTACAGCAGATGCAGCTATTTTAGGGGAAGTGGTTTTGTGATTGGTAGCAATCAAGGGAACCTCTGGTATTTTGAAGAGTTTTTCGGATTAGGTTTCCACAGATAAAATTCTCAGTACATAGGGTTACAAAATTTCTAGGTGTCTCAGTTCTAATCCCACCTCTGGCATTCACTCTCTCTGCATGACCTTAGCAAGAGTCACTTTGCTTCCCTGTGCCTCAGTTTTAATCCCTGGCTTGGTCACTAACATGACCTTGGGCAACTGATATAGGGCAAATATCACCACATAGCAGATATACTTGTGAAGTGCTGCTCAGTACAGAGAGTGCAGCTTTCATTAGGCATAAAACACTTAAAACTTACACCATAGAAACTAGATTCTTGGCTTTTGAAGAAATACAGTTAAACTTGAGGAGCAATTTTCAGTAGGGCATGGATTTCTTCCCCACCCCCAAACAGTGACTAAACTATATTGCCTCATTTGAGTAAGAGAAAAAATTAATGACTCGAAAAATGGGTAGATCAGGCAGTAGCATAGCCAAACCTCAACTTTTGGGTGGGCCTGGGAAAGGACTGAGTGAACATGAACCATGTATTTCCTTTTTGTCCACCCCCACCCCCATACAGATAACTTGGCTGGAGGGAACTTCCAGGCCCTGCCAGATGAAGAATCTTCTGGAGTCCCTCGAGGTCCGAGAATTCTCATCCAAACACCAGTCACCAGCATGTTTCCAGCTGCCGACACCGACAATGACCCCCTCCCCATGCTTGCTCAGTTCAACCAGCATCCCCATCCATGCATGTGCGATGATGCCAACTGAACTGAACATGTGCAAATGGTGGGAGGAGGGGCAGTGCCAGCATTAATGGCTGGAAGCATGCTGCTGAGTGCTGCAGTGTTGAGACTGCTTGCTCGTGGAACTCTAGGCTGAAAGGACTCTTCAGCTGGCAGGGCATGGGGAGCTTCACAGCTACACAATAATGTGTGTCGCTACTGGGTGGGCCTAAAGAGAAACTGAGTGGGCCCCGGCCCACCCGTGGTTATGCCATACTGGGGGCCTTCTCAGGATGGAGAAGATCTGTAGCCACCTGACACTGATTTTCACTCATCATTTTAACCAATGAAAAATTCAGTCTGGGGATAATTCTATAAAGTGGCGCCTAAATGAAGGTGCGACAAAGAAGCGCACTTAGTGCCAATTCTGTAACGGCATTAAGGTGTGCCTAAACCATTATAGAATAATACCGTGAAGCTGCTTTGGTGTACTGAAACTTAGGCATGACAGCTTACACCAGGTCAATGGCAGACATAAGTGGGCACAGCTAAGTGCCCCCTTCAATGTGCACATCTGACACTATCCTATAAGGTGTGCACATTGCTAGATGGAAAACCCATGACATGCCCATGCTCCACCCACTGGTACAACCCATTTGCTGGTACACGCCATGGAAGGAATGCAATAAATGGTGCCAAAACTTAGGCTCCAAAAAAATTCATCACTAAGCCCGATAGAGTTTAGTTCAGATACCACGCCTAACTGTTGGGTGCCAGACCTATGCCTGCTGAAACCTGGTATAAATGCCAGTGCCAAAGTTACACAGTAATCTGCAATTCTGTGTGCAACCTTTTGAGTAGAGAGGTGTGGTAATGCCCCCAACATGCTCATGGCCACGTCCCCTTTTGAGATACGCACCATGGGAATTAGGCCCCGTGCCTTATAGAATAGCGTGCATCTAGATGCATGGACAAATTTTAATGAGTGCCATTTAATATCAATAATTGGTTGTTAGCACCCAATTCTTGATGGTTCAGAACTCATTATCCATTTGTGCACGCATCTCAGAAGCACAGAAAAGTTGAGCGTGCAACTTTGGATGTCATATAGAGAAACCAGGGGCATGCTACTAGTATGCCAATTTTATAGCATAGTGCTGAGCACTGTTGGTGGAGGTGCACTTATGAAGGCCTAGACCCTGCAGTTCCAGTGCTGGTAATATTTAATATAATATATTTAATATAAAGAACTCATCTTAATCTACAGACGGTAAGGTATGAAGACCCCCTTTTTTTCTGTGGATTACAATGAAATAAACAAGGCCATTTGGTATTCAGGGCCAGCAAGTACCCCACCCCCTTCCTCTGGCCAGGTAATTGAAAGACAATGAGTCATGCCATTCACTGTTTACCATGAGTGTGTTCAAGCCAAGGAGGCTAATTGGAGACTTTTAGGTTGCAGAACTAATTTCCATGTGACAGGGGCAGGGCATCTGGCAGAGGAGAGAGACAAGATTCTGTGGTCAGGATAGGAAAGGAGAATGACATATTGCAGGGGTAAGGTCTGTGAGAACGGAATCCTGACTCTTTTGAAGTAAGATAAAGATTGTTTTATTAGGGATGTGTTTATTTAACAAAAGGACTGAGATGTATCTTTTAAGGAAATGCAATATATGTTTTTATGTACCTTTTGACAATTGTAACAAACAAATGACATATCCTGTATGATTTATTCCTGAAAAAATCAGTTCTTTGTACTTTGGGCTGAGAAACCCTATATAAATGCCTGGTCTGGAAGCAATAGACTAAGGAATATGTGACCATTTCCATGGCTCCCCCCCTTTTGTGTTCCCTCACTACCCTGCTTCTTATGTGCTGCTTCTAATTTTCTATTATTTCTTATTTTTCATGTTCTTGGGTAAGAATAAACTTTGGTAATGTGAGAAGCTTCTCTTGTTTATAGTTGTTTTTGGTACTTATCAGGTCAGTAGTGCTAAGAAACCAGTTGGGGAATTTGTATGGGTGAGGTGTTGGGTTTTTGGTTCTGAGACTCAACACTGACAGGCCCAAACAGCACATACACATATAAATGCCAATTTATGTCATTCATGCACTAAATGCACCTATTCCATAAATCGGTGCACACCATTGCCACCAAAATCTAGGCCCTTTATTGAATTGCCCTTTTTGTGAATTAGCATTCAACAGTATCGTAACAAGGGCGAGGCAGTGGGAGTGGTCTGCCCCGGGTGCAGTCAGCAAGGGGGTGCATGGAGCAGTCACACAGCTGTCAGCTCCGCCGGTTCCCTGCCCCCTCTGACGTTACTTCTTGTTCAGGGGCAGGGGACCAGCAGGGCCAACAGTCGCACGACTACTCTGTGCACCCCCAGGTGGTGAGTATGATGTGCTTCAGGGAGGGAGATTGGTGATGCGCCATGGAAGGGTGATGTGCCAGGGGATGTAGTGGGGTCCCACCCCGGGTGGCAGCCAACCTAGGCATGCCATTTGTGTTCAATATATATATCTTATTACAATTATTAGTCAATGCATTCAGCATACATATTTATTTATTTATTTATTTAGATTTAGCTCACACCTTTTTCAGTAGTAGCTCAAGGTGAGTTACATTCAGGTACACTGGATATTTCTCTGTCCCAGGAGGGCTCACAATCTAAGTTTGTACCTGAGGCAATGGAGGGTTAAGTGACTTGCCCAAGATCACATGGAGCAGCAGCGGTACTCTATGTACTCTACATAGGCTTGGGCATCCTGAACTTTGATTCCAACCACTTTCCAGGACAGAAGATGAAGGAGAAGCTTAATAAGGATGAGAAGAACAATAGACCGTCAAGGCTGTATGACTTCTCAGAAAGCTTATGCCCTACAAATGTTTTTCTTTCTTTTTTTTTTTTCTTTCTTCTTTTTTGATATAATAAAGGTTTTAAAATCATGAGAATTTATGTGACATTCTTTTGACTTGAAATATGAGACACATCTGAAAAGGTTTCCCAAGACAATGCATGCATTTTGGAATTATTCAGTATTGTTAATTCTTTCACCTGTCTTCAGGGAACAACACATAGATATACTTTGGTTAAGGTCTGCTGGTATTACTGACAACTTTGGACCACTGTAGAAGATAGGATGTTGGGCTAGATGGAATATTAATCTGGCCCAATTTAGCCAATCTTACGTTCTTATATGGTTATTTGTCTAATACCTTTGAATGGACTATAACAGGGACAATTCTACAAATAGGCGTCTTCATTTAGGTGCCCCAATGCCACATGGTGAGAGTCTATTCTATAACGACACCTGGGTGCCCAGATTCCATTATAGAATACTAGCATAGCCCAATATCTGTCCACTTTATATTTAGACACTTAACTGCAGCATGAGTGCACATAACCTACTGTATTCTGTAAGTTGCAAGTGTAAGTGGCAGCCCCGCCCATGTGCTATGTGCTATGCCACTTGCATGCGCCCTTACAGAACAGCTCTTAGGTGTTTTGCTGCCACTTACATGCTTAAGTAAACAAAATGGCAGTATTCCGTATGGTAAATTTGGTAGGTACCCTGTTACAGAATTGCCCTTAGAAGTGACTGTGATTATGCTATGCTCAATAGTCCTAACCATTGTAAACTATTCTCAGCCATGGTCACTATTTTTATATAGCACTCATAAAGCTGTACAAACTAAGCATAAAGGAGTTAATACAGGGATGCTGTAACTAGTTAACATGACTCACTCAGGCTGAACAGTAAGCAACTTCCCTCTCTAAAGAGGAGGAAAATTCATACAGATGATGTAAGAGTATCCAGCCATGATTAGCTGCTCCTAACCTGGTCAATATCTACAAACAGAGTATTTTGTCACACCAAGGTCTGCCAGTCCCAATATTGGGAAGAAGAAGAATTTTGCAGACTGGAATCCATTTGCAGATCCCTCAGTCAGCAGTGGTCACTGTGTGGCATTCTGTCTTGGTCACCACAACCACACTCTGCAAGCCATGAATTAAGGGGTTAATTAAAATTTGTTTCTGCATCAGAAATTGATTTGCACTTGTTCTTACTGATACTTGTCTGGGCAGATTCCTCACTGAAGGCACTCTCAAAGGCTGACAAGATAGACTTTTTGAACTTCTCCTTGAAGTCCTGGCCCATAAACACATAGAGGATGGGGTTGATGCAGCTGTTGATAAAGGCTAAGCTGGATGCTAATGGGATCCCAATAATTATTGCCCTCATCATTGCAGAGCTTGGAGAGGAGTGGGTGGTGGTTTCCAAGAAGGAGAATACATGGTATGGAAGCCAACAGAAGAAGAAAGACACAATAACAGCAACAATTATCTTGAATGGCTTACTCTTCTTTGCTAGTCGATTCTTCTTTAATCTGAGGGCAATGATAGAGTAGCAAACAATGATAACTATGAAAGGTATGAAGAATCCACACACAAACCTAGTTATGATCATAGCTTTGTGTCTCACTGCTATCAGATACTGAATATGTTCACTATTGTTGTCATCAGAAAAGGCAAAATTATTGTAGCAGTGTGTCACTGTGCTGTTCTTATAGGTATTGTGTGAAGAACGTGTGTCCCGGAATGCCAGATAGGGGGAGCTAAGAGTGAGAGCCAAACACCACACAACCAAAGCAACAAGGGAAGCCAGCTTTGATGATCGGTGGTTGTGGGACCACACTGGAGAAGCCACAGAGAGGCAACGGTCAATGCTGATGACCATCAGGAGAAAGACACTGGCAAACATGTTGAGAAAGGCCACAAAGCTGTTCAGTTTGCATAAGAGCATCCCAAAAGGCCAGTGGAAACCCAGTGCAGTATAAGCAATGCTTAGGGGGAGGAAGAAGGTGAAGATGAAATCAGCAATGGCCAAGTTCAAGAACCATACAGTGTTCACTGTCCTCTTCATTTTGAAACTGGTGATCCAGATGACCAGGCCATTCCCTGTCACTCCCAAGAGGAAGGCGACACTGTAGAACACCATAGATAAAATATGCATGAAATTCTCAATTTCCGAGTAATCTTCCTCTATCTCTTCATCGGTTTCATCATAGTCATACCAGTTAATTGACAGATTGGTTATCAAGTCTGGTGGTAATGTTCTTAGCATGGCATTTTCCATCCCATGCAATGAAGACATTCTCTCACCTGGAAGAAATATGTATAATACCATAATATTATATCCATTCTGTCTACTTTACAAAGATAAATGTAAGCTAGGAGAAAGTTAGTGTCAGGTGCTATGTAAATTCTCCTCTTTCGTAGATAGATAGATCAGAGAAGTATTTCAAAAAGCAAGAGTGTTATTTGCATTCTAAGCATGCTGTAACTATACTGTAGCTACATCATTTTAATTTGAGCCATGCTGTAATTACATTCTGAGATCTGTAATAATTATAATGTTTAATCTATCATTATTCTGGAGATGCATCATTTATTATTTAATTACACTTTAAAGACATCACATAATAAAGCGTTTTGAGTGTTTCAGGTTAGGAATGTCAACAACCTCTGAGTCATCGGGGCAGGCCGAGACAGATTAGATTTTGATTTTTCTCCTGTTGCATCAATGGTTTCTCTAAGGAAAGTAGGAGCAGTACTGTGCAGAGTAACTGGGTTTGATTACCAGATCATATCTTCTGCTTTCCAAACTGGGATTGCTGCTGAGGCAATACTCACAGTCCCTGTCATCATGGAATGCCCACAGTTAGTGAACCAATGTAATGCCCATGACTGCAGGGTTTTGGAAGGATCCTGTTGCTGAAATGACCAGGCTGGGTGAAATGAGGAGAGGGGGAGCTTAAAACAGTAGAAAAATCCCTTCGTAGGTGCAAATGAAGGCTTTGTGCCAGATCCTATTCTTAATCCTGAGCTGAAAGCTATAGGTCCCACAAAAACAAAGGCAGGAACCACACGTCCACTGATGTATTGGGGATAACCAGGCTTGGCTCAGCCTCAACAGGATGCCATCTTCATGTGCTGCCAGCACAGGGCTACCTCTTGGTTTATTTGGATCCACACTGAACAGGATCTGTCTAAACTGAGCAGCAAAACCCTTGAAGGTTTAAATTTCATGTCCATAAAGATGGTGATTGTCCCCAGGGGTGGTCCAAGGCAATTTGTTTCCCAAGGCAGGATGAGATGCCAGCCAAGCCACCACACATGCACGGTTTAACATCTCCTCCCTTCCCTCCTCAACCCTCTTCCCCGTGCTTACCTTACTTTTTTCCCACAATGTGGCAGTGGCAGCGATTTCCATAAACTGCCCTGCTGCAGTGCTGCCGGCACTGGCCTCTTCACTATTGCATCCCACCTCTGAGGAAACAGGAAGTTATCTCAAGAGGCGGGCCACAGCGAGAGAAGAGACCAGTGGCGGCGGCAGAGCAGCCTATGGGAATTGCTGCCACTGTTGCCTTTTGGAGAAAAGAAACAAATAAGATAAAAGGTTGAGACGGGAAAGGGAGAGTGCTGTTCCTGGTGCGTGTCACCTGAAGCCCCCACCTCAGGTGGCCTAATGGTATGGCCACCACTGATTGTCCCTACACATATTCATATACTTACCATGATTCCTTTTGCCTTTCCAGATGCCTTATATCAGAAGATGGGTAGATGCTTGTCTAAGGGGCCATTTTACTAAAGGGTTGCCATGCGGTAATCCGGAACTACCGCCGGCCTTACGCAGCCTCCAGCAGTAGTTCTGCCTTGAGCACATGCCATTTCCAGCGCAATGAAAAATATTTTTGGAATTTTTACTATGGTGCTATCCTGGCAGTAATCAGGCAGCACTGCACGGTTACCGCCAGGATACCACGGGAGCCCTTAACACCACCTCAGTGGGTGGCAGTTAGTGCTCTCTGCCAAATGGCCACACAGTAAGAGTAATTTTACTACATAGCCATTTTTTTGGGGGGGGGGGGGGGGGCTTTTTACCCACTGCTGGAAAAAGGGCCCTGGTGTGCAGGAAAAACGGCCCCCCCCCCCCCCCCCCCCCCCCCGCTACCACAGAGCTCCTTTTAACACAGTTTGGTAAAAGGACCCCTACGTTTTTATGGAAAAAGAAGACCCCTCATTTTGCTATAGATAATCTTAAGCTCCCGAAATTTGTGTACCAATTTGCAACAGTTTAAGAAATATCTGAAAACACATTTGCTTTTCCTGATGTTTAAGTGGTTTGGGTGCTGAGATAGATGAGGATAATGCAGCATATTTTTCGGTCTATTAGAGAGGGATATGTTAAGTAAGTGTTGACTGTATGTGATTATATTTTGCATGCTTTTACTGTAGCCCAACTTGACATAGGTGGGCTATAAATTGAATAAATAAATAACTTTTCCAGATTTCCTGAAATACCATACTGCTTTTCTTCTGCATTGGGGTGGGGGTGGTAGGCTTGTGTCTTAATGATGTTACTATTGTTGAAAACTATTTTCGTTTCAATTGGAAGAAACCTTACTTGATACGATTCCAGTTAAATTTCTTCCCATGATGTCTCTCCTTACAGAATGTAGCAAACTGCCAACATTAATGGTGACCTCAAAAGCCTTTAAAGAACTACATGGGGCTCTCTGCAAAGAAGCCCTCTATATTATACTTTAAAAATGCCTAACAATGCAACATTTATTTTATTTATTGCAAAATGCTTTCATTTATTAAAAATCTTAGAAGTCTCAAAAACATCTGGACATACTGTTCATACAGCATTATCTAAAGCACACTAAACTAGATTTTAAGCCACTTTCCTGGGATTCTGTATCATGCCTTAATTTCCGTGTGGAAATGAAAGCGCTTTCTCAGAAATGGTGGTGCCCAGGCCCTGCCCAGTGCATTCTGGGATGCACTAGGCAGGGCTAAACACCATATAAGGAATTTTTTTCCCTTATATGATGTTTAGCCCTGCCCAGTAAATCCCAGAATGCACTGGGCAGGGCTTGGGCACCATTTTATTCCAGGCACGCCCGGGGCAGGATGGGGGAGACATTGCTCCTGCCCTCCTGCCTCCACCTTGTTGTAAGGTGAGGTGAGTGACGAGGGTGTGGGTTGGGTGCGGGAGGGCGGGAGGGGTGTGTATGCCTGCACAGGGGAAGGGGTTTGGTCCACTGGACCACCAGGAAAATTTTCTTAAAATAGGTTCCGGGGTCACAGAGGGGAGGGGGGTGTTGTGCTTCATTGGACCACCAGGGAAAATTTAAAAGATAATTCAGGGGTGGGGCACCAGGAGGTGAGAGGTAGGAAGCACAAGCAGGCAGCCTATATAGCTTCCTGCCTGTGCTTCACTCCTCTCCGACAGCTCCAGAGCAGCTGTAAAATTTGCTTGTTAAATTAGGGCTGCTCTGGAGCTGTGCATCCCATGGAATACACATTTGATTACTAATGAGCTCATTGTAATACATTTGCATGGGGTTCTCAGTGGCTGCTAACGGCACACATTAGAGCCACAGAAAACCCTTTATGCATTTCTAGCTACCTATAACATTTGCTATAGACTGGCTATAACCAGTCTAAAGCAAACATTAATAGCAAGGTAAGCTTTGTGCATCTGTCCCTTAGACTTACAAAGTTTCACAGGTTACTTTGTAACTTTGTAAGTCTAAGTGCTTTGAAAATACACCTTAGGCATTGATGGAATGAGGCATAATGACTTCACAATATCAGCTCTAGTTACCAAACTGAAACTTGTCATACTAAGGGGGAAAGTTATCAATGTGGGCTGCCATTAAGACGGGTTATTTTATCACTAACTTGTGCTATTTTAGCACAGGTCTCATTTTATGCAATGGGACCTATTTACTAATACATGAGGTTAACAGTAAAATAACATGTCTTAATAGTAGTACATGTTGATAACTTCCCCCTTAAAGGCTAGATTCTATATAAGGAACCTGAAAATTCCATGTGGAAAAAAATACTCCTAGGCGTATTCTCTGAAGCACGTCTATATTTTATAGAATAGACTTAGATTTCCACACAGTATATAGAATAAGCCAAGTGCCTCTCCACGCAACCAAATTTAATCACGGCCATTTACACCATGCTTTGGTTGGCATAAATCCTGACACCTAAATTAGGCACAGAGCTGGTGTATTTTATAACAAAGCATATGGATTTTAGAAACACCCATGCCCCACCCATGGCCACATAGCATTTTCAATTATATGACTTAGAATTTAAGCACACCATGCTACAGAATACACTTAGGGGCCTAAGGTACGCCTAAAAGTGGCCTGCGTAGGTGTAGGCGCATGTTTTGGATGCGGGCGGGTCAATTTTTCAGTGTACCTGGAAAAAAGGCATTTGTTTGTGGATAAAAATGGACGTGTGGCAAAATTAAAACCAGCGCGTGTCCGTTTTCGGTCTGAGACCTTACTACCACCCATTGACTTAGCGATAAGATCTCATGCGCTAACCAGGCAGTAACATATGTGCTACTTTTTTATTTGTACTGTCCTCTTCAGGGCACAGACCGTATAAGTCTGGCCAGCCCTATCCCCGCCTCCCAACCCCGCCTCCCACCACCAGCTCTGGCACAGACCGTATAAGTCTGCCCAGCACTATCCTCGCCTCCCAACTACCAGTCCTGCCTCCCACCACCAGCTCTGAGCATGCTGTTGCATCATCACTGACTCCATGGAGGGGGGAGCTGTCCTCTTGGCACCAACGTTTTTCAGAGCTCCTGGCACCTTGTTTCAAGGAGCACCGGGCAGTAAGTGGCCAGCAGTAAGTGGCCAGAACACGTAAACTGCCGATTACTGCCTGTTAAACGCCTCGTGGTAGAAAATAGAAAATATTTTCTACTGCATGTTTTGAGCATGCGTGAAAAATGAAATTACCGCCCGAGGCACACAGTAGCTGCGTGGTAGTTCCAAGCTGGCACGTAAATCTTAATGCCCTCAGCGAGTTGTGCGTGTAAATCTTAATACCAATTAGTGCTGATAATTGCTTGTTAACATCCAATTGACAGCGCTGATTAGCTAGTTACCAATTAAGTTATGCACTTCACCCGGTGCCCCACCTGAATTATCTTTTAAATTTTCCCTGGTGGTCCAATGGAGCACAACACCCCCCTCCCCTCTGTGACCCCGGAACCTATTTTAAGAAAATTTTCCTGGTGGTCCAGTGGACCAAACCCCTTCCCCTGTGCAGGCATACACACCCCTCCCGCCCTCCCGCACCCAACCCACACCCTCGTCACTCACCTCACCTTACAACAAGGTGGAGGCAGGAGGGCAGGAGCAATGTCTCCCCCATCCTGCCCCGGGCGTGCCTGGAATAAAATGGTGCCCAAGCCCTGCCCAGTGCATTCTGGGATTTACTGGGCAGGGCTAAACATCATATAAGGGAAAAAAATTCCTTATATGATGTTTAGCCCTGCCTAGTGCATCCCAGAATGCACTGGGCAGGGCCTGGGCACCACCATTTCTGAGAATCACAGCTTGTGTCAGGGCTATGAATTTGTTCACCTACTTGGAGATACAAGGCCAACCGGTTCTGCCACCCATTGCGCTGGATTTTTTCATCTGAGAAGGAGAACTGGATAAGAGGTTTTACAACAGATAAGCTGGATTTGTTTTGTTGCTGTATAAGTTTGAATGGAAGAACTATAGCATTATTGAATTTTGGATGTTTGGGACCTTAATAAGACATTGATATCACAGTTTCACAGCAAATGCAACAGAACATCTTTTCAATCAAGACTTTGGTAGGAACTGTGAAATGCGATGATGGGATGGTTGGTTGTCCTCATTTCAATGGGCACCTGGCTCTAAGCACTATTCACATATATTTAAATTATATTTTTATAGTGATAATAATTGTTATTAACATTTGGTATAAGCTCTGATCATAGAAAAAATTTTATGCATATTCATTGGGGAAATCCTGAAAACCCGACCTATCAAGGGCCAAGGTTGAACAACCTTGACATAGCTGATTAAGTTAGAGCTGGCCAAAAAAATTCCCGGATATTCATTGCCGGTCACCGGAAATGGCCCGGCATTGAATATCTGGTATCAGAACCAGTGGTAGCAGCTAACCACGCTGCCTGCTGCCAGCTGAATATCGGGGGGGGGGGGGGGGGGGGACTGTAGTACTTATGTACACAACTGCCAATTACTGGCACAAATCATGCCCATAAGCACCACTATTCTATAAACAGTTGGTGCCCACATTTCAGTGCCAGCTCATGGAATTACCTTTTAAATCTTTTTTATCCCTTTTTTAGCGCACACATTACTACAACCATTTGTATTGTATCCCTCTGTTGTTTTAAGGATCTTTGGTTTCTTTTTATTTGTATATAACTCAGTAAAGAAAGTGGAACACAAACTTCATTTTCAGTGGTATCTCTCAGGGTGCGGCCCTGCAGTGAGAAAGAGCAGCTAAAAGATGTGTAGATTCACTGATGACATACAGAGCAGCTACTGAGAAATAAAGCTGAAAAAGGCCTATAACCCCCTTCCCTCCCGATTTCCATGTCAGTGGCATCAGTGTGAAATGCTTCAAGGGATGCTTACATGTAGCCTCTGTGAATATCCAGAGAAAGAAAGCAGCTGGCACACACCTATGGATCTCCTGTTCTTCAAGGGCAACCAGGAGTTAATTAACAACAGTTATATTAACAGAGTTTAGCATATCTGGGTTTAAGAAAGGCTTGGACAAGTTCCTGGAGGAAAAGTCCATAGTCTGCTATTGAGAGAGACATGGAGGAAGCCATTGCTTGACCTGGGATCGGTAACAGGGACTGTTGTTACTATTTGGGTTTCTGCCAGGTACTTGTGACCTGGCTTGGCAGCTGTTGAAAGCAAGATACTGGGCTAGATGGACCATTGGTCTGACCCAGTATGGCTATGCTTATCTTCTTATATTTTCATAAAGTTTCCCTGACTCTTTCAGATATCAGTATTAAAGTTTCCAGCTTCTAATATGCTCTCTGTTTTGGACTGATAGCAACATTTTTGCTCGATCTGTGAGATACAATGCGTCAGCAACATTTAATAATGGTTGAAAAGGCTCTAGTTTCTATATTGCAGCCAGAAATCATATAACATGTAATGATTCAAGCCCCCACGAATTCCTGACACTGCTTAAATCTGATGCTGGGATGTTCACAGCTGTTGGCACAGCTTGAACGGAAGAACTGGAACTAGCATACACAGCAAAATGGGGATTTCAGTACTTCAAGGCTACATAAGATCTTTATGAACTAGGTTTATCTTTCTAAATGGGTTTCATTTTTGAGGAAATGTTTGTGTTTTAACAAATTGAAAAACTCCTATGTAGCTCCTCAGACTACCAGCGAATTGCCTTTTCCTCAGGCTGGAATCTGTGTGTTTAATGATAAAGGAAACCTGCCTTTTCCTCATGCTGGAATCTCTGTGTGCAATGATAAAGGAGACCTGTCTTTCTCTCAAGCTGGAAACAGTGTGTATAATATTAAAGGAGTCCTGCCTTTTCCTCAGGTCAGAATCCGTGTGTATGGTATTAAAGAAGCTACCTTTTCCTCAGGCTATAATTGTGCATGTAATGATAAGATGATAAAGGAGACCTGCCTTTTCCTTAGGCTGCAGCCTATGTGTGTAATGATAAAGGAGACCTGTCTTTCCCTCAGGCTGGAATCTGTGTGTGTAATGAAAAAGGACACCTGTCTTTTTCGCAGGCTGGAATCTGTGCATGTAATGAAAAAGGAGACCTGCCTTTCCATCAGGCTGGAATGAATATATGTAGTGATAAAGGAGACCTGCCTTTCCTCAGACTGGAATCTGTGTCTGCCCTGTGTGTAGAGTTAAAGGAGACCTGCCCTTCTCTCAGGCTGGAATCACAGTGTACCATGATAAAGAAGACTTGCCTTCCTCTCAGGCTGGAGTTACTGTGTGTACTGATAAAGGAGATCTGTCCTTCCCTCAAGGTAGTGTGTAGTGATAAAGGAAAACTGCCTTCCCCTTCAAGATGTAATCTGTAATCAGTGTGTGTGCAAATGAGACCTTCCCTTCACTGAGTCTAGAGCCATTTTGGGTAAAGTTTCAGGAGAACATCTACCTGCAAAGTTACACATGCATAAAACATCTCTTTAACTTTAATACTTTCAGAAGGATAGTGGAAGTTGTGTATTATCAGGGTGTCAATTACATCATAAGTTTTGGCAAACAAATTTCAATGCATGGAGTTATTATACCAGAGCCCTGGAATGTCTCTTTTAATTGTGGCCAAATTTCTCTGCATTGTAAAAGTACAATGTACTGTAGCTTTAGGCAGAATAACCCCTCCCCCCACTTAACCACATTCTGCCAATCTATGCATGTATATACCCTGACAAAAGTTCTGAAAGTCTGTTTTTCTCTTAGGCCAGCATTAATTAGTGTAGTAATAGAGGAGATTTGCTCTTTGTCTAAGGCTGGGAAAATGTAAATACATCTCAATATATATAAAGAGAAAATAGCTCTACCAAGTCAGATATATTTATCTCACTTTAAGTGGCTTCTGTCTGTCTTGTGTTCTGTGTTATTTAATGTGTGCTTTTCTTTCCCTAATACTGTTAGCAACTGATTTTGGCCTTTATTCATTTAATGTCTAAAAAAAATGACTTACCTTCTTCTTTGCTTGGCTGTAGGTCTCTCCCACTGACCGCTCTGCTCTGACACAAAGTTTTCTGTAACTTCAGGCAATGGCTGGAGACGAGAGAGCGGCACGGTGCTGCTGAATGCTCCCAAAGGCAAGGATTCAGCTGGAAGCACTAGTCAGGCATCTGCCAAGCGAGGCAGGGAGCAGGCGGGATAGCCGGGCAGGAGGAGACTGAGAGAAAAGAAGCCCCCCAAAACAAACCACTCCATGTTACTTCTACAAAATGTAAAGAGCCTGGGCATGTCCACCAAGGATTGGTTTACAGAGCTTGAGTCTGTAATTTAGAGAGAGAGGGAGAGAAATACAATGCAGCCATTCCTGAATCATAGATCATAGATCATCCCCTTACCAAGCCACTGCAGTTTGGCACACTTAGCTGTCTCAGTTCAAAAGAGGTTCAATACAGGGCGTGCTGCACAGCAAGACTGGCAGAGCTATGTTGGGTGATCTCAGCAGTGGCCCTGGAGGGCAAGACTGAGGTGCTCTGGGAGTTTTGCCAGGGCTTCTGGATGCAGGAGAGAGATTCATTGGCAGTACACGGAGGTCTCAGTACTGTAATGGCAGAGGATGCTGCAGAAAAGGAGAAAGGTCATCTAGCTTTAATCTCCTAAATGTAAAAACTGAGGGTCTTTTTACCAAGCTGTGGTGAAAAGGGCCCTGAGCTTGTAGTGAGGGCTGTTTTTGCTGCGTGCTGCAGCCCTTTTACTGCAGTCAGGTAAAAAAAGCCAAAAAATGACATGGCACGTGGTAAGATTTCACTTACCGCATGTCCATGGGGAGGGGGAGCACTTAACACCCCTCATTGAGGTTGGCAGTAAGGGCTCCTATGCTAATCAGTGGTAACCGGGTAGCGCACGGCACTGCTGATTACCGTCAGGTTAGCGCTACAACTGGAAAATAGCTAGCTTTTAGCATATCATTATGGATATCCTGAAAACCTGAGTGGCTGGGGTTCCTCCAGGATAGGTCTGGGAATCCCTGTCTTACAGACTGCCTTGATACTATCAAGGGGCAGTCCAGAGGCGGAGGTAGGAGTTATCTGGTTAACCTCTGTCATGCCTCCTCTCAGTTATCTCTTCTTCAACCTGAGGAACCCTAACTTCTTTAGCCTTTCCTCATAGAGGATTCATTCCATCCTCTTTATCATTTTGGTTGCCAGTCCTGCCATGATGATTCTGTCCTGATTTTTATACATTGCTTCTATGGACTTGCAATTCCAATTTCTAGAGAACCCAAATTGGATCAGCCTGTCAGGCTTGACCTGCATCAGGTGGGAACTAAAGAAATCTCATGGATTCTGGCAGGCCGCCGAGAGGCTGAGCCGGGCCCGGGGCAGGGCCACTGTCACTGGGCCTGGATCCCAGGATCACCATCGCCACCGCTGCTGCTCCCCGGATCACTGTCGCTCCACACCCGCAGCAAATGCAGTCTGCAATTACCTTGGCTGGTGGGGATCCCAAGGCCCCACCAGCAGAAGAGGTCTTCCTCCAGCGCTGCTCTTCTTCATTCTGCTGCACGGTCTGCCCCTGTGGCTGCTTTTTCTCTCATGTAGCGCATGCTCGTTTTCAAAACCAAGCATGTGCAGCCTGAGGGAAAAAGCTGCCGCCAAACCGAGGCCGGAGTTTTCTCTCTCCTGCTCCTGTCGGGACGCAATCAACCTGGGTCCCATCAGGAGCAGGAGAGAATGAGAGACCCCGGCACTGGGTCCCCTTTGGAGGCCTGGGCCCAGGGAATTTCCCCCCCCCCCCCCTGTCCCCCTCTCTGGCGCCCTGGATTCTGGGACTACAGACAGCAGACTTCAGAGATATGGCATGCAGTCGCCTCTTCTTTCCCTAGTGCTTCCTAGATGTGGATGTGGTAACAGACCTAACTGATCTTTAACTGGTATCATTGCTTTTGCCTAGTCAGCATAAAAGGTAAAGCTGAATTGTTCTCCTTCAGGTTTGGGGCTATGTCTGTGACATGTCAATAGAGTACCATGCATGAGGAGATTTACCTTGTCTTGGCCACTTCTACACATACCAGAACATAAAGAAAACAAAGCACAGGTCGATATGAAACGCTGTCCTAAAGGTTTACAGATTGCAGATTAATGAATGCAGTTATCAATGTGGGCTACAAGATTTGTTACTTTACCACTAATTTCATGCTATTTTAGTCCAGGTCCCAGGGTTAACAGTATTTTATTTATTTATTACATTTATATCCCACATTTTCCCACCTATGTGAAGGCTCAATGTGGCTTACATAGTACCGTGAAGGCGTTCACCAAGTCCGGTACGGAGACAGATACAAGTGATGTAGTGGTCGAATAAGGTACATGTGTTACAGGCACAATGGAGTTGGGGAGAGGGAAGGTTATGTGGTGGTCCTGTACGGGTCTTTGCTTTTGCTGTGCTGCAGAGTTTAGGCATTTATGTTGGGTCGGTAGGGTATGCCTTTTTGAACAGGTTGGTCTTTAGTGATTTCCTGAAATTTAGGTGGTCGTAGATTATTTTTCACAGTTTTTGGCAGTGTGTTCCATAGTTGTGTGCTTATATAGGAAAAGCTGGATGCATAGATTGCTTTGTATTTGAGTCCTTTGCAGTTTGGGTAGTGGAGGTTAGGTATGATCGTGACGATCTGGTTCTGTTTCTGGTTGGTAGATCTATTAGGTCTATCATGTAACCTGGGACTTTCGCCGTAGATAATTTTGTGGACCAGGGTGCAGATTTTGAAGGTGATCACATTCTTTGATTGGGAGCCAGTGCAGTTTTTCTCGGAGGGGTTTGGCACTTTCGAATCATGTTTTACCGAATATCAGCCTGGCTGCAGTGTATTGAGCGGTCTGGAGTTTCTTTGTGAGTTGTTCTTTACATCCCGCATAGATTCCATTGCAGTAGTCTGCATGGCTTAGTACCATCGATTGTATTAAATTATGAAATATTTCCCTCGGGAAGAAAGGTTTTATGCGTTTAAGTTTTCACATTGAGTAGAACATTTTCTTTGTTGTGGAGTTTAACAGTAGCCCATGCTGATACCCACCCACACACACACCACACACACACACAACACACTCAATATCACTGCTCCACACATATACTCAGTGCAACCTCTTATCTGGATAATGACACTACATATTGTGATAAAGTCACATCCAGGATAGTTTGGGTTAAGGCAGTGTCACTTTGAAATACAAGTCCCAGAATGCATGGCAGGCAAAGGACCAGGGGGTGAGATGAATAACCCGGACTGGGACTCCTAGCTGCAATAGGGGAAGATATGGGTGTAAGCTGGCAGGATGTGTAGAGTGGCTGCCACTAGGGGGAAAGAGTGTTAGGAAACCTGTGTGCAGGAGCTCATCATTAGTCTAATGCTTAACTCAGCTGGTATGGGTGTGAGGGAAGCTAATGGAAGGAGAATGATTGTTTGTGAGAGCAGAAGCCAGGGATTGATTAGGCAGGTGGGAAGGAGTCTCAGGAGTTCAGTTCAGTGAGAGAGAAGCAGTTGCAGGCTGAAAACCCTTGGGTAAGAGAGATCCCTAAAGTAGGGTTACCATATGGCTCCAGAAAAGGAGGACGGATTGAGCCAGCCCGGTTTTACTTCCATTGCTTTCCATTGAAAGCAATGGGCAATTACTTCCATTGAAAACAATTGCTTTCCATTGAAAGCAATGGAAGTAAAACCCGGCTGGCTCAATCCGTCCTCCTTTTTCTGGAGCTATATGGTAACCTACCTAAAGTATTGAAGCAGGCTGAAATCCCTTGGGTGTGAGGAAGTCCCAAAAGTATTTGCAGGCTGGAAATCCTTGGGAAGGGAGGTCCCTAAAGTATTGAATTTACCAGTGAAGCTGAAGCAGGCTGAAATCCCTTGGGTGTGAGGAGTCCTAAAGTATTGAAACCTCCTGAAAGTAAAGGCTGCTTGTGATTGAACTGGGATGATGAACTGATTGAAGTGTTTGTCTTGGGAATTGAACTGCTGTTTATTGTGCACTGGTTAAAGAGCCCAGACTGAAGCTGATTGTGAGCCTGTATTGAATCCTGGTCGGTGCTGGTAGCCTACTGCTTAAAGGGGACTATTTGCCACACACTTTCAGGTGGCTTACATGTGCTTAAGATTAAAGGTGAATGCTGCTGTTGGAACCGTGTATCAGGTCTACTAGAAACCTGCATGGAATAAAAGCCTTAAAATTGAAGTTGCAGGTGGAAATTTGTTTTCTTGACTGTACCAGGAGCCTGTGGCTGAAGGAGATTGTTCTATCCTTGGCTGCACCTAGAGGTACCTGGTTACAATATATATATATATGCATAATGTAAGCATTTCTACAGACATTTAAAAAATATATAGGGCTCGATGTTCAGTTAGCAGCAATCAGTGTTTTGCTGACTGCTGTGTAGACATTGAATTTCTGGGTTTATGGAGCTAGTGAAAACATAGCAGGTATAATGCCTCTGTATCGCTCCATGGTGCAACATCAACTTGAGTATTGCGTTCAGATCTGGTTGCCGTATCTCAAAAAAGATGTAGCAGAATTAGAAAAGGTTAAAAGAAGAGTGACCAAAATGATAAAGGGGATAGAACTCCTCTCATATGAGGAAAGACTAAAGAGGTTAGTCTTCAGCTTGGAAAAGAGACAGGTGAGGGGAGATATGATGAGGTCTACAAAATCCTGAGTGGTGTAGAACAAGTAGAAGTAATTGTTTTTTTACTTGTTCCAAAAGTACAAAGACTAGGGGATGCTACTACTACTACTACTACTATTTAGCATTTCTATAGCGTTACAAGGCATACACAGCGCTGCACAAACATAGAAGAAAGACAGTCCCTGCTCAAAGAGCTTACAATCTAATAGACAAAAATAAATAAAGTAAGCAAATCAAATCAATTAATGTGAACGGGAAGGAAGAGAGGAGGGTAGGTGGAGGCGAGTGGTTACAAGTGGTTACGAGTCAAAAGCAATGTTAAAGAGGTGGGCTCGAGGAAGTTACATGAAAATACTTTTAAAACAAATAGGAGGAAGTATTTTTTCACTCAATGAATAGTTAAGCTCTGGAACTCTTTGCCAGAGGATGTAGTAACAGCAATTAGCATATCTATGTTCAAAAAAGGTTTGGACAAGTTCCTGGAGGAGAAGTCCATAGTCTGCTATTGAGACAGACATGGGGAAGCAACTGCTTAACTTGGGATTTGTAGCATGAAATGTTGCTACTATTTGGCTTTCTGCCAGCTACTTGTGACCTGGATTGGCCACTATTGGAAACAGGATACTGGGCTAAATGGACCATTGGTTTGACCCAATATGGCTACTCTTATGTTCTTAAGTGCAATGTTCAGCACTTTACCGGCTATGGTGAACCACATAAAGATAGGACTTTTTATGCAGTTCTGTTTATGTGGTTACCTTGGCTAGTTAAGTGCTGAATATTGGCAATTGTTGTTTCGCAATGGGCACTAACCGGACATTTTCAGCAGCAGTAACCAGTAAGTGCCATTGAATATGACCGGTTAGCCTGAACAAGCAATTAACCAGCCAGGAGCAGTTTCTGGTCAGATAAATCACTTTGAGGTCCTTTTACTAAGGTGCGCTGAAAATGGGCTGTGCAAGTGTAGGCGCATGTTTTGGGTGTACGCAGATTCATTTTGCAGCATGTCTGTAAAAAAGGCCTTTTTTATTTTTGCTGAAAATGGACATGCGGCAAAATTAAAATTGGTGCGCGTCCATTTTGGGTCTGAGACCTTACCACCACCCATTGACAGCAGTAAGGTCTCATGCGGTAACCATGTGGTAATCGTCTACGCGCATAGAATGATGATTACTGCCCAGTTTCTGCCGCGTGACACAAAATAAAAATTATTTTCTGGTGCGCGTAGCGGACGCGCGTAAAACTGAAATGAATGCCCGGGCCATGCGGTAGCTGGGCAGTAACTCCAAATTGACGTGCGTTGGGCTTCCATAAGCGCCTACGCACCTTAAGTATAAGGGCCCCTGAGAATAGCGATCACATATATGTTTGCAGGGTTTACATATCGGGATGTCAGATTTTAGCATTTCAACTGACCTTATAAAACCGTCTCCCTAATACCTGTAAACAAAATTTTTAGTTTTCCTCAGAGAAAAGACTTATTTTGGGACCATGTAGATACACAGAACAGCATGAAATTAGGATGTTCACACAGTACCCATTCTTGAACTTTAAAATCATTCAGCATCAGTCAAGGTCTGGAATGAAGTTTCACTACCCTGTTTCCCCGAAAATAAGACATCCCCTGAAAATAAGACCTAGTAGAGGTTTTGCTGAATTGCTAAATATAAGGCCTCCCCCAAAAGTAAGACCTAGCAAAGTTTTTGTTTGGCCCTGATGGGACATGGACACAGAAACCTTAATTTTTTTCGCTGCAACCCAAAGACGAAATAACATAAAAGAAATGCAAAAAACAAGACTGAGGTGGAAAATATATCGTCCAGCGGACTCCTACCATCCTCTTTCATGCTTTTGTGAAGATCAACTACCGGTAAGTGAGCCTGGAAAGAAAAGAAACATCCCCCTTGCAGAACTAATAAAAGAAAAGAAAATGAGTAACCGAGCCCTTTCGGCGCTGCTCCATTGCCCAAGGGCTAAGTCAGACTAGAAGGATGGAAAGTGTTGTGAATGTACAGGAGGAGCGCATAAAGCGCCACCAACGGGGAACCGAGCTACCGTAAATTTTTTTTTTTAATGTTTTTAATATGGTAGGGATGATCCTGCGCCCTAAGCCCTCTCACAACCTCCCGAGACCCCCAGCCAGAGCAGCCCGGCCCCACATTCCATTACCTTCCCTAGTTCATACCCCTCCTCCATTCCCAGCCCGCCAGGGTGGCTCTGCTCTGCTCTGCTCGAGTTCTGCGGTCACTGTGGGCAGATAGGCGAGCCACAGCCTACTCCTGCAGGATACAGCCCCCCACTTCAATACTGTTCCCCCTACTACTCCCGAATAAGACATCCCCCGAAAATAAGACCTAGCGCATCTTTGGGAGCAAAAATTAATATAAGACACTGTCTTATTTTCGGGGAAACACGGTACTACTACTACAGCACTCATTTATTTATTTATAAGATTTCTAGCCTGCATCATACTAACTACTACTACTTATTATTTCTATAGCTCTACTAGACATACACAGCGTTGTACACTTGAACATAAAGAGACAGTCCCTGCGCGACAGAGCATACAATTTAATCAGGACAAATAAGGGATAAGGGAATTACTTAAGGTGAGAATCATAAAACAGATATGGGTATTGAACAAGTGAAAACGGGTTAGGAGTTAAAAGAAGCCTCAAAAAGGTGGACTTTTAGCTTAGATTTGATGACAGAGATGGGACTTGAATACTGATACAGGAAGTCTAGTATAGGCGTATGGTGCAGCAAGATAAAAGGAATGGAGTGTGGAGTTGACAGTGGAGGAGAAGGGTACAGATAAGCGAGATTTACCTGATGAACTGAGTTCTTGGGGAGGAGTCGGGAGAGATAAAATGGAGAGGTACCGAGGAGCTTTAGAGTAAATGCACTAGTAAGTCAATAAGAGTTTGAACTGTATGCAAAGAAAGATAGGGAGCCAATAAAGCGACGATGAGAGGGCTAATATGAGCATGGTTACACAGGCGGAATATAAGTCGTGCAGCAAAATTTTGAACAGATTGAAGGGGAGAGAGATGGCTTGGTGGGAGACCTGTGAGAAACAAGTTGCGAGATGTGATAAGAGTGTGGAAAAGGGTTTTGGTAGTGTGCTCAGAATGGAAGGGACAAATTGTGGTGATATTATAGAGAAAGAAATGACAGGTTTTAGAAGTCTGTTGGATATGTGTAGAGAAGAGAACAAAGAGTCAAGGATGACCCCAAGGTTACGAGCTGATGAGAGAGGGAGGATGAGAGTGTTATCCACAGAGATAGCATCATCTACAATTTTGAGCGGGTAACAAAATACAATCATAATTGTACACATAAATATAAATACAAACAACATAAGCATATAACAAATATCATCAACTCTATTCAGAAACAGTCATAAATAGCATTTCTAATAAAGAAATCCTACATTAAAGAGCTGAAATGCCCTTTGAAATTATTTATTTATTTATTTATAAGATTTCTGGCCCGCACTAGATGTACGCAGCACTGTACACAAACATGTAAGAGACAGTCCCCCCTCAACAGAGTTTACAATGTATTCAAGACACACAAGCAGGACAATTAAGAGATTAGAGAGTTTCATTTATTAAGGATTATTATTTGAAAACCTGGATTAGGAGAGAATCCAGGGCTTCTGTTTCCATTCCTGTCCATGGCCATCAACACACTTTTTGTAACAGTGCATTTGGATTTGTTATAGATGAACATATGATTATCCTTCCCACAGATCATATCTGAGTTACAACCAGAGTTAGGAGTATCTCCTCCTTCCTCATAAATCCCTCGGTAGGAGTCAGAGGTGGATCATGCTGCCTTCCCCCCTTCCTGAACTGATTATAGAGAGGAATCAGAGACCTCTGGTGGGCGCTGTGTGGGGGAGGGGTTATTATTATTTTTGTTCAACTCTCTCATTTCCTTTGGTTTCAGCCAGGGATCTGCAGACTTGTTGTTCCTTTGCCAAACTCCCCTCCCAAAGCTCTGAAGTGATGAATGGACACTGTAGCACATACAGTAGTTTGGAATAGGAAAACACTCTGTTCCAATAAGGGAAGGAAGAGAAAGATGGCTACTCACTGCTGTGAGCTGACCTGAATGTTCTGACTTTGCTCCCATACCCAAATCTGTATTACCTCAGGTACAGTGTGAAAGCAGCCACATGGAAGGGTTCCCTTTTCTACCAAGCCAGCCTGAACACTGGACTAATCCAAGCCAGAGGAGTCTCTGAGCTCTCATGAAGCTGGAGGCAAAACAAAAAGACTGAACAGGGTGCCAGAGGGTCTCCAGGTATCTGAACTAAGAAAAGAATGTAGAGCTGCAAGTGAATTCAAATCCCTAAGACTGAGGTTCCCAAACAGTCCTGGAGGAATCCCAGCCAATCGGATTTTCAGGATATCACAATGAATATTCATGAGTTTGATTTGGCCCTCCAGAAATAGGAAGTAGAATCAGAGAAGGCAGGACCAGCAAAGGGAAGGTCCCACAGGCTGGCAGAGGTAGCCTATTTCAACACTGCAGTTACCACGATCTAGGGTACGAGGTTTAAAGGACTTTGGGGGGGGGGGGGGGGGGGGGGGGGGGGGGGGGGGGGGGGGGGTGGGTGGAGTGGGAATGAGAGAGAATACTGACTGAGGGGAAAGGGAGGACAGGGCAAAGGAAGGACTAGTTCTATCTTACCACGTGGGCAAGGAGCAATATGCCATACTGGAGAGAAGGCATTTTGGGCGTTTGAGGTGGAAAACGGGGCCAAATGTACACCTAATGTTGTGATTTGACATGGCTAGAATAGGGGGGGGGAAAAAAGAGTGATACCCTCAAGACACTATCCTTTCCTTCTGACCAGTTTAGGATTAATGGCATGATCCATCTCATAAAATGCACTGCCACCAACATAACCCAATTAAACATTTCAAATTAAAATAAACATGTGGAGGTAATTTTATAAACTTCTTTCACATGTAAAACTGTTTTGTTCACATAAAAGGCCTCTTATAAAATTAGGTAATGCCTAAACTATGCATGGTGCAGGCTGATGTATACTTGCTGAGTAGCCCACCTCATCCTATATATAATTCTCACCTCCAACGTTCTATGCGTCTTGCTGGCTGGTTCTCGGACTTCTTCGAGTTGGTCTGCTAGGCTCCATAGCAGAGGCGGACGGGGGGGGGGGGGGTGGGGGGGGGGGGGGGGGGGGGGTGGGGGGGGGGGGGGGGGGTGCAGCATGACATCCCCCCTCGGCATCACCCAAGCCCCCACTCCCGAGTGCATTCTTGCTTGCCATGTGCTCGCCACTGGGGGGGGGGGGGGGTGGTCAGTTCCGCTGGTTCCCTGCTCCCTCTGCCCCAGAACAGGAAGTAACCTGTTCCGGGGCAGAGGGAACAGGGAACAGCGGAGCCGACACCCCCCCAGCGGCGTGCACCCGGGGCGGACCGCCTCCACCGCCCCGCCCTTGCTACTCCACTGGTCAAGGGGAAGATGCTGGATAGAGGAGTAGAGCCAATAGGGAAGACAGGAGATACTGGATCAAGGAAGGATGGAAAGAAAGGAAATATGCTTGCTCAGGGAGAGAAGGGTAGATAATAGACATGGTTGGGAGTAGGGTGACAGAACGAGAGATGCTGAAATTGGGATGGGGAAGAGGGAGGGAGGAGGGGGGCACCCTGAAGCTGGGAGGGACGGAGGAAGGGACCCTGAAACTCAAAGGGAGGGGAGGGAGACCCTGAACTTCGGGAGAAGGAAGGGACGGACCCCTGAAACTCGGAGGGAGGGGACAACCCTGGAACTGGGAGGGAGGGGGGCCCTTGGTACACACTCTCATTCTGACACACACACACTCTCTCTCTCTCACAGACACACTTGCACCCAGTTTCACTCTCTGTCACACCACACACTCGCACATTCACTCTCTCTCTCTCACAGAGTCACTCTCACACACACTCTTTCAAACATACAGACTCCGAGGAAAACCTTGCTAGTGCCCGTTTCATTTGTGTCAGAAACGGGTCTTTTTTTACTAGTTCTATAATATTACATTATTTTGTTTCTTATATCCCGCAAATTGTCCTTATTAGAGACTCAATGCAGGTCACAAAGTTAAGAGGCCAGGAATATACAGAAAAGACTGATTATAGACAAAGCAGAACCTAATGATTAGTTATTACAAATTTACCCCCCCCCCCTGATAATCAGCATCAGTGGCGCAGCCAGACTTGACATTTTGGCTGGGCCCAGAGATAATATGGGTGGGCCCTATATCACATGATATAGCAAGCCACCTGCTAATATTCAGCACATCGTTAGCTAAGTTTGGCAGACAAATTGGGCAGCTGAAATAGCAGGCCTATCTTTGGCTGATTTCAGCTTAACTGGCCAGTAATGAATATTGACTTGAAACTGCCTCAAAATAAACCAGATAATTAATGCCGGTCACTGGAAATGGCCCAACATTGAATATCGGGCTCAGCGCTGACCGCAGGAGTCAGCCCGGTAACTACCATGGTCTGAATATTGGCCCCATAGTACATAAAAATGAATTAAATGATGTCTGAAATAATCAACAATGCGTCAGTTTCTGAATTTTTAAAGACAATTGATTCCATCATAAGCTGAAATTATTCTTGAGTGCTTTACCCTTAACATAAGCTACAGAGCACTAAGAGGTACATTCTTTTTCTTTTTCAATTATATTTTGTTGAATTTTATGAAAATACAAGGAAACTGTTAGAACGTAACAGAGATTTAAAAAAGTAAAGCTAAGGAGTAAATTCAATATAGGTGGCTAAAAGTTAGGTACCAAAAAAACTGGGTGCTAAGATACTATTCTCTAACAATGAGACAAGTTAGGCGCGCTGTTCCTAGAAAGAGGCGTAAGTCTGTTATGTGCGCAGTGGCAAATTAGCCACAGAATAGCGCAGAGAAGGTCCAAAGTACAGAACAAAGTCCAAATATCAAAAGAAGCACAAGGAGCCTTTAAAATCTGAACTCAATTTCTTTAATCATATAACTTGAACATCAATTCTTCCCTTGGTGACCCGACCATGAATCTAGGGTCTAAGAAGTAACAGAACTTACTCCTTTTAGGGTGACAAGTTAGATGAATTGTCCCGTTAAATGCAGATGAAATATACTTAATTACTTGGTAAAATTGGAGCAAAGACGGTCCCTCTTGTCAGGTCCCTCCCTCCCTTCTATCCTCCCACCAGGGATCTGCCATCTCTCCCTATTCCTCCTCTCAAATTCTAGTATCTCTTCCTCTCCTTCCCCCCCTCTCCAGGTCCAGGAGGTGTTCCTCTCACTTCCCTCCATTCTGTCTCCACACCTCCTCCCCAGCTGGTTCAGCATCTCTCACCCTCTTTCCCCTGTAAATCCTTGCATCTCTTCTTCTATTCCATTTTGTCCCTATCCCAGTGGTGTGCTGGTAAATTTTAACAGGGTCTCTCCCCAGTCCACCTCTGCGCCCCCCATCCACTTCTGCCACCCCCCCCCCCCCCCAAATTGCAAAGCTGGCTATTCCCAGGGAGAGAGCTGGTAATAGTTTAAACAGGCTCTCTCTCCGGGCATAGCCAGCCCCTGCAATTTGGGGTGTGGGGGGGGGGGGGGGGGACACAACACATTTCTCTCCCCCCCCCCCCTACCCGTGCAGGCATGCTACACATACACTTATTTATTCAATATCACAATTCTTCATGTACAGCCACAAAACAACCTTTTAGGGTGGATAGTGTTCACAATGAGCTCCTTCTATTACTGACCAGACAGAGATGAGTTTTCCGTTTTCGCACAGTATAAGTTTATCACAAGAAAAAAATATAAGAAAACAATATGGGCTGCATTAGGGGCTTATGGCCCATTTATGTTTAAACAAACGAAATCTGCATGAAACAAAATATTTATTTTAGTTTGACTAATAAAACCACTTGCCCCTGAAAACATGTTTAAAACAGAATAATCCATTTGTGTATCTAAAAGATAAACTTCTACAAAACAGATTAAGATCTGATTCCATGTACCCCAATGAAAGGAGAGTTTAATTCTACTTCCATTTAATTTCCATATATTCCATCATCTTTATAACACCAGGCTTCCCAAGGTAGATTACAACAACCAGAGGAGCCAACTTTTCAAAATTATTGGGGGTGCTAAGACCATGGAAGTAACCCCTCCCTGGACACATACAAGAATTTTCTCAATATTGGGGGTGCTCAAGCACCCACAAGCACCCACAGAGTCGGCTCCAATGACAACAACAGTAAGATGAACCCATCAGGAAACAGGATATCCTCACTGAAATTTGGCCCATCTGTATTGTATACAGTGGATTTATTTAGTTTTTAGTGTAGCAAAATGAGCACAAAATACAGAGTTTACAATTGCTGTTTCTACCAGTTATAATAAATTTTTAATGATGGTTTTAGTGATATTCAATTGTTATTTCATGATATTTGTCTTATGGGAAACTTTCAAATAAATTAAAAAGCTGTCCAATAAGTAAAAAAGACAAACACTTTTGACCTCTACCTTTCAAGGCACTACTGCTATCCAATTGAAACAGCTTTAGACTTGTACAGATGGACAAACAATAAAGATCGACAATGTGGATGCAGCAGCTCATAGGTTTGCTTGCTTTGGATTGAGTGTACTAGAGATAAACCAAATTGGCTTCCTTGCTTACCGTGGATAGGCGGCTTCATCATCACTTGTCTTCAAACCTCCTTGGTCCCGACGGTGTTCTTTGCCTGCCGCGTCCTGCCTACGCGGAAACAGCAAGTTGAATTAGAGTAGGCTGGACGTGGCAGCAGAAGGACCCTGACGCTGGCATCCTGTCCTAACCACTGCCTTGCTGCAGGTATGGTAACGGTCCGGTCCGGAGGACGACAACGAGGTGGCGGCGGCGGCAGGGGGGTTAAAGGTTGAAGGAGGGAGCAGCGGCGGGGGGGATAAAGGTTGAGGGAGGACAAATGTTCAACGCATGGGGCGGGTAAGGGCACCGATCAGCCCAGCAGCCAGCAGGTCTCTCCTCTGTCCTCTCTGGCAGCTGAATTCCGGGAGGACAGCGGTGGGGCAGCCAAGATGAGGTTGGAATTGGAGTGTTGGACCCTGCAGTAGAGCTCCATGATCATAGGTGAGATGTGATCAGGAGCACTGCTGAGGTAAGCGAAAGCGAGCCTAGCCCACGAGCATAGGAATCTCTTGCTTGCAGTGCAGCATGAGGAGGCAGGGTTTGCCACACACCACGCATGCACCAATAACAGGTGACCGCTGGTGTGTTTGGGCGTGCTGCCTTCAGCCTCCCGCTGCAAAATATTGAAAAAAAAAAGCCTTCACGTCCCGGCTGAGGAGCACAACGACCGGCTCGCAAATTGTTAAAAAATGAACAACTGGCTCTGCAGAGCCGGTGCAAGCCGGCTCCAGCACCACTGTCCCTATCCCCCACACGGGTCCAGCATCTCTTCTTTCTGCTTCCTTCCCCTACAAGTCAAGATATCTTTCTTCCTTTCCCTTCCCAGCATCTCTTCATCCCTCCTTGGTGGACATCACTTCATTTCCCTGCCCCATGGCTCTCCAACCTCACCTCTGTTGTTGGTGCATAGAAGACACACTGCCTTCAGCCGGCAAAGGCCTCTTCCTCTGCCACATCTGCCCTCCAGAAATAGGAAGTACAACATTTATTTAAATATTACCCTCACTACCAGTGGTTGTAGGCTAGAAGCTCAGAGGAAGCAGGACACAGCCGGCAGTTAGCAGGCCTCCAGGGGGGAAGGAGAGGCTGTGGGAGGGGGAGAAAGAAAGGAGAGAGAAAAAGATGTCAGACCTTGGGGGGTGGGATTTGCTGAGAGCCTAGTACATGTGACTTGGCAATACATAGCTCTTGGACCATTCTAGCCTCTTCCAGGAAGCGCGAGTAGTTATGAGTATAATATTATAAACAGGTGGTGGGAACAGTTTGGTAGGAGACTCCACGAGTATAATAAACCTATTTTCAATCATTGTTCTTTGAGTTTTGCCTTCCTGGTCTTTGACCCCTAAATGTGAGGAGAAAGCCCTTCATGCCTAAAGTTCCAGCCACTCAGTCCCAGATGGGTCAAATATTCAGCTCGCAGTGGTCAGCATTTTTTTAAAATGCTGACTGTCACTGGCTAGATTTAGCCCTAGATAGTCAACGTTGGGCCATGTCCAGGCACCAACACTGAATATCTGTGATTTGTCCTAGCTGCAGGATTTTATGCGGGTCCTGGTCGATATCAGCTAGTGCTCACTATAAAACAATTATACGGGCCTTGGCTGAATATCAGCTGGGACCCATATAACTTTTTATATGGTTCCAGCTCTTCTGTGTCCCCTCCCTCTCCCTGTAACTTCCCCACCCCCCTCTGATCCTCCTCACACACATCCAAAACAGCTCCCTCTCCTTCTGATCCCCTTCCTTCTAACAAGGATCAAACTCCCTCCTTCCACAGTCCCAGCTCTGTGTGGGTGTCAGGACACCCCCAATATTTTTTCAGCATTATGCTGAATGAAAACCTTGGGATGCAGTAGTGCTACAAGGAAAGCAAAGCACGCAGGAAGCTGTGTCTCCTGGCTACTGCTCCCACCTTCTCTTTCTGCAGGCTATTGCCTGGTTAAGAAATGTCTGACCAATGGCCTGCAGGATAGCAGGAAGGAAGGTTGGTGTCCCTAAGCTACTGGTCCTGCCTCCCCTGCGCTTATTGGCTGGCTAAAGCATATCTGACCATAGACTAATAGAAGGGAAGAGCAGCAGTGGAAGACAGACAGCAGGTCACAGGCTTCCTCCCTGCCTTTGGTTAACCATAGAGTGAAGTGTTGACTCTATAGAAGGGCCAATGGAAAAGCCATGAGGAGCTGATAAAAAGGGAAGGAAAGGAGAAGGGCTGAGAAAAGACCACAGAGAGTGGCTGGAAGAGATGAAGAGGACCCTCAGGGGAGGAATGCTGGCTTCGGCCTAACCCCTGGTAAGCCTTTTCCTCAGCTGAGAGGTGCCCAGCTGTACCACCAGCTGCCTTTCAGGTGCTGTGGAGGACTTGCAGCTCATCTGCATATCATTTACAGCCTTCTCCAGGATGACTCCCAGGTCCACTCCGATCCACTCAGGGCCTCCGCTCTAGGTGCCGCGCGCCGGGCATTTTTCTCTTTACATCTACTTTTCTCTCAGTTACTACTTATGGCTCCAGTACACTTTTTCTCTTGGCACTGTCCCTTCCTAATTTGTTTTCTCCATCTTAAACCACTGTACACTGCAGGAACACATTGTCCACCATCTGTATTCATCATCTCACCATCTCTTTTTTTCCTCTTCCTTTTCCTCAGCTCTCAACCTTAAACATTTCCTTCCTTCCATTCACCCATCTCCTTTCTATCTGAGTAACATCTCGCCTTCGTCGCTGTCGTTGTACCTTTCCTACTCTTCTCCATACTCTCTTACTCCTTCTCTCCGCTGGGGACATTAATCCCAATCCTGGTCCTCCACATCAGCTCTCGTCCTATCCATGCAAACACCTGTCCTCGTCCTATCCATGCAAACGATTCCGGTATGTCTCCAATCTCATCTCTATTCCCCTCCTCCCCCCTCTTCCCTCCCCTTCTCGTGTGCCCTGTGGAATGCCTGCTCAGTCTGCAACAAACTTCCCTCACCCATGATCTCTTCATCTCCCGTTCCCTTCAACTGCTCGCCCTAACTGAACCTGGCTCACCCCCGACGACTCCGCCTCAGTCGTGGCCCTATGCCATGGAGGTTATCTTTTCTCCCACACTCCCCGCCAAGTTGGATGCGGAGGAGGCGTCAGGTTTCTACTTTCGCCCTCCTGTAGTTTTCAACCCCTCCTCCTACCGCAGTCTCACTGCTTCTCATCCTTTGAAGTTCACACTCCATCCGTCTATTCTACCCACTGCCACTCAGAGTTGCAGTCATTACCGCTCCCCTGATAAGTCCCCCTTTTCCTTCCTTACTGACTTCGATCCTGGCTCTCTGTTTTTCTTGAACCCTCATCTCCATCCCTCATTCTTGGAGACTTTAACATACACGCTGATGACCCATCCGACTCTTACGCTTCTCAGTTCCTCACTCTGACATCCTCCTTCAACCTCCAGCTGAGCTCACCACCCCTACTCACCAAACTGGTCATTGCCTTGACCTCATCCTCTCTCTACCTGCTCACCCTCCAATTCCTGCGCCTCTGCTCTTCCTCTCTCAGATCATCACCTGATCACCTTCACACTTCATCATCCTCCCCCTCAGTCCCCACCCACACTAACCACTACTTTCAGGAATCTCCAGGCTGTCGACCATCCAACCTTATTCTCTAGTATCTCTAATCTCCTCCCGTCCATCATGTCCTCCGAGTCTGTCGACAAGGCTGTTTCTACTTACAATGCCACTCTCTCCTCTGCTCTGGACACCCTTGCACCATCCATCTCCCGCCCCCAAAAGGCGTACTAATCCCCAGCCCTGGCTGACCCCTTGCATCCGATACCTTCGCTCCTGCGCCTGATCTGCTGAACGCCTCTGGAGGAAATCTCGCACCCATAGTGACTTCATTCATTACAAATTCATGCTATCCTCCTTCCAGTCCTCCCTATTCCTTGCCAAACAGGACTATTACACCCAATTGACTAATTCTCTTGGCTCTAACCCTCGTAGTCTCTTCACCACCCTTAACTCCCTCCTCAAAGTGTCCTCTGCTCCCCCCCCCCCCCCCCACTCTCTCCTCAATCACTGGCTGACTACTTCCATGACACGGTGCAGAAGATCAACCTTGAATTCACTACCAAGCCACCTCTTCCTCTTCACCCTTTAACCCACTCCCTCAACCAACCAACCCAGGCCTCTTTCTCCTCGTTTCCTGATATCACTGAGGAGGAAACCGTCCACCTTCTTTCCTCCTCGAAATGCACCATGTGTTCCTCTGATCCCATCCCCACTAACTTACTAAACACCATCTCTCCTACTGTCCCCCCCCCCCACCCCATCTGTCATATCCTCAACTTCTCTCTCTCAACTGCAACTGTCCCTGACTCCTTCAAGCATGCTGTAGTCACACCACTCCTCAAAAAAACCATCACTAGGCCCTACCTGCCCTTCCAACTACCACCCCATCTCCCTCCTACCCTTCCTCTCCAAGATACTTGAATGCCGCTGTTCACAGCCGCTGCCTTCATTTTCTTTCCTCTCATGCCATCCTCGATCCGCTTCAATCCGGTTTTCGCCCTCTACACTCAACAGAAACAGCACTCACTAAAGTCTGTAATGACCTGTTCCTTGCCAAATCCAAAGGTCACTACTCCATCCTCATCCTCCTTGACCTATCCGCCGCTTTTGACACTGTCAATCATAATTTACTTCTTGATACACTATCCTCATTTGGGTTCCAGGGCTCTGTCCTCTCCAGGTTCTCCTCTTATCTCTCCCACCGTACCTTCAGAGTACATTCTCATGGATCTTCCTCCACCCCCATCCCGCTCTCTGTTGGAGTTCCTCAGGGATCTGTCCTTGGACCCCTTCTTTTTTCAATCTACACCTCTTCCCTGGGCTCGCTGATCTCATCTCATGGTTTCCAATATCATCTTTATGCTGACGACACCCAGCTTTATCTCTCCACACCAGACATCACTGCGGAAACCCAGGCCAAAGTATCGGCCTGTTTATCAGACATTGCTGCCTGATGTCCAACTGCCACCTGAAACTGAACATGGCCAAGACCGAGCTCATTGTCTTTCCACCCAAACCCACTTCTCCTCTCCCTCCACTCTCTATTTCAGTCAATAACACCCTCATCTGCCCGCAATCTCGGAGCCATCTTCGACTCCTCCCTCTCCTCTGCCCATATCCAGCAGACAGCCAAGACCTGTCGCTTCTTCTCTATAACATCACAAAATTCGCCCTTTCTTCTCTGAGCACACCACCCGAACTCTCATCCACTCTCTCATTACCTCTCGCCTTGACTACTGCAACCTACTCCTCACTGGCCTCCTACTTAACCATCTATCCCCCCTTCAATCCATTCAGAACTCTGCTGCGCGTCTTATCTTCCGCCTAGACCGATATGCTCATATCACCCCTCTCCTCAAGTCACTTCACTGGCTTCCGATCAGGTACCGCATACAGTTCAGCTTCTCCTACTAACCTACAAATGCACTCAATCTGCAGCCCCTCACTACCTCTCTACCCTCGTCTCCCCTTACGCTCCTACCCGTAACCTCCGCTCACAGGACAAATCCCTCCTCTACGTACCCTTCTCCACCACTGCCAACTCCAGACTCTGCCCTTTCTGCCTCGCCTCACCCTATGCTTGGAATAAACTCCCTGAGCCCATACGCCAAGCCCCCTCCCTGCCCATCTTCAAATCCTTGCTCAAAGCCCACCTCTTCAATGTCGCTTTCGGCACCTAACCATTGCACCTCTATCCAGGAAATCTAGACTGCCTCAATCTTGATTGACTGCACTTTTTGTCCTGTAGATTGTAAGCTCCTTTGAGCAGGGACTGTCCTTCTTTGTTAATTGTACAGTGCTGCACAACCCTGGTAGCGCTTTAGAAATGTTTAAATAGTAGTAGTAGTAGACTGTGAGAGAAACTCCTAGTGAAAAGGGGGTTAATAGGAGAGACAGGCTGAGGGTTCTGAGAAGATAGAAGATCAGGTTGGATGGAAGAAGCACTAAGGTGTGAAGAGAGGGATGGAAGAGGCAGAAGGAAGAGAAAATCAAGAAAAGTAGAAAGATAGCCATATGCACAAAAACTTGAAAATTATCAGCTGCTCCCCAGAACTGAGCAAGACCAAGTATCACTGAGTAGGAGATATAATATTGCTAATTGGGCTAGGTCAGTTTCAATTTTGCAGTCACAGGGGTAAATGGGGTATTTTATTAGAAGGATGGGGAAAGAGGAGGAGGTTATTGAAGCATGGAAATAAAATGAACTGAAAATCATTTTTGAAGCGTAACTTCTCTTGATAGCTCTGATACTGAGAGGGGCTGTGGTCAGGATTTGAATTGAGGGAGAATGGATAGTAACACTGTTCCTGTATTAAATAAAAAAAATATAAATATTATTCTTCCATTATATTCCACAGAAGGTAGAAATGGAGGGCTTTGCAGGAGCAATGGGCAATGTAAGCCTAAAGAAGTAGCACAGCAGCAGCAGTGGGAAGAGGTGACAGGAGACTCATAGCAGAGTTTGGGGGGTAGGGAGGGGAGAGAACAATTGACATATTATCTCACAAATTCTGTATGTTTCCTGTTTTGGCTCCCTGGCTCTTCCCCTTTTTAATTGCTGAATCCTTGCTCTCCTCTTTCTATTTCGTAAAACATAGCAGGCACATCCAGGTTTCAACTCTGCTCCTGAGCTGGATGCTTGCTTCTTGGCCAATGGAGAGGTATGAACTCCATAAAAACATCAGATAAGTAGTTCTTGTACTTATTTCTAGCAGTATAATGAAATAAACAATTTACTAAATTAACCCTTTCCTTCCTAGGGATAATTCTTTCTGAATACATTTTGTATTACAGGTTCTTCAAATTCTATATGGGAACAACAAACCTGGGATTAGGTAAATTTGTTTTCCTTTTCTCTACTATCTCTCTCTTTATTTTCTCCAAAAGTCTCTAATATCTCAATCCTTATGTAGGATCCTTAAGGTAGGAACCACTTAACTTTAGTCTGTAGTACAGTTTCTTTGATCTTCTGTTTCTTGCGTTGGCTTTGACTTATGGACATCAGGTTTTCACCACAGTAGCATATCAATGATGGGGCAATGGGGTGGTCTGCCCCAGATGCAGGGCAGCAAGGGGGTGTGCAGAGCAGGTGTGTGGCTGTTGGCTCTGCCGGTCCCCTGCTCCCTCTGCTGTTACCTTCTATTCCTGGCAGGGGACCGGCAGAGCCAACAGCCATGCACATGCTCGCACACACCCTTGCTAGGAGGAAAGTTCAGGTGATGCAATTTGGGGGGTGACGTGCCATGGGGAGGTGACGCGCCTCACAGGGATGACCCACCCTGAGTGGTGAACAAGCTAGGAACGCCACTGCTTCACCCTACTTTCCTTTCTTTAAAAACTCAATAGCAAAGCCTCTCTCCCTGTGTGTGCTCCCTTCTAATGTGTTTACCTTAACATGTTACTGTCTGTGTTTACTAACTGCTTTCAAAATAAAGAAATAAGCACAGAACCCTAACCACCCCAACCCACAGTGTTATCCCTTCACATTCTTTCTTCACAGTCGTGCCTCAAGTGTTACCTTTACAGATTTATTTTACATTTCTTACAGTCATAATTCATTCCACTTAACTCACAATAAGCATATTCGCTAAACCTCTGCATCCTAAACTCAAACTCCATAAATAGTTGTTATAAATTACTTTAAACACACTCACTCACCTCTACTCACTATTACAGTTCCCTCCCAACTCAAACAGCCTTGAGCCTTAATTACCAAAAGGCTCAGTCTTTTAACCAATACACTTGTAGATTTCATTCATACTTCGTTTTCAAACTCCCTGTCTTGAGCCCTGCCATGAGACCCCGACAGCAGTAATCCACCCAAACTCAGCCTTGCTAAACCACAAGAACCCCAAATTGACATAAAGTACAATGTATTATTTTTTTCCCCACGTTCCTTTCTTCCAAAAGTATGGGCTATTTTTTTAACATTAATCCAACACATGACCGCTGGATGGCTCTGCCACGAGCCAACGTTTCAGGCTCAGGCACGTTGCCTCCTCGTGCCATCGTCACATCACTGGTGCACATGCATGCACAATTCAGCCCCATACTCTCCCAAAGCTCATATCTCCGTTTACAGGTTCCTGTCTCCTTCTGACACAGCTTCACAGTCCGCATGTGTCCCCAACCTCCGAGCACTTCCAATGCTGCTTCCACACTCAGTAAGGCATCGGGCCTGCAACGTCCATCACACATACATAGCTGATTACTTCACCACCGCACACGTAGAACTCCTGAGCCTCCTGCCTTCCCAAATTCTTCTTCCAACTTCCTCCCAAACCCAAACTGAACAGTGGCCCCACTCCTGCCACCATGCCTGCTCCCACTAAGAACTGGCATAGCTGCGGCTCCACCTCAGGCCACAGCTGACAGCCCCTGCAGAAACTGTGGCTGCATTGCCTTCACTCCCAGAGCCAATGCACAGCCCCCACCAGGTATTTTGATTTTTTTTTTAAAGAATTGGACAGAGACTTAATCGAGGACATCCACAAGATAGCTAGGAAAGGGGAAGTTCTACTGATAGGTGATTTTAATATGCCGGATGTCAATTTTGGCATCCCTGCTGCAGGGTCGTATAGAAGAAGAGGGATCTTGGATTCTCTACAGGAAGAACTGTTTCAGCAGTGGGTGAAGGAACCGATGCGGGATGGAGCTATTCTAGACCTAGTGCTTATAAACAGAGACAATGTTTCTAATGTTACTGTGGGAGATCATTTGGCATCTAGTGATCACCAAATGATGTGGTTCAATATCAAGACAAAGGAGGAGAGGGCTTATTTGAGATTGAAGGTCCTAGATTTCAAAAGAACTAACTTTGCCAAGATGGGGGAATTTCTCAAGGAAGAGTTAGTTGGATGAGAACAGCTGAAGGAAGCAGAACAGCAGTGGGCAAAACTGAAAGGAGCCATCTTAAAGACAATAAACCTTTATGTTAGAAAACTTCATAAAACTAAGGAAGAGAAGACTGCTCTAGTTCTCAAATGTAGTAGCTGTAAAGGTAATGGAAAGAAGGTTAGCATTCATATGATACAAGAGGACTCAGAAAGAGGAAGACAGTAGAGATACCTAGACAAACTAAGAGAAACAGGAAAAGTTGTAAGGAAAGTGAAGAGGCAATTTGAAGAAAGGATAGCTGACATGGTTAAATTGGGGGACAAGACATTTTCGGATATATAAGTGACCAGAGGAAGTGCCACAATAGCATTGTGAAGCTCAAACCTGAGGGGGAGGAATACATAGAAGCTGATAAAGATAAAGCTGAACTGCTAAACAATTACTTCTGTTCTGTGTTCACAGATGGGTCTGGAGTAGGACCACAGAAAACAAATGCTAATGTGAATGGATGTATGGTACACCGGGACCGATTCTCAGCAGACTGTGTTCGTGAGGAGCTAGCTAAACTAAAAGTAGACAATACGATGGGGCCTGATGGGATGCATCTGAGGGTACTCAAGGAACTCGAGATGTTCTGGCGAGTCCGCTGTCAGACCTCTTCAAGGCTTCCTTAGAGTCTGGAGTGGTCCCGAAGGACTGGAGACAAGAGCAGAAGTAAGGAGGAAGTTGGGAATTACATTACCTATCAGCCTGACCTCGGTGGTGAGTAAACTAATGGAAATGCTTCTAAAGCAGAGGATTGTGAGGTATCTCAAATCGAATGGCCTGCAGGGTCCGAGGCAGCATGGCTTCACTAGATGCAGGTCATGTCAGAGGAATCTGATCAGTTTCTTTGGCTGGGTGATGAAACAATTGGATTTTGTAGGGGCGCTAGATGTGGTGTACTTGGATTTTAGTAAAGCCTTTGGCACGGTTCCACACAATAATAAACTGAATGCCCTTGGTATGTGACCTAAAGTGACTGACTGAGTTAAAAACTGGTAAATGGGAGGAGGCAGAGGGTAGTGATAAATGGAGCTTCCTCTGAAGAAAGGGATGTTATCAGTGGTGTACCACAAGGGTCGATCCTCGGGCTGGCTCTTTTTAATATCTTTGTGAGCGATATTGCGGAAGGGCTGTTTGGTAAGGTTTGTCTCTTTGTGGAAGATACCAAACTCTGTAATAGGATGGACACCCTGGAGAGTGTGGATGGCATGAAAAAGGATCTAGTGAAGCTTGAAGAATGGTCCGATAACTGGCAACTAAGATTTAATGTTAAGAAATGCAGGCTCATGCACTTGGGTTACAAGAATCCAAGGGCACAATAAAATATAGGGAGTGAAGTGCTTCTATGTACCAAAGAAGAGCAAAACTTGGGGGTGATTGTGTCTGATGATCTTAAGGTAGCCAAACAGGTAGAAAAGGTGACATTCAAAGCCAGAAGGATGCTTGGGTACATAAGGAGAGGGATGACCAGCAGGAAAAAAAGACGTGATAATGCTCTTGTATAAGTCTCTGGTGAGGCCCCATTTAAAGTACTGCGTGCAATTCTGGGGACCGCACCTGTGGAAAGATATAAACAGGATGGAGTTGGTCCAGAAGGTGGCTACCAAATTGGTAAGCGGTCTCGGTCATAAAACATATAGAGGGGCATTTTCAAAAGGGACGTCCAAGTTGCGATTTGGACGTCCTTGCAAAACGTCGAAATCCAGGGGCGGGGAAACCCGCATTTTTAAAACAAAGAACTTACGCTTGAAGACTCCTACACTCATTTCCGCAAAATCTTAAAAATGCATTTTTGAGATATATTTGAAGATAATGTTTAATACAAAACTAAATATAAAATAGCGGAAAGGGATAGGAAAAGAGAAGAAAGAAGAAGGGGGGAGAGAGAGAATAGGAGAAAAGGGGAAAGAAAGGTTGGAAAAAAATAAGAAAGAATATACTTTTCTTTTCTCTTTATTTTTTTCAGATTTTATTAAATGTTTTTATGATTATGATTATAGCTTAAGTAATTCGTATGAATTGTTTAATTGACTGTCTGGTTTGCTGTGCTTTCCTATCATAAATGGATTTCAGAATATGTTTTATAGTATTTTAATGTTATATTTTAATGTTATATTACATTGTAAACTGTTCTGACTTACTTTTGTAATAAGTGACGGTCTAGTAAATGAATAAACAATAAACGATAAACAAGATGGATGTCCATCTTTCGTTTCAAAAATACCATCAGAGACGTCCAAATCCTTAAATTTGGACATCCCTAGACATGGACGTTTCTGACTTTCAGCGATTTTCAAAACCAAAGACGTCCATGTCAAAAACGACCAAATGCAAGCCATTTGCTCGTGGGAGGAGCCAGCATTTGTAGTGCACTCGTCCCCCTGACATGCCAGGATAGCAACTGGGCACCCTAGGGGGCACTGCAGTGGACTTCATAAATTGCTCCCAGGTACATAGCTCCCTTACCTTGTGTGCTCAGACCCCCAAAAGCTACTACCCACAACTGTACACCACTACCATAGCCCTTACGGGTGAAGGGGGGGCACCTATATATGGGTACAGTGGGTTTGTGGTGGGTTTTGGAGAGCTCGCTGTTCCCTCCACAAATGTAACAGGTAGGGGGGTATGGGCCTGGGTCTGCCTGTCTGAAGTGCATTGCAGTACCCACTAAAACTGCTCCTGGGACCTGCATGTGCTGTCATGGACCTGAGTATGACATCTGAGGCTGGCACGACATATTTTTAAAGATGTTTTTTGAGGGTGGGAGGAGGTTAGTGACCACTGGGGGAGTAACGGGAGGTCATCCTCGATTCTCTTCAGTGGTCATCTGGTCATTTCAGGCACCTTTTTGTATCTTAATCGTAAGAAAAACAGGTCCGGGTGAAAAAGTCCAAGTGTTTGTCAGGGACATCCTTGTTTTTTTCGATTATGGGTCAAAGACATCCAAGTGTTAGGCACACCGAGTCCCACCTTTGCTACACCTCTGACATGCCCCGTTGAACTTTGGCTGTCCTTGCGACGGAGTGCAGTTGGAGACGTCCTAAATCAGTTTTCTATTATACCGATTTGGACGTCCCTGGGAGAAGGACGTCCATCTTCCGATTTATGTCGAAAGATGGACGTCCTTCTCTTTCGATAATGAGCCCAGTAGTGATAGGCTCATGAACCTTAACATGTATAAGTTGGAAGAGAGGCGGGAGAGAGGAGATATGATAGAAACTTTTAAATACCTCAGTGGCCAGCCTTTTTCAAATGAAGGAAAACTCTGGAATGAGAGGGCATAGGATGAAGTTAAGAGGAAACAGGCTTAGGAGGAATCTAAACAGATACCCTTTCACAGAAAGGGTGGTGTATGTGTGGAATGGCATTCTGGTGGAGGTTGTGGAGACGAAGACTGTGTCGAAATTTAAGAAAGCTTGGGACAGACACATGGGATCCCTTAGGAAAAGGAGGAGTTAGTGGGTACTGAGGAACAGTAGACTGAATGGATCATTTGGCCTTTATCTGCCATCATGTTTCTATGTTTCTATTTTAAGCCCATAGGGTTACATTCAGGCTTGCAATGCAAACTAAAAAAAAAAATGTGCATATAATAATCATTTTTTAACACCACCCCAACCACCGAAAATCCCTCACTCACATTTCACAAACATCCCGACACACATTCCCATTTGCATTTGTCACATCTATTTATGTGCAAACACAAATACCACTATTACTACAACTTTCATACATTTTACCCCCATACACACTTAGCTTTTACACTTCATTGTTTAACCACAACTTTTTTCCCCAATTCTTATGTGAATGAACATTTTATAGTATACTTTTCAAAATGTTTACTACAGAACAGTTATAATTGATCATTTTGTTAATACCACATTTTCACAAACAGAATGAATTAACAGAGTTCCTTCTGGGTAACCTCCAGACCCACCTATGGATCAGAGTTCACCCCTCAGCCACAGAATGTTTCTTCTTCCTTTTCTTATAAACATAATTTCTTCTTTCTTTATGCTTTCTTGCATTCTTCCTCAATATATATTCTCGGGCTGGCTCTTGCTGAGGAAATTCCAGTATACTGTCCCTCTCCTTCAATCCACTTCAAATCTCAGCCCATAAGGATAAATGTAGCTTTTGCTCCCAAACAGACTGGCTGCCCCTTTGTTCATCTGTTTCAACCCCCTGCTTTTCATTGCTTTGTTTCCTTATCATTTTTCAGTGTTATAGTCTTTTTCATAACGTTCCTCGGACCTCAAACTGTTCTTAGAGTTTTCTTCAAACTCTTGCCACATTTTGCTCAGTGCCAGCTCCTTTTTTCTCTGAACGGTCTGTCCCCTTCTATCAACTCTGAATTTCCAGCCTCTGACAGTTCCATCTTCTACAAGGAATTCCAGTTCTACCTGCAGCCCCATCACCTCCTCCTCTGGAGAATTCTCCACATGAGGCTCCTCCCTCTGCTCAGGCACGTCTCTCAGTACTCTCTCTTCAACTTCAAAGTCCTCAATCTCCAGTACCTTTTCAGAAGCCTCACTTTCAGGGGTATTTCCCGGTTTCAGCCACCATTAGAACTGCAACCTGTATCTGTAATGCCCTGTCTTTTTTGAGGTGTAGCTCCAAAATCCCCTTCTCTGAAGAATTCTCATCCTGGAGCTCTTCCTTTTCCACAGGTTCTCTGTGTGTTTGTTCTCCAACCGTGACTCCAAGAACAGCATTGTTGGCCCTGGGGTTGACTCCTCCATCTCTGGAACTTGAGTTAAGTACCCTTCATTACTTTCTCTGAGGTTTCTGCCATTAAGACATCTTTTTCTTCTCAACCACTAAGCGCTCTTCCTCTGCCCACTGAACCTGCGACTCCACCTCCAACTGGACACACTGATTTTCCACTGCTTCCTTCTTCTTTCTTTTCTCCTTCTCAACCAGCTTCTTGAACGCCTCTTCAATTTTATTTAACTTCTCCTGCATCATCACCAGTAGGTGAGCTTCCTTCTGTCTTTGGACTAACTCCTCAGATGTGAGGGTCAGGTGTTCAACAGTCTGGTAAGCACAGTACCACCATTCTAGACTGGGACCCAATTCCCCATTCTTTTCTGGGCTAAGACTTTGCTGTCTTTGTCATTGTTCCTGATTGTGGCTTGCCTCACACCACCTAGGTGCCTCTGGCCTCTGCATCCTCTCGAAGCAGGAATCTTCCACTGCCCACTCTTCTCAGCAATATCGCCAGATGTGTCCTGCTTAGCTGCACTTATATAGTCACCATGGCCAATTTCACTTCACACACTTAGTGAACCTCTGCTCGTGTTTGTTTTTTTTAATCACTGACTCACCCCCACCTATCCACTATGTACAGAATTTAATTCACTCTATAATTTACTACAATAATCTTTCAATAATGTCATTAATGCTGACGGCTCAATAACACTTATCTGTATCTGCCGGTGTGCTCACACACACACGAGCAGAGGTTCACCGCGTGGGTGAAGTGAAATCGGCTGTGGTGACTATATGAGACTCTTCCCTTACTATTATATAAGTGTTTGTAAAATTACTCCAAGGAGTGCTCTACTGCATTTAGTTTTGTATGCAGGATAGCAACAGTAGAGAAGTGCCTAACATATTTGATAGCTGCACTTATAGCAGACCAATGGGCTCTTTTGCTCCTTCCAAAAAGCAAATCTCCCTACCTTCTCAAACCGCTGCCAGTGGTACCGATCCTCCTCACTCCAGTGCCAATGGTCTTCCTGCTTTTCCCAGCCATCTGCTTGGTCTGGAATGGCTCCTGAATTCCAATATCTTTCACAGTTCTGCATTCTGTGGTTAAGAGTGAACTCCGACCCTCAGGGAGATCCAAAAGTTAGCAAGAGACAACGCAGAAATGCACATTTTACAATACACCTTAAGTAGAGGAGTGTGGTAGCCGTGTTAGTCCACTCTTAAGGTTATCAATAGAAATCAAACAAAATAAAACATGGAAAAGAAAATAAGATGATACCTTTTTTATTGGACATAACTTAATACATTTCTTGATTAGCTTTCGAAGGTTGCCCTTCTTCCTCAGATCGGAAATAAGCAAATGTGCTAGCTGACAGTGTATATAAGTGAAAACATTCAAGCATTACTATGACAGTCTGACAGGGTGGGAGGAGGGGGGTGGGTAGGAAGTATGCATGGGGACATCAACGCATATCATTGATATTCTAACAGGGTGGGTGTGGATAGGTGAGGGGAGGGTGATCAACAGAGACATACAGCTTTATGGTTTATAATGGGCTAGGAACCCCAGATCCTTGTTAAGTCCTTTCTGTTGGGTGTTAAAATATTCAATCATTCTGACTTCAAAGGTCTTACGTTCTTATATGGTTTTAAAGTTACCTTTGAGGATTCTCACTGTGAAGTCACTGGTACAGTGTCCTGGTCCTGTAAAATGTTGACCAACAGGCGTGGGAACCCTGCTGGCACCAGTATTGTTCATATGATGTCTATGTAAATTGAATCTTGTCTTAAGCATCTGGCCTGTTTCTCCAATATAGCATCCTCCATTACATTTTTTACACTGAATGATATATACCACATTGGAAGATGAGCAAGTGAAAGATCCCTTTATGTTGAATATCTTTCCTTTGTGGATGACTTTGGGGTCCTGTGAAATATTTTGGCATAGTTTGCAACTGGATAAATTACAGGGAAGTGTGCCCTTCTGTTCCTTTTCAGTCTGTGAAGGAAGTTTACTTCTGATTAGCTTGTGTTTTAAATTGGGTGGCTGTCGGAAGGCCAGTACTGGTGGGGATGGGAATATCTCTTTCAGTAATTCATCCTCCTGGAGTATAGGTTGTAGATCTCTTATGATTTTCCTCAGTTTTTTCTTGTAGAGTTGATGTATAAGTTCATTTCTCAGTTTCTGACTAGTGCGTTTGCAGAGTTTCTCTGCATAGTCAGAATTGTAAGTAGTAGCCAAAGTCATCCACAAAGGAAAGATATTCAACATAAAGGGATCTTTCACTTGCTCATCTTCCAATGTGGTATATATCATTCAGTGTAAAAAATGTAACGAAGGATGCTATATTGGAGAAACAGGCCAGATGCTTAAGACAAGATTCAATTTACATAGACATCATATGAACAATACTGGTGCCAGCAGGGTTCCCACGCCTGTTGGTCAACATTTTACAGGACCAGGACACTGTACCAGTGACTTCACAGTGAGAATCCTCAAAGGTAACTTTAAAACCATACAAGAACGTAAGACCTTTGAAGTCAGAATGATTGAATATTTTAACACCCAACAGAAAGGACTTAACAAGGATCTGGGGTTCCTAGCCCATTATAAACCATAAAGCTGTATGTCTCTGTTGATCACCCTCCCCTCACCTATCCACACCCACCCTGTTAGAATATCAATGATATGCGTTGATGTCCCCATGCATACTTCCTACCCACCCCCCTCCTCCCACCCTGTCAGACTGTCATAGTAATGCTTGAATGTTTTCACTTATATACACTGTCAGCTAGCACATTTGCTTATTTCCGATCTGAGGAAGAAGGGCAACCTTCGAAAGCTAATCAAGAAATGTATTAAGTTATGTCCAATAAAAAAGGTATCATCTTATTTTCTTTTCCATGTTTTATTTTGTTTGATTTCTATTGATACAATACACCTTAAATTTACAGGCAAGCTTACCTCTACAGTGTTAGGTGGGATGATTGATCCTGTCCATGATGCTAATTGTAAGCTCCGTGGTGTCAGAACAAGGTAGTACAAATAAGTTAATAAAATTGTCACCATTGGGGTCTTTTACTAAAGCTTAGCTCAAGTTATCTGCAGCAAGGCCCATAGAAATAAAATGGGTACTGCTGCAGATAACTCAAGCTAAGCTTTAGTAAAAGACCCCCCCCCCATGCTTCCCCAAATAAACTCTATGCCAACCAGTGAGTTTAACAATAAAAACATATTTTATTTGAAAACATTTAAACAAATTAACAGCAGCAATCACCCATCTTTCCCTTTTATAGAACTCTCAGAGCATATATCAACAACATATCATGTTAGAACTCCACAAAAACATCATATTTATTTATTTATTCATTGGGATTTTGTAGTTCTTGTACTTCTAGCAGTATAATGAAATAAACAAGTTACTAACTTAACCTTTTCCTTTCTAGGGATAATTCTTTGTGAATACGTTTTGTATTACAGGTTCTTCGAATTCTACATGGGAACGACAAACTCAGGATCAGGTAAGTTTGTTTCCTTTTCTCTACTACCTCTCTCTTTATTTTCTCCAAATGTCTCTAATATCTCAGTCCTTAATGTAGGAACCACTTAACTTTGGTCTGCAGTACTGTTTCTTTGATCTTCTGTTTCTTGCGTTGGCTGGCTTCAACTTCCGGACATCGGGTTCTCTTCACCCTACTTTCCTTACTTTAGAAGACTCTCTCCCTGTGTGTGCTCTCTTCTAATGTGTTTACCTTAACATTTTACTGTCTGTGTTTACTAACTTCTTTCAAAATAAAGAAATATTCACAGAACCCTAACCACCCAACCCACAGCATTATCCCTTCACATTCTTTCTTCACAGTCGTGTCTCAAATGTTACCTTTACAGATTTGTTTTTAAACTTCTTACAGTCATAATTAATTCCACTTAATTCACGATAAGCATATTCACTAAACCTCTGCACCCCAAACTCAAACTCCATAAATAGTTGTTATAAATTATTTCAAACACACTCACACACCTCTTCTCACTATTACAGTTCCCTCCCAACTCAAACAGCCTTGAGCCTTAATTACTGCAGGGCTCAGTGTTTTAACCAATTCACTTGTAGCTTTCATTCACACTTCGTTTTGACACAAAAATACTTAATTTAAAACTTTGACAGATGAGCTCTCACACACACATTTGTTCACTCTAATTTCTTCCTCCCAAATGCCCAACAATACCATTTAGAACCCTTTCAGACTCTCTGCCTCGAGACCTGCCTCAAGACTCCGACAGCAGTAATCCACCTAAAATCAGCCTTGCTACACCACAAGAACCCCAAATTGACATAAAGTACAATGTATTTATTTTTTCCCACATATCTTTTCTTCCAAAAGTATGGGCTATTTTTTAACATTAATCCAGCACGCAACCGCTGGACTGCTGTGCCATGAGCCGACATTTTAGACTCATGCATGTTGCCTCCTCCCACCACCAAGGAAATCCAGAAGAGGAAAACAAAAGTTCTGCAGAAAGAGCAGTGCAGTCCACAAACGCAGAACACATGTCTTCTAATAGTTAAAAAGGATTTTATTCTTGCCACTTTAAAACACAACTGTCGTAGCCCTAATAGTTGTTAATCTCTGATGCAGCCTTTAGAAAGGCGAAGTGTGGCCACGTTGGGTTGTGTTTTAAAGTGGCAAGAATAAAAGGCTTTTTAATAATTAGAAGATTTTTCTGCTTTTGTGTACTGCTCTTTCTGCACACACTAAAGGAAACACATTCCAGACCTATACAGAAAACCTGCATTAGTAATAGAAACAAAAACTGAATTGCAAGATATCAGAGATGCACATTTCCCATAGCTGGCATGTTATAATTAATAAATTCAGAAAAAAAAATGTTCTTATCTTTGCTGTCTAAGCATTGCTTTGGTCCCAATATCTGTTTTCTGCTTTTCTCTATTTTTTTTCTAAACTCTTTCCCGGATCTCCTGTCCTTTTGACATTTTCTCTTTCTTTCCCTCTGTCTACCATTCATCTTCTGTCTGCATCCCTTATCCATCCTGCCCAGTATCTTCCCCCTCTGTGTCCCTGTCCCTGTCCCTGTTCTTCCCCCATATTCATCTATATCCCTACCTTACTCTGTTCAGCAATTTTTTCTCTGTCCCTGTCACTCCCCATGTCCACCTTCTCCCCCCTCTCTTCCTTTCCTTCTGCATCCCCCACCCCTAGGCCAGGATTTCTCCCACTCTCTCCCCTGGCATCTCTGCCTCCCTCCAGGTCAGCATCTTTCCCTCTCTCATCCTGACACCCCTATCCCCATGGTTCAGCATCTCTCTATTCCTCCCTCTTTTGGTCTAGTATCTCTCCCCCTGGTCCAGTTTCTCTGTCTCCATTCCCTCTGCTCCCCCTCTCTTCCTCTTCAATTTGGTCAAGGTCTCTCTTGTGCTCTCTCTCTCTGTCTCTTTCTTACCCGTGCTTCCCCCCAGGTCCAGCATCTTTCCCCCTTTTCTTCCTCCCCTCCCCTAGGCCTAGTCTCTTTTCCTTCCCCCCTTCCCATGGTTCTGGCATCCTTTTCCTTTCCTCTCCTCCCCCCTCCCACAGGTCCAGTGTCTCACTCTATCCCCACTCCCCCCACCCCGCTCTTGAAGCCCTCAAACCAGTAGTGGTAGCAATGGAAGAGGCCTTTCCTCTGCTACATCCCACCCACAGGAAGTTACATCAGAGGAGGTGGGACCAGTGGCGTTCCTGGCCTGGATGGCACCAGGGGCGGATCGCTGATGCGCCCCCTCCCCCCCCCCCCCCCCGCTAAATGACACCTCCCCCTCCGGCGAAATGACACCCCCCCGGGTGCACGCCGCTGGGGGGTGGTGCCGCGGCATGCGCCTGCTCCGAGTTCGCTAACTTGTTCATTCGCTGCAGCTCCCTCTGCCCCGGAACAGGAAGTAACCTGTTCCGGAGCAGAGGGAGCTGCAGCAAACGAGCAAGTTAGTGAACTCGGAGCAGGCGCGTGCCGCGGCACCCCCCCCCCCCCCAGCAGCATGCACCCGGGGCGGACCACCCCCTGCCCCCCCCCTTGATACACCACTGGGTGGGACACAACAGAGAAAAAACCCCAGCAGGAGGCAGCCTGTTTATGTAGCTGCTGCTGCTGCATGAGTTTGTAGTGCTATGGGTAGGCCAGAGAGATATGTTAGATCTGTGGATGGGGAAAAGGAATACAGAGATGCCAGGCATGCATGGGGGAAAGCAGAAAGATGGATATATTACGTACAGCAGGGACATAGAGTAGAGGGCACTTTGGTACAACAGCAGGTATCCCCTACCATTGGACAGTCCTGGGCTTTCAGTTGGACTCACTCAATGGTAGCTATGCCCCTGTATGGCAGAATTCCTGACATCAGTGACTGTCAAATGTTTATCTAACTATGGGGACATTAGTACATTTAAATTGATTTTACATTTCCCTATTAGACATAGGCAGACAGAAGGAGACAAAAAACAAGAACAGCAATACAGTCTTTAACTCACTTGACCATCGATATTATCGATCCATTACTTCTGCTTTACTTCTCCAGCGGTACTTCAAGGTGCAAGGTATGACCCTTTGGGAATGATCCTTCGGGCGCACATCTACAGCCACACATCTAAGGCCACATGCCACAAAACTGCAGGCTCTTCTAGGCTGGTAGACCCCTTGGTGACATCAGGGGTAAGTATCCCAAGCACTGCCAGATAAACAAACACTTGCAGTCTTCCCAGGGAAACACCGTCACACAGAACATCACTCTTCCATTACCAGGTACTTGTGACCTGGATTGGCCACTGTTGGAAACACAATACTGGACTAGATGGACCTTTGGATTGACCTTCTTATGGTCTTCCTCAAGCTGTACCCCTGATTTCTGCACAGAAGAAATAAAAGAAGGGGCTACACGTCCTTTAACATCTTTGGTAACATCTTACCATACCTTCAAGAGTGTTCTGCCTATTGCCCTTTGAGTTTTGTAGTTATATTTTCAACTTTTCCTGGAAAGTATCAGGGATTTTTATTTCCTCTATCGTCCAACACGATCAGTGCTCATACAGTGACTATATGTTGCTGCCTCATCTCTGCCTTTGGTTGCATATAAACATCTTCATATATTCCCCACAGCTCATGTCTGAGTGCATCCATCTGAGTCACAGCCACAAGTAGAAGTATCTTCTCTTTTCCTGCTTTGTACTCTGGGCAACTTCTATTTTATTCTTTCCAACCCAACAGAAGTTGGAAAGAAATTATGCAAAAAGGTATCAAGAATACCTGCCTGTCCATCTGTCTATCTGAGGGCAAAATAACTCCAAACATTTAACAGAAGAGGATGAAATTTAGCATTATGGAAAAACATGGGTAAAAAGATGTACCAAGTTTGAAAATGGGCCAAATCCAAATAGGGGTTCCAGAGAAATAATCCCCACCCCTTAAATAGCCCAATTTGTTTCTATAGGAGGAGTTCCAGCTTCTATAGCATAGAAAAAATTAACAGAATGGGATGAAATTTGACATGTGGGAAAAACATTGAGATTTTTAAATGGGCCACATTGGATTGGGATTTCCAGAGAAATAAGTCCCTCCTCCTCCAAGAAATGACCTAATTCATTTCTATAGGAAAAGGAGTTCCAGCTTCTGTAGCACAGAAATTTAGATACAGGGAAATGTATCAGTCAGAGAACAGGGTTACGCAGTTTAAAGGGTAGCATTCCCTACTCTTCCAAACCCCTAAACTGCTCCTATTCCCCCAAAAACTATCACTCTTTATAAATGCCCCAGCTCCCCAAACTTCCCCCATATCCCAAAAACTAGCCACTTACAATTATCAACCTGTATCCTGCTCCCACACCCAAAAAATATCAGCTGTAACTGCTACACCACTTCCAATCTGGCCTCACCCTCTAAAACTACTGCTTGCAAACTACCCTATTAAAAAAAAGAGAGAAACTACCACAATTGCCCATCACTCCCCAAAAGCTACCCCCACAACTGCCCCACTACCAACATCTAACTCCCCATAACTGCCCCATCATCTTGAAAACTTCCCTACCTGCAAATGACGCTCCATAAACTATCCTGTCTAAAACTACCCCATGCAATTGCACCACTACCCCACAAATTCCTTAATCCCCAAATTTAGTCCATCATAACACTTCTACATGCTCTAAACTGCCTCACCCCCTAAAACAGCACTGCGTACATCTAGTAGCGCTATAGAAATGATAAGTAGTAGTAGTAACACTTGCCACTCTGCAAGTGCCCTCCATCTCATGCTACCTTCCCCACAGCCACAACATAGCCACAACACATACTCACACACACTCAGCACAGAACAAATATATATGTGTGTGTGTATTATATACGTACATACATATACACAAACACAATCAGACCCCACAGATACATTTACAAGGAATGTAAACATTTCTCTACCCCTTTATTTCTTTCTGCTTTGAAAACTACATTAAAAAAAATCATACAATTTTCTGATTGGTTGCTATGTGCAAGTTACCATGGGCAGGACCAGTTGAGGTTGCTGTGGGCAGACCAAATTAAAATTTGCACATACTGTACTTTGTGTGCACGTGTCATGGGGGGAGAGGGGGGAGGCTGTGAGATGTCATAAGTACCAAAAGCGTAGTGAGGTTTGAAAATAATAGGGGTTTCTAGGTTTTGCCATCAGGGGGAGCAGACCTATTATAAAACAGGCGCCAGTGCAAGGCTGAAGGGCCAATCCACATAGGCGCCATTTCATTCAAAATCCATTTGGGGGAGCGACTGCTCCCCTTGCAACGAATTCCAGAGTTTAATTACACGTTGAGTGAAGAAATATTTTCTCCAATTCGTTTTAAATTTACTACATTGTAGCTTCATCGCATGCCCCCTAGTCCTAGTATTTTTTGAAAGCGTAAACAGATGCTTCACATCTACCTGTTCAACTCCACTCATTATTTTATAGACCTCTATCATATCTCCCCTCAGCCACCTTTTCTCCAAGCTGAAAAGCCCTAGCCGCTTTAGCCTTTCCTCATAGGGAAGTCATTCCATCCCCTTTATCATTTTCGTCGCCCTTCTCTGCACCTTTGCTAATTCCACTATATCTGTTTTGAGATGCGGCGACCAGAATTGAACACAATATTCGAGGTGCGGTCGCACCATGGAGCAATACAAAGGCATTATAACATCCTCATTTTTGTTTTCCATTCCTTTCCTAATAATACCTAACATTCTATTTGCTTTCTTAGCCACAGCAGCACACTGAGCAGAAGGTTTCAACGTATCACCAACGACGACCCCTAGATCCCTTTCTTGGTCTGTGACTCCTAACATGGAACCTTACATGACGTAGCAATAATTTGGGTTCCTCTTTCCCACATGCATCACTTTGCACTTGCTCACATTAAACGTCATCTGCCATTTAGTCGCCCAATCTCGTAAGGTCCTCCTGTAATTTTTCACAATCCTCTCGCAATTTAACGACTTTGAATAACTTTGTGTCATCAGCAAATTTAATTACCTCACTAGTTACTCCCATCTCTTGGTCATTTTTAAATATGTTAAAAAGCAGTGGTCCTAGCACAGACCCCTGGGAAACCCCACTAACTATCCTTCTCCATTGAGAATACTGACCATTTAACCCTACTCTCTGTTTTTTTATCTTTTAACCAGTTTTTAATCCACAATAGAACACTACCTCCTATCCCATTACTTTCCAATTTCCTCTGGAGTCTTTCATGAGGTACTTTGTCACGCCTTCTGAAAATCCAGATACACAATTATCAACCAGCTCACCTTGATCCACATGTTTGTTCACCCCTTCAAAGAAATGTAGTAGATTGGTGAGGCAAGATTTCCCTTCACTAAATCCATGTTGACTTTGTCTCATTAATCCATGCTTTTGAATATGCTCTGTAATTTTGTTTTTTATAATAGTCTCTACCATTTTGCCCGGCACCGACATCAGACTTACCGGTCTATAATTTCCCGGATCTCCTCTGGAACCTTTTTAAAAAATCGGCGTTATATTAGCCACCCTCCAATCTTCTGGTACCACGCTCGATTTTAAGGATGAATTGCATATTACTAACAATAGCTCCGCAAGTTCATTTTTCAGTTCTATCAGTACTCTGGGATGAATACCATCCGGTCCAGGACATTTGCTACTCTTCAGTTTGTAGAACTGTCCCATTACATCCTCCTGGTTTACAGAGAATTCTTCAGCTTCGAATACCATTTCTGGCACTGGTATCCCACCCAACTCTCCCTTGGTGACGACCGAAGCAAAGAATTAATTTAATCTCTCCGCTACGGCTTTGTCTTCCCTGATCGCCCCTTTTACTCCTCAGTCATCTAGCAGTCCAACCGATCCTTTTGCTGGCTTCCTGCTTTTAATATACCTAAAAAAAAATTACTATGTGTTTTGGCCTCCAACACAATCTTTTTTCAAAGTCCCTCTTAGCCTAACCCTCTGCAACAACCCCCACTATTGCCCCTAACCCTTCCAAACTGCTCCACCTCTAATATCTACCCCCTGAACTGCCCTAACCCACCAAAATGCCCTAGCCTCCAAAACTAGCCCCTACTGACTGGTCCCAACCCCCCCCCCCCACACCACCAAATTGACCCCATCCACCCCAACTACCCTTCCCAACTGTTCCGTTCCTCCACAAACTACCATTACTCTATAAACTTGACTCCACAACTGTCCCACCATCCCACAAACTGCCCACCCTCAAAAACTACCCCAGCCCATACACTGCTACACCCTCACACAACTGCCCTATCACTCCACAAACTATGTAACTCCTAAAAGCAGCCCCTGTAACTTCCTCACCACCCTGAAAACTGCATCCACCCTGAAAAACTGCCCAATAACTTCCCCGACCTTCAAACTGCACCACCCACCAAAACTACCAACTGCAAATGTCCCACAACTCCAATATCTGTCCCACCCCCATTAAATTACCTTGCAACTGTTCTACCATCCTACAACTTCCCTACCTCCGCAAAACTACCCTATATCAACCCCAGCACCCTACAAACTGCCCCACTCATCATGTTGATTCATAAGTTGCAATAATTAGATGACCTGTGTTAGCAAAGTTTTGGTATTTTATTTTTCAGGTGTATGTAATTATTATTATTGTTAATATTATTATTAAACAATGCTAATGTCTTTCTTAACCCAATCCAGCAATTCATAAGTTACAATAATTTGATGACTTGTGTTTGCAAAGTTTTAATATTTTATCTTTCAGTTTTATGTAAATTTTTAAAAATTAAACAATTTTACCCCCATTTTTACTGAGCCACGCTAGCGAATGCCGTGCAGCAATGCCAACACAGCCCATTCAAAGTGAATAAACCATGTCAGCATTAGAACCCCAGCAGCCACTAGTGTGGCTTAGTAAACAGAGGGGGTTAATGTATTTATTGCCAATCACCATACAGCAGCTAAGCAGTTAACAATAAAAGCTCAGAGGAGCAGAGATAAGAAAGCAGAGAGAAATCATCAGTTCAGAGGAGAAGGCTTCAGCAAAAAGCAAGGATTTTAAGAGTTTTTTTTAAAGCAGGATATGTTGGTGTAGATTTGATATAAGGAAGTAGCATGTTTCAGACCAATATAGGCAAAAGCAGTAGTACATGTGATGTCCAATTTCATGGCAGTGGGGGATGGAAGATGGTCCGCTGATAGGAGCGTAGGGACCAGGAAAGAGAATATGAAATGAGAAGATTAGATATAATCAGAAGCAGATGGGAGCAAACCCTTGTAGACCAGCAGAAGTAGTTAATCATATGTTACTTGTGTTGTAAACTGCTTTAAAACGTAAAGTAAAAAGCGGTATATCAAATCAATAAATCAAATCAAATGTTATCCCTATGTATCTGCTCCACCACCCCACAAAATGCTTCACTGCCGCAAAACTACCCTCACCCCAAAAGCTGCACCACACTTCTCCACACCCCCACAAACTGTAGTCTCAAAACACAGCCCCCAGTAATTGTCCCACACCCTAAAATCAGCCACCTTGCAACATATCCATCAGCTTGCAAGCTGTTCACCCCAAAATTACTCTCCTCAACCCTACAAACCACCCTCACTCCCAAAAGCTATCTCCTGCAATGGTTCCTGTCCCCTCAAACCATCTGCCACCCCCTAACTTCCCCAACCCCAAAAACTAGAAGTGAAGATCTGCATGTGGTGAGAAGAAAAGAAATGAACTCCCTCCAAAAAAATGTCCCAGTGCATTTATTTAGGAGAAGCAGTTCCAACAGGTGCACTACACATACACTGATTCATCTGTAATGCCATGATTGAGGATTTGCACCATTCAAACTGCTTTCCCCTCTCATTTCTACTGATTACAGACACATAAAACATACACACAAACACACATCAACACACAAGCACTCATACACAGACATACACAAACATATACACACTCACTGTCCCCCTCCACCCGCCCCCCACCACATACACACATACATTTACATGCATAGGGATTGGAAAGAATTCCATGAGCCATGCTCTGCATACTTTCCTCACTTCTAATTCTTTCCAAACTAATGGAAGTAGGAAAGAATTATACAAAAGGTGATCAAGAATGTCTGTTGATCAGGCTGTGAGCAAAATAACTTTCTGAAAATTTAACAGAATGGGATAAAACGTGGCATGTGGGAAAAAATAGTAAGAAAAAAAACATGCAGTTTGAAAATGGGCCAGATTGGCAGCCCCCCTGCAAGCCACCCCACTCCTAACCCCCTCCCCCACCATCTTCTATACCACCCCACAAACTGCATCACCTCCAAAAATGACCCCTGCAACTGCTCCTCCACTCTGCTAACATCCCCACCCTGAAAACCCCCTCAGAAACCACTCTTGTTCCCTAAAATGTCCTTTTATTTTGATTTGGCTCAACCTTTTTTTCTGTAATAGTAGCTCAAAGTGAGGGTTTTCTTGTCCTCAGGGGGCTTACAATCTAGGGCTCCTTTTACAAAGCAGTGCTACTGATTATAAGAACATAAGCATTGCCATACTGGGACAGACTGAAGGTTCATCAAGCCCAGCATCCTGTTGCCAACAGTGGCCAATCCAGGTTACAAGTACCTGGCAAGATCCCAAAACACTGCAATACATTTTATGCTGCTTATCCTAGAAATAGGCAGTGGATTTTCCCCAAGTCCATCTTCATAATGGCTTATGGACTATGGATGAGCGTGCAATGAATACGAAGAAGCCCATAAGAACTGAATAGGCTTCATCGTATTCAGTGCATGCTAATCCATAGTCCCGCTTCATAAAGGAGCCCTAAATTTGTACCTGAGACAATGGAGGATTAAATGACTTGCCCAGGATCACAAGGAGCGGCAGTGGAATTTGAACGGGATTTCCCTGGTCGTATTATTTATTTATTTTATTTATTTGTTACATTTATATCCCACATTTTCCCACCTATTTGTAGGCTCAATGTGGCTTACATAGTACCGGAGAGGCGTTACAGACTCCGGTGTAAACAAATACAAAGTGATGTTGTGGTAAGATAAAGTTCATGTGGCACAGCCACACTAGGGAATCGTACAACGAAAGAGTTGTGTTATGTCCATTACGTTCTTTAGTTTTGTTGTGTTGCAGAGATCAGGCATTTATGTTGGGTTGGTAGGGTATGCCTTTTTAAACAGGTTAGTTTTTAGTGTTTTCTGGAAGTATATATGTGTGCCCTCACACGTAACAGTAGTGTTAAAAAGTTGTTTTGGAAAAAAAAAGGAAACTCCATGTGATGTCACTAGACACAAGCCTATGGCATGGTTGTCACCTTTCTTTTCCTGGGCATGGGTGGAACATCAATGCTTTCCATGAAACTTTCTGTGCATGTGCTAGATGCTTTCCCTACAGAGCCGCTAGCATGAACTTGATTTGCATACACTGACTCCATGATATGCAATCTCTTTCACGCATATTTATTGTGGATATCCGGAAAACCTGACTGGCAAGGAGTACTCCAGGACTGGACTTGGGAAACACTGGCATAGGACCTCCTTCCACATACCTGTGCTCCAGCAATGTTGAGTTACATTTAGGTACAGTAAAAGGGAGGGATTTAGACCCTGTTAAGCAGTCATAAGGAACCAGGTATCATCCCAGGCTGTAAAACCAGAAGACTCGTTTAATCCTATCTCGGACTCCATGGCAGAGCTGCCAAGTTTCCCGGTTCCAGGAGGGAAACTTATTGACCAGTCCTGCCTTTTGAAGTTGCATCCTTAAGCAGTATGGTATTTGTAGTCCCGAAACCTGCCCATTGAAATCCATGCTACAGGTCCATAAAGCATCTGGATAGGCTTGTTAGAAACCCAGGACAGGCTTTAAAATCTTCCTCCTGGAACTGGGTAAATTGGCAACTCTGCATCTTGTGAATCTCCTCTGTCCCCGCGATGGAGGGAGGATTCTGCTGCCAGGTCCCCCACAATGTCTGTTTCGTCTGTTCCCAAGGTGCTGTTCAGGCGTACCCCAGCACTGCAGTTTAGCTGCCTCTTCTTTCTGGGGCAGAGATGCCAAGTTACCCATTCCAAGAGGGAGACTTTTTGGCTGGTCCTGGTTTTCAACTTACATCCCAAAGCAGTGTAGTATTTGTAGCCTATGATTCTATCCATTGAAATAGTGCTGCAGATCTCATAATGCACTACTAGGATGAGGTTGGCAGAAATTCAGGACCATCCAAAAAGTCTCCCTCCCTTAAGTAAGTTGGCTTCTCTGCTGGGGTGTAGCTGGCTTCTTGTTTAGCAGTTGAGTCAGTCCCTCACTGCAACCTCTCCTGACAGATAATATGTTGGAAAGGTTTTATTAAAGAAGAGCATGTCCTATCCCCCCCCCCCCCCCCCCCCCCCCGCCAGTATTGAAGGCTTTAATTCACAGCTCAGGAAGCTCTCAGTTCAACATTGTATTTAGAGCTGGGAATCACCTAATGGAATGGTATGAAAAAGGGGAAAGACAGCCTGGAGTGGAAGAACTTTACTGCAACTTTCCATTCACAGAACGCTGTAAGAACAATGAATGTACAGTTCAGAACTGAAAATACTGAGGCCTGTTTCTTTCCCCAGTGCTCATTTATCCTACCTTTCTTCAGCCTTATTCCTAGCATCCACCTTCCTCTGCATATGCCTCCCCAGCCATTGGCCCCCTTCTTCCACCTCCACCCACAACAACTGCCAGCACCAATCCCCAACATGATGCCCCCATTCCACCCCCTGTAAAAGCAGTCAGCCTCCTTTCTTTCTCTCCCCCCCCCCCCAATCTGCACCTCCCCTCTCTCTGTCCCCCATTCAGCATCTCTCCTCTGTCTCCATATTCTCCCCTCCCCAGTTTGCTACATCTCCCCTCCCCCCCCATAGTCCAGTATCATTCCTTTTTTCTTCCCCACCCACCCACCATAGTCTAGCATCTCCCCTTTCTCTTTCCTGCGCCCCCAACATGGTCCAGCATCTCATTTCCTTCCCTTCTGCCCATGCTTCAGCATTTACCCTTCCTACTTTCTGCCATGGTCCTTTCATCTCGCTGGGCTCGTGGCAGCAGTATATTCCATGGAGCTTCCCACTCCCATGGAAACAGGAAGCGGTCAGAATACGTCAAGGCCTTTAAGACATGCATGGCCACTCAAAGGCTCCATGACATGAATTACTCATTCTTTAATTGCTGCTGCTGGAGGCCTAGTAAGATGTGGCTGTGGCAGAAACAGTAGCAGCAGGAAGGAGGTTGTATAGGGCAAGGGCCCATGTGGCCATTCACTTCCACCACCCCGTAAAAAACATTGTTTCAGCTCTATGCAATCAGCACCAGCCACACCCATGTTTTGTCTGTACTAAGCTTCCATTCCCTGCTTCTTCTCACCACTAGAACAACAGGACGTGTTTTAGGGCAGGAATGAGGTACATTGACAGCTGTATGTGGGGGCGTCAGTACTGGAATGGCAGAGGGTACTGCAGAGCAGGAATAAGGTGCATTGATAGAGATCTGTACGGTATTGTGGGTATCCCTCTACATTGGTGCATTTGTTATACATTCACTGTCCTATCCTATTAGGTAATGGAGTTTCATTTCTTCTCTTTTATTTTTAGATCATGAACCTCTTTAACCAGGAAAGGCAGTATAAAAAAAACAAATAAACCACGTTGGAATATCAGGCTTATTAGCAGAAATGCATGTGTGGAGGTCTGAGGAACTGGAACAGAAGAGGCGTGCTGCAGGGCAGGAGTGAGATGCATTGGCAGAGCTGTGTACTATCTGGTGGTGATGGGATTTCCGATGAAGACGTTTACTCACTTTCTGCTCATACTATGGTGGGGTCTCCCAAACACATGAAAATCTAACCAAGGTCAGTGAGAACTTCCCAGAAATAAATGAAGCAACTTAAGACATAAACAAGGAACCACAAACCCAGAGGGTGATACATGGAAAAGTAACAAACAAGAGTGTCCTGGGTGTCCTGCCAGTATAAACAGCCTTGCAGGCTGCTCTGAAAAGGCACCGTGTCTTGTCCATGGGCTTGTGCAGTTCTTTGAAAGGGTCTGGACACAGAATTTCCTGTTGAGGAGGCCACCACAATGAGAGCCTTGAAATCATGCAGAAAAATAAAACCTGCTGATTCATGAAAGCAGCCTGATCCCTGTTGAGTTTTTAAGTAACAAGCGTATTGTTCGGCCTGCAGTCCTGCATACAGTAACTTCCTGTTCCGGGGCAGAGGGAGCAGGGAACCAGCGGAGCCGACAGCCACGCCGCGTTGCTGCTCCCAACACCCCAGCAGGTAAGAAGAATGCACCCGGGGGGGGGGGGGGGCTTGGAGGTAATGTGCCAGGGGGGATGGTAACGCACCGGGGAGGGCGCTGCATCATACTGCATCGTGCTGCACCCGGGGAGGGGGGGCTGCGCATCGGCAATCCGCTCCAGGTGGTAGCCGACCATGGAACGCCACTGCTTCTAAAATTCTACTAGACATTAGTGAGGTGCATTTGTTTCAAACAACAGAGGAAATGTCAACATTTCCCATGATGCTGGCAAACGAAAATGAACAGAAAAAGCATGAAATACAGTACAGTCTTGATTATCCGACCTTCACTAATCCGACCTCTGGCATATCCGAAAGACCCCCCCCCCCAGTCAGTGACGTCATCACATTGCAGTTAAGAAGCGCGCGGTTTCTCTTCTTGTTTTCCGGCTTCATATGTTGCAAGGAAGCCATCTTTGAACCATGTTTCAGCTGAGACCGTTCTTCTATGCAAGGGAACCTTGCGGTGCAGCTGATACACCTTCATGCACCCCTCATCCGAGTTAAGAAGCGCGTGGTTTCTCTTCCTGTTTGTGATTTGAGTCCATGCTTCTACACATGAATTTTTAGATCTGGGACTCTGCTTTTGCAGTGAGGGAACCGTTTTTTGATTTCAGATCATGCTTTCATGCATTTTTTCTGTTTTTTGAGATCATGCAAGAGAACCATAATTTTTGGACCTGGGACCTTGCTTGCGCAGTGAAGGAACCATTGAAAAACTTTTAAGCTGAGACTTTGCTTTAACAGCATGGCAGCAATTTTTGGATTTGGGACCCTGCTTTTGCAGCAAGGGAACTGTTAAGGAAGTTTTTAGCTGAGACCTTGCTTTTACAGCTTGGCAGCAATTTTTGGCCAGTGGAAAGAGAAAAAATGTTGTTTTGTCTGTAGATCAGAAACTTTTACAGAAAGGAACTGCTAAAGAAAGTGAACATTAAAGATGTTTTGAGCTGCTTTACAGCCAAGGAACCATTTTTGATCTGAGAATGTGCTTTTGCAGAAATGTTTGGAGCTGATATGCTGCACTATGTGACCCGAGAGCCTGCTTTCAGGGCCACTGAGAAACTGACCCAGGCCCAGGGCAGGGCCATTGCTGTCGGGCCCATCCTCCCCCCACGGATCGCCACCGGGCCTACCCCCCTCCCCCCCGATAGCTGCCACCTGGCGCAACTGGTAATACCTTGGCTGGCGGGGATCCCAAGGCCTTTTGTTGAAGAGTCTTCTCCAGCACTGCTCTTATTCACAGTTCTGCCACGTGACCTGCCCCTGCGGCTACTTTTTATCTCAGGTCATGCATGCTCAGTTTCAAACAGGGCCGGCACAACCCGGTAAGCGCAGTAAGCATGGCAGGAGGGCACCAACCTCTGAAGGGCACCACAAACCATGCTTACCACTGCCGGGAGAGATCCTCATGATCCTCCCTCCCTTAGCTTCCCACAACAGCCCTCCTTTCCTTCCTGCCATCTTCCTTTAAAACTTTTATTTTATCTCAAGTCGCAGCAGCGGCAGTGAAAGCGGCAGGCTCAGCTCGGCTCACCTCCAGCCTTCCCTTCCCTCTCAGTGTCTCTCCCTTGCGGAAAGAGGAAATTATGTCAGAGGAGGACAGGACACAGGGAAGGGAAGGCTGGAGGCAAGCCAAGCCTGCCGCTTTCACTGCCGCCGCTGCAACTTGAGGTAAAAGTTTTAAAGGCAGGGCAGCAGGAAGGAAAGGAAGGCTGTTGTGGGAGAAGAGGGTGGGCAGGTGAGGGCTGGGGTTGAACTGGAACTCGGAGGCTTAAAAGGGGGGCAGGTGGGGGGCTGGGACATGGATGGGATGGGAGGGCAGAGGAGAATCACTGGATATGGATGGGAGGGTAGGGGAGAAAGGAGAAAATCGCTGGACATGGAGGGGAGGGCAGGGGAGAGAGGAGAATTGCTGGGTATGGATGGAGGAGAAGGCAGGGAAGAGAGAAGAGTTGCTGGACATGGATGAATGGAGGGGAGGGCAGGAGAAATGCAGGACATGGATGGAGGAGAGGTAAGACAGGAAGGAGATGCACATGGATGGAGGGGAGGGGAGAGAGGAGAAATGCTGGACATGGATGGAGTGGAGGGCAGGGAAGAAAGGAGAAATGTTGGACAAGGATGGAGAGAAGGAAAGACAGAGAAAGCAGATGCATACGGATAGAGGAGAAGGAGGAGAGGAGAAATGCTGGACATGGATGGAGGGGAAGAAAGACAGAGGAAGTAGATGCACATGGATGGAGGAGAGAGAGGAGAAATTCTGGACATGTAGGGGAGGGAAGACAGAGGAAGGAGATAGGAGAAATTCTGGACATGGATAGAGGGGAGGGAAGACAGAGGAAGGAGATGCACATGGATGGAGGGGAGAGAGGAGAAGTGCTGGACATGGATGGAGGAGAGAAGAGAGAGGAGAAATGGTGGACATGGATGGAGGAGAGGGAAGAAAGAGGAAGGAGATGCATACTGAACAGAGATGAGGGAAAGGGAAAAGAGGAGAAAAACTACACACGGATGGAGAAAATAGGCAAAAGCTGGATCCACTCTATACCTTCTACAGTCAAGTCCGCGGAGGACCCAGCTTTTACCTATGGATGTAGGGCAAGAAATGAAGAAGAAAGGAGGAAAGTAAAGAAATAAATGGAAAGGAAGCCCTAGAAATGGAGTTAAGAGAACAGATAGAGAGCAGGAGAATCAGAGACTGGGACCAGCATGATCAGAAAAACAGACAACAAAGGTAGAAAAAAATCATTTTATTTTCATTTGAGTGTTTGGAATATGTCCAATTTGAGAATTTACATCTGCTGTCTTATTTTGCAATGTATAGCAATGTGTTTCTTTCTGTTTTTCTGGGTTTGTGCAGCATGCAGAGTCTAGCTTCTTAGGATTTCAGGTTAAAATTGAAGAGGGGCTATCTCTGTTCTGCATATGTGACTGCAAGGCCAAGTGTCTGAATATAGATCTGTTTGTTAGGTTCTGAGATTTTGATAAGATATTGTTTCAGGTTTGGCAAGACTGTTCTCCTAATTCCTGGTCTGTATGCTAATTTGGTTTGTGTCATTTTGGGTATACTGGAGCTGTAACAGCTTACAGAAATTATTTATAATGAAAAAAAAAAAAAAAGTTATTTTTCTTCTCCTATTCTGGTGTAATATTTTCAATGATGCCTGCTTATATGCACCATGGCAGGTAAAAGGGGTGTGGCTACTGTAGAGGCAAAGCCATAGATACCCTGGATGGGTAGGGGGCGCTAACTAATAGGCTGCAGGAGGGCGCCAGAAACCATAGCACCGGCCCTGGTTTCAAAACCGAGCATGCATGCCTGAGGGGAAAAGCAGCCACTTGGAAGGCAATGCGGCAGTCGACTGTGAAGAAGATCTCTTCTGCCTGCTGTGTCTGCTGCTCCTCCAGGTCCTCCCCAGCCTCCAAGGTAGGCCCAGCACCAAAGTTTTCTCTCTCCTGCTCCTGTTGGGACACAATCACCCGGGTCCCATCAAGAGTAGCATAGAGAGAGAGAGACCCTGGCGCTGGACCCTCTTTGAAGGCCCGGGCCCAGGGAATTTTGCTCCCCCCCCCCCCCCCCCCCCCCAATTTCGGCGGCCCTGCCTGCTTTTCCTGCCAGGGATCCATTTTTGATCTGAGGTCGTGCTTTTGCAGAAACGGAACCATGGTAAGATTCTTGTGCACAATGAGTTTTATGCAATACCGTATGTACACCTACTGTATTCCTGTTTGTTCATTTACATTTACAGCATTTTCTTTATTCTTACTTTCATTCTTAGATCCAGAGGGTTTCCAGTTTTACTTCTGCTAATTTGATTTCTGCTTCACAATGGTTTTGACTGGAGAAGACAACACAGTGATCTTGAGAAATAGGTCTCTACATGGTTCTGTATTTCTGTACTGTATAATAGCTACAAACTAACAAAATTCTGAATGAGCTATACATGCAAAAATAAATATTTATTTATTGATTATGATTTATTTACTGCCTTTGTGAAGGAATTCACTCAAAGCAGTGTACAGTAAGAATAAATCAAACATGAGAAACAGACAATTACAGCAGTAAAAATATTCAAACAACAATACAAAATATGGCGTGGAGGGGCATAATCGAACGCGAACACCTATCTCCATGGGCGTCTATGTCCGAAAACGGGTACGTGAAGAGGCGGGACAGACCGTATTTTTCGAAAAAATGGACGTTTTTCAGCTGGGCGTTTGTTTTTTTTAGCGATAATGGAAACTAAAAACGTCCTAATCCGAGCCATTTGGTCGTGGGAGGGGCCATGATTCGTAGTACACTCGCCCCTCTGACATGCCAGGACACCAACTGGGCACCCTAGAGGTCAGTGCGGTGGACTTCAGACAATGCTCCCACATGCATAGCTCCCTTACCACGGGTGCTGAGCCCCCAACCCCCTCCCCCAAAACCCACTACCCATAAATGTACAACACTACCATAGCTCTTAGGGGTGAAGGGGGCACCTACATGTGGGTACAGTGGGTTTTGGAGGGCTCCCATTTACCAGTACAAGTGTTACAGGTGGGGGGGATGGGCCTGGGTCCGCCTGGCTGAAGTGCACTGCGGTACCCACTAAAAGTGCTCCAGGGACCTGCATTCACGCAGGCCTCTAGGACTTGTTGCTGCTATATAACATTGGCACATCAGTTGACACCTGAAGACTAAACTCTCCGAAAATGTCCTTTATTGGAATAAGCACGCTTACTCACAGTTAACTGCAGATCAGAGGTTGTGCCCCACTGGCAACGAGTCTCCCTGGTACTGAGATGAGCAGTAGGTCCGAGCTGGCAGAATGCTGTACAATGCCCTCTTTCAGCCACATTCAAGGGAAGAACTAAGTTCTGTAACGTGGCTAACACGTGAAAGGGATCTAAAACTGGCTTACAAAAATGGCCACTACCTCATGGACTACTGGAAACAAAACAGGGCACAGTAAGCAGGGGGAAAAGCACCTTGGGAGTAGAGCCTACCAACTACCAACATCGTGAGCATTTGCCACAAGCTAGTGGAATCACGAAGCCCAATACCCTACACCCACCACAATGCATTGCTGATGTGACTCTGCAGTGCGCATAACAGAAAAGGTGTCACACTCTCCCGAGAGCCACATCAGAACCAGGGAAAGGCTGTCACAGGATAGAACACATTCTGCTATCATGGAGGTGGGTACGGCATTTTAGGCTGGCATAGAGGCTGGAAAAAAAGTTTTTAAAGTGGGGGTGTTTTGGTGGGAGGGGGTAGTGACCACTGGGTGAGTCCGGGGAGGTCATCCCCGATTCCCTCCAGTGGTCATCTGGTCAGTTGGGGCACTTTTTTGGGACCTGTTCGTGAAAAAAAAGGGTCCAAAAAAAGTGACCCAAAATCGCGGTAAAAACGCCTTTTTTTTCGATTATCAGCTAAAGACGCCCATCTCTCCTCAGCTGATAACCACGCCCCAGTTCCGCCTTCACCACGCCTCCAATACGCCCCCATCAACTTTACCCGTTTCCGCGACGGATTGCAGTAGGAAACGCCCAAAATCGGCTTTCGATTATACCAATTTGGACGCCCACAGGAGAAAGACGCCCATCTCCCGATTTGGATCGCAATATAGGCGTTTTTCTCTTTCGATTATAAGCTGGACAGTATACTATTTGAAAACCTCCACATAACAAATGCTCTTTGTTTGTATAAACTGTAGACTTCAGATTAGCTGTCAAATTCTTAGAGGACTTGAAGTTATGAATTTAAATAAATAAAGCCTCAAGTAATAGAACATTTTCATTGACAGTGTAAGGTATAAGCAAAGATGGAACGTATAGATAGGTAAGAGGAGTTAGAAAATAAGGTGATTAATTTAAAGCAAGTTGCACATGAGGTCAGAGAGATGGTTAACAAATAGACAGGGCTAGTTTTAGACAGGCTGAGGCCATGGGCAGAAATTAAGGAGGGGGCCCCCTACCCCAATCTCCCCACCCACCACTGCTGCCACATATGAAACAACTTTAAATGACTTCTTCACACACAAAACACAGACAGGCCTTCACCAAATACAGAACAAGGGATCAGAAATTAGAAAAATGGAAATATGAACACCAAAATTGAAACATGGCAAGTACTGTAACATTAAAAAAAATAAAAATAGAAATGCACTTCCTTTTTCTATTGAACACAGTTGGTAGCATCACTAAGGGGGAGAGCTGTGTCCCCCCACTTTGGGCTTAGACCCCCAAAATTAGCCATCACCCTTTCTGTGGCTGGAAGCAGTGGCGTAGCCAAGGGTGGGCTTGGGTGGGCCCAGGCCCACCCACTTTGGGTTCAGGCCCATCTAGTAGCAGCATACCTATGATGTGGCTGGCAGGGATCCCCAAGCCCCACCAGCCGAAAACTCCCAACATGTCCCTCCTGCACACCTTGTAAATAGCAGATCTTCGCCTGCAGTGAGCAGTGACATACATACTGCTCGCACCGGCCCCACAGCCTTCCTTCTCATGTATTTCTGCCTAGGCGGAAACAGGAAGCTGCATCAGAGGGAAGGGTGTGGGGTCAACATGAGCAGTGTGTATTAGTTGCTGCTCGCTGCTGGTGAAAATCTGCTATTTAAAAGGTATACGGGAGAGGGGGGATGTTTGAGAGACCATATGGCATGCAGGTGAGAGGAGAGACCAAATCACCTGTGGGACGGGGCAAGGTTCTTCTGCCCACCCATCTTGGGCCCAGGCCCACCCAAAATTGGGTGTCTGGCTACACCCCTGGCTGGAAGGGATCCCCAAGCTGTGCCAGCTGAAGACCACCTCCTCTGATCCTCTCTCCAAGCTCTGAAGCTGGTGGCTGTGTCCTCAAGCTGCTGGTGCCGCTATTGCTACCCCCCCCCCCCCCCCCCCCATGCATGCTCAGTTTTCATGTATGCATAAAAAACAAGCATTCACAGATGTGGGTCAGCAGTGGCAGCAGCAGCTCAGGGACACCCACTGGCTGCAGAGCTTGGAAGAGTTCTGGCTGTCAGAATAGCAAAGGAAAAAAAAGTCTTCATCTGGAGAGGCCTGGAGATCCTTGCCAGCTCAGGTATTTATATTTTGCATTCAGGCGAGGGGGGGGGAGGGGGCAGGGAAAGAATTTTGTGCTCACCCACTAGTTCAGCCTTGTTTTCCCCTCAATCAACCATATGGCTATGCCAATGAACACAATACAAAGTAATTTGTGCTACACAAATCCCAAAGTTAACACATTCCAGTTAATAAATTGAAAATAAAACACCTTTTTCTACCTTTGATGTCTGGACATTTTATTTTTCCATCATGTTGGTCCCAGTTTCTCCGTCTTCTGCTAATTTTTTTCCAGCAACTTTTGTCTATTTGTCTTTTCTTCTCTCTCCTGTCTTGTTCTGTTCCTTCGCTACACCTGTCTCTGACATATTGATCCTTCCCTTATCTGTCTTGTCTCCCTTTTTTCTTTTCAGCCTCTCTATCGACTCAGCTTTCTTCTTTCTCACCCTTCTCCTTCTTTTAACGTTTCAGCTACCTATTAACTTTCCATATTCTTCTCTCATTCCTTAGCTGTCCCATTTCCCATCACTCCTTCCCCAACCTGCTATTCCCTTCCATCTTTCATCTACCCTCCATTACTACCTGTGTATTCACTATCCTCGTCTCACTCATTATTTTGCCATCCCTTCTTGGCCTGTCCCACATGGTTCCACAATTTCCACTCCCTCTCCCTCCCTCCCTTCCTCCCTCCCTCCCTCCCTCCACTGTTGGAGCCCAATATTTCCTCTCCCCATCCCCCACCACCATCACCATCATGGACTAACATCTCCCTGTCCCTTTTTCTCCACACCTCTATCATCTTCCTGTCCTATCTCTCTATCCTCCTACCCTCCTCTTCTCTCTCCCCTCCATGGTCTAACATTGCTCCCTCTCTCTTTCCTGCTGCTGTTGTTCCCCCTCCCACCCTATCCCACATAAGGCAGCATCTCTCCCTATCTCCTCTCTTTCCATTGTTCAACACCTGCCTCTCCTTCCCTTCCTTCCCTGGGTCCAACATCTTTCTCTTTCTTCCTAACTGCTCTCCCCACCACTCCCGAGTCCAATATCTTTCCCTCTCTCTTCCTTCCCTCCACCCCATCACCATCTCCTCCCCTATTCCCTGGCCCATCATTTATTCCTCCACTATCCCCTCCCCTTGATCTACTTTAAAATATCTCTAAGGGCACCCTGCAGCCCTCCATCTCTTTGCCCTTCTTGCCACCCCAATCCGAGGTGTCTCTTCCCTGTCTACCTTACATCCTGTTCTTGTTGACAGGAGATCGTCACCACAGTAGCAAGTCTGATACACTGCCTGTGACTGCCCTGGCACTGCTCCTCTGCCACCACCGCATTCCAAATAGGAAGTTGTGGCAGAAGGGGGTGGAGCATGGCAGAGGAACAGTGCTGGGGCAGTCACAGGCAGCATATCAGAATTGCTGCCATGGAGATGATCTCCTATCAACAAGGACAGGATGTATGGTAGTCAGGGAAGGGACAGAGACCTGGGATCGAGGTGGCAAAAAGGGGGAAGATATGGCAGACTGCGGGGCCCCCTGGAGCTGTGCAGCCCAGGGCAATATACTGCTATGGATTTATAGCCTGTCTCACTGACACAGACTACACAATAATTGCTGTGGATTATTTTGGATTCGTATTAAGTAAATGAGACCTTTATTAGAGGTTCTAAAATCTACAATGATTAAGATGTATACAATGATTAAGCTATATACACACAATGATTAGCTATATAACTAAAAAAAAAACAATACCTATATATAACAATCATTACATCACTGGTCTCTACATCCAAGCAATACAAAGAGTTCCTAGACCAGGAAAAGAAGCAATAATACACTATATAAAATCATCATCCAGGCTGTTATCATCAGCTGGGGGGGGGGGGGGGGGGCTGTTCACAGTGAAAGCCAGGAGCTTCTTTGACCAGGAAACATGGTTCTCTGCGCAGTTCGTATGTTACTCACGGATGAGCTCCCAATTTCAATGAAAGAAACTCCCCTTTTTATTAGGCTTAGAACTCATGTTCAGAGCTAAGGAAAATTACAAAATGCTTGAGAATAGGTAAACAAGCCATACTGTGGGAATGTGATCACATGTTTCCAAGTCCAGGTGGCCAGTCTGAACTCGAAAACAAGTGCCATCCCCCTCTTCACATACCAAATTAATTAGAGCTATGTCTTATCTTCTACATTCCAACTTATTTTCACGCAATTAAATTTAAACAGAATTACTTCTAATTAAAGATACAGACCCCGAGTGCACTGGTCGGTCAAGGCAGAGTTGAAAAAACAATCTTTAAAATTCAATTTTATTACAGGCAATTGCCCTGTTTGCCCCCCCAAGCCGGCCCTGCATATAGATAGGTGAGAGAGTAAAAGGAGTTAGAAATTAAGGTGACTATTTTAAAGAAAGGTACACATGAGGTCAGAGAGATGGTTAAATATTATCTCAGCTAGGCTAGGAGTGGATAAATATGTCCTTCTGTAGTATGTGCAGCCCATGTCACTCCTTGTGTGTCTGGATTTTCAAAAGGCGTTTGACAAAGTGCCTCATGAAAGACTCCTGAGGAAACTGGAGAGTCATGGGATCGGAGGTAGGGTATTACTATGGATTAAGAGCTGGTTGAAAGATAGGAAGCAAAGAGTAGGGTTGAATGGTCAGTATTCTCAGTGGAGAAGGGTAGTTAGTGGGGTCCCGCAGAGGTCTGTGTTGGGACTGCTGCTTTTTAACATATTTATAAATGACCTAGAGATGGGAGTAACTAGTGAGGTAATTAAATTCGCAGATGACACAAAATTATTCAGGGTCGTCAAGTCGCAGGAGGAGTGTGAAAGATTACAGGAGGACCTCGCGAGACTGGGGGATTGGGCGTCCAAGTGGCAGATGAAGTTCAATGTTGACAAGTGCAAAGTGATGCATGTGGGTAAGAGGAACCCGAATTACAGCTATGTCATGCAAGGTTCCACGTTAGGAATTACGGACCTAGAAAGGGATCTGGGAGTCATCGTTGATAAGACGTTAAAAATGTCTGCCCAGTGTGCTGCCGGGGCTAATAAAGCGCACAGAATGTTGAGTATTATAAGGAAAGGGATGGAAACAAACACAAGGATGTTATAATGCCGTTGTATCGCTCCATGGTGCGACCGCACCTCGAGTATTGTGTCCAATTCTGGTCTCCGCATCTCTAAAAAGATATAAAGGAATTAGAAAAGTAGCAGAGAAGGGCGACGAAAATGATAAAGGGAATGGAACGACTTCCCTATGCGGAAAGGCTGAGAAGGTTAGGGCTCTTCAGCTTGGAGAAAAGGCGGCTGAGGGGTGATATGATAGAAGTCTACAAGATAATGAGCGGAGTAGAGCGGACAGATGTGAAGCGTTTGTTTACACTTTCAAACCACAACAAAACCAGGGGACACAAGATGAAGCTAGAATATGGTAGATTTAAAACCAATAGGAGAAAGTTTTTCTTTACTCAGCGTGTAGCTAGACTCTGGAACTCGTTGCCGGAGAATGTAGTGACAGCAGCTGGCCTTACGGAATTTAAAGGGGGTTTGGACAGATTCCTGAGGGAAACGTCCATTGAACATTATTAATTTTTTTTTTTTGGGGGGGGGGGGGTTGCCGGGTTCTTGAAGCCTGGATTGGCCGCTGTCAGAGACAGGATGCTGGGCTTGATGGACCCTTGATCTTTTCCCAGTATGGCGGTGCTTATGTGCTTATGAGTGAGACTAACAAGTTAGATACTTCTTCCATTAAAGGCATGGTTGAAGAGCCAAGCTTTTACCTGCTTTCTGAAGTTAAGCAGAGCCTTTCAGGGAGTGCATTCCAGAGTGTGGGGGCTACTCTGGAGAGGATTCACTTGTGGGTATCACATCGTATAATGTCATTTGGAGAGGGTGTTATAGTCCTTGAGAGGACCTTAGTGTCCTTGGAGGTGCGTAGATGATCATCCTATTCTTCAGGTACTTGGGGACACTTCCTTTAAGGTCCTTGAAGATCAGACATTGAGTTTTAAATTTAGCTCTGTATTGTACTGGTAGCCAGTGAAGTTTTTGCAAAAATGGTGTGATGTGGTCACACTGCTTGCAACCTTCTATTAGCCTAGTGGTTAATGCAGTGGTCTTTGGTTCTGGGGAACTGGGATCAATTCACGCTGCAGCTCCTTGTGACTCTGGGTAAAGTCACTTAACTCTCCGTTGCCCCAGATAATCCGCTTTGGATGTCGTTGCAAAAACTGTAGAAAAGCGGTATACCGAGTCCCATTCTGAATCAATTGGAGCTGGTGCATGTCCTTTATAATCAGACTGTTGTAAAGTGCATTACAGTAATCCAGTCTTGATGTTATCATGGCATGCACAACTGGAATAAGATTTTCCTTCTCGATGTAAGGAAAGAGGCAGTGTAGTTGTCGTAAATAGTAGAAGCAGCTCTTGAAGGTTGCTTGGATTTGGGGAGTCAGAGTAAGTGTTGAATCTAATTGTATGCCAAGGTTTCTGACTTGTGATTTGAGGGGAAGTTCGTACTTCCCAAAAAAGATTTTGATGTCAGGTATGTATCCACTTGTGTTAGGGACCCAGAGAAGCTCGGTTTTAAATTGTAAAAGGGAGGGAAAAAACTCAGAATTTGTCTGCGGACTTATATCAATCTTGAATTTATAATCTCAACAGATTCCTTTATAATCATTGGCCAAAAACCTCCTTATTTATATCTTTTATCAAAACAGTCTCTGAAAAAATCAATTTGAAGAATATGTTTATAAGCACTTATCTGGACAAATCTCGACGGGGTTTCCGTTTCACTATAACTTCATCAGGAGACTTTGTGTGCCCAGAACTATCTTCTGCAAAAAAAGAGAAAAAAATACATTAGCCTCTTTTGCACTAAAGAAAATGTCCAATTCAGGAAGATTCTGCTTAATACTACTCACATTAGCGTTGCAGTGAGCTCTGCTTACCACTGTCAAAGTTCTGTCAAAATGGCGCCCAGTTAAAACTAGGACACCAATCCTTAAGTAACCAATCACAGTTCAGTGAGTATCTATCCAACCAAACAGAAAATAACAGATCATCACAAAGGTACAGCTGATTCATTCTTTAAAATACTTTCATAAAAAAGCTGACCATTCAACTGTAGCATTTAATCCTTACAGTTCGAGCGTTCTTAACTTATAAATCCAGCGTTGTTCTAGTCAGAGTAACTTGCGTCCTCAATCCCCGCCTCGAATATCAGCTGGTACCCAATCCACAACAAAGCATTGTAATTGGTCAAAAGAAAGATGGAACTCCACACAATGTGCCACTAAAGGAGCTCCAGGTTTCTCACAAGTTATACAAGATTTATGTTCGCTTAAACAACTGATTAACTTTCTTATAGTTTTCCCTACATATAAGCGTCTACAAGGACATTTGAGCACATACACAAGAAAATCTGTTTGAAAATCAGTCTTGCTTTTTGACTTGTAAACCTTGCTGTTAATATTATTCACAAATTCAGAAAACTCCATCATAGTGCAAAAGCGGCAATTGCTGCATATTATGTCCAGCACTTCCTATACAGTCCATGTCCTTCTTCAAAATCAGAAGACTTGCTGGGCTTAAAAGTTCTTTCAAACTTTGTCCTCTGGAGAACACTACACATGATCTCTGCTTTTGGAACACCGCATGAGATTGTATTATATCCTAATTTTTCCGCATGATAGCAGCCACCACTTCCCCTCCCGTCAAAAACCTGAGCACACATGCCTCACATGAGTCTTGTTTAGCATTGTTCTTTGTAGAATGGAGTAACAACTGTTGATTATTACATTTAGCTCTAGTGAAAGCTTCTTTCAGTACTCTAGCTGGACATCCAAACTTGTCCAGGTCTTGCACCAAACGTTTTGCTTGTAATTTATAGTCTACCTAATCTGTACGTATTCTTCGGAATCTTAAAAATTGTGATAAGAGTAGACTATTTTTAAGGGACCGTGGTTGGCAGCTTTGATATTGAAGAAGGGTGTTGCGATCAGTCAATTTTTTTTATAGAATTTAGTTGAAAATTTGTTTGGCAACTGTGTCCCATTTACATCCAAAAAGTGGGTCTTCCAGGCAGAAAAGTTATATGTAAACTGTATAGCTAAATTACATGCATTCAGTCATGTCACAAAGTCATATAGTTGGTTTTTATCACCTGCCCACAACAAAAAATGTTGTCTATAAAGCGTCACCAAGCAATAATTTGTTGAGCAAAAATAGGCGCTGTAAGGCTGCAGGCTAGGTTAGGGGGTGCAGGTGAGAGAGAGAGAGAGAGAGTAAGAGAGGAGAGGAGAGCCCCATTTGATGAGGTGTGTATTCAAATACTGTAATGAGAGCACAGAATAAGAGGAGACAGAGGGAAGAATGGAATGAAGGGAGGGAGAGGAAAGGAAAGGAGATAGAAGTGTGTTTAAAGGGCATGAGTAGGATAGAATGCATCCCACACTCACACCCTCCACTCTCCCAAGGGAAGATGGTGGGTAAAAAGGGGGGGGGGAGCATGGGGTAGGGCTATCAGCCACACCCCTGGAAACCCTTCTCCTCTCCTCCAGCTTTTGAAACCACTGAAAGGGACAGACGTGGTCGTTTCTTGCCCTGTTTATTAAATGCCTCTCTAGTAGGGACCTCACCTGCATCTGATCCTCTCAGTGATTTGAAATGTTCAGGGACCCCAAATTAATAGCTTAACAAAAGTGAAAGTTGCCCTTAACTGCTTTAATAGTTTTTTGTTCTTTTTCAGCTTTTGTCCAAGCCCTGTCCTTGTAATAAATTATGTCCACAATGTTAATTCTTTCCTCCTCTACATATCCTTTTCTGGTTTGGTCTTTCTGCAGATGGGAAATGTCCCAGCGCCTTATGCTGTGGTTCTCTGCTTATGATAACATCTTATTATTTTAAGGGTAATGAGACAAATTACAGGCATTTGTGTCTTGAAATACATGGACTGGGCTTCAGAGTTTTCACTGCAACCATCTTATACAGATGCACAAATGAAAACTGACATGCCAAGAAACATACAGAAACACACACACAGAGGCACATTAGTTTCATTCTTTTTGATTCTGTATTCATTTTCCTTTCCTTCTTTTCATTTCTCTCTCTCTCACTCTCTCTCTATGTCTCCATTTCCATCAATCCCTTTCTCAGTCTTTGCGTCAGTCTCTGTATGGCTGTATTTTTCTTTGCATTTTTGTAACAGTCCGTGTTTATGGCTGTTTCTGTTTAAGGCAGTCTCACTGAAAGTCTTTGTGTTAGTCTCTGTGTGTGGTTGTCTTGATCTGTATTTATGTTAGTCTGTGTAGCTCTTTAGCTATCTCTTTGTGGATTGCTGTTTCTCTCTGACTCTGTGACTTCATAAATCTATGTGTGGGCCCATCTCTCAATATGCATGGCTGCCTGTCTGTTTATGGATGCCTCTCTGTATTATCGTGTCAGTCTGTGTGATGTCTCTATCTGCTTTTTGTCTCAGGCTATGGCTCTCTCTTTATCTTAGTGCTGGTCTGAGTCTCAAATAATGCATAACAGGGCAGACTTCTAAGGTCTGTGACCCAATTATGGAAAGACGGATCTGGATGAGCTGGAATGGGTAAGACAGCATAGCAGGTAGCACTTTGCAGATTGACCTGCTTATGATACCATTGTTTGATTATAAAGGAGTGTTGCTGGAACAGAGTGGAAGGTGTGGGCTCTGGCTGCTTTATTGAGTAGACTGGATGGACTGTGTAGGTTGTTATCTGCCATCATAGACTATGTTATTAATGTGGGGCTACCTGTCTTTATGTCAGTCTGTGAATGAATCTCTTTGTGTCTTTGTGTCAGTCTGTTTCTAAATCAGTCTGTATATTGCTGTCTCTTTCTCTGTGTCTTTGTGTCAGTCTGTGTATGACTGTCTTTGTCTCTCTGTGTCTTGTGTCAGTCTGTGAGTCCCTCTGTCTTTTTTTCATATCAGTCTGTGTATGGCTGTCTTTCTCTGTGTCTTTGTATCAGTCTTTGAGAAGGTCTCTTTTTTTGTCAGTTTGTGCATGGCTGTTTCTTTCTCTGTGTCTCTTTGTATCAGTCTATGTGAGTCTCTCTGTCTGCTTTCCTGTCAATCTGTGTATAGCTGTCTCTTTCTTTGTTTCTTTGTGTCAGTCTGTGGGAGTGTCTCTTTGTGTCAATCTGTATGTGACTGTGTTTCTCTGTGTCTTTGTGTCAGTCTGTGCTGTTTCTTTCTCTATGTCTTTGTGTCAGTCTGTGTATGGTTGTATCTTTCTCTGAATCAGTGTGAGTCTGTTTTTGAGTCAGTCTATGTATAGCTGTCTCTTTCTCTATGTCTTTGTGTCAGTCTGTAAGTGGCTGTTTCTTTCTCTGTGTCTTTATGTGAGTCTCTCTTTCTTTGTGTCAGTCTGTGTATGGCTGTATGTTTCTCTGAGTCTGTGTCAGTCTGTTTTTGAGTCAGTCTATGTATAGCTGTCTCTTTCTCTATTTGTGTCAGTGAATGGTTTTCTTTCTCTGTGTCTTTGTCTATCTTTGTGTCAGGCTGTGTATAGCTGTCTCTGTATCTTTGTATCAGTTTCTGTGAGTGTCTCTGTCTTTGTGTCAGTCTGTATACGGCTTTCTCTTCCTCTGTGTGAGTCTCTGTGTTTTGTGTCAGTTTGTGTATAGCTGTCTCTTTCTCTGTATCTTTGAGTCAGTCTGTGCATAGCTGTCTCTTTCTGTCAGTCTGCACGAGTCTGTCTTTCTTTGTGTCATTCTGTGTATGGCTGTCTCTTTCTGTGTCTTTGTATCAGTCTGTGTGTGTGTCTCTGTCTTTGTATTAGTCTGTGTATGGCTGTCTCTTTCTCTGCTTATAGCTGTCTCTTTTTCTGTATCTTTGTGTCAGTCTGTGTATGGCTGTCTCTTTCTCTGTGTGAGTCTCTCTGCTTTTTTGTCAGTCTGTGTATAGCTGTCTCTTTGTTTCAGAATCAGTGTTGTAGCCATGGCGGAGGGGGGGGGGGGGGCCTCTAGGGCCTGGGCACCCTCGCCTTGGGCTCGGGACCCCTCTGCTTCCTTGGTTGGTGGAGATGCCAAGCCCCACCAGACGAAGACCTCTCCTGCCTGAGTTGCGCCTGCAGCACTACTTATTCAGCAGGTGTGCTTCGGCTGCTAATCCCAGCTCTCTTATGCATGCTCAGTTCAAGTCTAACTGAGCATGTTCAGGAGAGCCAATAAGTGCTGCTGGAGGCGCGACTCAGGCAGGAAAAAGTATTGGCTGGCGGGATTTGGCATTTCTGCCAGTTCAGGTACTTATATTTGGAGGAACTAAGGACAGAGACTGGGGTCATGAGTGGGTGGGGGTAGAGAGAATTGCATGCCCCCCACCTTCAGTTAAGGCCCACCCAAAATTAGCCATCTGGCTACGCCACTGTAAGTCAGTCTGTGCACAGTTGTCTCTATGTGCCTTTGTGTCAGTTTGTGTGAGTCTCTGTCTCTGTGTATGGCTCTCTCTTTGTTAGTCTGTGAGAGCGTCTCTGCCAGTTTGAGTATGTCTGTCCCTCTTTGTCTTAGTCTCTGTTTGTGTGAGACTAGTTGTCTCTCTTTCTGCACTGTCACAGTAGGAACTGGAGAAGGAGTCAGAGTTTCTGGCTGAAGAAGTTCAGCGGTTCTGTAGCAGGTGTCTGCAGTCTGGGAACAATTAGCCAGAAGTATTAATACAATAATACCACAGCTGGAAACACTTGGAGAGTGAGAGATGCTGGACCCTGTCTTAGGGCACCAGAGCTCTGTTCTGGTGTTTCTGCTGCTTTCCTTCATGTTTTTATGTATTGTAGGGCAGCAGTCTGCTGCTGGCCAAATGCCTGTGGGTGAGTTGTTTTAGTCATTGTCCCAGCTAGTCTATAAAAGCACTGTGTCCCTCTGCTCTGTTGCCGCAGACTGCAGGGACCTTTCCTGTGGTGAAGCCCAGCAGCAGAGAGGGAAAGGCTGGCTCCAGTGTCTGCCTCTCTTGCGTTTCTGTGACGTGAGTAGCCCCCTTCAAGACAGTACAAATGTGTAGGGAGGGGATGTGTGGGCTGGTGGTCAGAAAACAGATGTGCAAGCCACAACTGGGACATGAGCACTGCAGATCAAGTCTCTCCCTCTCTGTGTGACTTTGTGACTCAGATCTAATCCCAGCTTTGCCACTACTTTGGTGGTTTCGTGTTTGGTTGTATAATAACGTTATTTGGCTCAGCAGTTTCCATCTGCTTCTTTGGGCTTCTAGCTCAATCATAAGTGGTCTCGTTTGAGCTATGGCACCACCAGCCTTCTGTTACCCAGTATAGGGATATTCCCCCTCTCAGTTTTATATCCTACTCCCCCCCCCCCCCCCCATCACCTCAGTTATTGCAGGTACAGTTGTGACCCAGATTTCACAAAGCATAGCTTCCTGTGCACCTTCCCTCATTCCTCCCCTCCCCCAACCAATTTGGGCTCAAGTTTGACTGTAGGAGTCATTGTTGATGGTTGAGACTCTTTCCCTCAGGGGTGTGAAGGGAACTCCCCCAGGAAACAGAATCCAGGCCTAGAAATCAAACTCAGCTCTCCCAGTTGCCACTGTGTATCACTAGCCTACTGAGTCAATGAGTTATCCTATTTTGTTTGATAGTAAAGAATCTTAAAGATGTCTACATTATACTTTAAGTCCTTGTATTTATTTTTTGCACTTGCATAATTCATGGCAGGGCAAGGCTGCCTCTTCCTTCCTGAGTCTACCCTTTGCCAGTGCAACACCATGGAAGCAGTCAGCAGTCCCAGCAGTAATAAGAACTTGAATCAGGAAATGGGAACAAGTTGCCTCACACAGCCCTCTGATGCATAACATTCTGGCTCTGGATTTTTTCATGTGCTGGGAACCAGCCATCTTATTTGGGTGGTGCCTGACTGCCAGCTCCAATTTGATTCTGTTTAGGGTATACATGTATTTAGGTCCTGAAAAGGGCAATGTTTGATAAGCTGTCTGGTGGAAAAGTACATAGACACTGCTAACCAAGCCCAAAGTTGGCAAATTACTTAAGGGAAACTGAACAGGGTGTTTCCCTTCCAAAATGTCCTTAACGCATATAGGAAAAGTGTCATATGTATGTGGAATGCAATATTAATGGTATAGAACCATTGATGTCCTTGTCTGAAGGGCACATTTCACTTAAGGGGGTAGTTATTAATGTGTGGGAAAATTTAGATTTTTACTTCACTTTCACTTACCACAGGAGTCATTATTAGCCTGTGGTATCTCAGTACAGCAGGTTAGTGACTCCCACAATATTTGAATAGCACAGCTTGTGATCAATCATTCTACCCAGGAGCATCGAGCCTCTAAGATGTGACCCAGTGCTCCTGGGACTGTTCTTTAAAGGACTGGGCATGAGTTCTCCCTACCCCGATGCCCCTCCCCTGGCAGACACATCCGCCCAAAGTCCCCTACATTACATATTCCCGCTCCCACAGAGAGCTCTTCCAAAAAGGCCTTTGTTTTGCCCCAAAGACCCTTACCCTCTCCTAGGCTCCCCAGGGCCTACCTGGTGAAATTTCATGTGGATTAGTGAGGACAGGGCAGGAACGATTCCCAGGTCCTCCTTATCCTGCCATTGCTGGGTTCAAGCTGGAACTGGCAACCCCTAGTGATAGTCTCATGGTATTACTACTACTACTACTAATAGCATTTGTATAGTGCTACTAGGCGCATGCAGCGCTGAACACCTGACATAGAGAGACAGTCCCTGCTCAAAGAGCTTACAATCTAGTAAAAACAGACAGACAATAGATATACGGGCAATGGAATTAAGGGTAAAGAGGAACAAGGGAGGGCAAATGAGTATTGGTTAGGAGCCAAAGGCAGTAGTGAAGAGGTGGGCTTTCAGCATAGATTTTAAAACAGGTAGAGATGGAGCTAGATGTATGGGTTCGGGAAGTTGGTTCCAGGCAAAAGGTGCCGCAAGATAAAAGGAACGAAGTCTGGAGTTGGTGGTGGAGGAGAAGGGGGACGACAAGAGAGATTTGCTCAGACAGCGGAGTTCACGGGGAGGAATGTAGGGAGAAATGAGAGAGGAGAGGTAGTGGGGGGGCCATAGAGTGGATGCATTTAAAGGTCAGTAAAAGGAGTTTGAACTGTATACGGAAGCGGACAGGGAGCCAGTGAAGTGATCTGAGGAGTTGCTGGCACCATTTTCAACCCTGTAGGGGCAAGAGCAGATGGGAGTCATTCCTGTCCCAACCCCACTAGACTCTAGGAAATCTCACCAGGTAGGCCCAGAGGGTGGGGAGCTTCGGAGCAAAGAGGAAGCCTTTTTGGAGGGGGAAATGTAATGGGGCAGGGTAGCGACCCTGAATACCTGGTTTCATGTTAACCATGGTGACTGAAATTTTACTTAAACACTAGCCACTGTAATAAAATATTGGCCCCTTAGTTTTGCTCGGTGGGTACACTTAATGGCTGCTAACGAATAATCTCTAGCTCTGTGCAAGCTCCACCCACTGATTGCCCCAGCAATATCCAGCAAATGCCTTGATGGTCAGAGGAAATATTCAGTGGCAATATCTGGTTAGTTCTGCTGAATAGCCCTCTGACTGGCACTTACTTGGTTAGCAGCTCCTGATAACTGGGTAAGTGCCTTTGAATATCAGCTCCTAGGTATCTACATAAAGTCACTTTACAAGGGGAAATTTTCAAACCCTGTGACTTCTGAGTTATCTCACTACACGGTTCTGAAAAGTGCTCTCCAAGCCTCATCGAGCTTTTGGTGCAAGCTCTTTACCATTTTGGAAGCTCTTCGTTGTGCTGCCTCTGCTGCCTCTTTTGTGCTTGTATCCTTGTAGAATGGGATACAATACTACAGATGAGGTCTAGCCAATGATCTGAGCAGAGGTGTCATCATTAACTTTTGACTACAGGTTATATCTCTATTTACCTGAGCATCCCTCTAGCTCTGGCTACTGCCTAGTCACGGTTTTGTACCTCAAGATCATCTGAGTGAGATCTCTTTTTTGTTCAGTGCTCTTAGTATCTCTCCTACATTGTGAACCATTCCCTTGGATTTCTGCACCCCAAATTTATATCTCAACAGCTTTTTTTCCCACTGAATCTTAGCTGCCAAATTCCTGACCACTCTTTTGGTTTTCTGAGGTAGCTCTTTATTTTGTCAGTTCTATTAGACGTATCCATATCCACTCTGGTTTGTTGCAGGTCTTATCATCTGTAAAATGTCCACCTACCTCTGTACCACTTTTGCAAAAAAAAAAAATTTGGACTCTGTTTTTACTTTGCAGTAAATCAGAGGCTCAAATCAGAGTTGCCTTTTTCTCATGTGCCCTTGAGGATAATTTTTCATTGGCTTAGAATGAGACTTCCATGTTCTAGAGTCAATGAAGTGAATATTTTGGGAGAAGTCTTTCTGGCCTCAATGCTTCTTGGTGAGAGAGTTGCCAGTTAGCCAATGTTTGACTCATCTAGTTAATTTTCTTTCAGGAAGGTCAACAGCAAATATGAACAAGCATAAATATTCTGAATTTGGTGTCATTGGATTTCAGCAAAACCTTTGATGGAGTTGCCCTTGGAAGGCTTATAAATAAACTGACCAGCCTGGGGATGGGTTCCAAGGTGGTCAACAGGATAAAAAAATTGGTTGACTGACAAGACAACAGAGGGTAGTGGTAAATGGCATTCATTCAAAACAAAGAAAAGTGAGTAGTAGAATGTCTCAGGGGCCTGTCCTGAGGCCAATTTGTTCAACATCTTCATGAGTGACATTTCATCAGGGTTAGAAGGGAAAATTGTCCTTTTGCCGGTAACACAAGGATCTGCGAGGGAGTGGATGACACAAGAAGTGGTCTACAAAAATATGAAGCATGGGCTAATAATTGACAGTTAAGCTTTAACGTGAACAAATACATGCAGAGTGATGCATATTGGGTGCAGAAATCCAAAGGATTTGCATGAGATGGGAGGAGAGAGGCTGATGTGTGCAGACGTAGAAAGAAACTTTGGAGTGATGACATCTGAGAATCTGAAGGTGACAAAATAACGTGAATAGGTGGTGGCCACAGCCAGAAGGATGTTAAACTGTATAGAGAGAGGCATAACCAGGAAGAAAGGGTTAATGCCACACTTGGAGTAAGTGAACTCAACAAATTTATTACATTTTGATTCAATATTTTTATGACAGTTTTCACTCTACCCTGCATGAACTTTCTGAGAATTATTAGTTGCTTGTCACTCAAATTTTGACATTTATAACAGAAAAGCAGAAAAATGTTTGTTGGGAGGTTTTTATGCCTGTGAGCAGTGGTGTGCTGGAGCGGGCTCTCACAGGCTCACGAGAGCCGTTTGTTAAGTTTTTAAGAATTTTGAGAGCCGGTTGTTAAAGTAGGCCTCCCCATGGCTATTCTAACAACTGACTCCCAAAATGTAGGCTTGGGCCCCCTCCTGAATTCTCTTTTACTTTGCTGGCAGTGATGCTGGCCCCACCAGCCAAGTAAATAGACTGCTGCTGCTCCCTGCTCCTTGTTTCTGACTCTGAGCATCAGGCTGGGACTTTTCATGCAAGCGCAAGAAGGTTCCATCATACTGCTCAGAGCCAGAAACAAGCAGCAGAGAATGGTGGCAGTCCATTTATTGGCTGGTGGGGCTCGGCAAAGGTATGCCTAGCGTGCCCGCACAAGGGAGGGGAGAGAGAGGCATGTATTCCCCCTCCCCCCAAATTTCAGGGCAGGCTATGTCAGGAGAGAGAGCCCGTTGTTAAAAATTTACCAGCACACCCCTGCCTGTGAGGAACCCCGCTATGATCTGTGAGAACACGTCTGGCTCCGGATCGGGGTCTGAGGGTTTTCCTCCCACTATTTTAGCATTTCTTTGATCAATACAGCTTTGTTTGGTTAATTTTCTAGTGGTTTGTTTTTGGCTGATTATAAACACAGAGGATCCCTATCCAGCAAGAGGATAGAATCAAAGCAAAACTTAAGAGGCCCTTTTACTGAAGCGCATAGGTGCCCACGCGCGTCCAACGTGCATCAATTTGGAACTACCACCCGGCTGCCGCATGCCCCGTGTGGTAATTCCATTTTTTACACGCGTCTGATATGCGCATCGAAAAATATTTTTATTTTCTACCGTGCAGCACTAACTGGGTGGTAGTTGGCAGTGTACCCACGCTGATGATTATCACCCAGTTAATGCGTGAGACTTTACTGCTAATGCAATGGGTGACGGTAAGGTCTCAGGCCCAAAATGGATGCACACCAATTTTTATTTTGCTGCACGTCTTTTTTCTGCCCCGAAAAAGGGCCTTTTTTGCAGGTGCGCTGGAAAATGGACTTGTGCATGTCCAAAACATGCGCCTACAATAGCGCAGGCCATTTTTCGATGCGGCTTAGTAAAATGACCCTAAATGACTTTGACATTTCAAAAAAGGCATAAAGGGTTGTAACCTGCACAGAGTGGCAGGTACAACCCAACAAAGGCACAGAAGATTGTAACCGCCACAGAGCGGCAGGTACAATCCAGCAAAGGCATAGAGGGTGTAACCTGCACAGAGCATCTGGTACAACCCTAAACAAAGGTATAGAGGGACAAAACCTGTAAGGAGCGGAAGGTACAACCCTAAACAAAGCCAGAGGGGTGTAAGCAGCAAACAGCAGCAGGCAGAATCCTAAACAAAGACATAGGAGTGGGATAATATGCACAGAGCGGCAGGTACAGCCCTAAACAAATCATAGAGAGGTGTAACCTGCAAGGAGCGGCAGGTGCAATTCCAATACCTTGCTGGTAGTGTAGATAGGCCATACTAGTCTTTATCTTCCATCATTTGATATGTTTCTTTGTTGCCCTTGTTTATTCTTACACAAGCCCTTTCCTGCATAGTTCTCACAGATATCATGTCATGTAACAGGGCTGAGTCTTGGGCCTAACAGTGAAAGGACAGGAAGTGAGGAGAGCATGCTATTCTCTGATCCTATCATAACTTCTGCTAGAAGTCAGGGTAAGTCAGCACTGCTATGGGGTGTGGGAGCAGTGCACTCTCTAACAGGTGTCATAGCCACAGTCAGGCCCAGAACAAGCCCACCTCTTATGAGAGATGGTCACTTGGCGATAGGGATGACCACAGAGGAAAAGATTTCAGGGTTAGTGGCAAGTTGGTAATTCTACTTGGAAAAGGAGATTTTTAACTCTAGGGATGGGAAGGGGGCATGACAACAAATTGCAGGGTGGGACAAAAGCTCCTCTGTGGGCCTCCAACACTGCCTCGTTTTTCCTTCCTCCTGCTACTCCTCCTCATGCCTCTATCTCCCCTTGCCCCCTCCAGCTACTGCTACCTGCACCTTTTCTATAATAAGGAGTCTACAGACCCCATTTCTATCCATTCACAACAATAGACACATCACCTGCATCATGAGGTCCTGCTTCATCTCATGTCAGGTTCCTGTTTAACACAAAAATTGTGGGGGTCCAGGAGCATGTGGGAGGACTGTGAGGGTATGCTGTCTTGGCAATCTCAAGCAAAGGGAGGGAAGGAATGATAACCACCATACCACCACTCACAGCGAACAGCCATGCCACCACGCACAGACACCCTACTGCTCTGGAAAAAAACAGGTGGTTGGTAGTGACAACTGAAATTATGGAGGTCCTGGGAGGAGGGACTGTCACATTTTGATTGTGCTTAGGATATCAGCATTCCTTGTGCCAGACTTCTACAACTGTAATAAAAGGGGTATGCTGTTTATTCCCCATTCCTCCCACTCCAGACAAATATAAAAAAAAAAACATGAAATAAACAGGAAACCCAGGAATAAGACCAAAAAGGGAGGCAACAGAAACCAGAAACAGGCCATTTGGTAACTGCCGCTTTTATTAGATAGTAATTTATTGCATTAAAGTCAGGAATGAGGAGCCAAAGAGACACACATTTCTCCAGCTGTGTTAAACAGAAATCTATATTTCTCATAAAACTTTGCATATCAGGAACAGACTACAGTCGCACTAGGAGTACAGAACAACTAACTCTCCATGTGTAGAGAGGCTCTGTAAAACTTCAGGAAGCTTTTTGAGGGCAAATTCACATAGCATTTCATTTTTAGAATACACATAATCTTTAATTGGACTTCCTCTAAACCTGGAGACAGTTCAGATAACTGGGATGTCCAAGATGGTGATAGGGAACTGACAATCCTATTACTACTAAGGATATCAATGTGGTAAAAATCCTTCATGGCAAATTACTTCACATGAATTTGGTACTAAGTATGTTTTTTGCTAAAATATCTATCAAGTTTAACAGAAAATATTTCACCCTACTGGTCAAAATATGACAAATGGTCTTTTAGAAAACACAGTAAGACATGTAAAGAGAAGTGAGGGACCTGAGAATTATAAAACAGAAAAAAGCACAATAGGTTCCAAGAATTAGAGTGAAGCAACCAACCAAATTTATTAAAAGAGCCCACACAGGCCATGTTTCAGCAATATGCCTGTCTCAAGGGTCATCTCTGATCACTAATTAGCAGTGCACGCCTGCTATATCAAGTATTATTTTGCATATTCCATTTTCATATGTTCATATGAAACACTTCTGGATGTGACATTGTACATGTGCTGTAGTAACCTATTTCCACCTGTGTGAATAGAATTATTTACTTGTGTTGAAATACTCACCGAGCTGACCCCTGACACAGGCACATTGCGGAAACATGTCTTCTAATAAATTTGTTTCCTTCATTCCACTTCATGAGGCCCATTGTGCTCTTTTATGCTGTGTTTTGTTCACTGCATCTTTGATTCCCGCTCTTTGGTTGTTGGACCTGAGAATTATGGCATATTCTTGCACTATAACCTCAAAATATATTGTTCATGTTTATAATACCCTTCTCTAAGCATAGAAAAATAGGGATCTGTATTGAAAACAATTTAACTGGGCAGAAGAAGCTCCTGCCTGGTTAAATCACACTGACTAGCCCTTGAGGAGCTATTAAGCGGCAGTTAACTGGAGAGTGTTGTGGCATATCTGCTATGACTGACATGGCACTCTCCAGGAAATCCAGGGGTAGAGATGGGGTAGTCCTGAAAGCTATCCAGGCACCACTGATATTCAGTGCTGGTTCCTAGATAACTATCCATGCAAGTAAGACCACACAAATAGCAGTCTTAAATTGCACTAGCTGTCTGGGTACCAGAATGAACATCAACTGACACTCGGATAAGTTCCTGCGGTTGAGCAAGACCTGGATATTCAGGGCTGTGCCCAGATTAAGCACAGCAATATTCAGGTCAAAGTCAGGCTATAGTGGTCAGCGCCTTAAAATCACTAACCTCCACGGGCTGAATATCGGGCCCATAATGTTTATTGTAGAAAGGTGATTTTTAGTAAATTATTCATATGGAATGAATACTTTGGTTCTCAGATTTCACTTTTGACAGGACAATACTTGCCAATTTTGAATCTGCCACTTAGATGACAGAGAAGGAGTATTACACAAATGTTGAGTTAGGAATGTATAACCCATAGATGCTTCTCTTTCCCACTGGTTCATAGAGCTCCTGGGACTCTATGTTAGCATTGCCATTGGATACTTGATAGGTATTCGATTTACTGTGGCATAATTTCCTGACCCAGACCCAATAGAGTAAAACCATGAAGACCCAGTAAAGTATATAGGCCAGGGATCCATAAAACAGATAAAATTTCTGCTGTTTTAGGGTATCCCAGTCTTTTGCAAGATCCTCAGAGATAGTGTAGGCCAGTCCTCCTAGGAGGGTCATCCACCATATCGACAATGGAACCAGTGCAATATAGTTACCTACTATCTTCTTCCGCCCAGATGTTCCCCAGGTGGTCTTGTTCATTGTGAGAATGGCAAAGTATTTTGTTGGAAGCAGCCCTGTCATGTAAAGTACAGAGTAGAGGGACATGAAGACCATGATGAAGTTACCACGGAACCATGACGCATAAAGAGCCTTGGCCAACCCCATGATCTGGATACAAAGCAAGACCCAAAGGATATGCCAGAGGCCACCAGTGTAGAAGATCTTGACCACAGTCACAGTCACACAGAAGGGGAAAACTCCAGCCACAACAGACTCATAGGTCATCCAAAGGTGATGCTTATGCCACCACAGAGCATTGTAGAGCCACTCTCTAAAGAAGGACTTTGTCCAACGGGTCTGTTGATTCAACCACCGTAAATACTGAGCTGGTGTTTCTGAGTAACACATGGACTTGGCAGTGTATCTGGAATAAGCAAGAACATTAAGAACAAAGAGATCTGAGCATGTGAAACATTGACCTTGGGATTGTCTTTAAGTAAACTTCAGTTTTTAGGTACAATCTGCTAGTGGCAATAACAGGGAAGGGAAGGAAGTCAATGCAAAGTAATACCGGACACTCAGAACAGCAGAACTTTTTAACTGAACTACAGTGAAATCAGGTGCTAATGCAGGATTTTACCATCCAATGTAATAAATCTAGAGTTAGAACCAGACTTAACACATATCTGTTACTATTGCTAGTAGCACAATGGTGTTACTGGCAGCAGTACTCCTACCATCAAGTCTACATTAAAGGACCCTGGTCTACAGACCCCCACTCTCTACCCTTCACCTGGTCATCAACTAATCCACAGTGGTTGAAGATTCTTCCACATTCCAAGTCCCCCAGAAAGGTCTCTCATGGTGCCAGCTTGATTTTCTCCCTCTTCCTGAGCCAACATTGAAGTCCCTTGCTAGCCCAATAATTCTCTCCAATTCCTTCCTCTCCTTCATAAAGTAACACATTTCATCTGCTCCATCAGAAACTATCCATTCAGCCATTTAATTAATTTATTTAAAAGTATTTATTTAGGGGACTTTTTACCAAGATGTGGTAAAAGGGGTCCTGCAGTGGCACTTGGATTTGTCATGTGCTGAGGCCCCTTTTACCACAGCGGGGGTTTTTTTTTTTTTTAAAGGAAGTGTTTGTGCGGTAAGTACAAACTTGCCATGTGGCCATTTCCTGGAGGAGCCCTTACCCCCTCCTGCGCTAAGCTGGTGGTAAAATTATTCCAGTTATGCCAGAAATGGTGCGTGGTGGCCTGGCAGTAGTGCCAAGCTGATGTGCACCAACATTGCTGTAGCTCTACCGTGGCATTGTAAAAAGACCCTAAATGCTTCCTGAAGCAACAACCAAAGCAATGCGCAAAAGTATATACATAAATTACATCAACCTGCAATTCAAAGAAACAATAAAACACTAACATAAAAATGATAAACACACACACACACACACACACACACACACTTCCAATCCTTGGGAAACAAAAGATTTTCAGCTGTACCCTAAACACCAGCAGATTTTCTTCCATATGAAACTCCAATGGCAATCCATTCCATAGAGAAAGCATCTCTACCAAAAATACCCTAGTTCTAAAAGGTTCTAATATGAGTCTTACAGAGGGGTCCGTTTACAAAGGTGCGCTGAAAAATGGCTTGCGGTAATGTAGGTGTGGGTTTTGGGTGCGTGCCGACCCATTTTTTAGTGTGCCTGTAAAAAAGGCCTTTTTAAAATTTTTACCAAAAATGGACGTGCAGCAAAATGAAAACTACCGCTCCCCCTGTTTTCTATTTCTGTTGATGGCTCTCTCATTCTTCCTGTCTCCTCAGCTCGAAACCTTGGGGTCATCTGACTCTTCTCTCTCCTTCTCTGCTCATATCCAGCAGACCGCCAAGACCTGTCGTTTCTTTCTTTACAACATCCGTAAAATCCGCCCCTTTCTTTCTAAGCACTCTACCAAAACCCTCATCCACACTCTTGTCACCTCTCGTTTAGACTACTGCAATCTGCTTCTTGCTGGCCTCCCACTTAGTCACCTCTCCCCTCTCCAATCGGTTCAAAACTCTGCTGCCCGTCTCGTCTTCCACCAGAGTCACTTTACTCATACTACCCCTCTCCTCAAGTTGCTTCACTGGCTCCCTATCCATTTTCGCATCCTGTTCAAACTTCTTCTACTAACCTATAAATGTACTCACTTTGCTGCTCCCCAGTATCTCTCCACACTCGTCCTTCCCTACACCCCTTCCCGTGCACTCCGCTTCATGGATATATCCTTCTTATCTGTTCCCTTCTCCACTACTGCCAACTCCAGACTTCGCACCTTCTGTCTCGCTGCACCCTACGCCTGGAATAAACTTCCTGAGCCCATACGTCTTGCCCCATCCTTGGCCACCTTTAAATCTAGACTGAAAGCCCACCTCTTTAACATTGCTTTTGACTCGTAACCACTTGTAATCTCCTCTCCTCCTTCCTGTACACATTAATTGATTTGATTTGCTTACTTTATTTTTTGTCTATTAGATTGTAAGCTCTTTGATCAGGGACTGTCTTTTCTTCTATGTTTGTGCAGCGCTGCATACACCTTGTAGCGCTATAGAAATGCTAAATAGTAGTAGTAGTAGTAGTGTCCATTTTGGATCTGAGACCTTACCACCAGCCATTGACCTAGCGGTAAAGACTCACGCCGTAACTGGGTGGTAATGACCTATGTACGCCAAATTCCACTTGGCGCTCGTCCATTACACGCGCCCAAATATTTTTCAGACATGTATCGGATGCACACCAAAAATGAAATTACCACAAGAGCCATGCAGTAGTCGAGCGGTAACTCCACTTTGGCACACGTTGGGCGCACATAGACGCTTACGCGGCTTAGTAAACGGGCCCCAGAGTGTGTCCAGAAAGGAATTTCCAGCAGCCAAGCCTGACTGGAGCTCAAATTCCTGTCATGTACATACCATCTCAAGCAGTCAAACTAATATAGCTGCTGATCCAGATGCAAAATATGAAAAGCCAAAACCAGTGGTTTGAATTTAAATTATGCTATTGCAGGTAACCAATGCAAAGATTTTAATAAGGGTGCAGAAGATGCCTTTTTCTTACTACTAGTAACCAATCAACCCACTACATTCTAAACTACCCGAAGCCACTGTACCAGTTTCCAATGGAGACCTATATAAAAATCATTCCCATAATCTACAAAACTTAAAACTAGAGCATGTATACAGGACACATTCCTCATCGTTCAAAAAAAAGCTTCAACTACCAAACATAATTTATAAATATTTATTTAACAATATATACCTTCTCCTCATAAAGCTGCAAATGGTTTAAAAGTTAAAAACATAATCCATAAAATATAGAGCATTAAATACCACCCCCCAATCTCCTATCACACCTCATAGACTACCACAAACAGCCATACCATATATCCAAAATACAGGGCGTTAAGTACAACCCCTGATCTCCCATCATTCCCCATAAACTGCCACAGAGAGCCACGCCTTACACTGTGTCCAAAACAAAAGGCACAATATCTGGACTTTCTATGTCAGGTCCTCATCCAATAAAACCCTCAAATTAGATGCTTTCTTTCACAATGACCTTCCCTCTCCCCCCAAGCAGGGCATTACTCCCATGTCCCACCATTCTACCTTTCCCATATATAACACCTCTCCTCTTTTCTTATTCAACAATAAACAATTCTTCTGAATCCACCCAGCTATAGCATCTAAATAATAATTCAACTTCTTTATTGTTTTCCCACCTAAGGACTGAATTATCCAAACCAGGAGGCACAAAAATATATTAAATTAAAGGGGCATCAGAGAAGAATTCTAAGCAGTGGTGTAGCCAAATATTCTATTTTGGGTGGGCCTCATCCCATTTGTCTCTTTCCCCACCTCTGCACTAATGACCCCCCAAAAATAAATACCTGAGCTGGTGGGGATCCCCAAGCCCCACTAGCTGAAGAGGCCCTCTGGCGGCCAGAACAGGTCACTCACTCCCCTATTTGCTGCAGCCAGTGGCACTGTACACATACTGCTGCCACCCCCACCCCCCTCCCGTGCATGCTTTGTTTTTATGCAAACTGAGCATACATGAGAGAGGTAGGCCGGCCCAATGGCAGCCCATGGACAGTGCTGCTGGCTACAACGAGTAAGGGAGTGACCTGTTCTGGCTGCCAGAAGACCTCATCAGCTGGCTGGGCTTGGGATCCCTGCCAGCCATAACAAGGGTGCCAGAATTTTGGGTGGACCTGAGCCCAAAGTGTGTGGGCCCAGGCCCACCCATGGCTATGCCACTGGTTATGAGGGATTCCATAATAAACTTGTAAACTCCAAGACAATTCATTACTTCCTCTATCTATCAGGACCATCCACAAAAAAATGAATATAAGTTCAGTCAAGCTTAAAGCTTGGAATTCAAGAGAATATGGATGATTATTGATAAAAATCTCTTTTAATTGCATTAAAAGCGCAATTCTATAAATACATGCTTGCATTTATGTACCACTTGAGTGTATAAATGCAGGTAAAAGTACCACTTGTGCATGCAAGTGCCCTAAGGGCTGTTCTATAAGGGTGCGCATGAATCGCAGTAGTGCATAACTGCAAGGAGGGCAGTGGGTGAAGCATCGGTGAGAAATGGGCATGTCTCCCACTGATGCATGTAATTTACAGAATACTGTAAGTTATGCATGCCTTTGCCACACTTAGACACCCTCAATTATGCTAGCTCTAAGGCTGGTGTAACTGTGAGTGTGTAAATTATTGGCGTGCCAAAGCCAAATTAGGCTAGTATTCTATAAATCTGAGCACCCAGATGCCATTATAGAATAACTGTTTCCCATGCTGCATCACTATGCCTATGATATTAGACCAATGATATTCAGATTCTTTATCGTTTGTTCACCAACCCTCCTGATCTCTCTCAACTCAATCTCTGCCTCAACAAGGTATCCAACTGGCTAAGAGCGGGGTTGGTGTTTGGGGTGACAAACAGGGCAATTGTCCTAGGCCTCCATGTCACATGGGGCCACAGATTGCCTCAAGCTGAAGGAGGCGTAGCTTGCAGGCAGGCTTTGGGGGCTCCTTCCCAGTTTCTGCCCTGGGCCCCTGCATGTCTAACACCAGCCCTGGCTAAGAGATCACCACCTTTTCCTTAACACCTCTAAATGTAAAGCAATACATTTCCATAATACATTTGTACCTGTCCCCTACCCTCCTCTTGTGAATGAGTGTCCTCTTTAAAGACTCTACTAAAATCCTTGGTGTGATTTTTGATGACTGCCTTACTTTCAAGGCTCAAATTGATTCTGTTCTTCAAGCAGCTTTCTTTATACTCCATCACTTTCATTCAGTTACATCATTTTTCCCACTCAAGCAATTCGCTCTTCTCCTCAGCTTTTGATCACTTATCTTGATTATTGTAACTCTCTTTATGCTGGTTTGTCACTACTCTTTGAAATGTCTTCAACTCATTCAGTCCACTGCTGTCTGCCTCTTACATACAACTCTAAACCATTTGACCTTGTTACCCTGCTCCTCCAGGCTGAGCACTGGCTACCCATCTCTGTTCATATCAAGTTTAAAATACTTACCCTTGTTTTCAAGGGTCATCTCCCTTCTGTCCAGGACTACTTCAATTGTTTGCTTATTCATAAGTACATAAGTGTTGCCATACTGGGACAGACCGAAAGTCCATCAAGCCCAGTATCCTGTTTCCAACAGTGGCCACTCCAGGTCACAAGTACCTGGCAAGATCCCAAAACAGTACAATACATTTTATGCTGCTTATCCCAGAAATAAGCAGTGGATTTTCCCAAGTCCATTTTAACAATGGCTTATAGACTTTCTTTTAGAAAGCTATTCAAACCTTTTTAAAACCCTAACTGCTTTTACCACATTCTCTGGCAACGAATTCCAGAGTTTAATTACACGTTGAGTGAAGAAATGTTTTCTCTAATTCATTTTAAATGTACTACTTTGTAGTTTCATTGCGGGTCCCATAGTCCTAGTATTGTTTGGAAAGAGTAAACAAGCAATTCACGTCTACCCGTTCCACTCTACTCAGTATTTTATAGACCTCCATCATATCTCCCATCAGCCATCTTTTCTCCAAGCTGAAGAGCCCAAGCCGTTTCAGCCTTTTGTCATAGGGAAGTTGTCCCATCCCCTTTATCATTTTTGTCGCCCTTCTCTATACCTCTTCTAAATCCACTATATCTTTTTTGAGATGCTGTGACCAGAATTGCACACAGTATTCAAGGAGTGGTCGCACCATGGAGCGATACAAAGGCATTATAACATCCTCGTTTTTGGTTTCCATTCCTTTCCTAATAATACCTAACATTCTATTTGCTTTCTTTGCCACCACAGCACACTGAGCAGAGGGTTTCAAAGTATTGCCAACAATGACTCCCAGATCCTTTTCATGGTATGTGAGGAATGCATTGTGCGTAATGCAGTCCCATATGTACTGCAGCCACCCCTGCTTAGTGTATAAGCTTCATTCCTAGTGGTCTTCTCTTCTGCAAAGACCTTTCTCTCAGCCGAGCTTGGGCCCTTTGTCTATCTGCTGCTATTTCCTGATCACCTTTACTATCTTTTTTCTGATAGGTCAATCAGAGTACAACCTTCTCTATGGCCTGATCTAAGGCTCTGCTCCTATTGCTCCCTTCACCTTGCCCCCAAGCCTCATGGGTGTTCTTCATGCTCCCTTCTGACCCAGTAAGTCAGTGGCATCCATCTTGCTTTTGGAGCATGTGCCCCTCTGCTTCCTTGAAATGAACTCATTTTTTACCTTCCTTCTCCTACTACTACTGCATAAATCAGCATCTCACCTCTGAACTACTTCCATCTATTTGCCATGTCTCCCAACCTCTGCTATAAAGCCCTTTCTTTTCAGATCTCCACCTTCATCTCCAGTTACAGCCTTCAAAAATTCAAAGCCTCTTGCCCTATGTCAGGAAGCTTCTGAAAATCTACAAACTGTGAGTAAATTAACTACAGTTATTCAATAAAGTAAATTTCAGAAAAGAACAGAGGCTTCTTGTGTGTGCTGATGTGTGAGGTTTATACTGCCTGGATACTGAAGCATAAACATGTTCTAAGAGGGCCAGGATCACTCACCGATTTGCTACACTTATTTTTGAAGGCGTGAATAAATACATGGATGAAAGTGAGGCAGTTAATAGAGTGTATTTAGATTTTCAGAACGTTTTTGACAAATTTTCTTTTTCAGTTGATACATACAGATCAAACTGGCTACATTAAATGTAGATTAGCTTCAGATAATGTCCCTCATGAGACACTCCCGAGAAAATTATAAAGCCATGGGATAGAAAGCAAAGTCCTTTTGTAGATTGAGAACTGGTTAAAAGATACAAAACAGTATGGGCATAGTTTGACTGATTCATTTGTGTGTGGGGGGGGGGGGGGGGAGGGTGAAGCTTGGTACATTACCATATTCATGTGCATTAATACATCTCATAAATATTTATCATAATGGTTATTAAAAACACACACACATCATACTAAAATATTGAATATGAAGCCTGCATATCAACACAGTGAAGATATTTTTTTAAGTGAATGAGCCAGCACCATGGGAAATTTCTCTCATTATGCCCCCTCTCACATTCACATGAATTAGCAAGGGGAGAGTGCACTTTCCCTCTCCCTCTTCCTAGGCCTGATATCAGCACCATCCCTTTTTCTCCTTCTCCAAATCCCACTCTTTCTCCGTCCCTCTCTTCCTCCATACCAGCAATTGCCCATACCATGCCACATAGAAAAAATATCTCCGCTCCACCACCCCAAACAGGCAGCACTTTTTCCCTGGTGCCATCTACAGACAGCACTCCCTCACCCCCACCTTAGAGGCAGCACTTTTTTTTTCTACCCTCCTCACCCAGAAGTAACACTTACCCCTCAGGCATAACTTTTTTCCTCTTGGCCCCCTCCACTGATAGCACTTACCCCAAGGGGCAGCTCACAGCAATCTGCTGTCTGAGGTGAGGGATGAGGCGGCACCCCCCAGGCACCCGAAAAAGAGAACCCACTGAAAACTCTGATCAGGAAGGAGGATGAGGAGGTCCCCTTATTCTAAACACTAGTCAGGCAGTTGCCCCCCCCCCCCCCCCCCAATAAAAAATGCAATTTATATTCCCAAAATGTATAAAAAACAAAACAAAACTGCCAACACTGGTTATACTCAACAGAATTATTTGAGTTAAATTATGTTGCCTGGAACTCTAAAATGAAAAAATACTGACCCCTATCTCTGCATTATCACAGTGTTAAATGCAAGCATATATTCTGTATCCACAGGAGCCTTCCTCATGCAACAATGGGTGCAAAGCTGAACTAGAGTATTTCCTTATAGAATTCACCATAAAAAATAAATTCTGAATCTGGTTTCATCTCAGTATCAGCAACATAATCCCTCCCTAGCAGACATATTATTATTCATCCAGTGGCAGTCAGTGTTTGACAACCACTGCCAGCTTTATTCGCAGATATTCAATGCCAGGGCCATGTCCATGCACCTGCATTGAATATCCAGGCATACTCAGCCAGATAAAACATAGCTAGTTAAGTGTGATATTCAGCACTTAGGGGCCCTTATACTAAAGGGTTGCCCCGTGGCAAAAGGCTTGCCGTGCAGCAACCCAGAGCTACTGCCGGCCCAACACGGCTGCCAGCGGTAGTTCTGCCTCAACTGCACGCCATTTCTAGTGCTATGGAAAATAATTCCATAATTTCTAGAGCGGTGGCGGTAAGTGCCCCCCCCTGCGTGGTCATGGGGTAAGAATAATCTTACTGCATGCCATGTATTTTTTAGGGACTTTTTACCCACTGCGGTAAAAAGGGCCCTGAGTCACGGCAAATACGGCTCCCACTGCTACCACAGGGCCCTTTTTACCGCAGCTTGGTAAAAGGACCCCTTAACCGGCTAGGATGAACTGCATGAAGATAAGACTGTGTTTTATTCAGTCCTATTTATGCGGTTATCCTATCAGGCTAAGTATTTTATCCCCCTTACAACGTACCACATACAAATATTCAAATTGTGATCATTACCTCAGGAACAGCATACGTTCCTTCCACTGCCAGTCACTTGTTTAAAGCAGACAGGTTTTTGTTGGTATCATAATTCTACATACAAGATGTGAAGACCACTGGTGTTGAGCATCTTTATTTTGGGTGACAACCAGGACTGCATTCAAATACGAAACATAAAACCTTACAAAAAACACTCAAAACATATACAGAAAACACACCATAACAACCCTTAAACCTATAAAAGACAGTGCTATAAATATTACATTGGACCCTAGAGCACCAATACACCTGCTACTGGGAAACTGAAACAAGCTGGACTGTTACACATTCCTACACAATCACTACATGCTGGCAGAATCCTTCACCTCAGTCACACATGCAGAACAAGGACAGACCCTCATGTGATACAAGATAGGGATCCACAAAAAACATGCAGATAAAAACTGAAATGGAGATCCTAAGAATGCCAGACTTTATAAGCAATGCAAATACTGGTAAAAGAGAAACAGAAATGTATTTTCTCATGTACTCTGCAAAATACAAAAATAGAAAAAAATGTACATTTCACAAAGCAGGCAAATTTCAGTTCTTAAAAAGTATTAAATAAAAATAAATTTAGTCTTTTCTACCTTTGTCGTTTGAGCATTTCATTTTTCTAATTGGGCTGGTCCCAATCTCTTCCACTCTCCACGTCTCTTCCACTCTCCATGTGTCAGTCTTCTCCTAAATTCTTTTCCAGGTTGGCTTTTCCATTTCACCTCTCGCCTCTCACCTCATCTTCCTTTCCTTCTCTACATCTGTCTAGCACTGATCTTGCATTTTATGTTTTTTTTCCCACTTTTCTCTTCTCTGCGTTTATCTCCCTTTCTCTGATCCTCTAGTCCCTCTCATTCCCTCTCCAGCACTCTCATCGCCACCTCTGTCTCTCCCTTCCCTGGACTCGTAAATCCTCCCATCTTTCACCCACTTCCTTTGTCTTCCATTCCCATTGTCTGTACTCACCCTTTAGCCCTCATCTACCCCCCACTGCATCTCATAACCTTATCAGTCCCAGCTCCATCTCTGTCTCTCCTTCCTTGCCTCCAAGGCCATTCTTACATCTCTTACCCTATACCACATGTCCTGTTGCCTCTCTTTCACCATCTTTTTAACCTCATTTCAACACCTACTCAACCCCTTCATAAACTCATCCCTTTCTTCCCATACCCCTCCCCAGTACCCCTACCACTTTTCAATGTTTCTCATCCTCTCTCCAATCTTCCAGGTCATTTACATTATGTCTCAATCTTTTCCCAAATCATCCCCTTTTCTTGCCCCTCTTCTCTTATCCCTCATTTTACACCTTCACTTGTACTCCCAACCTATCAATATACCCCCACTCATTCCTAAAACTGCCAAATATTCACTGTCCCTTCAAAATTCCCACAATCTCTCCCATCTACAGTTCCCTGCTGTGCTCCCCAGTGCTCTCCCATTCTGCCATCTTCTGCTCTGTTCCCCTTTTCCCATCCTCCCCCTAGTCATATACATCTTCTGATCTGTCCCACTCCCCATAGTCATCTTCTGCTCTATTCCTCTTTTCCCCCCTTACACCTAGTCCCATCCAGTTTCTGCTCCGTTTCCCTCCCTTCCACCCACACCTCCTATCCTCATCTACTCTTCCCCTCCACCCCTTTTTCCACCCCCACACACCCACACCCCCTAGCCCCATCCATCTTCTACTCCTTCCCCCTCCTACCCAGCCCCAGTCATCTTCTGCTCCGGAAATGGGAACAACAAGTGTGGTGATCAAATAAAATTATTCAAAGTTGTTAAATCACATCCGGACTGTTGAGAAATTACAGGAGAAAACTGGACATTCAAATGGCAGATGAAATTTAATGTGGACAAGTGCAAAGCATAGGTGTCACTATGGGGGTGAGAGGGGGTGCAAATACACCCCAAAAAATCTTCATTGCACCCCCAGTGAAAGCCGCATGCTTAAACCCCATTGGTCCAGCTCCTCCCCTCAGACCTTTGTTCCCATGCAGCTGCAACTGTCAGCAGTAAAAAAGGAAAGAACGGGCGGCAGAGCTTCACACAAATGCTCTGCAAGGATCTGCTGGTCCTGCCCCCTTTGCCTGTCCTGCCCCCAAAGCATCAGAAAGTGTGAATTAGAGGGGACAGGACCAGGGAATCCTTGCAGATTGCTTGCGTTTGAGGCTTTGTGATTCTTTCTCTCCTCTTTTACTGCTGATGGTTGTAGTCACACAGTAACAAAGAAGGTAAGGAGGTGGACCTGTCGGGGGGGGGGGGGGACTAGAAGGAGGCAAGAGGGGGAGATGCTGGGTAGGAAAGGGTGGAGAGGAGACAGTCAGGGAGATGTTAGATCACATGATGGGGTGCAGGAGAGGAAAGATGCTGGACTATGTTGGAGAGGCACTAGGAAGAGAAAGAGGAGATGCTGGACACAGAGAAGGGGGAAAGGGAGAGAGAAAGGAGTTGCTGGATTTGGGGAGGGAGAAGAGACAAGAAGGCTGATGCTAGTGCATGGTAGGATCTGATGCTGAGGCTAGAAGAAGGAGGCTGCAAATGGGAGAAGGGGACTGATTTTAGAAGGATCTGATGCTGAGGCTGGGAGATGGAGGTTAAGACCTAACACTTGTTGGGATGAGAAAAGGGGCAGATGGTGGTAGTGGGAGAAGAGAGCTGATGTGGCAGGGGAAGTGAGAGGGAAAAGGGAGGGAAAAAGTAACAGAGTGAGGATAAGCAAGGGCATATGCAGTGGAAATTGGATTTAGTGGAGCATAGGAATGGGTGCTGGGGACAGTAAGTAGGATGGGCATGATAAATATTGGAAAAGGAGATAGGTAGGCAGATGCTGGGGAGGGGGATAGAGGGAAAAGGCAGAGAATGGATGCTAGGGATGTGGAAGAAGCAAGGGTAATGGATGACGGAGAAAGAGAAGAAGGGTTATGAAGAGGGTGATAGACAAAGGAAGGGGACAGATCTCTGAAGGAGTTGAAAGAGGGTGCAAATGGGGAGAATGAGAGTCTGGACAAGGGGGTAACAAAATGAAGGAACTGGAAATGAAGAGATGAGTGACAGGGAAGGAACTGGGGTTGCTGAGGGAATGAGAGGCAGAAGTAAATTAGCTGGGGAGAGGATGAGTACAGAGGATGGAAATGGGTTTTGTTTATTGGATTTATTAACCATCTTTAAGGTGGATATGAGATAGTAACCCAATTTGATTTTACAGATAATACGGGATATAAATTTGATAAATAAATAAGTGGGAGGAAACTGAAGACTGGTGTGGGGGGGGGGGGGGTGAGACAAGGAGGAATAAAATCTAGCCATAGGCAGATAAGAGAAATGGAGAAAAGATATAAGAGAGGAAAGGAAGAAGAGAAGGAGAATTTTTAAAAAGCAGAAAATGGAATGTAAATCCTTGGATATGCTGCCATATAAGGGAGTTTATATTGGGGGGGGGGTTATATTTGGGGGAATAGGCATAGGGTTTGCCACAGACAGCGCACCAATGTTTGGCACACTGTCCACTGATCATTAGGGAGGAATATGTTTAGCATGCATTTGCATTCTACTTTCAGTCAGAGCCCGCAAGTGCGTTGTTTCACATGCTCGGGAGCTCTGATCATGGGGTGGTAGCAAACCAATCCTACCTATGAAAATTCAGCACTGAAAATATTTTAGAACACCAGCTGAGAAAAGAGAAGATGCTAGACTGCTACAGATTCCTACAGAAAACCTATATAGCTGTGAAAGGGGAGGTATTACTAATAGGTGATTTTGATATGCCAGATGTTGATTGGGGTATCCCCATTGCGGGGGTCTTATAGAAGCAGGGAGATTCTGGATTCTCTACAGAGGGAAATATTCCAGCAAATAGGGCCCCTTTTACCAAGTTGCGGCAAAAGGGGGCCAGCACTGGCATCGGCATGTTTTATACGTGTGCCGAGGCCCCCTTTTACCGCAGCTGGTAAAATGGAAGTCTCACTTTCCTACAGGAAATGGCCATGTGACAAGTAAAGCACTTGCGTGGCCATGTTGGTGGGGGAGCCTTTACCGCCACCTCAATGGCACAGCCCAATTACTGCCAGGTACACTCAGGCACTACAAAAATTAATAAATTTTAGTAGCGCCAGAAATGACAGGGCAGCAGCCCGGCGGTACTTCCTGTATAGTGAGTGGTAAACCTGTGTTTTGCTTACTGCTGCTTAGTAAAAGGAGCCCTTGGTAATGGAACCCACGCAGGATGGGACCATACTGGACTTAGTGCTTACTAATGAGGAGAGTGTTTCTTATGTTATAGTAGGTGATCATCTGGTATCCAGTGATCACCACATTTTGTGGTTTAATATTAAGATAGGTGTGGAGAGGGTTCATTCAAAAGTGAAGGTTCTAGACTTTAAAAAAAAAAAACTTTGCTCAGATGGGGGATTACCTCAAGGAATTGCTGTCTGGAAGGGAACATCTGGAAGAAGTTGGAAAGCAGTGGGCAAAACTGAAAGGAGCTATTGTAAGGGCAACAGACCTTTTTGTAAGGAAAATAAATAAAAGTAAGGAAAAAGAGGCAGCTTTGGTTCTCAAAAGTAGCGGCTGAAAAGGAAAGGAAAAACAGGTTAAGCTTTATGAACTACAAGAGATCACAGAAAGAGGAAGACTGGCAACAATATCTGAAAAAACTAGGAGAAACTGGTAGAGTAGTTACAAAAGCAAAGATGCATATGGAAGAAAAAGTAGCCAATACGATAAAATGGGGGACAAGACTTTTTTTATATAGATACTAGTCAATAAGGCCCGTTTCTTACAGAGATGAAATGGCCGCTAGCAAGGTTTTCCTTGGAGTGTGTATGTTTGAGAGAGTGTGTGTGAGAGTGACTGTGTGAGTGGAGGAGTTGGGGGGTCATAGGGTGTGTGGGGGTGATTGAGGTACATAGGTGTGTGTGCGAGTGAGAGAGTTGCTGTCTGTGCATGGCACAGTGTGTGTGTGTGTGTGTGTGATAGATGTTGATTTTGCATTTGACAGTTTTGGGTATGATGCCATTTGTGAGGAAGATTGTGACATGTTTTTTTTTTTGGGGGGGGGGTTGAGTCACATGGAGTCTGTAGGTGTGTGTGGGTGTGTGAGAGAGAAATGTTGTTACACTTTCTGTATTGAGGGGGTTGGGGGAGGGAGTGTGTGTCTTTGAGTGTGAAAGAGAGATGCTGTGTGCGCATGGCAGTGTGTGTATGTTGGTGTGGAGGGTTTTGAGTTTGGTTTTTTGTATGGGTGTAAGTGGTTGATGCATATTTTGCATATTAGATGTTGTTTATTTATTTGGGCGTGAGGGAGGGAAGGAGTGTGGTGGAGCTGTGTAACTTGTCTGCTTTTGCTGTGGTGTTTGGTATTGGAACTGAGCCTGTCCTCCTTTATAGTAAGCCTTGTATTTTTCTTTTAAAAAGAAAGGGGGGGGGGGGGGGGTGAAGAAGAAGACATGCAAATTCCCTGTGTTTTTTTTCCTTTCAGTACAGCTAGCAACAGCTAATGATGGCTGTACTTAGGCTCCCGATTGCTGCTTTATTCTCTCCCACACTTTGAATTTGGTGGAGAGAGAAGTAAAGGGTTTTTTGTTGTTGTTGTTTTGTGAAGTACTTCTCGTCTTTCTGTTGTGTTCTGCTTTGTCCCAGGGCAGTATGAAGATCGGGTTTGACGGTTTGACGGCAGCGCTGGGGTTTTGTTAGGGGGGGGGGGGGTGTTGCTGCGTTGTGCAGGTGTTTGGGGATGTTTGCTGCGAGTCTGTAGCAATTCGTAGGCAGGGGCAGGAGTAGGGAAGTAGAGTGCATTTTCCTTGGGGTTTACGCTGTCGGATGGCATCTCTCAGTCTGTGAAGGCTGCGGCTTCCTCCGCGTCGGCTCCCCAGATGCATCTGTGTGTCACGCACCCTCCCCCTCTCTTCTCTTGTCCGTGGTGTCCGTCTTGCTGTGGATCGCCGTCCACGTCCCTTTACCGTTCCCCCAGCTCTGAAGGCTGCGTCCTCCTCCGCGTTTGCTCCCCTGATGCTTCCGTGTGTCGCGCTCTCTCCCCCTTCTCGGCTCCTGTCCGTGGCTGACGTCCGTCTTGCTCTCTTCCACCATCCGCGTCCATTCACCGTCTGTGCTCCGCCCTCGACATCGTCACATTTGAAGCGAGGGCGGGGCACAGACATGGTGAGTTGGAGGGCTTCACCACCATGAAGTAACGAACCCTTCTGGGACAGGGAGTGAGCTGATGGCTTCAGAACGTTGTCTTCAGAACGTTGAGGGAGCGTTTTATTAGAGTAGATATTAGTGATAGGAGGAAGTGCAAAAGTGGCATTGTGAGACTCAAAGCTGAAGGGGAGGAATATGTAGAGGCTGATAAAGGCAGAATTACTTAACAAATACTTCTGTTCTGTGTTCACAGCTGAAGGGCCGGGAGCAGGACCGCAGAAGACAAAGACAAATAGGAATGGAAGGGTGGTAGTCCCTGAACAATTTTCAGAGGACTGTGTTCGTGAGGAGCTGGCTAAACTAAAGGTAGACAAAGCAATAGGGCTGGATGGCATATATTAGAGTGTACTGAAGGAACTTTGGGACGTTCTGGCTGACATTTTCAATGCTTGTCTAGAGTCGGGAGTAGTCCTGGAGAACTGAAGCAGTAAGGAAGAGGTTAGGAACTATAGGCTGGTAATTCTGACTTCTGTGGTAAGTAAATTACTGGGAACACTTTTAAAACAGAGAATAGCAAAGATTTTGGAATCTAATGGATTACAGGACCCGAGGCAACATGGTTTGGAAACAGGATGCTGGTCTTGATGGACCTTTGGTCTGTCCCAGTATGGCAATACTTAAGTTTCACTAGAGGCAGGGCTTTTCAGGCAAGTCTGATTAATTTCATTGACTGAATGACCAATGAGTTTGATCTATGGAGAGCGCTACATGTAGTGAATTTAGATTTTAGCAAAGCCTTTGACACGGTTACACATAGACGACTAATAAATAAACTGAGTGCCCTCAGTATGAGCCCTAAAGTGACTGACTGGGTTAGGAATTGGTTTGAGTGGAAGGTGACAAGAGGATAGTGGTAAATGGAGCTCATTCTGAGGAAAAGGATGTTACCAGTGGTGTGCCACAAGGTTCAGTTCTTGGGCCAGTTCTTTTTACCATTTTTGTAAGCAATATTGCTGAAGGGCTCTCTGATAAGGTTTGCCTCTTTGTGGATGATACCAACACCTGCAGTAGGGTAGACATCCCTAATGGTGTGGATAACATGAGGGTGACAAAACAGAGGATTTATGTCTGTGACTTCTTAAGTGAATGTATCATGTATTTAATTCCTTTTATCTTGCGGCACCTTATGCCTGGAACCGTCTTCCCGAACCCATACGTCTAGCTCCATCTCTACCTGTTTTTAAATCTATGCTGAAAGCTCACCTTTTCACTACTGCCTTTGGGTCCTAACCGCTACTCATTTGCTTCCTCCTCCCCTGTTCCTCTTTACCCTGTAATTCCCTTGCCCGTAATGTCTTGTCTGTCTGTTTTACCTAGATTGTAAGCTCTTTGAGCAGGGGCTGTCTCTCTATGTCAAATGTACAGCGCTACGTGCGTCTGGTAGCGCTATATAAATGCTATTAGTAGTAGTAGTAGATATAACAGAGACATTTAAATACCTACATGGCATAAATGCACAGGAGGCGAGTCTCTTTCAATTGAAAGGAAGCTCTGAAACAAGGGGACATAGGATGAAGTTGAAAGGGGACAGATTCAGAAGTAACCTGTGGAAAAAGTTCTTCACAGAAACGGTGGTGAATTTGTGGAACGGCCTCCCGGTGGAAGTGGTGCAAACGAAAACAGTATGCCATGATGGAAAAATATAACGGCGAGTGGTATTATACCTAATTTGTCTGAAGGAGGGAATTACCAGACATTTTTGTTGAAAGAATCCCAGGGCATGTAGTGGGCAATACTATATCAATAAATAAGATGAAATAATGGAAGGTCTGTGTATTGAATTTTGAAAACTAATAAAATAATTTTATGTGTTAATCTATGCAAGAAGGGTAGCCAGTGAGTGGAGTTAAGTAGGGGAGTGACATGGTCACATTTTCTAGTTCCAGTTAAAACTTTGATAGAACTGTTTCATTTTTAGGCAGAGTAGTCATTTAGTTTTAAAGCCTTTATACAATGCATTGCAGTAATCAATTTGGCAGTTGTAGGCAGTGTAGTCACTTAGTTTTAAAGCCTTTATACAATGCATTGCAGTAATCAGTTTGGCTAAGTACAAGAGAATGAACAAGAACCTGAAGTGCAGATTGTTGCAGGAGAGGTCTTAGTGATTTTATCATGTGTAGCTTGAAGAAACAGTGTTGGACTACGGATGAGATCTGGAGATGAAAACTCAGTGTGTTATTCAAGGTAACACTCAGTACCCATATGGAGATACTAACCAGCTCATTTTCGAAAGTGATCGCCGGCTATCTTCCGACACAAATCGGGAGATACCAGCGATCTCCTGAACCCGGCCAAATCGGTATAATTGAAAGCCAATTTTGGCTGGGTTCGACTGCTTTCCGTCGCGGAGCCAGCGAAACATCAAGGGGGCTTGTCAGTAGGGTAGTGAATGCGGGACGGGGACGGGTCGGGGGGCATGCTCACGAGATGCCCGGCTTCGCCCACTAATGAAAAAAAAGCCAGGCTTGTAGAGCATTTCGCCGGCTGTACTTTGTCCCTTTTTTTCACAACCAAGCTTCAAAAAGGAGCCCCAACTCACCAAATGATCACCGGAAGGAATCGGGGATGACCTCCCCTTACTCCCCCAGTGGTCACCAACCCCCTCCCACCCCCAAAAAAATTAAAAAAACAATTTTTTTGCCAGCCTCTATGCTAGCCTGAAATGTCTTACCCAGCTCCATCACAGCAGTATGCAAGTCCCTGGAGCAGTTTTTAGTGGGTGCAGTGCACTTCAGACAGGTGGACCCAGGCCCATCCCCCCCCCCTACCTGTTACACTTGTGGTGGTAAATGGGAGCCCTCCAAAACCCCCCAAAACCCACTGTACCCACATGTAGGTGCCCCCCTTCACCCATAAGGGCTATGGTAATGGTGTAGAGTTGTGGGGAGCGGGTTTTGGGGGGGATTTGGGGGGCTCAGCACCCAAGGTAAGGGAGCTATGCACCTGGGAGCTTTTTTTTTTTATTTTTAGAAGTGCCCCCTAGGGTGCCCGGTTGGTGTCCTGGCATGTGAGGGGGACCAGTGCACTACAAATGCTGGCTCCTCCCATAACCAAATGCCTTGGATTTGGCCGGGTTTGAGATCGCCAGCATTATTTTCCATTATGGCCGAAAACCGATGCCGGCCATCTCAAACCTGGCAAACTCTGACATTTGGCCGGGCACAACCGTATTAGTGAAAAAAAAGATGGCCGGCCATCTTTTTTGAAAATACATTTGGCTCCGCCCACTTACGGCGCTGGCCCCGAAGATGGCCAGCCAGCTATTTGGCCGGCGCCGTTCGATTATGCCCCTCTAAGGGAACCTGGATGCCACAAAGAAAAAAAGAAGAAAGTGCCTTAGCTGGATCAGAGAATAGTAGGACCTGAAATTTATCAGGTTTGAGCTTTAGTTTATGATCAGTTATCCAATCTGTAAGAAGAAAACTTAGAAATCAGAGGGGAGAGGAAATGTGGAAAAGCTAAATTAATAAGGAAAGGCTAGAGAAATGAAAATAAATCTAAATAAACATTTTTAAAAGCGGGAAGAGGTTTGAAAATATTTTAATTGTCACCCTGCTGCACCTACAACTGAACAGGTGAGAAGGTTTAGGCTAATGATGGCAGACCTAGGAGGAGGGGGTGGGAGACCAAGAGAGTAATATAAACTTGAATGGGCTGTTTCGGCATTGCTGCACGGTAGCCAGTAGTGCGGCTTAGTAAACAAGGGGGTTATTTACTTAACTTACATTTATATACCATTTTCCTGATCAAAATTTGAAATTCAAAATGGTTCACAAGCCTATAAATGTCTAGAACAAAGAGTTACAGAAAAGAGATAATAAAGAACAAAATAAGCAGCCATAATTAACCCATTTCGATCTAGTATTCTAAGAGTGAAATCATCAGGAAACAAAATTGTTTTCAGCTTTGTTACAGCAAAGTGTCCTGTTCAAACCATCCTACTGGGAGATAACCCTTACTTAAAGATGCATTAAATATGTCCAATAACCTCCACTGGACCTCTCCTCAATCTAACATTGTGTAATGAGTCTTTAGTGAACTGGATCCAAAATACATGTTGATGGATGTAACATCTAGGGATGTGCATTCCTTTGACATGACATGGGAAATGTCAACGTTTGGTGTTTTTTTTTTTTTTGCCTTAAATGATGTGAAAAATCAGAAATTTCCGATTTTTCCCTGTGTTGTTAATAGTGCACACTGTTACAGCATCAGGCTGACAACCAGGTAGTCCTGGTTCAAATCCCATTGCTATTCCTTGGGTCATAGCCCTACCCAAAGTGCCATCTTGAAAGCAAAGCAACGCCGTGAAAACTCATCGATGTTTTGGTTAGGACTATCACCCTGATACAAGGTTATCGAAACATAGAATATGTTTAGTCGATATCCCAGCACCTAAAACTATGCGCCTCCATTAACACCAACGAAAACATGGCATAAATCCCTGTGTGTAGATTTATGCGCACTGGACCATATTCTAGAACTATGCACATAAATTTTAGAATGCCCATTTCCCCACCCATAGCCACACCCCTTTGTGCAATACAATTTAAGTGCAGTTCATTACAGAATATTCTTAGCGAGTTGTGTGCGTAAATTCTAATTGTCACCAATTAGTTCTTATTATTGCTTGTTAGGTGCTGTTATCAACGATGATTAGCTTGTTAAGCCAATTAAGTTATGCTATTACAGAATACGTCTAGATTTCAGTGCGGATCTCTAGGCACGCTATATAGAATCCAGGGGTAAGGGGGTAATTTCTATAGATCGCCTAAAGAGTAATTAAACTCTGGAATTCATTGCCAGGAAATATGGTAAAAGCCGTTAGCTTAGCAGGGTTTAAAAAAGGGTTGGCTAGCTTCCTAAAAGAAAATTCCATAAGCCATACAAAAAGGCGGTAAATAAATCCCAATAATAAATAAATAACATTATTAAGAAAGACTTGGGAAAATCCACTGCTTATTTCCAAGATAAGCAGCATAAATTCTGTCTTACTATTCTGGGATCTTGCCAGGTACTTGTGATCTGGATTGGCCACTGTTGGAAACAGGATGCTGGGCTTGTGTTCTAGAATAATGCACTCTTAGTGTGAATTCTATAATGGCAATTGAACATTCAATTGCACTTATAGAATTCTAGCAAAAATCAGCATTTACTTGCCTAACTTTAGGCGCAAGCGCTTATGCTAGTTCAATGGCTGATGTAAATGCTTGCACTTAACCGTAGACAGTCAGGTGCATAATTCTAGCATTCTATAAGATGCATGTGTAAGTGCTAGGCTTCAAAGAAATAAAGCAAATTAGTGAGGCAAGGCTTCCCTTGGTTGAATCCACACTGACTCTGTCCCATTAAACCATATTTGTCTATGTGTTCCATATTCTTTAGAATAGTATCCACTATTTTGCCCAGCACTGGTCTATAATTTCTTGGGTCACCCCTGGAACCCTTTTTAAAAATCAGTGTTACATTGACCACCCTCCAATCTTCAGGTGCTACAGATGATTTTAACGATAGGTTACAGATCACCACCAGCAGATCAGCAATTTCATGTTTGAGTTCTTTTAGTACCCTAGGGTGCATGCCATCTGGTCCAGGTGATTTACCATTCTTTAATTTGTTGATTTGGCTCAATATGTCTTCCAGGTTCATCAAGATTTCTTTCAGTTCCTCCACATTGTCACCCTTGAAAACCATTTTTGATACAGGTTGATCTCTTACATCTTCTTCCATAAAGACCAAAGCAAAGAATTCATTCACTCTCTCCATTATGGCCTTATCCTTCCTGAGTGTCCCTTTTGCTCCTTCATGATCTAATAGTCCCACAGATTCCCTCACAGGCTTTCTGCTTCTGATGTACCTGAAAAAGTTGTTTCTGTGAGTTTTTACATCTGCCTTCTTTATCAATGCTTTGCATCTAACTTGCCAGCTCTTATATTGCTTTTTTTTTTCTTCATTTCAGTCCTTTTTCCATTCTTTGAAGGATGTTATTTTGGCTGTTATAGTCTCTTTTACTTCACTTTTTAACCATGCTGACAGTCGTTTGCTCTTCTTTCCACATTTGTAAATATGTGGAACATATCTGGTCTGGGTTTCCATGATGGTATTTTTAAACAACGTCCATGCCTTATTTAAAGTCCTAACCTTTGCAGGTAATCCTTTTAGCTTCTTTTTAATCATTTTCCTCAATTTATCATAGTCGCCATTTCGAAAATGCTGCTACATTTACTTCACTCTGTCACAAACTCAGGGAAAGTGAGCCCTTGGACTGCCGCAAGATACCAGCTAGCAGCAGGTGAACCACACAGACAGGACAAAGCACTAAGGCAAAACCCAGGCTAGGCAGAGCAGGAGCTGAAGTCAAGCAGGGCTGGGACTGGAGCAGAAGATAAGCAGGGCTAGGACTGAAGCTGAAGACAAGCAGGGCTGGAACTGAAGCTGAAGACAGGAAAAGCAGGTCAAATTCAAACAGAAAATAATGCAATACCAGACACGCACAACTAGGCAGGAAACCTTGTTTCAAAGGCAATGCATGAGAGTCCCATAGTTCCTTATAAAGGCCCTCACTAATGATGTCACAACCTCTGGTGCTCTGGGATGATGCTTACAATGCACTGAAGAACACAGCAAGGGCACCAGACAGAGGCTAGAATACCAGGATATCAGACTGAGGCTTGGATAGTCTCTGGAATGTGGCTTAGAAAACAGGGAAACAGGCAGCTGAGACATCAGTGCAGGAGGAAGATAATGCCAGGGAGGCAGTCTGGAGAAGACACGGAGCCCGACCACCAGAAATAGAAGTGAGTTGGGAAGCGAGGCATGGCCACAGTCATGATAGTACCTCCTCCCCAAAGACCTTCCTCCCTTCAGTCTGTTCTTGAGTCTATGAGAAATCACTTGGTGGAACCTGCTGATGAACTTTGGAGCATGAACATGGATCACAGGACTGGAGTTGAAGGCAAGGCTGGAGCTTGTAGACATGACTGGATCTTGTAGATAGGACTGGAGCTTGAGCACCGGGCTGGAGTAAAACAACAGCCAACAGACCCTCTCAAGCTGTCCACGAAACCATAGCCCCCCCTGGAATCAGGGATGTCCTGAAGAACACAGTAAGGGCACCAGAGAGAGGCTAGAATACTGGGATATCAGACTGAGGCTTGGATAGTCTCTGGAATGAGGCTTGGAAAATAGGAAACACACAGCTGAGACATCAGTGCAGGAGGAACATAGTGATGGGGAACCAGTCTGGAGAAGCTGCAGAGCCCGACCACTGGAAGGAAATGTGAGTTGAGATGCAGGGGCATGACCATGGCCGTGAGAGACTTCAGATAATAGCTCAAATTTGATCATGTTATGATATCAATATCAATTTATTGTTTATATACTGCTGTCTCCCCTATCATGTTCATCACAGTTTACAAAAATACAATTGCACATCAATTCAAAACAAATAAGGTACATAAAACAACAGCAGTAAAATAGATTTTTAGCTTTACCCTTAACCAAAATATAAAAATTCCAATCTCACTGTAGTGGATAGTAAATTCCATAAGGATTATAGTCAGAACATAAGACACAACAACACTAATCAAATACAAAGGTTTACAACTTTTTCCTAAAAACAAAATATAAAATTTCCAACCTCACTATGGGGCTCATTTTCGAAAGAGAAAAATATCCAAAAAGTGTTATAAAGCTGCATTTGGACATTTTTCTGCTCAAAACGTCCAACTATTTTGCAGACATCTATCTATGCAATTCATCTGCAGTGCATCCAAATCACAAGGGGGTATGTCAGGGGCATTTGGGGATTTGGATGAGGATGGGCTTAAGGCGTTCCTAACACTGGGACGTTTTACAACCATAATGGAACAAAATGAAATTGTCTATGGCTGAAACATCAACGTTTTGGTCTAGACCTGTTTTCAGAACGAATAAGACACAAAAACGTGCCCTAAATGGCCAGATGACCAATGGAGGGAATCAGGGATGACCCTCCCCCTTACTCCTCCATGGGTCACTGATCCTTTCCCATCCCATAAAATATGATTAAAAATATTACTTACCAGCATCTATGACAGCCTCATATGTTATAGCCAGGTCCATTAGAGTAGCAAGTAGGTCCCTGGAGTAGTCTAGTGGTTGGTGCAGTGCATTGTAGACAGGTAGACCCAGGCCCATACCTCCCTCTATCTGTTGCGCTTGTGGTGGAAACTGTGAGCCCTCAAAACTAACCAAAACCTTACTCTACCCACATATAGGTGCCCCCTTCACCCACATGGGCTATTGTTTTCACATCCTGTTCAAACTTCTTCTACTAACCTATAAATGTACTCACTCTGCTGCTCCCCAGTATCTCTCCACACTCGTCCTCCCTTACACCCCTTCCCGTGCACTCCGTTCAATGGATAAATCCTTCTTATCTGTTCCCTTCTCCACTACTGCCAACTCCAGACTTCGCTCCTTCTGTCTTGCTGCACCCTACGCCTGGAATAGACTTCCTGAGCCCATACGTCTTGCCCCATCCTTGACCATCTTTAAATCTAGATTGAAAGCCCACCTCTTTAACATTGCTTTTGACGTGTAACCACTCGCCCCACCTACCCTCCTCTCCTCTTTCCTCTACACATTAATTGATTTGCTTGCTTTATTTTTGTCTATTAGATTGTAAGCTCTTTGAGCAGGGTCTGTCTTTCTTCTATGTTTGTGCAGCACTGCGTACGCTTTGTAGCGCTATAGAAATGCTAAATAGTAGTAGTTGTAGTAGAATAGCGGGTTTTGGGTGGGTTTTGGAGGGCTCAGCAGACAAGAAGAGAGAAATGGTGAGATGTGTACCTGGGAGCATTTATAAGAAGTCCATTGCAGTGCCCCATTCTTCTCCTGGGATGTCTGGGGGACCTGTCTAATAAAAATGCTGGCTCCCCTCCTACATCTCAATGGCTTGATTTTCTCTGTTTTTCACTTGGATGTATTTTTTTTTAATGGCCTAAATCGTTAAATGCATACTTTCGAAAAAAAAAAAAGGTAGACATTTTGCTTTTTTGAAAATGGCTATGTTCGCTATTCGGATTCTGGACATATAGAAAATGCCTCTCCACATCAGGTGATAAATTCCATAAAGGAACTATAGCAAATGAGAACAAAGTATTAAAAATACTAGAAAAGCAAACCCCTAGAACTGGGTGGATGAAATAGTAATAATGACTCTAACTGAGCTAAATAACTGAAAAAGTCTTTAAATATATCAATCAACAGCTCTGATGTAAACCCATGTATTATCTGGGTTTTCATATTAGGAGCGAATGTAATTTTGATAAACATGGAGTAACCCTATCATATTTCTTTAACCCCAAAATAAATCAGGCAGCAGTGTTTTGAATCATTTGAAGTTTATCCATTAACCTAGATGACAGTCCCAAATACAAAACATTACAGTAGTCAACACAAGAAAGGATTAACATTTAAATCAAAAGAGGAAAAGTAGGCTGATCGAAATAAGCTCTCACCAGAAGTAACTGCCTTAATTTTAAAAATGTTTGTTGCCACAAATGATTTATTTGAGGTTTGAAAGTCAATGAAGAGTCTAAAATAATGCCTAAAACCCTGTTACCTCTCGTACTATGCCCTGCATTCCACTAAGGACTAGATCTAAATGAGATCCCCCTCTTGTTGGTTCCTGGACCAGTTGTTCCAAGAAGCAGTCATTTATTACATCTAGGAATTTTACCCCCGTAGCCCTGATGTAACATTTATCAAATCAATATTGGGGTAATTGAAATTATCCATTATTATAATGTTACCCAATTTGCCAGCTTCCTCATTTCTGTAAGCATTTATTAATCTGTCTGTTCGTTCTGTCCTGGCGGACGGTAATACAGCCCTACCAGCATACTCCTCCCCTTTGTACCCATAAGAATTCCACACTGCTATCTGTTTCATGTAGAATGGTTATTTTATTTGACTCAATTCACTTTTTAATATGTAGCACAATCCCTCTCCCCTCCAATTTGATCCACTCTGTCATTGCAATATAATTTGTACCCTGATAACACAGAGGGGCATTTTCAATATGACGTCTAAGACCAACTTTGGACGTTTTGCAAAAAGAAAAACGTCTATCTTATGTTTTTGAAAATACAAGATTTTGTGATTTGGATGTTTTGTATTTTGGTCCATTTTCAAACAAAAAACGTCCAACTGCAAAACGCACAAAATCAAGCCATTGGGGTGTAGGAGGAGCCAGCATTTTTAGTAGACTGGTCCCCCTGACATCCTAGGAAAGCAATAGGGCACCCTAGGGGGCACTGCAGTGGACTTCATAAAATGCACCCAGGTACACATCTCACCATTGCGCCCTTATCTTGTCTGCTGAGCCCCACAAAACCCACTACCATAGCCCTTACGGGTGAAGGGGGCACCTATATGTGGGTACAGTGGGTTTCTGGTGAGTTTTGGAAGGCTCACAGTTTCCTCCACAAGTGTAACAGGTAGGGAGAAGTATGGGCCTGGGTCCACCTGTCTGCAGTGCACTATACCCACCATTAGACTATTCCAGGGACCTGCATGCTGTTCTAATGGACCTAAGTATAACATCTGAGGTTGGCATAGAGGCTGGCAAGTAATGTTTTAAATCACATTTTTGGGGGGTGGGAGGGAGTTAGTGACCACTGGGGGAGTAATGGGAAGTCACCCCTGATTCCCTCCAGTGGTCATTTAGGGCACCTGGTCTAGCTCAAAACATCTTAGTGTTAGTCTTTGATGATTTTGTTCTGTTCCATTATGGCTGAAAAACATCTAAGTGTTAGGAACGCCCAAATCCCAATCTTAACATGCCCCTGACATGCCCCCTTGTGATTTGAATGCACTTCTGATGGACTTTACAGAAAAACATCTAAAAATTGGTTTTGAAACTATCAATTTGGAAGTTTTTCTGAGAAAAACATCCAATTCCAGATTTTTGCCACTTTTTGGACATTTTTCTCTTTTGAAAATGAGCCCAACAGTGTCCCATTGATTGTCCTCCTTCCACCAGGTCTCTGAGATGCCTATTATATCTACCTCTTCATTTAGTGCTATATACTGCTACTACTAATTATCATTTCTATAGCGCTACTAGACGTACGCAGCGCTAACTCTCCCATCTTATTTTATAGGCTCCCAGCATTTGCATACAGGCACTTCAAACTGTGTTTTTTTCATGTATCTACAAGCTGGTTTGAAGTTGATGCGGATAATTTGCATCCTTTACTCTGCTCCCCCCTTAAACACTCCTGGCATTTTTTTTCACCATTGTTGTAATCTCTCTATTGGGATTCCCTAAATGACCTGTTTCAATAGTATCCTTCAAGGAAACTCCACACCAAACCAGGCGTTGCTGGGCAATTTTTTGCCTCCCCTCCTCCCTCATTTTAGATTAAAAGCCACTCTATCTCCTTTTTAAATGTTAGTGCCAGCAGCCAGGTTTCATCCTGATTAAGGTGGAGTCTATCCTTTTGGAATGGGTTTCCCCCTTTCCCAGAATGTTGCTTAGTTCCTAACAAATCTAAATCCCTTATCCCCACATCATCGTCTCAACCATGCATTGAGACTTTGGAGCTCTTCCTGTCTCTCGTTCTGTGCTAGAGAGTTGCATGGGGACAGAAATCTTACCCATCCCTGCCCATCCCCGCTGGAATCTTACCCATCCCCACCCATCCCTGCAAGAATTTAACCCGCCCCCACCTGTCCCCGCAAGACTTTAACCTGTCCCCACTCGTACCCGCAAGACTTTAACCTGTCCCGACTCAGTCCCGCAAGAATTTAATGGTATATAAAAAAAAATTCTTGTCTGCTCTTTGTCTCTCTCTGGGTTCAAGCTACAGCACTGCAGGCAAGGAAGGAACAGAAGTTGGAAGTTGGAACACTCTGCTGTGCACATGTAAGACTTGTCTCTGATTCACTGGCACTGTGTTCTAAGAGGTCGCCATATGCACACGAAAGTAGGTCAGGTGACATCTGATGCTTGTGCCTGTGTCAGAGCTGAGGTCTGCGCATCAGCCCGGGAACAAAGAGGATTAATAGAAACATAGTAAGTGACTGCAGATAAAAACCTGAACAGTCCATCCAGTCTGCCCAATAGTCACACTCATTATCAATTCATAATTAAATCAATAATGAACATGATGTTATATACTTGATTATGATCTTTCTTTGGCGTTTCTGGGACATAGACATAGAAGTCTGCCCGGCCCTATCCTTATTTTCCAACTGCTGGAGTTGCCGTCAAAGCCCACTCCAGCCTATTCATCTTCTCATTTGCAGGACACAGACTATAAAAGCCTGGCCAGTACTGTCCTCATGTTCCAGCCACAAAAGTTGCTATCTAAGCCCTTTCCAGCCCATCCTAAACCAGATTGCCATATATGAGACATAGAAATTACAAGTCTGCCCAGTGTCGGCCCTAGTTCATCACAGCTGGATTCACCATCTAAGCGTCACTCGACACATCCCCACACATGCAGCCATTTAAGGTTAGGTTTTTTATAACTTCCATTTTCTAATTAGAGATCCTCTGTGTTCTTCCCATGCCTTTTTGAATTCTGTCACCATTTATGTCTCTACCACCTCCTTAATGGAGACTTTCCACATCTGTGTTGTTAAAGCAAGGAGGAGGAGACAACACTCAAAGAACTTGGTACTCGGTAGGTGAGAGGCTGGCAGAAGTGCAGCGTACGCTTCCACAGAACCCCCCCCCCCCACACGGAATTTTTTCCATCCCCACGGGAACCCCACAGGAATTGTTTTCTGTCCCCATAGGAACCCCGTGAATCCTGTTTCCATGCAAGTCTGCACGTAGAACAGGTAGCATTTCTGAAAATGTTACCCTGGAGGATCTGTATTTCTGCTGTCTACCTAAGAGCCTAAGGAGCCCTTTTATCAAGCTGTGGGAAAAAGGGCCCTGCGCTGTTGGTGGGGGCCATTTTTCCCGCAAGCCAAGGCCCTTTTTACTGCAGCGGGTAAAAAGACCCCAGGCACACATGGCCATGCGGTAAGAGAACTCTTACCGCATGGCCATGCGACAGGGAGCCCATTGAGGTGGTGATAAGAGCTCCTGCGCTAACCCGGTGGTAACTGGGCAGCACGAGGTGATGCCCAATTACTGCGGGGTTATTGCTGCACAAACCATTTCCGGAGGTTCCCCCACCCCCCCACCGGAAATGGCACATGCTCAGGGCGGGACTACTGCTGGTGGCTGCATTGTGCTGGCGGTAGTCCCAAAAGAGCGAGCAGTAAGCCTGCATTAGCCTTACTGCTCTGTAAAAGGGCCCCTAAATTTGGCTTCCAGAACCTCCCTCTTACATTTTCCTATATTATTGGTACCCACATGTACCAAGACAGCTGGCTCCTCCCCAGCACTATCTAAAATCCTATCAACGTGACACGTGAGGGCCACCACCTTCGCAGCAGGCAAGAAAGTGACCAGGAGATCCTCATCTCCACCATCCAGCCAGCTATCCACATGCCTAATAAATCACCAACCACAACAGCTGTCCTAAACCTTCCCTCCTGGGCAGAAGCTCCTGGAGACACATCCTTGGTACGAGAGAATATTGCATCCCCTGGTGGGCAGGTCCAGGCTACAGGATTACTTTCTATTTCACCAGGGTGATGCTGTCCTTTTAGGAGACCTTCCTTTTCCAAGGCAGCACAGGGGCTGAGGTGGGACTTCTCTACAATGTCCCTGTAGGTCTCCTCTATATACTTCTCTATCTTCCTCAGCTCTTCCAAGTCTGCTAATCTAGCTTCAAGAGAATGACTCATTCTCTGAGAGCAAGGAGCTCTTTGCATCGATCACATACATATAACTTTTGCCAACTTGGAGATAAGCATACATGTGACAATCAATGTAAAAGACTGGATAGCACCTCTTTCACTGCTGGACTGCTACCTGCATCCTAGTATTATTAAGTTGTTTAATTAATTAAAACTTTTTAAGGTACTAGGAATATTAGTCTAATATAAAGAGCCTTAAGATTATATGGTATGTTGTGTGATTTATTTAGTGTTTGCTTCTCAGAAAGTAATGAAATGTAATTAAAACTCTGTAATGAAAGCTCCAGTCTTGTTATCCTAATTAAAAGTGAACTAACACAGCTACCACACCACTTTACTCGAAACTATGGGGAAAAGGGTTTTACAGTATGGAAACTAGTTAATAGTTTTTTTTTCTTTTAATTCAAACTGTCTTTATCAATAAACCTACAATTTCTCTTTTATCCCCAATTTTTAAATCACCAAGCACAGAGAAAAATAATGTTCACTTACCCAGAGAAATGTCTTCTCTCAGATATTTTTCATCACGATTTACACTTTGCAATTCACCAGTTATCCCAAGAGAAGCTCTGCCATCAATCAACAGACTTGAATGCAGAGTAACTATGGGGCAGGGAGCACCACTGTCTCCAGTCATCACTGCAGTTTTAATTTTAAAAATGATCCTGTACATGAGATCACATGGTGCCATTTTTTAAATTTGGAGGTACCTGGGCTAGGACCAAAGCAGTGGTGCCATCTTTCTCGTTCATTGAGTAGCTAGTATACAATGGGATAGGTGAGGAGGCTGGGGTAATCAATGGAACTGGTTAGTTCCTTTGATTTACACTCTGGAGGAGGGTTCAGGCAGGCACCATTGGAACCTTTTTCAGTAATTCAGGAATGAGGATGAAAAGAGGGATCTTTAGCCACTGGTAGCTACCGCCAACTCCAGGCTCCGCTCATTCTGCCTCGCCTCACCCTATGCCTGGAACAAACTTCCTGAACCCCTACGCTAAGCCCCCTCCCTACCCATCTTCAAATCTTTGCTGAAAGCTCACCTCTTCAATGCTGCTTTCGGCACCTAACCTTTTGGAAATCTAGACTGCCCCACTTTGTCTGTACACTTGTCTTTTAGATTGTAAGCTCGTTGAGCAGGGACTGTCCTTCTATGTTAAATTGTACAGCGCTGCGTAACCCTAGTAGCGCTTTAGAAATGTTAAGTAGTAGTAGCAGTAGGATAGAAGAAGCACAAACAGCAAAGGTGACATGAAAGTCCAACAAAATGAATGGTGTGGTGCAGCAATTCATTCTAATATCAATGACAGGTATCAATGACTCGACACGGACCGTGTTTCAGCCACAAAGGGCCTGCCTCAGGAGTCAATACCATCTACCTTATCATAGCGCTGTCTTTGTGCTCGATTGGTGCTTTCTTTATTCCATCCTATAAGAACATACTGATCAAGTGCATTTATGGTATTGACTCCTGAAGAAGGCCCTTTGTGACCAACACACTGCCTGTGTCGAGTCATCGATACCTGTCATTAATATTGGAATAAATTGTTGCACCACACCATTCGTTTTGTTGGACTTTTGTGTCAACTTTGCTGTTTGTGCTTCTGCATGTGTGTGTAAAGGCTAGTTCTTCCTTTTTTTTTTTTTTTTTTTTGTTTCTTTAGCTATTAGGGATATCCATTCTTTTGAAATGACATAGAAAATGTCACAACATTTCCAGTAAAATAGCAAAGAGGAGGAAGCAATCTGAAACTCTAAACATGTAATTTCTCAAAACCTCTATGAAGAGTCCAGTGCTCTGGTAATATATAATTCTTTCTTATATATTGTTTATCTTAAAGAAGTCGAGGAAAAGACCTCAAAACACCCTACTGGTTACTTTCAATTTTCGGCGGCTTTAACTGGAGGCGTGGTGTTCATCACTGGTCATAAAAACCTCATTATTTCATTTTTAATTTATTTTTTGAAATTTTTAGAAACTTATTCAACTTATATTCTTAATTGATTTAAAGTTTTCATTGCTTGTTGTGAACAATTCTTCAAAGGCCATTATCTTATATGCTATTAGCAATTATTTGAAGCAGAAAAAGGTTGAGCACTTATTTGTTGCCCGACGGCGACCACATCCTTTTTGCTTGATTGGCTTTTTCAAGGGCTGTGCATTGACATAAGTAGCATTGATAATTTCATTGTATCCTGTTAGCAGTTGGCTTTGTTGAAGAATTGTTCACAACAAGCATTGAAAACTTTCAATCAATTAAGAATATAAGTTGAATAAGTTTCTAAAAATTTCAAAAAATAAATTAAAAATGAAATGACAAGGTTTTTATGACCAGTGATTGCCACCATGCCTCCAGTTAAAGCCGCTGAAAATTGAAAGTAAGCGATAGGGCGTTTTGAGGTCTTTTCCTCATCTTCTTTAAGATAAACAATATATAAGAAAGAATTATATATTACCAGAGTACTGGACTCTTCATAGAGTTTTTGAGACAACATTTCCTGTATCATTTCATGACAAATGAAAACAAGAAGAAAAAGAACCACAATCATCTTTCGACTGAGTGTGTGTTCTATTGAAGGAGTACACACTGTGTCTGAAAGAATGTGCATTTTTTCAAAACAAGCACACACTCTTAACATTGTTCCCGTGATGACAAAAGAAATCAAAATTGAAAAAAATGAACTTTCCCAGAAATGACATGGGAAACAAGATGACATGAAGTAACAAAGAGAGGGAACTAAGTACAAAAACAAACCAAGCAAAAAAACAGCACAAAGGGCCTTTAAAAACAAAAGGGAACACAGTTTTTTCATATAAAAAAACTTTTAATGGTTAACTTTTAAGTTAACCATTAAAAGCTTTTTATATGAAAAAACTGTGTTCCCGTTTGTTTTTAAAGGCCCTTTGTGCAAAGTTAACCATTAAAAGCTTTTTATATGAAAAAACTGTGTTCCCGTTTGTTTTTAAAGGCCCTTTGTGCTGTTTTTTTGCTAAACAAGATGACATGAACATTTTCAGGCTGCGCACCCCTAGTATCTATTTCTGGATAACTTGTGGGGGAGCAGGGAAAGGATTCTTTACTTACTTGGTGGCATACCCAATGCTCAGCATTCTGTTGGTCAGATGTCTATCATCTCCAAAGGTGCAATGGGTACCTAGGAAGGTCTGGTGGTACCAGGGTTCCAAGAACTCCTGCAGAAGGTCATTGCGGTACAAGCCTGTAGTGCAAAATGTAGCAATGGGTGGATTGAGATGGATACTAATTGGCCATCAAAGGCTTATGTCTACTACTGATTTGTGGTAGGTTTAAACTAGCCACCTCATTGTCAACTGAAGTTTAATGTGGTCCTCATATATGGACCAGATCAAACTCTTACCGCTGAACTGTCCTGAATTCAATCATCACTGTTTGCCTCCCCTACCTTGATGGTCCACCAACTCACCCAGTGGCCCACTGATGCAGGAGACACAGTCGAAGTAGGACTGGCAGGCTCTCTCCACATTGAAGGCCATCCAGTATCTGAGGCTGCTCATGAAGCTAATGAAGGAGTCAGAGAGGTTCAGGATCCTTACGTCTCCTCCCACTGCCCCATATCTCTCGTTGGACTCCAGGACTTTTACCAGTTCAACAGTGGCCAATCGATCTAGTTTCGTGTCAGAGTCACAGACCTAGCAATCAAATCAAGAATGGTGATGCCTAGGTTTGAAGGTCCCAATATTTAAAAAGATTTAACTGGGTAGGAGAAAGTCCTGCCCAGTTAAATTGTGCTGAGAAGATCAGGAGGGGATAGTCAGCTGCATTTAATCAAACAGTGTCGCTGAATATGCCCTCTGACCACTGTGGCACTTGTTAGTGCCAGAGCAGTCCAGGAGGGAAGGCAGGGAGAAGCTGGAAGTTATGTGGGCTCCAATGACATTCAGAGGGTCTTTTAAAAAGGTACGCTAGCGTTTTAGTGCGCGCTAAATGCTGAAGACGCCCATAGGAATATATGGGTGTCTCTAGCATATAGTGCATGCTTATTTTTAGCACATGCTAAACATGCTAGCACGCCTTTGTAAAAATGATCCCTCAGTGTGGGTGCCTGCATAGCTAACTGGGCACAAAAGGCATTTCTAACTTTGCCCAGTTAGCTATGGCAGTATGGCACTGAATATTGGCCATACCCAAATAACTTTCAGGTGCCTCCATTAACCCAGATATTCAGTGCCAGTGCCTGGATATGGTCCGGCACTGAATATCCAGTCTAATGTAGCCAGCAATGATCAGCATTTTAAAAAACACTCACTGTTACCAACTGAATATTGACCCCAAAGTGTCAAATGCTATTCTGTACAGTCCCATCAATATTCGATGGCGTATATTTTGCAGGTAGGCTTTCACATGAGTATTGTTTGGGGAGAGGGCGGCTCACTTATATGCACAGAGATAAAATACTATAATGTGTGCACATAACTTCATAATCTAGGCACTAGTATTTACACCAACTCTATAACTGGTGTTAAGTGCTTGCACCTAAAATATAGGGGATCCTTTTACCAAGCTGCAGTAAAAAGGGTACTGTGGTAGTGGTGGCGGCCATTTTTGCTGCGCGCCAGTGCCCTTTTTACTGCAGCGGGTAAAAAGTCCAAAAAAACCCACATGGCCATGCGGGAGGAGGGAACACTTGGGTGGCGGTAATGGCTCCTGCGCTGCCCTGCAGTGTATATATTTTTTAAATCCAGTAGCACTGGAAATGGCACACGCTGGAGGCAGAACTACCGCTGGCGGTAGTTCCAGGTTGCCACATAGCAGCCCTTTAGTAAAAGTGCCCCTAGGTGTGTATGTATCCTGTTACACTAGTATCCTAAATAGAAAGCCAAGTGTCCACTTTCCTTTATAGAATGGGCTCCAATTAGGCAAGTTCTTGGAGCCTAAAAATAGGCACCTGTTTATAGAATTAACCTTCACATGGCCATCGGTAGGAACATCCTTCCTCTCAGATATAGCATCTAAGAGAAACCATAAATTTCAAATTCTGTTTGTTATCTACATTAGCATTTGTCCTTGTAATTTGACTTATGTGGCCAGCATCATGATAAAGGTCAGATTAATGGAATATCACAGCTGTTTGTGTATTAGAAATTTGACAACACTTTGTTCCACACTGCCTAGAAAAATCACATCAATTGAAAGATATAGAGTGGTTTATTATTGCACAAATTATTCTCTTATGGAGAAGAGGTGATCGGACAGCAATCCTGAATTGGAAGGATTTTTGAGCTACAGTCTGAATGAAGACAATGATTTCAATAGTAATGGGCTGTATGTAGTGATTTCAAAATGGAGGCTGCTACGACCAAATTTATGCTACATGTGGTTGCATGAAGCAACAAAGTTGGCTTGCTTAAAAGTATGTGATTTACATTGTGATGTGTATAAATTCACTTTTGGGGCAATTCTATAAACTGGTGCCTAGAGGCAGGTGCCACTTACGTATATCAAAGGTGCCATTAATTGACAATTAGAGGCCTATGTACACTAGGTGCTATTCTCTGCGGTAGCCCCTAACAGCAAAGGGGCATATTCATGGACGGAACAGGGGCAGACCATGGATGTGTCTCCCAGTTACGCATGCCAACTTATGCCTTCTGGTACAATTACACTGGCTTCATTTTTTAAAAATCCTTTGTCTCACTCATAGGGCCCTTCACATAGGCTCTCTCTCCTATCTTTCTTCCTTGATTAGACCCTACACTCCCAGCCTATACCCTATACTCTCTTAGATCACTAGATGCCAACTGTCTCAGATTACCTTCCCCTGAAATGGCCCATTATGAGTCCACACATTCTTTGGCATCCTTCTTCATTGCTCCTAAATCTTGGAATGACCTCTCACCATCAATCAGAAGTGAAACTTCTTTCTCTAAATTTAAGTCAGTGTTGAAGACTCACTTTCAGTTGGCCCTGGGGCCTATGGCCATGTCTCAGTAATTTGCTTTCTTTACCTGCTGTCACGGGCTCAGGGTTGTCAGCCTCTACGGTGTCTCCTTTGTGTATGAATGATTTTTGTCCTATTGAAAAATGAAATGGAGTTCCTTTCTGTTTTAGGGCTCTGTTTACTAGGGTGCACAAGGCATTTTTAGTGTGTGCTAACACTAGAAACACATATGGGTGTCTCTAGCCTTAGCATGTGCTAATTTTAGTGCACCTAAGTAGGGGAAAGGAAATGGGACTTGATACACTGCCTTTCTGAGGTTTTTGCAACTACATTCAAAGCGGTTTACATATATCCAGGTACTTTATTTTGTACCAGGGGCAATGGAGGGTTAAGTGACTTGCCCAGAGCCACAAGGAGCTGCAGTGGGAATTGAACTCAGTTCCCCAGGATCAAAGTCCACTGCACTAACCACTAGGCTACTCCTCCACTCCCCTCCACAGGGTCCTTGGTGTTGGTCGATTAGCAGTAAACTGTTATGATCAATTAATTTTGTATTGGTGATATATCAAACCTAACAAAAAAATAGCGAGTAAGTAATTAAACTCTATTGAGTATTTTGAAAAACAGGAGGAAAAGACCTCAGACGCTCAGTTACCTGTGCATTGCATGCACTATTCCAAATTTTATTTGAAGTTTGTCAAGGAGTCTACTGCTATTGCTCCTGATTAAACTTGTTTGTGAAACGGCAGTGCTCTGTTGAGTACATCTTTTTTCCAGATAAGTGGTGTCCCATATTGATACTGATAATGATATTTTAAATGAATAAAAACGAAAAACTGATAAAGAAGAAGATTTAATTGAAATATAATTAAAATAAAATTTAATGGGAGTTTTTTTTAGACTTATGAAGTAGCTCCTCAGTTGGAATAGTGCTTGTAATGCACAGGTTACTGAGGGGATCTTTTACTAAGGCGCGCTAGCATTTTTAGCGCATGCTAAAAATAGGTGTGCGCTAAATGCTAGAGATGCCTATAGGAATACATTAGAAACTCTTAAATAAAGTATCACCCAAATCGCACACTGTGGGGACTGGAAATCACAATAAATAGTCAATGTCCCAAACATTTATGTCAAACACAGGATTTAGCAACATACCAGTTGGTACCTGGGGAAAATCAGATTAACTGCTTCTCACAACCATATGAACAATCTTGTTCTATCGCACAGGCGAAATGGTGTGGAGCAAATCCTCATATATTCCCCTTATTTCTTTTAATATTAATCTTATGCTTTTTAATTCTCAGGAACTGTGCAAGTACGCATAAAGCATTATATTTATCCTTTACAAACATTCACTTATCTGTAAGGCAGCAATCTAACAGTAACAGGCGGGGGTTCCCTGTTACTGTTAGATTGCTGCCTTACAGATAAGTGAATGTTTGTAAAGGATAAATATAATGCTTTATGCGTACTTGCACAGTTCCTGAGAATTAAAAAGCATAAGATTAATATTAAAAGAAATAAGGGGAATATATGAGGATTTGCTCCACACCATTTCGCCTGTGCGATAGAACAAGATTGTTCATATGGTTGTGAGAAGCAGTTAATCTGATTTTCCCCAGGTACCAACTGGTATGTTGCTAAATCCTGTGTTTGACATAAATGTTTGGGACATTGACTATTTATAGGAATACATTGGCATCTCTAGCATTTAGCGTACACCTATTCTTAGTGTATGCTAAAAACGCTAGTGCGCCTTAGTAAAAAATCCCCTTAGCGTCTGAAGTCTTTTCCTCCTGTTTTTCAATAATCCTCAGTAGAGTTTATTTACCTACTTGCTGTTTTTTGTTTTCTTTTCTTGGCATCGCATGGTTTTTACTATCACTATAGCATGTCTCGCCGTTTATTTTCAACATGTTTTTGATACAATTGGAGGACTACCACTCGGTGTTCATTTAGTAAATTATCTGGTCTTTTTTACTAAATTATCTGGTCTTTTTTGATCAAAATGATGTTTATTCTCCAATTACACATTCATTATGTGTTTGTTGCCTGTGTGATATGTATTGTAAACATTAATCTTCATATTTAGGAATTGAGTTGTGCTTTACTGAAGCATATTGCTACTCAGCAATATTTCCTGTGTATAATATTGGAGGAAGGAAGAAAAATCCACAAGTGGATGGACAACGAAGTCTCACAAGACCAAACAGAATGCAGGGGAAAGTGGGAAGTGGACCAAGAACTTCTGAGACTGGGACAGTTAAATCAGAAACTGATAATGTTTTATTGATGACTCAACACAGATCTGTGTTTCGGCCACAGGCCTGGCTCAGGAGTCTCGATGGTATGTAAAACCAAGTAGGTCAATGTGTATTGAAAAAAAAATGAAACGGTTTTGAAAAAGACCTTAGAGAAGTCTTTAGGTTGATATCGCAACAGCGCATCACGTAGTGCAGTGAGCAGTATCAGTGAACCAAAAAAAAATATATATATATATATATATATATATATATATATATATCGGAGGCACAACATATCCTAATGCACATCATATTCCCAGGTTAGCAATTTTTCGCTCTCTCTTTTACACCAAAGCTTTAAGGGGTCCTTTTATTAAGCCGCAGTAAAAAGTGGCCTGCGGTGGGGTGAGTGCGTCTTTTTGGCATGCTGGGCTATTTTTTACCATGTCTAGGAAAAAGGGCCTTTTTTAAGGGGCTGGAAAATGGACATGTGCTAAAATTGAAACCAATGCAAATCCCTTTTCGGCCAGAGACCTTACCGCCACCCACTGACCTAGAAGTAAGGTCTCATGCGATACCCACACAGTAAGCATGCACCAACTGCTGTTTACTGCTGGGTAAGCGGCCCGCAGTAGAAAACAGAGAATTATTTTCTACCGCAGGATTCACCACACGCCAAATTCAGAATTACCGCCCTTCTCATGCACTAGCTGAGTGGTAGTGCTGATTTGGCACATGCTGTACGCGTGTAGGTCCACCCATGCCTTTGTAAAAGAGCTCCTAAATTAGTTATCCTGCCTTTTTTCTCCTGAACGCAAGAGATGGGGATGTTCATATATTGTAATCCATGCAGATTTACCAGATCTACTCAATTTATGGAAGACATATGTGTGTTTTCTGTATTTTTTCTGAAGCACACCTTTATGTGAAATTTTTATGTGATGTTTTGCCTCTTTTATATAGCAAGTGTGTGTTTTTTTAAGGCCTATATGATTTTTAAGAATTTAGATTGTTATTAATTATTATTGAAGTATTATTGTAACAGATTATATACTCAGTACAGTATTGTAGATCTGACTCTATACTACATTTTATGATTTCTGTATATGTTTATGTAAGTTTTTATATATATGACTTTATAAGCGCCAAACCACAGCTGCTATGTCGAGTCTTTGGTGCATTCTTAGTTAAATTGCTATATGTAAGAACTATTGCATCTCCCTTGAGTCCTTTGGAAGAGCCAGACTACCCTACTCTTTGGTCTATTTGTTTTTATATTTATCACATTAGCACATATTGAGCCTATTGTCCCTTTAGGAATATAAAACCTGCAATAAACTATAGACTACTGATAACGTAAGCTAGTATTCTATAATGGAATCTTGGCAACTGGATGACATTATAGAATTGATGCCATGTGCATGGCACTGGAATACCCAAACTGAGATGCCAATTTAAAGAATTGCCCCATATGTGTTCTAAGGGTGGATGACCAGAAAATGCCAGCTTGTTCAGAAACACTGATCCCCCTGATGCAGAGAAGAACTGAAACTTAGTCCTTGCCAGAATATATACCAGGTTCAAATGCATTAAAAATTTTCCCAAAATAATTATGGACATTTCAGATCTATGACTGTATAAGTGATCATTTGTGGCGGTGCTAGCTAGTGTTTAGTGCTACATCAGCTCCATGTATTATGAGGGATTTAAAACCCTTTTTTTCAACTAAGAAAGGTATATTAGTGAGTTTATAACATAATCAAGTCTTTCAGGATTCATTTAACACTACAGGTGAAGGGAATTAGGGAATATAACTTTGGCTACTGAAGAGCAGGCCACCCAAATTAAATGAAAACAGAATACTTTCTCTGTCAACCTGATTAATTAGAAAATAAGATTTTAACTCCACCTAGGGCCCTGTTTACAACTTTAGCATGTGCTAATGCTGGCAACACCCATTGGAATATAATGGGTGTCTCTATCATTAGCACACACTAATTTTTAGCGTGTGCTAAAAAGTTAGCGCGCCTACAGCACAGCTTAGCAAACATGACCCCTAGACTGTAACTGTTTCTTAGAAGATCATAGAATGATATAGGTGGAAGAAAGTTCAAGGAATCATGTAACTCTCTCAAAGGTAATCTAGTCCATTTCTTCTTCCAAACTATATTCAACACCCCTAAACAATTCCAGAAATATGTGTCTACACTGCTTCAAAAATCCGTCAATAATGGACATTCTACTACTTTCTTAGCTCTTAAGTGAAGTCCACTGCTTTTAGCTTACAAATGCCCAAAATAATAAGGGATAAATATTCAAAGCGATTTAACCTGGTCAGTGAAACTGTATGTGTGGAGCTATCCACTGCTATTCCGCAGCATATCCGCAGCGGTTAGTGCCCCTGAATAACCACTAAAGCTGTAGACAGATATTTTGTGGGCGAGCCAGGGGCAGAGTTGGCACTTACGCGGTTAAGTGCCAATATTCAGCACTTAACTGCCTAAGGGGTCCATTTACCAAAGTGTGCTAACAGATTGAGTGGCCTTTTTACTAAGCCACATAAGCGTCTACGTGCACCCAGTGTGTGCCAAAATAGAGTTACTGCCTGGGTACCGTGTGGCTCTTGCGGTAATTTCATTTTTAGTACGCGTTCGAAACGCATGTCTGAAAAATAATTTTTATTTTCGGACACGCATATCGGATTCGCGCAGGTCATTACCATGTGAGACTTTACCACTAGGTCAATGGCTGGCAGTAAGGTCTCAGACCCAAAATGGATGCGCACCAATTTTGATTTAGCCACACGTCTATTTTTGGCAAAAATAAAAAAAGGCCTTTTTTACAGGCACGCTGAAAAATAGACCAGCCTGTGCCCAAAACCCACGCCTACACTACTGCAAGCTATTTTTCAACGCACCTTAGTAAATGGACCCCTTAGGACCTTATTCTATAAATGTTATGCTCCTAAATTTATGCTCCTAAATTAGGAGCATAATCTATTTTGGAGAACGGAGTGTGCTCATAATTTAGGAGCATAACTTTTATAGAATAAGGCCCTTATCATGTGCTAAATCCATTAGTGCACCTTGATAAAAAGGCCTCTAAGTTAATTGGATAAATGTTCAATGTTGCTTTCGGCACCTAACATTTATACCCTATTCAGGAAATCTAGACTGCCCCAATTTGACTGACTGCACACTTTGTCCTTTAGATTGTAAGCTCCTTTGAGCAGGGATTGTCCTTCTCTGTTAAATTGTACAGCGCTGCATAACCCTAGTAGCGCTTTAGAAATGTTAAGTAGTAGTAGTAGTAGTAAATGACCTTATGTTTCCCTGCAAATGTTTAATTATGTTGCAGGGTACTTAACATGTGTTTTATTTTACTACTCAATTACTTTTGAGTTATGCCTCTGTTTGAGGTTAATTTATATTTTTGCTTGTTGCATTATTTAATATATACAAAAAATGTATCTTGAAAAAAAATGACCACATGAAACTCAGTTCTATCTTTGTCTGGTGTAACTTAGGCGGTTAAGTGCTTTAACATTGCACTTAACCAAATAAGTGATAGCCGGCCAACCATAACTGTATATTCAATGTCAATGCCCAGATATGGCCAGCACCCCCACTTTTCAAAATTATTGGGGGTGCTAAACCCAACACAAATTATCTCTTTCTGGACATAGTCAAGAAGTTTGTTCAATATTGGGAGTGCTCAAACACCCACAGCACCCACAGAGCTGGCTCCTATGGCCAGCATTGAATATTCAAGCATAATGCCTTCAGCAGCCAAAAGAAATGCTGAGTGCCACCAGCTGAATAAAGACCCCTAAGAAAATACAGTAGCCTCCTCTGTACTGGGCTTTTACTAACAGTTCATGCCCTGTCCACATTCACCTTTCTCTGGATGGGTATTAACTATCAGTAATGCTGTGTGCAGACAATTTTGCTGCTTTAATAAATGGACTATAAAGTTCAGGTTCATATCAACAGTTGGTCATGTTCTGAGTATGTCAGCAAACTGTCAGCTGGCTATCATTTCAGTGCAAAACACATTCTGAACTTTGTAGTCTATTGCTACTGTGCTGCAAATGAGAATATAAAAAATAAATAAATAAAACGATAAAATAAATAAAACCAAGCAGATATGAGGTGGAAGTCACAGAGCAGTCATCGACAAGCATAATCCAGCATCTCATTTTTAGCCTTTCATCCCCAAAGGGTTGCAAAACAGATTGTACCTGAATATAATCCACTGAATCTCCAAGAGCCTTGAATGCAGTATACATCACCTCTCTCTTTCCACCCCACTTTTGCATGATGCAGACACAACGCTTGGTCTTGATGAGTTCCTCTACCTTCTCCCTTCCAGAATCTGCCAAGGAGTGATGGAGACTCCCTTGGCTATTCTTCTGGTTTATCTCATGGAGACTTCCTTTCTTTTCTTTCCTGGTTTCTGTCCACCAAGAGTGATAGTTCTCCTGCCAGATGTAGGTCCCCACCTCTTTCTCTTCCCTGAAGACCTCTAGGAACATGTTCATCATATACAAGTCTTCCCGGCTGTTACCATCGATAATCATAATAACCTTCAGCTTATCTGATGGGTAGTTGCTGTCCTTGGCTGAGACCAAGCACTGCCTGAGGTATGTGGGGTCTTCCTGGAAGGCTGAAATGGTCAGGGCTACTGTCTTTTGGTAACTGCACACTAGGTTGTCCCTTCTCATCTGGCGATGCTCCAAGTAGGCAAAGAAGCTCTGCATAAGCAGGTGGAAAACCAAGATGGCACCATAGAGACCAAAGGAAGTGAGCTTGAAGGGGTCATGAGTGATCTGGAACTCAATGATGTAGGCAGCCAGGACACAAGTAAAGACAACCACAGCAAAGACAATGGTAATGATGCGTCGTGCCAAGGATGATGTGGTTTTGTGCAGCTTGGTGTACCCCATATCTAAAAGGAAGAGAAGAAGAAGAGTAAATTATTGTAAAACTAGTAAAAAAGGCCCATTTCTGACACAAATGAAACGGGCGCTAGCAAGGTTTTCCTCGGAGTGTGTATGTTTGAGATAGTGTATGTGAGAGTGACTGTGTGTGTGAGAGAGTGAATGTGCGAGTGTGTGTGTGTGAGAGAGAGAGTGAGTCTGGGTGCGAGTGTGTCTGTGAGAGAGTGTGTGTGTGTGACAATGAGAGTGTGTGCAAGTGCATATGTGAGACAGTGTGAGAGAGAGAGAGTGTGTTTCACACAGATACAGTATGTGCGAGAGAGAGAGTGTGTGTGAGACTGAGTGTATGAGACCAAGAGAGTGTGTGAGTGACTGTGTGACACATAGAGAGTGAATGTGATACAGTGTGAGACATAGAGTGTGTGAGAGACAGTGTGTGAGAGTGAGAGAGAGAAAGACATTGACTGAGAGAGAGAGAGAGTGCGTGTGACAGGGATACCTCCCCCCCTCTCTGGTGTCAGGCCCCCCCCCCTCTCTCTCTCTCTCTGCCTGGTGTCTGAGCGTTACTGTGCAGGACGCTGAGCTCTGGCTGTGCTTCAAGGAACTGACCAATCCTATTTAATAGAATGCACCTCCAACATTCTGAAGCCGAGAAACCTCGTGTGGTTGGTCACTTCTGCTTGTGACGAACCCGGAAGTATGTGATGTCAATTCAGGAGATGGATACAGAGAGCAAGAATGCCTCAGCCATGCAGTCAGCTTCAGAATGTTGGAGGTGCATTTTATTATATAGGATATCAAGAGCTGAGTCTGGTCTACGATTTCATACCGGTACAGTTCAAAATGGCTTGTGAGGCGCTCCTCTGCTCAGACTATTGGCTTACAGGAGTCTATTGACTGACATGAATCCTAAGGCTAATATTTCCCTTGAAGAATGGTACATCCTAAATGTCTTTAGACCCAAAATTAATGTATGTGTTGGGATGAGATGGGATCTAGAAAACAGAAAACCTATGAAAAAGAGGAAGAGAGCGTCCAGCTCTGCCACTGAATCTCCATGGGAGCTTATAAAAAGTTACTTTATCTCCACACCTCACATTACCCAGATGGAATTTGGTAATAACATTTATAATGCTCTTTTCTTCCTTCTTGCTCCTCGAGAAACCTTCATGTAAACACAGGTACCTAAAATGTGCAGACAGGACATCGATGGAGGCTGCTTCTATGTTCCTCAACTATGAGGTTATTCAGTACCCATTTGGATGAAAGACTTCAGAAATCAAAATAATGAAAACTAAAATATGCATTGTTAGCAACCATAAACTTCTACAGGAATACAGTGTCACAAAAAGAAGGGGTCAACCCCAGTTGTTACTGTAACACCATCATAGTAGGAATCATCTCCTTGGGGGAAAGAAGCCAGATCACATTTCTGAGAATTCTTCTCCAAGAGAAATTGAATTGTTGGTAATCAGGAAAAAAAAAAAGCTTTCTTCTTTTATTGCTCCTATTCAAGGAGCATATAGCCCAAAGAGCTTTATCTCCAACCTGATATTTGCCAAATGTCAAAGAAGCAATGGAAGACATGGGGGTCAGTATTCAAAGTGAGTTATGTACTGGCCGGTGGCTGGGCAACATATAACTCACCTATTCAGATATTTTTAAAAGTTATCTAGATAATATTTGGCTCCTTAGATCGCTAAATAGCCAGATACTAATGGGATAAAAAGGGACCAAGATAGAGGAGAAGATACCAAGACTTATCTGTGTAACAGCAATATTCAGCTGAAATGCAGATGGAATCAGACCCGCTCAATATACCTTAGGGTTCTGTATATGGCACCTTAATATCCACGTGGAAATCGAAGTGTATTCCATAAGAATGTGTGTAACTTAATTGGTTAACTAGCTAATCAGTGCTGTTAATTGGATGTTAACAAGCAATTATCATCACTAATTGGCATTAATTAAGATTTACGTACACAACTCGCAAAGCATATTCTGTAATTTGGTACGCCTAAATTCTAAGTCGCCTAGTTGAAAAGGGAGCATGGCCATGGGCAGGATGTGGGCATGTCTAAAATCTATGCGCTTTGTTATAGATTACACCTGCTCTGCGCCTAATTTAGGCATCAGGATTTACACCAAGTAAAATATGGCGTAAATGACTATGACTATATTTGGTCATGTGGAGAGGTGATTGGCGTTATTCTATATATCATGCAGCAATTTAAGCAGCATAAGGACTATTGTAGTGGTAAACAGTTGGGTATAGTAAGTGTTTGGTGGGTTTTAGAGAGCTCACCATACAATATAAGGGGGACGTGGTGAGACGTGTACCTGGGATCTTTTATTTGAAGTCCACTGCAACGCCCCCTATGTTCTGCTGGGATATCTGGGTGGCCAGTCTGCTAAGAATGCTGACCCCCTGTATATCCCAATCACTTGTTTTTGTGCATTTTTCCCTTAGACTTTTTTTTATAAATAGTCACAAAAGAAAAATGCACTGAGCACAAACCCCTGGATTCTATATAGCGTGACAAGTTGCATGTGCAAATCTGGTTGTATTCCGGATTTGTGCATGCAACTTAATTAGTTAACAAGCCAACCAGTGCCGATAATTGCCACTTATTGACACTAATTTGGCAGTAATTAGAATTTATGGGCACAACTGTCTAAGTGTATTCTGCAACATGATGCACGTAAATTCTAAGTTGCATAGTTGAAAATGGAGCATAGCCATGAGTGGGTCATGGGCATTTCTAAAATCTATGCACTTGTTATAGAATAAAACCGGACTGCGCCTAATTTAGACATCACCATTTACATCAAGTTTTACTTGGCGTGACTGCCCTTCACTAAATGTAGTCGTGCAGATGGGCGATCAGCGTATTCTATAACCTGCGTGGACAGTGCGTTTTTTCTAGCAAAAAAGGTGTCAGTATTCAAATGCCAAGCCACCCTTCAGAAGTGGGGTAATCACTGAGGGACCTACCCCACAATAGTCAGGCTCCCTGCAACCAGTCACAGAATCTATGACAAGGCAGAATTGGTATGTACAGCCTGAGCTCTTTCATTAAAACTCGGGGAATATGGGTCAATTTTAGCAGACAATGGAAAAGGTGCTGGTACTCGGTACCCCAAGTACCCATTCAAAAAAAGCCCTGTGTGTGGAAATTTAGGCTTATTCTATAAAGTACACCTAAATCAGGCATCATATATAGAATCTAGCCCAAAACATCTAGAAAATGGCCATTTTTGAAACAAAAAGATAGACATTTTTCTGATCAGAAAATCACTATGTTTTAGCAAAATGTCCAAAATCGAATGATAGACCTTAACATATGTCAAGTAGTAGTATTTGCTTATTGTAATTTTATATTGCTTGCTTAGCTATTGGGTTATTATCTGTAGCTTACTAGAAGGAGATTAGTTTATATTTCTTGTCTTAGGGAGTTTGTTTGCTTGCTCAAGGGCTTTTTATTTTTACCTCCACTTCAAATGGGGAGGCAAGCTTTTGACACTCTTTGAAATTCCAACACTTCTGAGATATTAGTTCCCTCCCTGCCCATTCCAACTCTCATTTACCCCATCTGCCAAATATTACTATATAGACCTATTCGTCAATAAATTCAATTTAATTAAACAGAAGTGTTTTTCTATTGGTTGGAAGAAAAATCAAAGAAGTAACATATATAACACTAGTAAAAAAGGCCCATTTCTGACACAAATGAAACGGGCGCTAGCAAGGTTTTCCTCAGAGTGTGTATGTTTGAGAGAGTGTATGTGAGAGTGACTGTGTGTGAGAGAGAGAGTGAATGTGCGAGTGTGTGTGAGAGAGAGAGAGTGAGTCTGGGTGCGAGTGTGTCTGTGAGAGAGAGAGAGTGTGTGTGTGAGAATGAGAGTGTGTGCAAGTGCATATGTGAGACACAGTGTGAGAGAGAGAGTGTCTGTTTCACACAGATACAGTGTGTGCGAGAGAGAGAGTGTGTGTGAGACACAGACTCTCTGTGAGACTGAGTGTATGAGACCAAGAGAGTGTGTGAGTGACTGTGTGACACATAGAGAGTGAATGTGATACAGTGTGAGACATAGAGTGTGTGAGAGACTGTGTGAGAGTGAGAGAGAGAAAGACATTGACTGAGAGAGAGAGAGAGTGTGAGAGAGAGAGTGTGTGTGACAGAGATACCTCCCTCCCTCTCTCTGGTGTCAGCCCCCCCCCCCCCCTCTCTCTCTCTCTCTCTCTGGTGTCTGAGTGTTACTGTGCAGGACACTGATCTTTGGCTGTGCTTCAAGGAACTGACCAATCCTATTTAATAGAATGCACCTCCAACATTCTGAAGCCGAGAAACCTCGTGTGGTTGGTCACTTCTGATTGTGACAAACCCGGAAGTACGTGATGTCAATTCAGGAGATGGATACAAAGAGCAGGAATCCTCAGCCATGCAGTCAGCTTCAGAATGTTGGAGGTGCATTTTATTATATAGGATAGTAAATTATGGCAGTTAAAAGCCCCCTATGGTCCATCCAGCAAGCATAAGGTATGATCTGGCACTACATAAGTATATATGATCTTGATTTTTTCTTGTCATTTGTGATAAGTCAATTCTAGTTATCTTTCAAAAGAGAACAATTAATTATATATATGGAGGCTTTCATTAGAAAAAATCTTTGAGGTACGCCTACAAAAGGAAGAAACTAGATTTCACATATCAGATACAAAAAGCACAGTTCTGAATTTGCACAGAAAGATAAACCATTGTATACCACAATAACAAGTGCGAAAGCAAGTAAGACTACAAACACGGAATCAGAACAGGAGTTAGATCTCACGTAAAAGAGGCTAGCTGCTTCTTTTGACTTACAGGATAGCTGAGGAAAAGGTAGGAACATGTTAAGTGCTAATGCCTAACTTTTAACTCATTGACCATGCTGTTTAAAAATCAAGTCCATGGCTTTTATTGTATGTGATTTGCATCTGGAAATCCCCCCTCCCCCAATATTTAAACATCACAGTCAGCGTTAACTTCAAATGCTGACTGCGGCATTTAAATTCATACCCAGTTATTCAGCACTGTGCCATACCTGGATACCAGCACTAAATATCGCAAGACGACCTTATGAGACTAGGAGACTGGGCATCCAAATGACAGATGATGTTTAATGTGAGCAATTGCAAAGTGATACATGTGGGAAAGAGGAACCCAAACTATAGCTACGTGGTGCAAGGTTCCACATTAGGAGTCACCCCCCCCCCCCCGGAAAAGGATCTAGGTGTCATTGTTGATAATACATTGAAACCCTCTGCTCAGTGTGCAGCGGAGGCTAAGAAAGCAAATAGAGTGTTAGGAATTATTAGGAAAGGAATGGAAAACACAAACAAGAATGTTATAATGCCTGTGACTACTCCTCAAATACTGTGTGCAATTCTGGTCACCACATCTCAAAAATGATATAGAAGAATTAGAAAAGGTACAGAGAAGGGTGATAAAAATGATAGAGGATAGGGTGATTTCCTTATGAGGAAAGGCTAAAGCAGCTAGGGCTTTTCAGCTTGGAGAAGAGACGGCTAAGGGGAGATATGGTAGAGGTCTATAAAATTAAGAGTGGAGTGGAACGGGTAGACGTGTCTACTCTTTCCAAAAATATTAGGACTAGGGGGCACACAATGAAGCTACTAAGTAGTAAATTTAAAACAAGCCAGAAAAAATATTTCTTTACTCAATGTGTAATTAAACTCTGGAATTCATTGCAGGAGAATGTGGTAAAAGCAGTTCGTTTAGCAGGGTTTAAAAAAGGTTTGGATAATTTCCTAAAAGAAAAGTCCTTAAGACATTATTAAGATGGACGGGAAAACCCATTGCTTATTTCTAGGATAAACAGCATAAAATCTGTTTTACTCTTTTGGGATCTTGCTAGGTTCTTGTGACCTGGATTAGCTACTGTTGGAAACATGATACTGGGCTTGATAGACCTTCGGTCTGTCCCAGTATAGCAGCACTTACGTTTTTATCTTTTTTTGTTTCTTTCAACAGGTGCAAAAACTCCTACTGCTGAAGTATGACTGGAAAACATTGTGTCACCAAAGCTGTTGCTCCTGTTATAATATCTGTTTATGTCAATATGGAAAACATAATCCAAGAAAAAGAACTGGTTCCATGTGTGAGATGTATGCAGACCCAATCCCCCATGAAAGGAGTGGAGGAACTGAGGGAGGAGTTGGCAAGGCTGAGAAGCATTCTTGATGATGAGAAATGCATCAATACAATGCTTCTTGAAGTATCAAGGATCTCCAGCAGAAGCTTGCTGAAAGAGGACAACTGGACACTGATCACCAGACTCTGTGGAATCGATATTCTGACTCCATCTTCCCTCAAACTGAAGAAACAGTATGCAGCTCTGGAAGTGGAGAAGATGAGAAAATCCCAGAACCAGGAGGAACTGCAGCTCAAAAACCACTAAGAAGCAAAGAGTAACGGTAGATGGTAATTCACTTCTGACGGGTACAGAAGTGTCCATCTGCAGACCAGACATGATGTCTCAGGTGGTGTGCTCTCTGCTTGGTGCCAAGATTTGAGACATTATGGAGAGTTTGCTTAGACTTATCAAGCCCACTGTTATCCAATGCTGCTCATCTATATTGGCACAATGATACTGCTAGGTATCCTACTGAAAGTATCAAAAGTAAATTCATAGCTTCATAGTGAAGCAGATAGGTACCCAGGTGGTGTTCTCATTAATTGTCCTTGTTGAAGATAAAAGCTGAAACAGAGAAGCTTTCATCCTGGAGATGAACGCATGCCTGCATGTATGGTGTCACTGAGAGCATTTTGGTTACCTGGACTATAGGATGATTTTCCAAGGGCTTTTGAGCAAGTGGTGTTCATTTATCAAAGAAGGAATGGTGTATCTTCTGCAGCAGAACGGCTAACCTACTGAAGAGGGCATTTACTCGAATCATTGGGGATGGATGAACAAAACCCCCAGATAAGTAAAACATTAAATATCTGTACATCTCTCAGTAAGCCCTTTTAAGCTGCAGTAAGCACATGCCAGTGCTTACCATAGCTTAGTAAAAGGAGTTGGGGCAAGATGACAGCCAGCAAGTGTAACTCTTTGCTATATTGGAGCCCTGGGTGGGAGGATCCCATCATGGAAGAAAGTCATGAGTGAAAATGCCCTGATTCGTGGAATCTTAGTGTGGGGTGGAGCTGATTATTACGATTTAAGGAAGGACAATACTGTAAGATTTGTCCTTGGTAGTCTGTGTTTGAGAATTATATACCCTCGTCAAGTGACCCGGTGAAAAGAGGGAGGGGGGTACCCTGATAGAGGAGCAGGATTGGGGTCATTGCTGTTAATCTCCTGAGCCAATAGAGGAGCTGACCTGCGGGCTGAGATTGAGGAGTCTCGCCGCAACCCGGGCTCAAGGGTAGGACGCTGAAGAGGATAAAGCAGATCTTAAAAAACATTTCTATTCTGTGTTCCCAGATGAAGGCCTGGGGAGTAGGATAACGGAAAACAAACATAAATAGGAATAGAAGTGAGGCAGACCATAAATGATTTTCAGAACACTGTGCCTGTAAGAAGCTAGCTAATCTAAAAGTAGAGAAAGCAATGCAGCCAGCTGGGATACATCTAAGGGTATTAAAGGAACTTAGGGGAGTTCTAGTGACTCCACTGTCTAACTTTTCAGTGCTTTTTTAGGGGTCCTTTTACAAAGCTATGGTAGAAAATGGTCTTAGTGCACCCTTACATGGGTCTTTCCCATGTGCTAAGGCCATTTTTACCACTGCCGGAAAGTAGCTGATATTCAGAGTTAATGGCCACACACTAATGTTGTCATTAGCGTGTGGCCATTACCACAAATTAGCACATGAGCCCTTACTGCCACCTATTTTGTAGGTGGTAGGACTTGTGCGCTAACCTTACACTAATCAGGTAGCAAACGGCGATGTGGATGCACTAACTGATTAACGCAAAAATACCTGCTCTCCACCCCCCGACACGCCGCCTCCTAGAAAAATTAAAAATTATTTTTTTAACATGAAGTTTGCATGTGCATATTTGGAACTTGCGCAGGATGTCTCAGCGCATCTCTCAGTAAGCCCTTTTAAGCTGCAGTAAGCACGTGCTAGTGCTTACCATAGCTTAGTAAAAGGAGTTGGGGCAAGATGACAGCCAGCAAGTGTAACTCTTTGCTATATTGGAGCCCTGGGTGGGAGGATCCCATCATGGAAGAAAGTCATGAGTGAAAATGCCCTGATTCGTGGAATCTTAGTGTGGGGTGGAGCTGATTATTACGATTTAAGGAAGGACAATACTGTAAGATTTGTCCTTGGTAGTCTGTGTTTGAGAATTATATACCCTCGTCAAGTGACCCGGTGAAAAGAGGGGGGGGGGGGGTACCCTGATAGAGGAGCAGGATTGGGGTCATTGCTGTTAATCTCCTGAGCCAATAGAGGAGCTGACCTGCGGGCTGAGATTGAGGAGTCTCGCCGCAACCCGGGCTCAAGGGTAGGACGCTGTCTGCCCGTAGCTGGTTGTTTTCCTTTGGAGTAGACCCCTGAAAGGCTGGGACATAATGCTGGATCCACATCTTCAATGGTAGTGTGGGGTGTTATGTGGCTACAGGTCAGTCTTAATGGATTTTGTTCTCATGCATAACCCAAGAAGGAAAGGTTATCTGCTCTTGTGACTTTGTAAGATCAAGCCTGTGGTACCATCATAACTATATGCTGAGGACTTTCATGACAACCATTACTGAGTTCTAATTTGTTAAATAAAGTTCAGTTAATTTCTTTGACTCTCCTGACTATTGTATGGTTCCTGTGCTGGATCCAGAGGGAACCTGAAGGGAGTAGTGCTTACCCTGCTTCCCGAACCCCAAGGTCAGCTTTCAGAGACCACAGAACTTAACCTGCCTAAGCAAGAGGAGCAGATTACACAAGGATGTAGCAAACTGAGCTCCATTCTGATTTCAGTCAAATGCGCTTTTGAGTGTTTTACCTTTGTACCTCATGCCTAAATGTAAGGGGAAGCTCCAGGTACCCTCCAGCAGACAGAGATTGCATAATTTGAGTGTCGGAATGTCGTTCCAGGTACAGAGTGTTAAGAAGAGCCCTGCACTGAAGAGTGACGCTACGCTTAGCCTGAGTTGCCCAGCGATTCCTCCTGCTCCTCGATCCATGGTGACTCCAGAGATGTCTACAGCGGCAGGACAGATACAGCCACTTGTAGCTTCAGTTGGCGGGCTGGATTCACCCTCTGTCTCGGGGGGTTTTCCATCGGTCAACCAAGCTGAGGTCCTGGCTGGACCGGAAAATGAATTGTTGTTCCTTCCTTGGTTAAGCCTGCAACGCAGGGGCGTAGCCACGGGTGGGCCTGGACCCACCCACTTTGGGCTCAGGCCCACCCAGCAACGGTGCAGAGACGCCAAAAGGATTAGAAGATCCGCCACCGGCACGCTGCAGGCCTTTCCCCTCCCTCCCCTTCGGGCAGCGCTGCACGGCACCGGGTTCGTCCTGCCGCTACGCTGCTGCACCTCCGGCTCAGTTGTCATCTCTGTTCTTCTGCTGCGCGGATCCGCGTGCTGCCAGGGCTGTCTGTATGCTGCCTGCGATTGCTTCCTCTGCGCTGGCCCCACTTCTCAGAGTATCGGAGAAGTTGAGGCCGGCCGGAAGGAAGCAGTCGCAGCATACAGACAGGCTTGGCAGCGCGCGGATCTGCTCCGCTTCAGATAAGCAGCAGAACAGACAAAGATGGCAATGGAGCCGGAGGGCAGCAGCGTAGTGGCAGGACGGACCCAGTGCCGTGATCGTAGAAACGAAGCGAAGGCAAGTATCCGGCGAGCCCGACTGCTTCCTTGGGGGAGGGGTTGGGGAGGAGCTGGACAGAGGGAGAGATTGGAATCAAGGAGGGAAGAAGGAGCAAGGAGTGGGACTGAGGGAGAGAGCCTGCTCTATCCGCACTGTCATTCTTCGTCATTGGTAGCATCTCACTTATATTTTTAAACATGCCAGGCAGTTTGTGTAGCATGAGGATGTACATAGAGGAAGTATTTTATCGATTAGACTATGCAATTTGTTCTAAATTTTAATTCATTGTGTCATTTGGAGGTGCTGGCTATAGGGACTCCCTGTAGAGATGTTTTCACTTAATAAAAGGCCTCTGAAACAGATATAATGTTATGAGAATCTGTTGGCTCAAGTTGCTTGCTATGTGAATATTCCATCACTGTTTCATTACTGCTATCAAGTATTATATATTAAGGGCACTTGCTTTAAACTTAGTTTTGTTTATCCAGTCCTTACATGCACATGGTTTTGCTTTTTAAATGTCAGGGTAAAGCCTAAGGTTGGTTACGCAGTGAGGTGTAAACTATGCCGTTTCTGATTTTACTTGTTTTGGACTGCTTTGGGTCCTGCTCTGTACATCTGCTGTCTGGAATTTTGGAAGATGGAAATGAGAAAATAAAAATTAGTTTTGGATCTCTGTATAAGTTATGGATGTAAGCCCTGCCCCTGCCCCCTTTAGCCTCCCCAAACAGGTGGGCCACCGACCGCCTATGCTGCCTACTCCCTGCAATGCGCATGGCACAATGGTGATGCGGCCACACGCAGTGCAGCATGGGAAATGGTGCTGCTGGCCCAGCTATGCCACAGGCTCACCTCCTCCACAGTGCCTGCCTGCTGGCCAGTTCTAGATTTAGTCTCTCAGTGCTGGTGCAGCTCTTCAGTTGATCATCACACATCATCATCATCATCACAGCAGCAGCAACAACACTCCCCCGCCCAGTGCCTCTCAACACTGGTACAGGAATGGAGCCAGGGGGTGCACTGCAGTCTGCACCATGTGCAACTACAAGCAGCTGCCTAGCAGGTAACGTATATTTATTTTAAACAAATTTTTAACGTGTAATTGTACTCAAAATACTGGCTGATGGTGGTGGGCTTCTGGGTGGAGTAAGCACTTCACTGCCTACAGGGCAAAAAAGGTGTATTTATATACAAGAGTAATCAAAATGATGGCTCTGGTGGTGGGCTTCTGGGTGGGGAGTGGACTATTCATTGCCTAGGGCAAAAACAAAAGATATATTTAATCATTAAATATATCTCTTTTGCTCTAGGCAATAGTAACATAGTAACATAGTAGATGACGGCAGAAAAAGACCTGCATGGTCCATCCAGTCTGCCCAAGACAAACTCATATGTGTATACCTTACCTTGAATTTGTACCTGTCCTTTTCAGGGCACAGACCATATAAGTCTGCCCAGCAGTATTTCCCGCCTCCCAACCACCAGTCCCGCTTCCCATCACCGGCTCTGGTACAGCCCGTATAAGTCTGCCCTCCCCTATCCTCGCCTCCCAACCACCACCCCCTCTTCCCCCCAACTGCTCCGCCACCCAATTTCAGCTAAGCTTCTGAGTACATAAGTACATAAGTACATAAGTAATGCCATACTGGGAAAAGACCAAGGGTCCATCGAGCCCAGCATCCTGTCCACGACAGCGGCCAATCCAGGCCAAGGGCACCTGGCAAGCTTCCCAAACGTACAAACATTCTATACATGTTATTCCTGGAATTTTGGATTTTTCCAAGTCCGTTTAGTAGCGGTTTATGGACTTGTCCTTTAGGAATCCGTCCAACCCCTTTTTAAACTCTGCTAAGCTAACCGCCTTCACCACTTTCTCCGGCAACGAATTCCAGAGTTTAATTACACGTTGGGTGAAGAAAAATTTTCTCCGATTTGTTTTAAATTTACTACACTGTAGTTTCATCGCATGCCCCCTAGTCCTAGTATTTTTGGAAAGTGTGAACAGACGCTTCACATCACCTGTTCCACTTCACTCATTATTTTATATACCTCTATCATGTCTCCCCTCAGCCGTCTCTTCTCCAAGCTGTATAGCCCTAGCCTCCTTAGTCTTTCTTCATAGGGAAGTCGTCCCATCCCCGCTATCATTTTAGTCGCCCTTCGCTGCACCTTTTCCAATTCTACTATATCTTTCTTGAGATGCGGCGACCAGAATTGAACACAATACTCAAGGTGCGGTCGCACCATGGAGCGATACAACGGCATTATAACATCCTCACACCTGTTTTCCATACCTTTCCTAATAATACCCAACATTCTATTCGCTTTCTTAGCCGCAGCAGCACACTGAGCAGAAGGTTTCAGTGTGTTATCGACGACGACACCCAGATCCTTTTCTTGGTCCGTAACTCCTAACGTGGAACCTTGCATGACGTAGCTATAATTCGGGTTCTTTTTTCCCACATGCATCACCTTGCACTTGCTCACATTAAACATCATCTGCCATTTAGCCACCCAGTCTCCCAGTCTCATAAGGTCCTCTTGTAATTTTTCACAATCCTGTCGCAATTTAACGGCTTTGAATAACTTTGTGTCATCAGCAAATTTAATTACCTCGCTAGTTACTCCCATCTCTAAATCATTTATAAATATATTAAAAAGCAGCGATCCTAGCACGGAACCCTGAGGAACCCCACTAACTACCCTTCTCCATTGTGAATACTGCCCATTTAACCCCACTCTCTGTTTCCTATCCTTCAACCAGTTTTTAATCCACAGTAGGACATTTCCTCCTATCCCATGACCCTCCAATTTCCTCTGTAACCTTTCATGAGGTACCTTGTCAAACGCCTTTTGAAAATCCAGATACACAATATCAACCGACTCCCCTTTGTCCACATGTTTGTTCACTCCTTCAAAGAATTGAAGTAAATTGGTCAGGCAAGATTTCCCCACACAAAAGCCATGCTGACTTGGTCTCAGTAATCCATGTCCTCGGATGTGCTCTGTAATTTTGTTTTTAATAATAGCCTCTACCATTTTCCCCGGCACCGACGTCAGACTCACCGGTCTATAATTTCCCGGATCTCCCCTGAGGATCCATTCCTTCTGCACAGGATTCCTCTATGCATATCCCACGCATGTTTGAACACCGTTTTCATCTCCACCACCTCTCGCGGGAGGGCATTCCAAGCGTCCACCACCCTCTCCGTGAAAAAATACTTCCTGATATCTTTCCTGAGTCTGCCCCCCTTCAATCTCATTTCATGTCCTCTCGTTCTACCGCCTTCCCATCTCCGGAAAAGATTCGTTTGCGGATTAATACCTTTCAAATATTTGAACGTCTGTATCATATCACCCCTGTTCCTCCTTTCCTCCAGGGTGTACATGTTCAGGTCAGCAAGCCTCTCTTCATACGTCTTGGAACGTAAATCCCATACCATCCTCGTAGCTTTTCTTTGCACCACTTCCATTTTTTTAACATCTTTCGCAAGATACGGCCTCCAAAACTGAACACAATACTCCAGGTGGGGCCTCACCAACGTCTTATACAGGGGCATTAAAACCTCCTTTCTTCTGCTAGTCACTCCTCTCTCTATACAGCCTAGCAATCTTCTAGCTACTGCCACCGCCTTGTCGCACTGTTTCGTCGCCTTCAGGTCCTCAGATACTATCATCCCAAGATCCCTCTCCCCGTCCGTGCCTATCAGACTCTCCCCGCCTAACACATACGTCTCCCTTGGATTTCTACTCCCTAAGTGCATCACTTTGCATTTCTTCGCATTGAATTTTAATTCCCAAACGTTAGACCATTCTTCTAGCTTCTTCAGATCTTTTTTCATGTTTTCCACACCCTCCGGGGTGTCCACTCTGTTGGAAATCTTGGTGTCATCCGCAAAAAGGCAAACTTTACCTTGTAACCCTTCGGCAATGTCACTCACAAATATATTGAACAGAATGGGCCCCAGCACCGATCCCTGAGGCACTCCACTACTCACCTTTCCCTCCTCCGAGCGAACTCCATTTACCACCACCCTCTGGCGTCTGTCCGTCAACCAGTTCCTAATCCAGTTCACCACTTCGGGTCCTATCTTCAGGCCGTCTAGTTTATTTAAGAGCTTCCTGTGGGGAACCGTGTCGAAAGCCTTGCTGAAATCTAAGTAGATGACGTCCATAGCACGTCCTTGATTTAATTCTCCCGTCACCCAGTCAAAGAATTCAATGAGATTCGTTTGGCACCATTTCCCTTTGGTGAAACCATGTTGTCTCGGATCTTGCAACTTATTGTTCTTCCAGGAAATTCACTATCCTTTCCTTCAGCATGGCTTCCATTACTTTTCCAATAACCGAAGCGAGGCTTACCGGCCTGTAGTTTCCAGCTTCTTCCCTATCCCCACTTTTGTGAAGAGGGACCACCTCCGCCGTTCTCCAATCCCTCGGAACCTCTCCCGTCTCCAAGGATTTATTAAACAAATCTTTAAGAGGACCCGCCAGGACCTCTCTGAGCTCCCTCAATATTCTGGGGTGGATCCCGTCCGGTCCCATGGCTTTGTCCACCTTTAGCTTTCCAAGTTGTTGATACACACTCTCTTCCGTGAACGGTGCTATATCCATTCCATTCTCAGGTGTACTTTTGCCAGTCCCTCGCGGTCCTTCTCCAGGATTTTCTTCAGTGAAAACCGAACAAAAGTAGCTATTTAGTAAATTGGCTTTTTCTTCATCATTATCTACATAGCGGTTCGCTGTATCTTTTAGTCTCACAATTCCCTTTTTAGTCCTTCTTTCACTAATATACCTGAAGAAAATTTTGTCGCCCCTCCTTACATTTCTAGCCATTTGTTCTTCCGCTTGCGCCTTCGCCAGACGTACCTCTCTCTTGGCTTCTTTCAGTTTCATCCGGTATAACTCCCCGTGTTCCTCTTCTTGAGATTTTCTATATTTCTGGAACGCCAACTCTTTAGCCTTTATTTTCTCAGCCACTTGCTTGGAGAACCATATCGGTTTCCTTTTCCTCTTGCTTTTATTTACTCTCCTTACATAAAGGTCTGTGGCCCTATTTATTGCTTCTTTCAGCCTGGACCACTGCCCTTCCACTTCCTGTTCGTCCTCCCAGCCCATCATCTCCTTCCTCAGGTATTCCCCCATTTTACTAAAGTCAGCATGTTTGAAATCCAGGACTTTGAGTTTTGAGTGGCCGCCCTCCACTTCAGCCGTTATATCAAACCAAACCGTTTGATGGTCACTGTTTCCCAGATGTGCACACACTCGCACATTTGACACACTATCCCCATTTGTGAGCACCAGATCCAGCATCGCTCCCTCCCTCGTGGGTTCCGTCACCATCTGTCTGAGCAGAGCACTTTGGAAAGCATCCACAATCTCTCTACTTCTTTCCGATTTGGCAGACGGAACCTTCCAATCTACATCCGGCAGATTGAAATCTCCCATCAACAGAACCTCTTTTTTCTTTCCTAATTTTTGAATATCTGCAATCAGATCTTTATCTAGTTCCTCTAATTGTGTGGGGGGTCTGTAGACAACACCCACGTGGACAGAAGTTCTATCCTCTCTTTTTAAGGTGATCCATATCGCTTCTTCTTTTCCCCAGGTCCCTGTCATTTCAGTCGCCATGATATCATTCCTCACATACAGAGCTACTCCTCCACCTTTACGACCCTCTCTATCCTTCCTAAATAGATTATAGCCTGGTATGCTTGCATCCCATTCGTGGGAACTGTTGAGCCACGTCTCTGTGATTGCAACAACATCTAAGTCTGCTTCCACCATCAGGGCTTGAAGGTCATGAACTTTATTGCTTAGACTATGAGCATTTGTGGCCATTGCTTTCCACCTATATTTCTTGGTATGTGTTTTAACATTAGTGATTTGGGGGTGTCTTTTCACTTTGGGTACCTTCATGTCTTTTTGTTCCAACTTTATTGCTTTTTCCTCTGCTTCAGTTCTATTTTCAGGAGCATTACAGTGCTGTAATGGAGCAAAAGAATTCTTTAGTGGCAACACTTGTGCGGGTGGGATGCTTCTGTGCCACATGACGAAGTCTGCCTGAGCCTACTGTGAACCATCTGTTCTTATGTGGTTTTATTCTTTGAGGGAGTGGTGAGAAGCTATTTCTCTGTGCAGTCCTAGAAGCTGGTTTAATTGTATCCAATTCTTGCATTACTTTACTGAGCTCTTGTTTAAAACTAGATAGTTGAAGACAGATAGGGCAAGCTTTAATTCTCCAGATGATTGCCCTTGAAACTAAAGTACCACAATTATTGCAGAGAATAAAAGTCATCCTGATTTCTTGAATTGGGTATGAACAGGTGTACTTAGTTGGGGTTAACAGTCTGTAAGACTGCCTGTGTATGATTAAGTCTGTAAGACTGCCTGTGTATGATTAAGTTAATGAGGTTTGGTTTGTCTATAAATGAGTGGAAAACCCTGGGGTGGGTGGAATGTGGGGAGGGTGGGTGGGATTATAAGTCCCAAGTGCCAGCTAACTACTGTGTTAAGGCAATTCTCTGGGTGGGACCATCCCCACCCAGAAATTCACCAACAATAAATGTTAATAGTGGCCAGGTTAATTTTTAAAAAGCTGTCTATTTCTCATGTTGGTGGGGTTTTTGGTGGGGATGGTCTCTGCAGTACCTAGGTTAAATTTAAAAAAAAAAGTGCTGCCAGTTTTCTCAGGGTGGACTGATGCGGTGGAGGTGGGCTCTGCAGTGCCCAGGACATTAATAAAATGCCTTATATTTAATGCCATGGGGGGAGGATAGGGAAGGCTGATGGTAGGCTACAGGGAGGAGTGGGGTGGTAGGATAGAGCTGGTGCTTAGCTATGGGATGGATGGTGGGGAAGGGAAGGATTGATACTGGACTACAGGGATGGATGGGGTGGGGTGGGGGTAAGGTAGGGAAGGTTGATGCCAGGCTGCTGGGATGGATTGGGGGGGTAGGGAAGGGAAGGTCTTTATGTTTTATATGTTTTAAAATTATGTGTGTTGAATTGTGATCTGCTTAGAACTGGAGAGATCGGCATAGAAATTTAGAAAATGAAATCAATACATTTCTAATTTTTGGTCCTTTATTCTGTAATTGATGAGGGTTGGTCTGTGGTCTGCATGTGACCGAGCAAGGGAGAGTTTCTGCTGGCATGTGGTTTGTATGGGGATCTATGAGTCTGACTTGTCTGGCTTTTCCAATGGGATGCGTATTACTGTTATGTATATTCACTGCTGCCTTTTTAAAGGTACTGTTATTGGAACTGGTGTTATGGTTTGCAATATAGGCTCTAAGAAGCCTCTTTGAAGGATTTAGTGTTATTTCACAAAGTACCTGGCAGTGACGGGAGTTCGTTGCTATTATTGAGGTGCTACCAGAATTTGAATACATGGTTATATGTCATTGCTGTAATTATAATGCAGGATCCTGTCATGTGTGTTGAGATGTTTGCCATTATAGTAGACTTATGTCTGGTCAAGTTTGATATGGCATACTGTAGTTATATTTACAAATATCGTTTTTTTAAGTATGTATGTGGTTTATATTGATGCAGGGCATTATTTTGCACTACTCATACCTATATACATAGTGCCCACCCGTATTAGCTCTGGGCCCACCCAAAAAGTCAGGTCTGGCTACGCCACTGCTGCAACGGTGACTTTAGACTCTATTTAGATGGCTCTGGACTCTATATACAAGGTATGTGCCTCAGTCTTACCTACTGTAGGTGAAAATGCAGCCAAAATTCAAAAAGTAGGCAACACTTTAAAAACCTAGGAGGGGCAGATTAAAGAGATCACAGGCCAAGTTCTGCAGTTAAAACAGATTCAAAGTACTTTAATGCAAGACTGTCTTCTGTTTCAGAGAAAACTGGAAAGCTTTGACAATTATACAAAAGAACTGAACTTGTGCTTGTTGAATTTTTCTCAACTACTTACAATCTCACCTAAGGAAGCTTTTTATAAGTATATGTAAGAAGTGTTTAAATATTCCTCAGAGGGGTTTCCCCCATTGCATAAAATATATTATATACCAATCCTAAAGAAGCAATCAACTCTGGTGAGAGAATCATCTATGGTGGCTGTGTCTTCAGATAGTTTGGACTTGACTGGCATTTTGGAAAAATCCCAGGCGAAGATTATTGCAAGGACAACCTTGTTGGTTTCTTTCATTTTCTTGGTGGAAAAATTTCCATTTTTCCTGATGTGGCTAGGTACACTCAATCCAGAAGTAGGCAATTCCTTTTCCTTCATCAACGAGTGATTGATATTGGTGCTAAGTTCCAGTTGAGATACCCATGTAAATGTGTTGTTTATTTTGATAATCATCAATGTATATTCAATAATGTTTCCCAACTGCAGTTTTTCTTAGAAGGGAATCACCTCATGTTGTCTGAGCTGTAATATGTCAAAATTTAACTTGCTGTTATTCTTGTATTAATGGTTTTTTGATTTCCCCATTTCCTCAGGGTTATGGGTTCTCGCCTCTCCCCATTTGTGGACTATATAGGATTTAATCTTTAGTTTTTGGTGTAGTTATATGTCTTAATTGGATCTTTCTGTATTAATCCTTTATCCTATTCTATTTATTTTGAATGTAATATAAATGCAAAAATTAAATTTTTTAAAAAAGGAGTTGAGAGTGGTCCTGGAGGACAGAAGAAGAGTGGATGTACGTCTAGCCCCCTCCTTGGCTGTTTTCAAGTCCAAACTTAAAGCCCACCTGTTTACCACTGCTTTTGACTCCTAACCACTGCTCACTTGCCCTGTCCTTTTATCCTCACCTCTATCCCTTACCCTTAATTGTTCTATCTGTCTGCCTGTCTTATCTAGATTGTAAGCTCTTTGAGCAGGGACTGTCTTTTTGTGTATGGTGTACAGCGCTGCATATGCCTTTTAGCACTATAGAAATTATACGTAGTAGTAGTAGAATGAGGTCCCTCCACAAAAGCAGAAGTAAGCAGGAGGTTGGAAACTACAGGCTTGTTAGGCTGCCTCTATAGTGAGTAAATTAATAAAAACAGTTCTAAAACAGAGGATAATGAGATTTCTGGAATCCAATGGATTGCAGAACCTGAGGCAGCATGGTTTTACTAGAGGTAGATCTAAGCAAATCCTGTAACACAATTCCACATAGACAGCTTATAACAAAGTGCCCTTGGTATGGTCCCTAAAGTCAGGGCCGTGCCAATGCGGTAAGCCAGGTAAGCAATGCAGGGGGGCGCCTGCCTTCGAGGGGCGCTGCTGCCCTGCGGTCCCTGCCTTCCACTCACTTGCAAAATCTTTTAGCTGAAGTTGCGATCGCCCTAAACCAGAAGTGAAAGCAACAGCATTATTCACTGAGGCAGGCAGGCTCTTCAAGTTATTTTAAAGAATGCAACCAAATTGCTATATATGCTGTGGTTTGTGGCTAATTCCTCACTCAGGGTGAGCTTCAGAGCTTGCACCGCATTCAAATTAAAGACAACCTGAAATTTTAAAAGTGCTAAAAATAAGTTTTAAAAGTATTTGTATTAAATCTAATTGCAGAATTCAGGTGCTGGGACTCTGTACTTGGTTGTCATATGCTCAGATTTGTTTAAATCGTATGCAAATTAGTCCGTTTTTGGGAGGTTCTCATTTGCATATTTATGAATAAAAAATGATGGAAGTGTTTACAGCCTTAATGTTAGGGCATGGCTCTGATCAAAAGTGTGAAGTTTGGTCCAAAAACGAAGGGTTTATCTAGTGTTTTTCCACTAAAAATTCCCATTACAGTGTCTGTATGTTAATCTGCATTCAAATAGAGCTCTCTGATTGGATGATCAGCTTTTGTTAGAAATCTGCCCGGAAGGGAACAGAGTGAGACAGCAACTGACTGTCGTTTGGCCAAGAGAGACATGCAGCTGTGAGCTCCTGTGTGTGTTGACTGAAATTATAAAAGACTGCCAGATTATGTGGTAAATGAGAAAATATGAATGAAAAGAGGTTGGTGGAGATTGAAGTTTGAGATTTCTCTACTGAAAAAGGATCTGAATATTTCAGGATTACTTGAAGTTTATGAAGAATAGAAAAGGGTGAATTTCAGTTTAAGAGTGTTTAAATCCTATAAGCTATATAAAGGCTAGGTAGATTTAAGTGACTGTAAGCAAGGAAACCTTAATATTTAATCTGAAATAAATATTTGATCTGAGATAGTTGATCAGAGACAAATGTTTGATCTGAATTATATCCTTTGGTGCAAAGGAGATTAGAAAAAGAATCTTTGGAAACTAAGAGGACTTTGCTCACATTTTGAATTAGCATTCCTATTTTGAGTTGGAAATCTTTGAAGTGTTATGAAAATACATTTTGCTTTAATGAAATTGCTAAACTTTAGAGTCAGAGCCTTATCAATGAGGGATACATACAGTGCTATTTTTTTCCTGAGGTCCAGCTTACTTGCCTGCTCCCTTCTGTTCCTGCTTTGCTAGACGGAGGGGGTGGGGGCACCAACTGATAGTCTGCAGGGGGGCACCAGAGACCCTAGGCACGGCCCTGCCTAAAGTGACTGAGTGAGTTAGAAACTGCGTGAATTGAAGGCAGCAAAGGATAATGGTAAGTGGAGTTCACTCTGAGGAAAGGGACATTACCTGTAGTGTACACCAAGGATTGGTCTTGGACTGATTCTTTTTAACATTTTTGTAAACAATATTGAGGAAGGGTTGTGTGTTAAGGTTTGCCTCTTTGCAGATGATAATAAAATCGGCAATAGGTGTAGATGGAAGAATTTAGAGGAGCTTGAAGAATGGTCTAGAATTTGGCAACTAAGATTTAGTGGTAAAAAATATGGAGTCATGCATTTGGGATGCAAAAATCCAAAGGAGCAGTGCTGTATAGGCGGTGAAGTACTTCTGTGCACAAAAGAAAAGCGAGAGATGGGGGTGATCATATCTGATGATCTTAAGATGGCCAAACAGGTCGAGAAAGTGAGGGCAAAAGCCAGAAGGATGTTTGGGTGAATAGGGAGATGAATGGCCAGCAGGACAAAAGAGGTAATTGTGTCTCTGTATAAGTCACTGGTGAGACCTCATTTGGAGTTCCTTGACCAATTCTGGGGACTGCACGTTCAAAAAGATATAAACAGGATGGAGTTAGTCCATAGGGAAGCTGCTGAAATTGTCAATGGTCTTCATTATTAAGCATGTTGCGACAGACTGAAAGAAGTATACTGTAGAAGTAAGACGGGAGAGGGGAAATATGATAAAGATATTTATATACTTCCATGGCATAATTGCACAGGAGGCAAGTCTCTTTCAACTGAAAGGAAGCTCTTCACTGAGACGGCCTAGGATAAAGGTGAAAGGAAATTAGCTCAGAAATAATCTAAAGAAATACTTTTTTAATGAAAAGGTGATTAGATGTGTGGAATGGCTTTCCAGTGAAGAGGGTAAAGAGAAAGACTGGATCTGAATTCAAGAAAACATGGGGCAAGCACATAGTATCATAGGTGCCAACATTTCAAAATGATCGGAGGTGCTAATCACAATAAAAATGACCTTCTCTGAACACCGGGTGCTCAGCACCCACTAGCACCCACAGAGCTGACTCCTATGCATATGATCTCTAAGAAAGAAGAAGGGATAGTAGATGGTATGGATGGGCAGACAGTATAGGCTATATGGTCTATATCTGCCTTCATTATCTCTGTTTCTATGTAAAATCTGGGATAGATAATTATGTAAACCTGGGATGCCATTTTCCATAGTATTGGGTCTAGGTGTTAATCTTGCATTTAATGCTAGATGGGGAAATGGCCCTAATTTTGTGGAAGAGAAGCCTAATGGTTAGAGCATCAGGCTAAGAAACAGAGGAGCCATGTTCAAATTTTACCTTGTGTCACTCACCCCTCCATTAACTCAGATAGAAACTCAGATTGTGAGGTATCCAGGGACAGAAAAATTCCTATTGCACCTGAATGTACACCGCTTTGATAGCTGTCAAGCTTGTAAGTTGTATATAAGAAATGAAAAATTAAATTTAAAAAAAATTCCACACAAAGGACTGTGAGGAAACAAACTTCAAGGACAATTCCCAGTTCAAATTAAGATAGCCTGGAATCTTTCACAGAAGCGACCAGATTCTAGAACTAGGTGGACTTCACTGGATCCTCAGATTTTATCTTTTCTGGAAGACCCAATCTACTTTCCTTGCAAGTTAGATAGGCCCTTGATCCTATCTTGCCAAACTAGTCTTTTTTTTTTTTTTTAAACCAATCCCAGCTTCTTCATTAGGTTACCCACACTCTTCTTCTTCGTTTCTTAATTCCTGAAGAAATTATTGAAGGGCAATTGCAGCAAATCAAGATTTTCAACTAGATCCTTTTTGATCAATTTTCCCATGCTCTGGGTCCTCTTGGCCCATAGGAACCAATTCCCTTTCTGAGGCCCAGCACACCTCAGGAAGGGTGAAGAAGAAAGAGCAAGAGAAGGGACCCACAACTTGATATCTCCCCTTGGACAGTGTCATCACCTTTTCTCCTCCCACATGACCACCACTACACTCTGTACTCATGGAAACTCAAGTCACTAGTAAGACGGAATTTGTTGACTCCCTTACAATTATAACATAGGATATTAATTAATGTCTGGTAATCGCTTCCTTGTATATTTGTGAAAGTCCCTTTAAATGAAACCTTAATTAGTCTTTTAGAACTCTCTCCTTTTATATTAGAGAGCCATATCGAAACAATTTAGTACCCAGGGCAAACAGCTATATTTGTATTTTTCTCTCCCTGTTCTCCCCTCCCTGACACCCACCTGCTCTCATCCTGATCCCCACTCTTGTCTTCATCTTACCCCTCTATTCTGAACCTCAGACCTTTCTATTTCTCTCCTCTCCCCCAATTTAAATGGTAGGAAAAAAGCAGCATTTGTCCTCACTTTTCATCCACTGTCAGTCAATACTTGCATTTCTGTCTTGTTCATGCCCCTCTCACACACTCCTAGTTTCAGCTCCATGGGAGCCTCCAGCCATGTTGCTATCATTTTTTCTCATTTCATTGGATTTAAGAGTTAAAACATCTTCCAGGAATAGAATCCTCAGGGAGGCTTTATGATGTCACAGATTCCAAAGAAGTCATTGTGAACCTCTCAGAACACAATGTAACCCTGCAGCTTGAATTACAATACAGCCATTATGTTAGTTAAAATGTATCAAACCTCCAACACCAGTGTCCTCCAAAGGAGGTGGACAATAGAACAACCAGGATTGAATTGCCACATGATTCAATTCAGCAAGACGCTTTGATATACATACTATTAAAGGTTATATATTAAGTACAATAAACCGTAAACCAGCTTTCCAGTGAGTACAGGCTGCAGTGGGACTAGCTGATCTGACTGAAGCATAGAAACATGAAGGCAGTTAAAGACCATGTAACATAAGTGTGAGCATCTAAATATGGCATGTGCCCTACATGTTTAAGAGGGAACCCCACCCATTCTCTATCCTGTGTGCATCCCTTTGCAAGTATGGACTTTGTAAATTAAGCAAGTATTTGCAGAATTGCACTTGCCAGAATTATTGCATTTACACTATGGAAATTTGCCCATAGACGCATATGTGAGTCCCACAAAGAGGCCACACAGATCCACAACAGAGCAGATGCAAAAGGAGAGCAGATTTAAACCCAATATATAAAATGATACTTTTATTGAAAAATACTCGACATGGTCTACATTTCGCCCATGCATGGGCTGCATCAGGGGTTACATTAGGGAGGAGTGTCTGGGATACACATTCCCAATCTAAATGTGTTGCTTCCCATGAGGCACTGCTCTCTAAATGCTGTTAGAGCAGAGTATGTGTACTGCTGCAGCTGTGAAGGAAACAGCCTGTGCTTAGTTGTGCTTCAAGCTGTTGTGCTGAGCACTAACACATTGAGATTAGGAATGTGTATCCCAGGCACTCTTCCCTGGCATAGTGTAACCCCTGATGCAGCCCATGCATGAGCGAAATGTGACCACATTGGGTATTTGTAAATAAAGGCATCATTTCATATATTGGATTTGGATCTGCTTTCTTTTTGCATATGCACATATGTGCCATTATTCTAAACATTTAATATAAATATAGATGACTAAGTTATAGAATTGATATTGAAATATGACCACAATGTAGCATGCAAAAGTTTGATATAAAGTTTAAAAAATAACTATCTATGGAACCTCAGTGGTGGTACTTGGCGACTCAAACTTCTGTCATCAAGCTTCACCCATCACCCACCAACCTCTTCATTGGCTCCTTATTCAAACTATCTTAATCAATAATTTCAAGTCTTAAAAGACTTTCAAAGCATTGCTTGACTTATCTGTATAAATGTTGGCTCGGGGAGGAGTTATTCTGGCATGAATCTTGTTTCGCAGAAAGCTTTTTCAACAAATCCCCTTTCAACCCATCAGGTCCATCCTGTTAACCTAGTCTAGTTCAGCAGGATGAACCTGGTGGGTTGAAAGGAGCCAACATTTATATGCTGAGGTTCCTTATGCAGTTAATCTTTAAACTTTATATCAAACTTTTGCATGCTACATTGTGGTCATATCTGAACATCAGTTGTACTTCTGGCTGCAGTATAAATATTTGCTATTTGTGACAAGTTCATCGAATGATAATTATGGCAGGCGAAGGTAAGTTATAGAATTGACATAATAGAAGGTAGCTCGATAACGAGCGCTAAAATTTAGGCAAGTTAGTAATTCTATAACGCCAAATCTGTGTAAAATGGCAATGAGATGCCTAAAGTTAACCATGACCTCTCTCTTCTCTCTGGTTGTTCAGCATCTCTCCTTTCCATGCCTCCACCCCCTCCCCTAGTTTCATCACCTCTCCCACTCTTTTCCCTCCCTTCATTCCTCCCATTGTTCAGCATATCTCTCCCTCTCCTCTGCCCCTGGATCTAGCATTTCTTCCTTCCCTCCCCCCACCATCTGGTATCTCTCCTGCACTCCCCCATTCCTGCAATTCAGCATCTCTTTCTTTCAAAACTACCCAGTATAACCACGACATGCTACCTTCACTTAGTTTACTGCTAGAGGTCACTTGTAGCAGCATCAATTCACCACTGCTGCCTGTGGCCTGCCTTGCAGCCTTCCCTCTGATGCATGCCGATGACAACTTTGGAAAACAAAATAGGAAGTTGCATCAGAGAGAGACAGGACACATCAGAGGGAAGGCTCCGGGGGAAGGCTGCAGGGAGCGGTGGTGAATCACTGTCACTGCCAGTAACCTCTTGCGGTAAAATAAGTGAAGGAAGGACGTGGTGGGGGTGAGGTGCTTTTGAAAGAAGGAAAGAGATGTCAGATGGCAGGCAGAGGTAGGGGAAGAAGAGGAGATTTACTGTACCATGGGAGGAAGAGTGATGGTAAGTTTAGTTTAGATGGCTCATACCACAGGGCAGTCCTGGGCTTTTTGCTGGGCTTGCTCAATAGCTACACCCCTGAGTGCTTCCCAACTCTTTCTTGGAGACACACCTAGCAAGTTGGCATTTCAGGATTACCACAATGACTTGCTAGATGTGCCTCCAGGAGAGGGTTGGGAAGCACTGTTTATCCAAATATATCTCATACATATTCATTATGGTAATCTTGAAAACCTGGAGAGGGTTAAGGTCACTGTCATATTGTAAATCCTCAATGTATGCACACTGATCTCATTTTGGATATTTTGAAAACTTGGCTGGTTGTAGGGTCACCAGGACAGGTTTGGGAAGCCCTGAGCTAGAATAGACATAGGGGTCAATATTCAAAGCATTTTAACTGGCTGAAACAGCACCGATCCAAAACCCAGCTATTTTGGGGGTGTTCCAGGGACAGAGCTGGCAGGTTAAGTGCCGATATTCAGAACTTAACCAGACAGGTTAACCACATTAATAGGACTGCATAAAAGTCAGTTCTATCTTTATGCAGTAACCCATGGTTAAGTACTGAATATCGTACTTAGGGCCACTTTTACTAAACCGGGCTAACGATTCCCACTTGGCAAATGAGAGGATGTCCATTCAAATCCTATGGAGTGTAATATAGAACTTAAAGAGAAGCAAACAAAAGACAGCATAAAAAAAGACATTTGTAAAATGTAACTGAGAGACCATGGGAATGAGATAGCTGTGCCTCACAGGGCAAGACGCTCTGTTCCTGCAACAGTGTAACAGAGCCAAAGGCAAGAACTGCAACCCAGCCAGGGCCGGCATTAGGGGGATGCAAACAGTGCAATTGCTGTGGGCCCCCTGGTCAGCAGTCCCCAAGGCTGCCTGAAGTGAAGAAGATATGTGCTTTGGGCCCCCCCCCCCTCCCAAATTTCTGCCCTGGGCCCCAGCATCTATAACATCACCCCTGATCCCGGCAAAGCACTGATAAGGTAGAATGTGGGCTGAACTTCTATATTCCTCATTCTCCTCTTTTCAACAGAAAGCAGTTCGAATCCAGCTTCTGAAAGTCACGCTCAAATATTCAGATGAGGGGGAACTGAGAGAACGGAAATTGGAGAGAGGGTCTGGAAAGAAAGAGAGAAGAGATAGAAACAGAAAAGGAAAAAACCACCCATGCCATTTCTGTAATGTATATTATTCTAGGCCATTCTTGAAGTCATAATGAGAACCTCTCAACATTTATGAGGGGATAAATGCATCATTAAGATTATGCCTTCATTTTTCAAATACCGTTCATATGCTTTTACATTATAATGTTTGACTTCCTTATAGTCACCAGTTCATGAGCCAGCTTGCATCGGTACCACACAGAAAAGCCACACCATCCCTCTCATTCCTGACTGCATTAAACACAAAGACATGCTTGCAAGACAGAAGACCTTGCAGTAGCATTTCCAGCAGCAAAAGAGAATAATCTAAGCTTGAGCACAAGAAAGCTAAATTAGTAGCTTATTTAGCATTATATTGTCAGTGGCTGGCAGGTCACACAGTGAAAGATGGTGGGAGAGGTGGGCTAGGAAGCTGTACCTGCAGGTGTCACAGTTCTGAGTACCTCAACACAGAAGGTCACACATTCGGAGTTGGTGGCACAGTAGGATTGGATGCCAGACCTACAGAAGTCACAGCTAAGTGACTCCATTCTGAAGGTCATACAATGTTTCATGTTTATTCCGCATTTGATATACTGCGTTTCTGTCAAAGCGGTTTACATATACTATTTTTTCATGATACATATGTGCATATGGGAATCTTTCACATGAAAAAAGCTGTCAAATAATTAAAACAAACTACTCATAGGCAGTCATAAGCATTTGCTATTGTTTTTATGTAGAAATATCTTTAAAGTCCTGAGAGTCGATAAGAACAGTAGGATTGGAACCAGGGTCTTCAAGTCCCACCTCTAGAAGTTCCAAAGCAACCCCCAGGTCACTTATTATTCCTATAAAGAAGGTGCTCCTTGTTATCTCTGTACTGGCAGAATCTGATCCTACCTGGAGGGATGACCCTGAAAACAGTGAAGTACCTTAGGCAGATGTCATTCCTGGGGCTTGTCTGCAGCTCTGCTGTTCTCTCGCCTCATTCTCCTCCTCTGGGCTTCTCCTGGTCCCTGCCACAATCCTCCCAGAGTGACCTCCTCCTCCTGTGCTCAGCTCCCACTTCAGGAGGAAGGCGGAGCTGTGAACCCAGGTGGGATACAACCCCCTGGCTGTCAGTATTTCAACAGTAAGAAAAGCTTCAGAAAACATGAATAAAGGATAGTTTTCTTCTGCTTCTCCACATAACAAAACAAGGCTTAGGAACATAAGATTTGAATAGATATTTAATGTGTCATTTTACTAGTTTTTGATACATAATGGGTTACATCCTACTTCAGTGGTTGCCAGTCAGGTTTTCAGGATATCCACATTAAATATTTGTGCGAGAGATTTGCATGCACTGCCTCCATTGATTTTTTTTTTTTTTTAAACCTTTCTCTGAGGATAAACGGGTCATAATTCTCACACTTGGGTAACGTGATCCCACATTGCCCAGTTCAGAGCTTTTAACAACCTTCAACGCATGCTACACTGTGCATGTGGGAGTGCCTTCCCACCCGCCACAAGAGCACGGTTACTGCAGTTGTTTTTCTACTGCGGTGAAGGGTAGTTGACTTTTTGTCCCGCTGTTCACACCGCTCGCTGAAGAGCTTTTGAGGGCCTTTCAGCATTTTTTTGGTCGATATTTTTGGTGTGCCCGTGTTTGGGTTCCCGCTCCCCTTTATTATATTTTGTATTTTTCCCCACGCTTCTAGGTTTCCTTTAGTTCTTCAATGGCACTGGACCATTTTTAGGCCTTGACTTTGGCCGCATTCTCTCGTGGTTTTTTTCTGGGTGCCTGGTCCCTTTTTGGACACCATAGCGTCGTTTGATATGGCTGTGGAAGTTTTCCCTTCCATGCCCATGAAAGTTCCCAGTGGCTTTAAGTGCTGTACCTGGTGCAATCAGACCATCTCTGGTAAGGACACCCATTCTTGGTACCTTCAGTGGTTAGGGCCCGTATTTTCTAACTCCTCTTACTCTCTTATCTATCTATATGCTCCTTCTTTACTTATACCCTACGCTGTCTATTAAAATGTTCTGTTATGTACTATGTTGACATTGTAAGTAGTGTACTATGCCATACTTTGTATTGTTATTTGAATATTTTTACTGCTGTAATTGTTTACTGCTTATATTTGATTTATTCTTACTGTACACCGCCTTGAGTGAATTCTTTCAAAAAGGTGGTAAATAAATCCAAATAAATAAATAATAAATAAATATCCCCATCACCACTACACTCAGGATCAGATAAGGCACAAGAGCTGGGGAAAGAAGGACGGCTATGCCAAAGGATATCTCATGGTGCATAGCGCTGTACTGTAGTGCTATGCAACCTCAAAAGAAAGAAATATGTTTTCAGAAAACAGATGTATTTCTCGATATACCATGACTTTCCTTGAACCATCCCATTCTTCCAGAGAGCCTATAGTGTAGTGTTTATCTAGGTTTACTGGTACAGTGTTCAAATCAGTTTTTGAGCTCACAGTAGCCAGCCTGGTTTTCAAGAGATTGATTTGCATGCACTGCCCCGATATATGACATTAATATGTCTTATCCATATTCATTAGGAATATCCCGGAAACTAAACCAGTATGAGAATGGAACTGAGTGCCTCTGTTCTATAGGAAAGCAGATCATGCCATATTTATTTATTTAGTTGTTACATTTGTATCCCACATTTTCCCACCTCTTTGCAGGCTCAATGTGGCTTACATATTACCGTTAACGGTGTTAGCCGATTCCAGTCTGAACAAATACATGGTATGAATGAATGCAGTGTTATTGTGGTGGAATGAGGTACATGTATGGTAGGTAGAATTGGGGGGATCTTAGAGAGGGAGAGGGGAGGAAGAGTCAGGTAATGTTCATAATGATCTTTGGTTACATTCCTGCTTATAATCGAAATAGAAAAACGCCTATAATGTGACCCAAATCGGGAGATAGAGGTTTATCTCACAAAAACGAATAAAGCGGTATAATCAAAAGCCGAATTTGGACATTTTCAACTGCACTCCGTCGCGGATGTAGACAAAGTTGATGGGGGCGTGTCGAAGGCGTGGTGAAGGCAGAACTGGGGCGTGGTTATCGGCCGATCAGAGATGGGCACCTTTCGCCGATAATGGAAAAAAAATATGTGTTTTTAGCGAGAATTTAGGGCACTTTTCCTGGACCCTGTTTTTCCACGAATAAGGCCCCAAAAAGTGCCCTAAATGACCAGATGACCACTGGAGGGAATCGGGGATGACCTCCCCTGACTCCCCCAGTGGTCACAAACCCCCTCCCATCACAAAATATGCCGTTTCACAACTTTTTATTTTCACCCTCAAATGTCATACCCACCTCCCTGGCAGCAGTATGCAGGTCACTGGAGCAGTTATTAGGGGGTGCAGTGGACTTCAGACAGGTGGACCCAGGCCCATCCCCTCCATCTGTTACACTTGTGCTGGTAAATGGGAGCCCTCCAAACCGCCCCCCATACCCACTGTACCCACATGTAGGTGCCCCCCTTCACCCCTTAGGGCTATAGTAATGGTGTAGACTTGTGGGCAGTGGGTTTTGAGGGGGATTTGGGGGGCTCAACACCCAAGGGAAGGGTGCTATGCACCTGGGAGCTGTTTTACCTTTTTTTTTGTAAAAGTGCCCCCTAGGGTGCCCGGTTGGTGTCCTGGCATGTGAGGGGGACCAGTGCACTACGAATCCTGGCCCCTCCCACAAATAAATGTCTTGGAGTTATTCGTTTTTGAGCTGGGCGCTTTCGGTTTCCATTATCGCTGAAAAACAAAAACGCCCAGCTCAAAAAAAGATAAACGTCCATGTTTTTCGAAAATACGGTTCGGTCCGCCCCTTCACAGACCCGTTCTCGGAGGTAAACGCCCATGGAGATAGACGTTTCCGTTCGATTATGCCCCTTATCGTGTTGCAAGTGTCCAGGTATATTATGTTGGGTCGGTGGGATATGCTCTTCTGAACAGGTCTGTCTTTAGTGCTTTCCGGAAGTTTATATGGTCGAGCCTAGTTTTTACTGCTTTTGGCAGTGTGTTCCATAGTTGTGCGCTTAAGTAGGAGAAGCTGGATGCATAGGTGGATTTGTATTTGAGACCTTTATTGCATATCAATTGTTGCCCCCATAGTGTGATCCACTTCAAGTGTTCCAGGTTGCAGTGGAACAGAATAGCTGAAGCCTGCTCTGCAGAACCAGAGTGAAAAATAGCTATAGTAATACTGTTCAAAGTCTACAGTAACAGAAATTGCACCACAGCAGCATAAAGAAACATCGCTGGTTCAAGTTCCAAGTCAGCTGGAGTAAAAAGAAAACGTCTGGCATTTTGCTGCCAACATACTGAGATAAATTATTTTATCAAAATTATATTAATCTAGTGTAGGCAATGCCATATTATAAAACACCAGCATCCAGTAGGCTTTCTGTGGCTAATTCTACAACAGGCACCTGATAAAGGCACTGGTTATGGCACCTACTTTTCAGTATAGAATATTAGCGCAGGTGGCCAAAAACATGCTTCCATTTAAAGCATGAGCACCACTGTTCCTTCTAAGCTGTGCGGGAGTCCTCCAGCTTCAGTCCTGCCAGTGGGGGGTGCTGTTTTACTATCAATTTGCTATAGTGAGGAACAGGTAAGCTTTGAATGACTCCAGGAGACCTGCCTTTCCCTTACGGGAAAACCCAGTATTGAAGCACTGCCCCCTACTGGCAGCAGTGCAGTTGGAGGACTCCTGCTCAGCTTAGAGGGAACACTGGTGAGCACTTTTACCTGGTGTAAATGTCTGTGTGTACGTGTGTGCTGAAATGCTTCTAAATTATTGCAATGTATAATTCACTTGCATACCTGCACACCTTGCCCATGCAGTACAAGGAATATCAAATAATGGAAAAGTTGTGAATATGGTTGTATTTTTTAGATAATTGGGGGTTCCATCTATCAAACGAGTGTGTTATGTGTTGTATTAATAAAGACAAACTAAAAAACATATGTGACTTCATATCAAATAGCTCTGTAGTGCTTCAAATTCTAGCTAATTAAGTAATAAAAATATTTTCACCAAAAATCTCAAGTGGATTATATTCCAAGGTCAGGTAGCTGCATTTGGCCTGCAGACCGCATGTTGGATGCTTCTGCTGTAGTCTAATGGCTAGTGCACTGCCCAGGGAACCAGGTTCAATTCCCACTACTGCTCCTTATGACCTTAACTGTCCATTGCCCCCAGGTTAAAAAACTTAGATTGTGAGCCCATTAGGGACAGAAAATGTTCCTGCTTATAATATGTAAGCTGCTTTGGCAGTATATCAAATACCTTACCCTTATCATTAGATCACTTATTATCCAGGACTAATTTTGTCATCTTTCTCCAGTTTACTTCACCCTCCAGCATACCTGAATAGGCAGGGGGTCACTTTTATGTTTCAAAACCAGCACCCCACCCCTCCCATTTACTACTACAAGGTCCCACAATAATCCAAGCAGCCAGCAGAGAACCTGAACACCATGATCTTACCAGACAGCGTCCTGCCAACACCAATCAGCTGCTTAAATCTTGTCAAACAAGGAACATATGGCCTTCCAGACAGAACCAGCTATGCAAGCACCGGTTTTTCCATTAAGACATAGCTATTGCTATATTTACAATCTGCCAGACAGACCTAGCTGCTAATTGATTCTTCATTTTGTGTAGCTAAAGGTGGTAATCCCTAGAGCTCCACCAAGGTTGTTTTTATGTCATGAGTGGCCAAGAATATTCCTACTGGATCTGGGTTAGTTGGTAGCTATTCGACCATACATCCACTATCTTTTCCATTACAATCATTGAAAGCCCGTGTTCAACTATGTTGGCTTTTCATCTGAGAATTGTACCTAGGTGACTTGGGAAATCATTGCCTACACTAGACCTTCTCCTCAGAGAGTCATAAGTACAAAAGTATTGCCAATCATAGGCGCCCGGTATAAGAGGCTTGGGGAGGCTAAGCCTCCCCAGCCGCAAGCCCCAAGCGTCTCTCTCTCATCCCCCCCCCCCCCCCCCGATGCAGCATCTATCCCTCTCACTCCCTCCCTGTGGTCCCTCTAATTTGATTTAGATCACCCATCGCTGCCGGTAGCGGCACGCCAACATCGTACTACAGCTTGCTTCGGGGCTTTGGCATGACGTGCCCCGCCTCCTCTGACCAGCCTTCCTTATGATGCGTCCAGCCCTCACAGAAGCAGGAAGTTTGGTCAGAGGAGGCGGGGCACGTCATGCCATCAGGCTGAAGCCCCGAAGCAAGCTGTAGTACGATGATGGCGTGCCGCTACCGGCAGCGATGGGCGATCTAAATCAAATTAGAGGAACCACATGGAGGGAGTGAGAGGGATAGATGCTGCATTGGGGGGTGGGAGGAAGAGAGAGAGCCTGTCAGTAGCGACAATCTGATCAAATTCAAGGGACTGCAGGGAGGGAGCAAGATGGATAAATGCTGCATTCAGGGGGGGGGGGATGAGGGAGAGGGATAGACACTGCAATGGGGGGAGAAACAAGGGAGAATTGCTGGACATGGGTGGATGGAGAGGAGGGCAGGGGAGAGAGGAGAATTGCTGGAGATGGATGGAGGAGAGGGCAGGGGAGAATGGAGGGTTGCTGGACATGGATGGATGGAGGGGAGGGCAGGGAAGAGAGGAGAATTGCTGGACATGGATGGATGAATGGGGTAGGGGAGAGAGGAAATTTGGTGGATATGGGTGGATGGAGGAGAGGACAGGGGAGAATGGAGAGTTGCTGGACATGGATGGATGGTGGGGAGGGCAGAGGAGAGGAGAATTGCTGGACATGGATGGATGAATGGGGGCAGGGGAGAGATTAAATTTACTGGATATGGAGGAGAGGGCAGGGAAGAAAGGAGAAATGTTGGACAAGGATGGAGGGAAGGAAAGACAAAGGAAAGATGCACACGGATGGAGTGGAAGGGAGAGAGGAGAAATGCTGGACATGGATGGAGGGAAGGGAAGACAGAGGAAGTACATGCACATGGATGGAGGGGAGTGGAGTGAGGAGAAATGTTGGATATGGATGGAGGGAGGGGAAATTGCTGAATTTAAGGGCTGGATTGGAACACTTTGAGGGCAGATGTTGAAACTGGAGAAAGGATAGGGACAGGGCTACAGATGATAGACAGGACGCATAAGGGGACCGAAGAATGGTGGACATGGTGAAAGAAAAAATATCAAATGGAAAGAAGACACTGCATAAAACAGAAGACACTGGGACCAAAGCTAATAGAAAAACTAAATGCTCAGACAGCAAAGGTAGAAAACATTTTTTAATTCAGAATTTATTAATTGGAATATCTCAGCTTTTGGAAATGTGCATCTGTGATATTTTGCATGCAAGTTTCAATTTTTCTAATATTGCTGCATGCTGAGTCTGACTTCTTGAGGAACCTTTCCAGTTCAGTATTTTGCTTTCATATCTGTTGTGTCATGTGTTTTTCATGTGTGATCAAGATGCAATATTCTGCTAGCGTGTAGTATTTGCAGCCCTTTTTGTTTTGTTTTTTGTTTCACTAGGTTGTGTACTGGTGTTTTAGAGCCAGGTGTAATTATAGTGCTACCTTTCCACGCATAAGGTTGTAGCTCGTCCTGTCCTTGGAATTAGTGCTGTTATGGTTTGGTAAGGTTATGAGTGTGTTTTTGCACATGTTTGTGTATAGTGTTTTGCAGTGGAGAGATTGTGTGTTGGCCTTCCTGATGTGGCACCAAAACAGCAGAAAGGGTGTAGAGCCTAAATCATGACACACTACCTCTTGAAGGATCTACATATGGTTGTTAATAAAGGGAGCTCATTGTGAACACTATCTACCCTAAAAGGGTGTTTTGTGGCTCTACATGAGAATTGTGATATTATCAGTGCATTTTTTCTAGCAAAAAAGGTGCTGGTACTCAAATACCAGGTCACCCTTCAGGTGATCACTGAGGGACCCACCCCACAATAGCCAGGTCCCCTGCAGCCAGTCACAGACTCTATGACAAGGCAGAATTGGTGTGTAGAGTCTGAGCTCTTTCATTAACATTTGAAGACCATGGGTCAATTTTAGCAGACAATGGAAAAGGTGCCGGTACTCAGTACCCCCAAGTACCCCCTCAAAAAAAGCCCTGGATATTATGATCCCTTGTTTCATATTGTTGACGGTCTGCATTTTCCATATGGTGGTATATTGGTGCATTAGGTCTGCCCAGTGTAATATTTATGGTACAGTAAGGTTATGAGTGTGTTTTTGCACAAAGTTGTGCATAGTGTTTTGCAGTTGAGCGATTGTGGTTAGTATATGCTTTGAGCAACCACTTTATTCTTTGACATATGATACATATCTAATATCTAAATTTAATAAAATGTATTAATTGTGATTATTTTATTTTTACTTTTTTTTCTGTGTGTTGTCAGACAATTATGGATGTAAGCCCCGCCCCTGGCCTCACCCCTAACCCCACCCCCTTTAGCCTCCCCAACCAGTTGGGCCACCGACCGCCTATGATTGCCATATTGGGAAAGACCAAAGGTCCATCGAGCCCAGCATCCTGTTTCCAACAGTGGCCAATCCAGGTCACAAATACCCGCCAAGATCTCAAAAATGTACAAAACATTTTATACTGCTTATCCCAGAAATAGTGGATTTTCCCCAGTCCATTTAATAACAGTCTATGGACTTTTCCTTTAGGAAGACGTCCAAACCTTTTTAAACTCCGCTAAGCTAACCGCCTTTACCACATTCTCTGGCAACAAATTCCAGAGTTTAATTACACGTTGAGTGAAGAAACATTTTCTCCGATTCGTTTTAAATTTACTACATTGTAGCTTCATCGCATGCCCCCTAGTCCTGGTATTTTTGGAAAGCGTGAACAGACACTTCACATCTACCTGTTCAACTCCACTCATTATTTTATAGACCTGTATCATATCTCCCCTCAGCCGCCTTTTCTCCAAGCTAAAGAGCCCTAGCCGCTTTAGCCTTTCCTCATAGGGAAGTCGTCCCGTCCTCTTTATCATTTTTGTCGCCCTTCTCTGCACCTTTTCTAATTCCACTATATCTTTTTTGAGATGCAGCGAACAGAATTGAACACAATATTCGAGGTGCGGTCGCACCATGGAGAGATACAAAGGCATTATAACATCCTCATTTTTGTTTTCCATTCCTTTCCTAATAATACCTAACATTCTATTTGCTTTCTTAGTCGCAGCAGCACACTGAGCAGAAGGTTTCAACGTATCATCAACGACGACACCTAGATCCCTTTCTTGGTCCGTGACTCCTAAGTTGGAACCTTGCATGACGTAGCTATAATTCAGGTTCCTCTTTCCCACATGCATCACTTTGCACTTGCTCACATTAAATGTCATCTGCCATTTAGATGCCCAGTCTCCCAGTCTCGTAAGGTCCTCTGGTAATTTTTCACAATCCATCCGCGATTTAACGATTTTGAATAACTTTGTGTCATCAGCAAATTTAATTACCTCACTAGTTTCTCCCATCTCTAGGTCATTTATAAATATGTTAAAAAGCAGCGGTCCCACCACAGAGCCCTGGGGAACCCCACTAACTACCCTTCTCCATTGAGAATACTGACCATTTAACCTTACTCTCTGTTTTCTATCTTTTAACCAGTTTTTAATCCACAATAGAACACTACCTCCAATTTCCTCTGGAGTCTTTCATGAGGTACTTTGTCAAACGCCTTCTGAAAATCCAAATACACAATATCATCCGGCTCCCCTTTATCCACATGTTTGTTCGCCCCTTCAAAGAAATGTAGTAGATTGGTGAGGCAAGATTTCCCTTCACTAAATCAATGTTGACTTTCAGGCTTATTTTCGAAAGTGATCGCCGGACATCTTCCGACATAAATCGGGAGATGGCCGGCGATCTCGCAAAAGCGGCGAAATCGGTATAATCGAAAACGGAGTTTTTGACACCATCGCTGCTTTCCCGACGCCGCACCAGCAAAAGTTCATGGGGGCGTGTCGGCAGCAAAGTGAAGGCGGGACATGGGTGGGCATGGGCGTGGCTACCAGATGGCCAGCTTTTGTGGATAATGGAAAAAAAAGCAGCATTCATCAGTATTTCGCCGGGTTTACTTGGTCATTTAATTTTCATGACCAAGCCTCAAAAAGGTGCCCCAATTGACCGATGACCACCGAAGGGAATGGGGGATAACCTCCCCATACTCCCCCAGTGGTCACAACCCCTTCCCACACTAAAAAAATTAAAATAAAACACTTTTTTGCTAGCCTCTATGCCAGCCTCAAATGTCATACCCAGCTCCCTGACAGCAGTATGCAAGTCCCTGGAGCAGTTTTTAATGGGTGCAGTGCACTTCAGGCAGGCAGACCCAGGTCCATCCCCCCTACCTGTTACACATGTGGTGCTAAGTGTTGAGCCCTCCAACCCCCCCCCAAATCCCACTGTACCCACATGTAGGTGCCCCCCTTCACCCATAAGGGCTATGGTAATGGTATAGAGTTGTGGGGAGTGGGTTTGGGGGGGGGATTTGGGGGGCTCAGCACCCAAGGTAAAGGAGCTATGCATCTGGGAGCTATTTGTGTATTTTTTAAACATTTTTAGAAGTGCCCTCTAGGGAGCCTGGTTGGTGTCCTGGCATGTCAGGGGGACCAGTGCACTACAAATGCTGGCTCCTCCCATGACCAAATGCCTTGGATTTCGCTGGGTTTGAGATGGCCGGCATTTTTTTCCATTATCGCTGAAAAACAAAACCGGCGATCTCAAACCCGGTGAACTCTGGCATTTGGCCGGGCTAAACTGTATTATCGAAAAAAAAGATGACCGCCCATCTTTTTCGAAAATACGGTTCTGGCCAGCTGTTGCACCGTCGCCATTTGGCCAGTGACATTCGATTATGCCCCTCTTTGTCTCATTAATCCATGCTTTTGAATATGCTCTATAATTTTGTTCTTAATAATAGTCTCTACCATTTTGCCAGCACCGACATCAGACTCACTGGTCTATAATTTCCCGGATCTCCTCTGGAACCTTTTTTGAAAATCGGCGTTACATTGGCCACCCTCCAATCTTCCGGTACCACACTCGATTTTAAGGATAAATTACATATTTCTAACAATAGCTGTGCAAGCTCATTTTTCAGTTCTATCAGTACTCTGAGATGAATACCATCCAGTCCAGGAGATCTGCTACTCTTCAGTTTGTAGAACTGCCCCATTACATCCTCCAGGTTTACAGAGAATTCATTAAGTTTCTCCGACTCGTCAACTTCGAATACCATTTCTGGCACCGGTATCCCACCCAAATCTTCCTCGGTGAAGACCGAAGCAAAGAATTAATTTAATCTCTCCACTTCAGCTTTGTCTTCCCTGATTGCCCCTTTTACTCCTCGGTCATCTAGCGGTCCGATCAATTCTTTTGCTGGCTTCCTGCTTTTAATATACCTAAAAAAAATTTACTATGTGTTTTTGCCTCCAACGCAATATTTTTTTCGAAGTCCCTCTTAGCTTTCCTTATCAGCGCTTTGCATTTGACTTGACATTCCTTATGCCATTTCTTATTATTTTCAATCGGTTCCTTCTTCCATTTTCTGAAGGATTTTCTTTTAGTTCTAATAGCTTCCTTCACCTCAATTTTTAACCACGTCGGCTGTCATTTGGTATTCCATCCTCCTTTTTTAATACTGGAATATATTTGGCCTGGGTTTCCAGGATGGTATTTTTGAACAGCATCCACGCCTGATGTAAATTTTTGACCCTCGCAGTCGCTCCTCTAAGTTTTCTTTTCACCGTTCTTCTCATTTTATCATAGTCTCCTTTTTTAAAGTTAAACACTAACGTATTTGATTTCCTATGTATACTTACTTCAAAGCTAATATCAAATCTGATCATATTATGATCACTGTTATCAAGCGGCCCCAGCACCATTACCTCCTGCACCAGATCATGCACTCCACTTTGCTCTGCTTTGCAATGGATCTATACCAACACATGTGCTTTTACTTTTACTAAGCCGCGTAGGCGCCTACGCACGTCCAACGCGAGCCAAAATGGACTTACCACCCAACTACCGTGTGGCTGTTGCAGTAATTTCATTTTTGGCGCGCATCTGAAAAATATTTTTTATTTTCTACTCATGCGTAGTGGACGCACACCAAGTGGCGTCTGACATGCGTAGGTCATTACCACCCAAATTCTTTACTGCTAGGTCTATGGCTGGTGGTGAGACCCAAAATGGACGCGCGGCAATTTTGATTTTTACTGCACGTCCAATTTCAGGGGAAAAAAGAGGCCATTTTTACAGGTGCGCTGAAAAATGATTCTACGTGCACCCAAAACCTATGCCTACACTACCGCAGGCCATTTTTCAGCGAGCCTTTGTTAAAGGACCCCTGAGTTTGCTAACCTTTGAACTCGGAGGGAGAGGCAATCTGGAGATAACGGAGCTTGGAGTAGGGGTGGGGGGGGTGGGGAGGAAATCTGGTAAACGTAACTTGAACTTACAAGTGGGTATTGGAGTGACTGAGAAACTTCTAGCTGGAACAGAGGAGGAACAGATCACACGGAAGGCCCAAAATTGCTTCTGTACCCAACTCAGCAAGTCAAGAGTCAACAAGACAAAAGAGGGATACTCTACCAGAAACAAAACGAATACAAAAATACTGCTAAAGGCAATTTATAATACAAAGGCAAATGCTTCTATGAATAAACTCAGTACAGTTATAATCAACTTATGTGCTAAACAATAAACTCTATTGTTCAGGAATTAAGTTGCCATGATGTGTGGCAAATGCAAATTAATTGGCACAGTACTACATAAGTACATAAGTATTACTACTACTACTTAACATTTCTAGAGCGCTACTAGGGTTACGCAGCGCTGTACAAATTAATAACTAAGGACGGTCCCTGCTCAGAAGAGCTTACAATCTAAAGGACGAAATGTCAAGTTGGGGTAGTCTAGATTTCCTGAATAGAGGTGTTGTGATTAGGTGCCGAAAGCGACATTGAAGAGGTGGGCATGGAGCAATGATTTGAAGATGGGTAGGGAGGGGGCCTGGCGTATGGGCTCAGGGAGTTTGTTCCAAGCATGGGGTGAGGCGAGGCAGAAAGGGCGGAGCCTAGAGTTGGCGGTGGTGGAGAAGGGTACTGAAAGGAGGGATTTGTCTTGAGAGCGGAGGTTACGGGTAGGGACGTAAGGGGAGATGAGGGTAGAGAGGTAAGGAGGGGCTGCAGATTGAGTGCATTTGTAGGTTAGTAGGAGAAGCTTGAACTGTATGCGGTATCTGATCGGAAGCCAGTGAAGTGACGAGGAGAGGGGTGATGTGAGTATATCAGTCAAGGCGGAAGATAAGACGTGCGGCAGAGTTCTGGATGGACTGAAGGGGGGATAGGTGGCTAAGTGGGAGGCCAGTGAGGAGTAGGTTGCAGTAGTCAAGGCGAGAGGTAATGAGAGAGAGTGGATGAGAGTTCGGGTGGTGTGCACAGAGAGGAAGGGGCGAATTTTGCTAATGTTGTAGAGGAAGAAGCGACAGGTCTTGGCTATCTGCTGGATATGTGCAGAGAAGGAGAGGGAGGAGTCGAAGATGACACCGAGGTTGTGGGCAGATGAGACGGGGATGATGAGGGTGTTATCAACTGAGATAGAGAGTGAAGGGAGAGGAGAAGTGGGTTTGAGTGGGAAAACAATAAGTTCAGTCTTGGCTATGTTCAGTTTCAGGTGGCGGTTGGACATCCAGGCAGCATTGTCGGATAAGCAGGCCGATACTTTGGCCTGGGTTTCCGCAGTGATGTCTGGTGTGGAGAGATACAGCTGGGTGTCATCGGCATAAAGATGATAGTGGAAACCATGAGATGAGATCAGGGAGCCTAAGGAAGAGGTGTAGATTGAAAAAAGGGGCCCAAGGACAGATCCCTGAGGAACTCCAACAGAGAGCGGGATAGGGGAGGAGGACGAACCATGAGAGTGTACTCTGAAGGTACGATGGGAGAGATAAGAGGAGAACCAGGAGAGGACAGAGCCCTGGAACCCAAAGGAGGACAGTGTGTCAAGAAGTAGGTTGTGATTGACAGTGTCAAAAGCGGCGGATAGGTCGAGGAGGATGAGGATGGAGTAGTGACCTTTGGATTTGGCAAGGAACAGGTCATTGCAGACTTTAGATAGTGCCATTTCTGTTGAGTGTAAGGGGCGAAAGCCGGATTGAAGTGGATCGAGGATGGCATGAGAGGAGAGAAAATCAATGCAGCGGCTGTGAATGGCGCGTTCAAGTATCTTGGAGAGGAAGGGTAGGAGGGAAATGGGGCGGTAGTTGGAGGGACAGGTAGGGTCAAGAGATGGTTTTTTGAGGAGTGGTGAAGGTGTCCGGGACAGTTGCAGTGGAGAGAGAGAGGTTGAGGATATGACAGATGGTGGGGGTGATAGTAGGAGCGATGGTGCTAAGTAGGTTGGTGTGGATGGGGGTCTGAGGAACAGGTGGTGAATTTCGAGAAGGAGAGGAGATGGGCAGTTTCCTCTTCGGTGATATCAGGAAAAGAGGAGAAGGAGGCCTGGGATGGTTGGTTGAGAGAGTGGGTTATAGGATGAAGAGGAGGAGAAGGTTTGGTGGTGAATTCGAGGTTGATCTTCTGGACCTTGTCACGAAAGTAGTCGGCCAGAGATTGAGGAGAGAGTGAGGGGGGGGGAGCAGAGGGCACTTTGAGGAGGGAGATGAGGGTGGCGAAGAGACGAAGAGGATTAGAGCTGAGGGAATTAGTCAATTGGGTATAATAGTCCTGTTTAGCGAGGAATAGGGAGGATTGGAAGGAGGATAGCATGAATTTAAAGTGAATGAAATCAGTATGTGTGCGAGATTTCCTCCAGAGGCGTTCAGCCGAACAGGCGCAGGAGCAAAGGGATCGGGTGCAAGGGGTCAGCCAGGGCTGGGGATTGGTACGCCTTGTGGGACGGGAGATGGACGGTGCAAGGGTGTCTAGAGCAGAGAAGAGAGTGGCATTGTAAGTGGAGACAGCTTTGTCAACAGATTCGGAGGACATGATGGAAGGGAGGAGATCAGAGATACTAGAGGATAAGGTGAGGGGGTCAACAGCCTGGAGATTTCTGGAAGTAGTATTTAGTGTTGGGCGAGAATGAGGGGGAGGGTGCTGAAGTGTGAATGTGATTAGATGATGGTCAGAGAGAGGAAGAGCTGATGCGCGGAAATTGGAGGGTGAGCAAGTAGAAGAGAGGACGAGATCAAGACAGTGGCCAGATTTGTGAGTAGGGGTGGAGGAGCTCAGTTGGAGGTTGAAGGAGGAGGTAAGAGTGAGGAACTGAGAAACATATGAGTCGGATGGGTTATCAATGTGTATGTTGAAGTCACCAAGAATGAGGGATGGGGATGAGGGCTCAAGAAAAACGGAGAGCCAGGCATCGAAGTCGGTAAGGAAGGAAGGGAGGGACTTATTAGGGGGGCGGTAAATGACTGCAACTCTGAGTGGCAGCGGGTGGAATAGACGGATGGAGTGAACTTCAAAGGATGAGAAGCAGTGAGACTGAGGTAGGTGGAGAGGTTGAAAACTGCAGGAGGGCGAAAGTAGTAGCCCGACGCCGCCTCCGCAACCAACTGGGCGGGGTGAATGGGAGAAAAGATAGCCTCCGTGGCATAGGGTCGCGATTGAGGCAGAGTCGTCAGGGGTGAGCCCACGCTGGGACAGACCAAAGGTCCATCAAGCCCAGCATTCTGTTTCCAACAGTGGCCAATCCAGGTCACAAATGCCCAGCAAGATCCCGAAAAAGTTTGATACATTTTATGCTGCTTATCCTAGGAATAAGAAGTGGATTTTCCCCAAATCAATTTAATAATGGTCTATGGACTTTTCCTTTAGGAAGCCATCCAGACCTTTTTTAAATCCCACAAAGCTAACCGCCTTTACCACATTCTCTGGCAACGAATTCCAGAGTTTAATTACACGTTGAGTGAAGAAAATTTTTTTTCGATTCGTATTAAATTTACTACTGTATAAGATAATCTACCAAAACCAAGACCTGTGACTGCGTTGAGAGGCAGACTATACAGAAGCTTGAGAATGGCCCCTGTGCAATGCAGGATCACAAGCACTTAAATGTACTAATTAGTGGAAAGAAATATGACACCACTGTTGGTACTTCAGTTTTAATCCTAGTTTAGCGGTTTTCAGCTAACACTTTTGGAGTACAGGACTGAGGTCTGTGCATTACAAAGAAGAAGTGCTCCTAATCTCGGCTATTTTAGCAGGATTTCGCTAGATTTTGTATGTTCAAAAAAGCATCTGGGATTAAAATTGATTATTTTTACTGCTGTAATTGTCTATTGCCTATGTTTGACTTATTCTTGTTGTACACTGCCTTGAATGAATTCCTTCAAAAAGGCAGTAAATAAATCCTAAGTAAGAAAGTAAGAAAATTGAAGTACCAACAGTGGTGTTGCATAATTACCATCATAGGACTTTTTTGCGACCCCTGACGCAGGCGCTTGGATGCCGATACATGGCCCATGTCAGGTCTTTACAATAAAGTTTACCTTTGTCCTTTTCCTGGAGGCCCGTTGTGCTTTTTTCTTGGTTTGGCTTTGTGGTGTACTTGAAACCCTCTCTTTTTTACTGAGCTTGCAAGCCAAAAGGACATTACTTTAGAAATGCAGGTCCAGATGCACATTGATTAGTTCCAAGAGTCAAATACTATTTATTTTGTCCCAAGTAAACAGTTTACTTTGACAGGACCGCCCCCCCCCCCCCCCCCATTTCCTCATACAGATCACATATGTTGTTGATCTGTATCCATGAAACTGGAAGGCTTCATGGGATATCTTTGGCCTATTCTTTCTTCCACTGTCTTGACTGGAGCAGCTGCTGTTGCTTTTTTTTTTTTTTCTCCTTTACCTCACAAAAGTTGTAAAAGATGTAAAACATATAGGGGTCATTTTTAAAATCCTTTTATAAAGCAATGAAACCAAACTAATTTTTTTTTCAAATTTATCTCCTTGGTGTCCTGTGGAACACAACTTGGGGTCAGCCGAGAGAAAATAGAATAAGTATTTCAGGATGACAAGTGGTACAGGGAGAGCACAATTTTCCTTATGCTGTAACCTAGAAAACAATCTGTGTAAAAAAAATCCCTAAACCTGTCTCTGTCCTGGATTTTCTGAGAATCATTTTATAAAACACCACCTAGTTTTCGATGACAAGAACATGTGTAAGTGGTGGTATTTTAATCATTTACATGCATGAGTGAGCTCTTTTAATGTTCCAACTTGTGTACGATTACACACTCAGTTTGCTTGAATTTTTACTGCGTGCATATATTTGTGGAGTTTGGGCAGAATGTACATGTATGCAGGGCCAGCTCAAGGGATAGTGGTACCCTAAGCCAACTTGCTTTAACAGTGCACCCCATCACATCGCTTCCGGCACCCCTTCCACTGTCTCCCTCTCCATGGGTCCAGCACTACTCCCTCACCTCTCTCACTCCCCTGCAGTCGTGGCAGCAGCAATAGCATGACAGGCTACCTTCAGCCAGCCCCTGGGTCTTACCTCTGCCACATCCTGCCCATAGGAAATTGCATCAGAGGAGGCAGAACATGGCAGAGGGAAGACTAAAGTTGCCAATTCCATAGTAAAACTGTAGAATTGGGCTATTTCCCACTCCTCCCTGGGAGTTTTTTTGAACGCCCATGGGTCACAGCTTTTTGGACTATTTTTATCCAGGTTGGGTGATTTTTAATCACCATAGCCCGTGGGTTGGCTGTTTCTTTACTGCTCGTCTTCCTATTGGTCCTAATTGGACCAATTGGAGATGAGATCTGGCCCTGTTTAAGATACTTCACCATGTGCCTTTTTTAATCTTTCAGTCTCTCTCTGACGTGGCCTGTGCCCTGTGGCGGCTGCGCTTCTCAGCCGGAGGTGAGGTGACTGCGAGGCCTGAGGCAGGAGACAGATGTCAGCTGGGATGGTGTTGGCTCTGGTAGCGGGTCCCTCCTGATCTGCTCTTTAAAAGTCAGAGAGCAGATCATCAGGAGAGGGAGACCCATGGCCACCACCAGAGAGGAAAAGGCAGAAGACAGTGCAGTGAGTGACTCCAGGAGGAAGGGTAGGGAGCCAGAGCGGAGGGGGAGGGAACCCAGCTATGAGCTCCTGCATCCACGTTGTCGTGCTTTATGTTGGTAGCATTTTTATTTAATCTCACTTATATTTTCAAACATATCAGCTTGTGCATCATATAGATATACACAGAGGAAGTATAATAAAGGAATAACTTTTCATAGGTAGAGTAGTAATTTGTTATAAATCGTAATCAGTGTGTCATTGGAGGGGCTGGTTATAGAGACACCCTAGCATGCGTTGTATTGTGCAGAGAATGTTTTTTCCTAGTAAAGAGCCACTGAAACAGACATCATGTTATGAGAATCAGGTGCTCAACATTCAGACTTGGTGCATTTTTGTCGCCTTAAACTAAGCACCTGGTTATAAAATTACTATGCACATGTCTGATCCTGGTTAAGTTGCTTTATTCCCTTGGTTCATTAATCTCATCCCATGGCTTTTCCTACCATCTTTATGCTGATGACTCCCAAATCTACCTTTCTACCCCTGATATCTCACCTTGCATCCAAACCAAAGTTTCAGCGTGCTTGTCTGACATTGCTGTCTGGATGTCTCAACGCCACCTGAAATTAAATATGACCAAAACCGAGCTTCTCATTTCCCCCCCCAAACCCACCTCCCTGCTCCCCCCATTTTCTATTTCTGTTGATGGCTCTCTCATTCTCCCTGTCTCCTCAGCTCGAAACCTTGGGGTCATCTTTGACTCTTCTCTCTCCTTCTCTGCTCATATCCAGCAGATTGCCAAGACCTGTCGTTTCTTTCTTTACAACATCCGTAAAATCTGCCCCTTTCTTTCCGAGCACTCTACCAAAACCCTCATCCACACCCTTGTCACCTCTCGTTTAGACTACTGCAATCTGCTTCTTGCTGGCCTCCCACTTAGTCACCTCTCCCCTCTCCAGTCGGTTCAAAACTCTGCTGCCCGTCTCGTCTTCCGCCAGGGTCGCTTTACTCATACTACCCCTCTCCTCAAGTCGCTTCACTGGCTCCCTATCCGTTTTCGCATCCTGTTCAAACTTCTTCTACTAACCAATAAATGTACTCACTCTGCTGCTCCCCAGTATCTCTCTACACTCGTCCTTCCCTACACCCCTTCCCGTGCACTCCGCTCCATGGATAAATCCTTCTTATCTGTTCCCTTCTCCACTACTGCCAACTCCAGACTTCGCGCCTTCTGTCTTGCTGCACCCTACGCCTGGAATAAACTTCCTGAGCCCCTACGTCTTGCCTCATCCTGGGCCACCTTTAAATCTAGACTGAAAGCCCACCTCTTTAACATTGCTTTTGACTCGTAACCACTTGTAACCACTCACCTCCACCTACCCTCCTCTCTTCCTTCCTGTACACATTAATTGATTTGATTTGCTTACTTTATTTTTTGTCTATTAGATTGTAAGTTCTTTGAGCAGGGACTGTCTTTCTTCTATGTTTGTGCAGCGCTGCGTACGCCTTGTAGCGCTATAGAAATGCTAAATAGTAGTAGTAGTAATAGTAGTTATCCCACTATGCCTCAGTTCTAATCCTGGCTCTACCACTGACTTTCCTGCTTATTTTCAAATGAGAAGGCCAGCCATCTTCCGACATAAATCGGGAGATGGCCGGCCATCTCCTAAATCCGACCAAATCGGTATAATCGAAAGCCAATTTTGACCGGCTTCAACTGCTTTCCGTCGTGGAGCCGGCCAAACTTCAAGGGGGTGTGTTGGCAAGGTACAGAAGGTGGGACGGGGTTGTGGTTACGAGATGGCCGGCTTTGCCCAATAATGGAAAAACGAAAGCCGACCCTGATGAGCATTTGGCCGACTTTACTTGGTCCCTTTTTGTTCACGACCAAGCCTCAAAAAGGTGCCCCAACTGACCAGATGGCCACCGAAGGGAATCGGGAATGACCTCCCCTTACTCCCCCAGTGGTCAGCAACCCCCTCCCACCCCCAAAAAAATTAACAAACATTTTTTTGCCAGCCTCTACGCCAGCCTCAAATGTCATACCCAGCTCACTGACAGCAGTATGCAGATCCCTGGAGCAGTTTTTAGTGGGTGCAGTGCACTTCAGGCAGGTGGACCCAGGCTCATCCTCCCCACCTGTTACATGTGGTGGTAAATGGGAGCCCCCCACCCCCCCAAAACCCACTGTACCCACATGCAGGTGCCCCCCTTCATCCCTAAGGGCTATGGTAGTGGTGTAGAGTTGTGGGGAGTGGGTTTTGGGGGGGATTTGGGGGGCTCAGCACACAAGGTAAGGGAAGTATGCACCTGGGAACAATTTTTGAAGTCCACTGCAGTGCCCCCTAGGGTGCCCGGTTGGTGTCCTGGCATGTGAGGAGGACCAGTGCACTACAAATGCTGGCTCCTCCCATAACCAAATGCCTTGGATTTGGCCGGATTTGAGATGGCCGTCATTAGTTTCCATTATCGCTGAAAACCAATGCCGGCCATCTCTAAAGCCGGGCCAGATTTTGAGATTTGGCCTGCTCCGACCATATTATTGAAACGAAAGATGGCTGGCCATCTTGTTTCAATAATACGGTTGGGTCGTCGCTTGAAGATGGCCGCCCTTATAGATGGCCGGCCCCGTTCGATTATGCTCCTCCACGTGAACTGGAGGAGTCCTTTTATCTCTGTGTGGCTTCCTTTAGCCATCAGTACATAACTATTTATATTCAGTCTCCCTGCTGCACTTTGAAATCTGCCCCCATGGAACAGATCAAGCATTGAAACCGGCAGTGAATTCTTTCTAGGAAAAAAGGTACCGGTACTCAAATGCGACGCCACCCTACAGGGCCCACCCCACAAAAGCCAGGCCACCTGAACCAGTCACAGAATATATGAAAAGGCAGAATTGGTGTGTAGAACCTGAGTTCTTTCATTAAAACTTGGGGTCCATGGGTCAATTTTAGCAGACAATAGAAAAGGTGCCGGTACGCAGTACCCCCAAGTACTCCCTCAAAAAAAGCCCTGGAAACCGGTATCCAAATGCTCCACCACAGTGGTGGCTGCATCACAATTTCTTATATACAAAAGTGAAATCTATTGGACTGCTGATAGAACGAAACAGTAAATATAGGAAAAACAATTATAATCTCTATTGATACTTTTATGACGCAAATAACAAGGCATGAGGAATACTTAGCAGAGAGATAGAAAGAAACACTGCTATCTGTTAAATTATTTGAAAGAGTATCTGTTGGAACGTCTGCTATATCAGAGATCAGTTTAAGAGAAACCTTTAGTAAAAACCCCAGGGTGAGTCAGCAGTCTGGTGCCACATCCCTGCCAGAATGGTGGGGCAGGAAGAAGGCATGATCTATCAGGAAGCACTGAGGATGTGGTAAACCATGGTCTTAAAGCACAGAGGAACACAACAACAGTGGCAGAGCAAACGACTATATACCACATCCACAAAGATGCAAAGTATTCACTCCAAAGGAACAATTCATATCCTATTCTATTTATTTCATCCAAGTGGCACATTTGTGTAACAATCCACTCATCTCCTGTTTCAGCCCTGTAACACAACCCCATATCTACTCACTCCCTTCCTGTATCTCAGCCCTTAAGCGGTCCTCATATCCATTCACTGTCTCCCCCTTCCCCAATATCTCAGCCAGAAACACATTCCTATATCCATTCACTCTCTCCTGTGTCTCAGCCCTGTAAAACAACCCCCTCCCCCGTATCTATTCACTGCATCCTATATCTCAGCCCTGTGACAGATCCCTGAATCCATTCACCCCCTCCTGTATCTTTGCCCTGTAACATACCCCTGCATCCGTTCATACATCCAGAAACACAAACACACACACACACACCACAATACCTGCTATTAAACCAATAAGAGTGAAATGGTTTTAAAACCCATTAAAACATTTAACAGAAAAATGTATTATTCTCCAACTTAAATAAACACAATAGTCATGAAACATAATAAAAGAATTAATGCAAAGGTAATGCATAAGCAGATTTTCAGCATTTTGTGAAAGGACAATTAATGGTTTGTGAAATGGATCTCCTTGGATAGCTTGTTCCATAGAAGAGGCATATCACAAGAAAAGTCTTTGCTATGTGGTTTTGGCAGTCTGCCTGATCTCCTTAAAATATGGAGCAAACAAGTCCTTCTCCAGCACACCAGTGGCATTACATTAATAATCTATACACACAAGGGGGAAACATTAGTGTAAGTGTATTGAAATAAGTCATGCCAAACATCAAGGTTGTGGCTACCTTAGAAATACAATGCCGATATCTCAGAAGTAAATCTTTCCTTTACTGCTCTCGTGCTTAGCTCCTTAAGATCAAGGAGCCCTTTTACGAAGCCGCGTATGCGTCTGCACGCACCCAACGCTTGCCAAAATGGAGTTACTGCCTGGCTACCGCGTGGCTCTTGGGGTAATTTCATTTTTGGCGCGCGTATTGGGTGCGTGCCAAGTGGCATCTGATGCGTGTAGGTCATTACTGCCTGTTTACCACGTGAGACTTTACCGCTAGGTCAATGGCTGGCGGTAAGGTCTCAGACCCAAAATGGACATGCGGCAAAACACGTGCCTACACTACCGCAGGCCATTTTTCAGCACACCTTAATAAAAGGACTCCCTAGTGTACTAGCTCAGCAGTCCTCAAAAATTCCCATTAGGAAACAGGGAGGGCTACCTTATAACCGGGTGCCTAACTTGTATGGCAGATATATGCATAAGTTACACCAGTTTTCTATGAGAAATATGGGCCATACTTTTCCTTTTGAAAATTATTCCACAGAAAGTACATGCACACATTTACACCTGTTATTTAATGGTTGATTTTATGCACTTATACTCTTATTTTATAAAATATAGGCATATAAATGCCAATCCCTCCCTAAACCCACCTCCAGATGCATCTGTGCTTAGGTTAGATCATTTTATCCACATACATGTTGTATGTGCATAAGTTTATACTCCAGGCATTGTAATAAAAGGCTATTTCAGAATTTTAAATACAATTTAACCCATGGAAATGCATTTTAAAATGACCACTTTAAAGATCAATATAATTAGAGGGGGTAAAAGACAGGTAGGGGAGGGAGAGTGGCCGGAGGAATAAGGAAAGAAGCAGCGTTGTTCAAAGTACTTAAGTAAAAGTAAAAATAAATGTATATTTTAATACTTAAGTAAAAAGTACAGTCTGTGCTCAACCCAGATATTCAATGCCGGGCCGTTTCCGGTGACCGGCATTGAATATCTGGATTTTTTTCAGGCGGTTTGAAGATAACCAGCTATTGCGATATTCGGACATAGCTGTTTATCTCTAAACAGGCCAAAGATAATCCAGGGTTTGATGTGGCCAAATATGACTGCCAAACCCAGTTTAAAAGTCAGCAGGTAGCTGGTTATATCGCGTGATATAACTGGTTTTCCGCCAGCCGCTACCCATGGATATTCAGCAGAGGATAGCCAGTTATGCTGCTAAACATCTGCAGATAGCAAGTTAAGTGCTATTTAACCATCAGTATCCACTCTGACCAGTTAAATAGCACTAAATGTTCGGCAGTTATTGCTAATATAGTACTTTTTTGAGTAAAAAGCAAAAGTACCACAACTATAATGAATGCAACTATTGTTAACGTTTTTATCACAACAACTTTATTGCTCTACAATTCAATCCACTTTGCTTTTAGTAAAACTAAATTTTTGAAAATGACCGTCACTCATGTGAGTATGATTGTGAGTCATTAATCCAGCACAGCTAAAGAGTTTCTACACCTGCAGAAAATGGATTGTTCAATCTGATAAAAAGTTCCTTCAAATCAGACCAGTTTGCAATATTACTGACTTCCATATAGCAAAGAATACTTTATCATCATTATTGTCATTATCATCTGCATTAGAAATAGTGCTGTCTAATTCATCACTTCATCTTTATCTTCATTATCATTGGGTTTAGGGAGGGATAGCTCACCTAATATAACTACCTTAATCAATCCTTTCCTTCTTCTTTCTACCCTTATTTAACCTCTGCACAATATTAAATGTAACTGTCACCCTGCAATGACAATGTTAACAAAATTATGTAAGCCACATTGAGCCTGCAAATAGGTGGGATAATGTGGGATACAAATGCAATAAATAAATAAAATAAATAAATAAATTGTCATGCTTTCCACTTACAAAGAAGGCTTTCACAAAGTTGTAATCAATGCCTTTTCAATGTCTTTTGTTCTAATAATTTTTCATCTGATGGCAAACTCTTTTCATCTGATGATAAATTCTGTTTGAATATCTTCAAGAATTGATGCAAGAGCGTCATATGGGAATCCTTCAGTCTTAAGGCCAGACAATTAGGCTTCCACTCTAAAGACTCTACCAATCCAGTGGACAGTCACCCCAATGTAATATTTCCCATGAGATGACGAGCAGACTGTTGTGGTAGAGACATATGTCTGTTCACCAAGAATTGCTACCAGTTGTTCAGCTTCATTGACCCAAGTGACCCAACTCATCACTGTTCTGCTTGGCTGGAGACCAGTGACCAGTTCAACATACACAGGCAACTCTACTGTTCTTATAGGCTATATTCACTGAACAGCAAACTTTAAGATGAGATGAGCCACTGTTTGTGTGATGAGGTTTGAAATAGCAAAATCCTACTTCCGGTTTTGTTGTTTCATTTGGTTTACTGAGGAATCGTCATTTATGTCTTGCTTCCGTTTTACTTGTTACTTCGGTTAACCACAAGCATCAGATGTAACTAAGTAAAAGTAGTAAAAATTGGCAAAATTATTACTTCAGTAAAAGTAACAAAACTTTTACTTAAGTGTAGTAACTAGTTACATTTATTTAGTTACTATACAACCCTGGAAAAAAGCATGGGACAGAGAAATGACTTTTGTTTTTGATAGCAGGTGATCATTATCACGTATCTTGTATTGTGTTATTGTAGATGTGTAACTGATGTCGTTACTATACTGTTCATTGTTTGAATAATAAAGATATTATTAAAAAAAAAAGATCACTATGATATGTTATATCTGCTTATATTATACCAATGTGAGAATATGATAATCTGGGGAGAGAGGTGGAGGAATATGGGCTGGTGAGAAACAATTTTTAAAGTGGACCCCCTTGGGACCTTTCCTTACTGGCGATAACCAAGGATCACTTTCCTTATCTTCCATGTCCTAAGTTCAGTGGATGATATATGTGGAAGCAGCCTCTCTCTCTTTCCTAGCACTCTTCACTCAGTCACTCAGTACCTGTGTCCTTCACTCAGTACCTGTGTCCTGCTCTTAATATCTTCCTGATAAACTATTGACTCCTTTATTCTATTTCACCCCCTTTTTATTCTATCCTACTAACACAAAAAACAAACAAAAGCACCCTGTCCTTTCACTTGCAGAGGGTCTGACCTCTATAAGTTGCTTGTCTGTATCCTATTGCCTATATTGCACTGTGATTTTATATTTTTATGCTGGTATTGTCTTAAAGGGATTTTAGAGAATTGTGTTTTGAATATCTGTGTTAGTGATTTCATCTTTTTATGCTGGAATTGTCTTAAAGGTGTTTTCATTGGAACTGTGTTTTAAACTGTGCCAAGTGTTTTAAACTTGTGACAATCTGGTGACATTGAATCTGGTGTCTGTTTTCATTAGAATTGTGTGTTGAATCTATACTGCCAAAGACTTAATTCAATCAATTTTGGTTCCATAGCATCTGGTGACTTATAGCTCTGAAGGAGGGGCAATTTTGTTTTGAGCTGGGTAGTAGAACCTAAGTTTACCTTGTGAGCTGGGAGCTGCGCTGGGCATTTTCAGACTTGGAGGCAGATGCAGCAACCAAACGTAAAAAAATCTAAATCGTTAAAGTCCCTAACGATTTTAAAATAACGAAACATGCACCAAAAAAAAAAGTCACACATGCTGAGATCGGTATTGAAACGTACAATGTATCAAAGAATCACAATACACATCGTTAATCGGCCCCCAAATCATGCGCAGAGCAGCCAAGCGTTATGTTAGCTGCTCTGCGCATGCCACAAACAGTCAAAACACAGTCAAATCACAAGCACATGGCTCCCAAATCCAAAGGACGTCAGAAAACACATAAAAAAAAGCCCAGTCTTCCATTCTCTAAACAAACAGATTCATCGCAAGCAGCAAAACAGCGGCTTCAAAATCCCGAGGCTTCTCCGTTCACAGTGGCAGCATTGTTAAAAGCAGTTCTGAGATCCTCCCACCCCAGTCACACAGAAGCACAAAACAGACAATTTAAACATTTTAGAGGAGGAAATACCTGCTTTGGGTTCTGGAGAGAAGGGGGTCTTCCTAAATTTACTGCCCAAGTCAAACTGCAAGAAGGCACGATCCGGCTCGTCCAGCTTCTAGCAGAGGAGGCGAAAGGTTGTTTTAGCTCTCCACAGCTCGACCCAGTAAACGGCCTTTCCTCCCCCCCCCCAATGAGATTGAGAATGCAATGAGACTGAATGCATTTTAAATCCAAAAAGGCGGGCCCAGGAGGAGAGAGACGCTGCGCCCGCCCCTGTCTGACGTCAGTAACCTATGTAGGGCGGGCGCAGCAGGAGAAAGACGCGCGAGCGAAGGCAGGCATCATCAGCTTTCTTCTTGCCCGTGCAGCGCCTTCGGACAGAGGAGAGAGGCGCTGCACGGGCCCGGTAAGAGGGAGGGGGGCGCGATGGAGGAGGGGAATGGCGGCGACGACCCCAAAAGGGGGCGGGGCACAGGACGGAGGATGTCGGGAGGCGGAGCTGAGGTGAGAGTAGTGAGGAAGGGAGGGGGGCAGGGGCTGCTTGAATTTTGCTTTTTCGGGGTGGAGGGAGCGGCGGAAAGTGGGGAGCAGCGGGGGGGGGGGGGGGCAAGGCCGTCCGTACAGGACGCTACTGATGAGCGCCCTTGCCCCCTCCCGATCCTTTTTTATTTTTATTTATTTATGTTTTTCTGACATCCTTTGGACCAATCACAGCGCTTTTAGCTCTGCTAATGCGCTGGGATTGGCTCAAAGTTTGTTTATTTTTTCTCTTAATGATTTTTCCTGGCACAGAGCTGTCCTAACGAGTGGTCCAGACCTCTCGTTAGTTTTCCTGCCTTTTTCCTGCGTAAAGGCAATCGGAAAAGGTTAGTGCATGTCGTTTCAATAGGGTTTTCACACTAATTGCTCATCTCCATTCCGTTTTCGTTAGCTGCTACTGTCGTCGGAAAATAGGCTTAAGTGCATGGAAAGGATAGGAAATTCTTCCCTGAGGGCTCATTTAACGATGAAAAACGTTTAGTGCATCTACCTCTTGGTTTGATTGGTAACTGAGGTTACCTGTGTCCTAGTCCCACCCACCCCTAGGTAAACTCCCTTTATATAGGGCAATCAAGGGACAAGTATCTTCATTACACTTAATTGGTCAGTCCTAATTCTTGTTATTCCCTCTCATAGTTCACCTTTTCACACTTGTGAATCACATCATTATGACCTTCATTCAGTGCAATATATGGTCTGCTTTAATCCTAAGGCAATCTATCTGGAACCTTAGAGCTTGTCCTATCTGTCTCCAAATATCAGCCTTGAAAGAAGAGAGCAACAAACTCAAGAAGGAATTAACTACAATTAAAGAAGCGTCCAGGATTACTCATTTCCCAGCTAATTTACCACCACCACTGCCTCAGAGAATGAAACATCAGAGGAATAGATGGATCACAGTAGGCTCTGGTAAACTAAGATCTGTGACGCAGAAACACTCGCCCTTCCAAGCTTTGCCCCTGTCAAATTCTTTTGCAGCGTTGCATCATTATGATAGCGAAAAAAGAAGTACTATGGTAGAACCAGAGGCAATGAAAACAGCAAAACCCCAGAAACACCCCCCAACTAATGACAGAATTGTGAAAAGCAGAAAATTATTACTGCTCGGAGACTCCATTATCAGAGGGATTAATTTAGGAGCACAGTTCAGGGGTTCCAACGTAGTGAAATGTCTTCCAGGATCATCAGCTACAAGATGTACAGACCAAATACTGAAAGTGATCCAAGAAGAGAGCGAGGCTTCTAACGTTGAGGTTCTAATTCACCTGGGGACAAATGACCTTGCCAACAATAGCAAGTTTACAGCACAGAGAGTGTTCCAGAAGTTTGGGGAGGGACAAATCTTTGGTTCGGACTGTTGCTTTTTCTGAAGTAATTCCTACATTGGGGAGGGGAGAGGAAAGACTACGCAAAACAGAGGAATTCAATAAATGGCTTGAGTCTTGGTGTAAAGAAGAAGGTTTTTGATACATAGGAGAATGGGGTTAATACGTGGAAAAATAACAGGCTGTACTGTAATGATGGGCTACATCTTTCTGTGATGGGAAAAAGGATCCTTAGAGAGAAATTCAGACAGTATGTTTCTCGACATTTAAACTAGAGGGTGGGGGTGACAAAAGGAAACAGGGGATTTCAGAAAGTCACCCCCAGAATAAACATGATGACAAAGGGAAAGGTCATGTAAATATAAAAAAACACCCAAACTCACTAAGCACATGGAAAGCTATGTGCACAAATGCTCATAGTCTAAGTAAAAAGGTTCAAGACTTGCAAGCCCTGTTGTTTGAAGAAAACTTGGATATTGTTGCTATTACGGAGACATGGTTCAACGATTCTCATGAATGGGATGTGACCGTACCAGGCTATAATCTTTTTAGGAAGGATAGAGAGGGCCGAAGAGGTGGAGGAGTGGCTCTGTATGTGAGAGAGAATATCAGATCAGCTGAAATGTGGGGAACCTGGGGAAAAGAAGAAGCTTTATGGATCATCCTGGAAAGAGAAGACAGAACCTGTATCCACACGGGAGTTATCTATAGACCTCCTGCGCAAACGGAGAAGTTAGACAAGGATCTGATAGAAGATATTCAAAAGATTGGTATGAAAAGATTGCTTCTGTTGGGAGATTTCAATTTGTCTGACGTGGATTGGAACGTCCCATCTGCGGAATTGGAAAGAAGTAGGGAGTGGATGCCTGTCAAACTGCCTTGCTCAGACAAATGGTGACGGAACCCACGAGGGAAGGGTCAATGCTGGATCTAATGCTCACTAATGGAGGTAGTGTTTCCGATATACGGGTGGGTGCCCACCTATGTAATAGTGATCATCACACCGTATGGTTTGATATAAGGGCGAAGGCGGATTGCGGACGCACAAAACTCAAAGTACTGGATTTCAGATGTACTGATTTGGATAAAATGGGGGAATACCTGAAGAAGGAGCTGTTGGCATGAAAGGCGTAGGAGAAGTGGAAAAACAGTGGTCCAAGCTAAAGGCTGCTATAAATATGGCAACTGATCTTTTTGTGAGGAAAGTAAACAAAAACAAGAGAAGCAGGAAGCCAATATGGTTCCCCAAACAAGTAGCTGAAAAAATAAGAGCAAAAGAGGCTTTGTTCAAGAAATACAAAAGAACGCAACAAGAGGATCACGGAAAAGATTATCGGATTAAACTGAAAGAAGTGAAGAGGGAAATACGGCTAGCGAAAGTGCGAGCAGAAGAAAAAATGGCTAAAGATGTAAAGAGAGGTGACAAGACTTTTTTCAGATATATTGCAGAGAGGAGAAGAGATAGGAATGGAATTGCGAGACTGAAAGATAATGAGAATGGCTATGTGGAGAGTGACGAAGATAAAACGAACGTGCTAAACAATTATTTCTCTTCGGTGTTCATGGAGGAAAATCCTGGAGAAGGACCACAGTTGGCTGCCGAGGGAACGTCTGGGAATGGAGTGGATACTGCGCCATTTACGGAAGAAAGAGTTTATAAACAGCTGGAGAATTGAAGGTGAACAAAGCTATGGGGCCGGATGGGATACATCCCAGGATACTGAAGGAGCTCAGAGAGGTCCTGGCGGGACCTTTTAAAGATTTATTTAATAGATCTTTAGAGACGGGAGAGGTTCCGCAGGATTGGAGACGAGCGGATGTGGTCCCTCTTCACAAAAAGTGGAGACAGGGAAGAAGTGGGAAACTACAGACTGGTAAGTCTCACGTCGGTGGTAGGAAAAATAATGGAGTCGCTGCTGAAAGGATAGTTAACTTTCTAGAAACCGACGGGTTACAGGACCCAAGGCAACATGGCTTTACCAAAGGAAAATCCTGCCAAATGAATCTTATTGACTTTTTTGACTGGGTGACCAAAGAACTGGATGAGGGACGTGCGCTAGATGTAATCTACTTGGACTTCAGCAAAGCCTTTGATATGGTCCCCCACAGAAGACTCATGAATATGCTGAAAGGGTTGAACTTAGGACCGAAAGTGGTGAACTGGATAAGAAACTGGTTAACTGACAAGTGGCAGAGGGTGGTGGTAAATGGAATCCGCTCGGAGGAAAGGAAGGTGAGCAGTGGAGTTCCTCAGGGGTTGGTGCTGGGACCTATTCTGTTTAATATATTTGTGGGAGATAATGCTGAAGGGTTGGAAGGAAAGGTGTGCTTTTTTGCGGATGACACAAAAATAGCCAATAGAGTGGATACCCTGGAGTAGAAACGATGAGAAGGGATCTCCGAACGTTAGAAGAATGGTCGAGGGTCTGGCAGTTAATATTTAATCTCTTCAAAATCTGGGTTTTCTGTGAAATTTGGTTTCTAATAGCTCAACTGATAAACCATTACAGAAACCAATCATTAATAAACTAATTACAAAGAAAAAAAAATTATTAATAAAAAAATAAAAAAATTATTATACTTAATGAATAATATTGTTGTGTTCAGTTTTTTGGTGTACTACAAAGTCCCGAAGACTCGAGATGTGTAAAACCACCATATCGCCATCATCGCACACCCTGCCTCCAACCTAATCGTGGCAATGAACAGTGTAACAATCTTAAAAAGGAAGTAGAATAAATATCAACTACTTAGCTTAAGTTGGATTGGGAGGGATAAGATGAAATGGCAATCTTCTTAGCGTTTTGAACAGATGTTCCGATTCAAGGGGTAAACCAAGTCCCAGGTCGATGCAGTACTCTTATATATCTAAATCCATAAGTGACTTCTCCATTAGTGTATCCATTAATCAGTGTTCATGGTTCCCTACATGGGCCATGTTTCGCCATAATGTGGCTTCTTCAGGGGAACTGATCTATAAAGGTGATAATAAAAAATTAAAAATCAATTTTTATTTTTCATTTTTTATTATCACCTTTATAGATCAGTTCCCCTGAAGACGCCACATTATGGTGAAACATGGCTCATGTAGGGAACATTCTGCTGTCATGGAGGTAGGTACGGCATTTGAGGCTGGCAAACAGGCTGGCAAAAAAGGTTTTTATTTTTATTTTTTTAGTATGGGAGGGGGTTGGTGACCACTGGGGGAGTATGGGGAGGTCATCCCCCATTCCCTCCAGCGGTCATCTGGTGAGTTGGGGCACCTTTTTGAGGCTTGGTCGTGAAAATAAAAGGACCAAGTAAACCCGGCGAAATACTGAACGCCATTTTTTTTCCATTATCGGCGAAAGCCGGCTATCTGGTAGCCACGCCCATACCCACCCATGTCCCGCCTTCGCTTCGCCGCCGACATGCCCCTTTGAACTTTTGCCAGCGAGGTGACGGGAAAGCGGCGATGCTGTCAAAAAATGCAGCTTTCGATTATACCGATTTCGCCGCTTTTCCGAGATCACCGGCCATCTCCCGATTTGTGTTGGGAAATGGCCAGTGATCACTTTCGATTATGAGCTGGATAGTGTATGCTCTGAGATGTCCGTGTCCTAAGTTGTACATTGGCAAAACCATCAGAGCATTGAACATACAGATTAATGAACATGTGGTGTTTTACATCAAAGATTGGGGGCACCTTTGGAGGGGCATAATTGAACGCGAACGCCCATCTCCATGGGCGTCTATGTCCAAAAATGGGTATGTGAAGAGGCGGGACAGACAGTATTATCAAAAAAGATGGGCATCCATCTTTCGTTTCGAAAATACGGTTTGGACGGACCAAATGCCATGGATTTGGTCCCTTCTGAGATGGGCGGTTTTTTTTTTTTTTTTTTTTTGCGATAATGGAAACTAAAAACGACCAGCTCAGAAACGTCCCAATCCAAGCCATTTGGTCGTGGTAGGAACAAATGTACAACACTACCATAGCTCTTAGGGGTGAAGTGGGCAACTACATGTGGGTACAGTGGGTTTTAGAGACCTCCCATTTACCACCACAAGTGTTATGGGTGGGGGGGGGGAGATGGGCCTGGGTCTGCCTGCCTGAAGTGCTCCAGGGACAGGACTTGTTGCTGGTGTATAACCTTGGCACAGCAGTTGACACCTGAAGACTAATCTCGCTGAAAATGTCCTTTATCTGAATAAGCAACTTTACTCACAATTAACTGCAGATCAGAGGTTGTGCCCCACTGGCAACGAGTCTCGCTGGTACTGAGATTAGCAGTAGGTCAGAGCTGGCAGAATGGTGTACAATGCCCTCTTTCAGCAACATTCAAGGTAAGAACTAAGTGCTGTAAAGTGGCTAACACACGAAAGGGATCTAAAAGTGTCTTACAAAAATGGCCACTACCTCATGGACTACCGGAAACAAAACAGGGCACACTCTGACCCAGTAAGCAGGGGGAAAAGCACCATGGGAGTACAGCCTACCAACTACCAACATCGTGAGCATTTAACACAAGCTAGTGGAATCACGGAGCCCAATACCCTACACCCACCACAATGCATTGCTGATGTGACTCTGCAGTGCCCTTAACAGAAAAGGTGTCACACTCACCCGAGATCCACATCAGAACCAGGGAAAGGCTGTCAGAGGATAGAACACATTCTGCTGTCATGGATGTGGGTACGACATTTGAGGCTGGCATACAGGCTGGGAAAAAAAGTTTGTAAAGTGGGTTTTTTTTGGTGGGAGGGGGTTAGTGACCACTGGGGGAGTCAGGGGAGGTCATCCCCGATTCCCTCCAGTGGTCATCTGGTCAGTTGGGGCACTTTTTTGGGACTTGGACCTGAAAAAAAAGGGTCCAAATAAAGCGGACCAAATTCTCGTCAAAAACGTCCTTCTCGTTTCGATTATCAGCTAAAGACCCCATCTCTCCTCGGCCGATAACCACGCCCCAGTCCCGCCTTCGCCACGCCCCGTGATCTTTGTTTGTCTCCGTGACGGACTGCAGTTGAGGACGCCAAAAATCGGGTTTCGATTATACCGATTTGTGCGCCCACAGGAAACGGACGGCCATCTCCCGATTTGGGTCGAAATATGGGTGTCTTTCTCTTTCGAAAATAAGCTGCTTATTGCATTCAGCATTCGCACTCTTTAGATGACTACTTAGAGTGATTGACGGCATCACCCCACAGGCTCGGGGAGGGGACATAGACAAGAGACTCACACAGTTGGAACAGCGATGGATTTTCTGCTTCGGGTCCATAGAACCACATGGCCTCAATGCAAAGATAGACTGGGTGGCCTTCTTTTGAAGGAACATTGTGTCTGATTTTGAGGTCCTGAAGGATCCTTCCCTTTTGTGTTTTTTTTTTTGGGGGGGGGGGGGTTGGATTTTTTCAATGCTTCTTTTTTATTCATTTGTTTTTTTTCTTTATTTTCGGTTTTTGTCTTTTTGACCAGCCTATGCTTTGGACCACCCTCGGGTTTTTTTATGCTTACCTTTCAGTTATTGATAGGGTGGGGGATGTGTGGATGCAGTTTGATGGAATGATGAGTTGTTTCGAGTGGCCTTGTTATTGATAGGTCATACAGCAGTAGAGAGGATGGATGATTACGATGTTCAGTAAATGCGAAGCAAGCGAACTGTATGAGTTTGATTGGCTAGTGGCTTTTAACAGCTGATTGCGAGTTGACAGGCATCTTGCCTCTGCGCATGTGTGGGGGTTTGAATATAAATTGGCGGGATTCTGTGGCCGCCACAGCGTACAAACTTTAACAGATCAAGCCTCTGTACAGGTCAGTGTTCGCTCCAGTTGTTTTTCAGCTTTCCTGGATGTGATGTGTTGGGCACACCTTGGCAAGTGCATAGGTTGCTTTATACACACAGTTTGTAAAAAAAAATTTTTGTTTTTGTTTCAGCATCACTGTGTTGCACACTGGTTAAGCCATATTGCTGAGCGTTGAGCCTGAACTGGTAATCCTGTGTCCCCTGAGGAAGCCCTTTTGGGTGAAACGGGTCTGTTGGGCTAAGTTATTTTGATTACTGTTGTTTTTGAGTTATCAGCAGTATAAGTGCACAAAACTGTGACAACAACGCCAGAGTTACTTATGTTGCAAATTTGGTATTGTTATACTTTGGAAATTGATAAAATTTACACAAAATGTTTTTTGAGGACTAAATTAAGAAGAGCACACAGTAAATTTGCCAACCTTCTTGGTTGGTTGGGGGTTTTGACCAATGATTAGAAATGGCATTTATATGACCGACATGGTTGGACTGCTCTAGGCTTGCAGCAGCAGGTCATGAGGTCTTTCCCCCTGCTCTCTTCTTTTTATTATGTGATTGGAGGTGTACTTGACACATCCAAAATTTCAACCCATATATATATCCAAATATGCTAATATGGAGGAAGGAAGGGAGGGATTAATAAGTATGAGATATCTCATACATATACATTATGGTTATTCCCAAATAAGCCAGCTCTTTCTCCCTTCCTTCCTCCTTACCCAACACTCCCTCTTCCTCTCCAGTAGTATTTCCCCACCCCCTTTCCCATACCATGCCAGTGTAGACCTTAGAAATGCATAAGCTCTATATGTAGATACTTCAAGAGGTAGTGTGTCATGATTTAGGCTCTACACCCTTTCTGATGTTTTGGTGCCACCTCAGGAAGGCCAACATACAGTCTCTCCACTACAAAACACTATACACAAACTTGTGCAAAAACCCACTCATAACCTTACCAAACCATAACAGGACAGGACGAGCTACAACCTTATGCGTGGAAAGGCAACACTGTAATTACACCGGGCTCTAAAACACCAGTACACAACCTAGTGAAACAAAAAAACAAAACAAAAAGGGCTGCAAACACTACACACTACAGAATACTGCACCTTGATCACACATGAAAAACACATGACAACAGATATGACACAAGGAACTAGAAATAAAAAAATATGAAGGCAAAATACTGAACTGGAAAGTTACCTCAAGAAGTTAGACTCGGTATGCAGCAATACTAGAAAAATTGAAACTTACATGCAAAATATCACAGATGCAAATTTCCAAAAGCTGACATATTCCAATTAATACATTCTGAATAAAATACTTTTTTCTACCTTTGTTGTCTGAGCATTTAGTTTTTCTATTCGCTTTGGTCCCAGTGTCTTCTGTTTTATTTATTTATTTGTTACATTTGTATCCCGCATTTTCCCACCTATTTGCAGGCTCAATGTGGCTTACATAGCACCGTAAAGGCGTTTGCCAATGCAGTGTCTTCTTTCCATTTGACATTTTTTCATTCACCATGTTCACCATCCTCTTGTGTCCTTATGCGTCCTGCCTACAATCTGTAGCCCTATCCCTATCCTTCCTCGAGTTTCAGTATCTGCCTTCAAAGTGTTCCGATCCAGCCCTTAAATTCAGCAGTTTCCCTTCCATCCATATTCAGCATTTCTCTTCACCTCCCTTCCCTCCATCCATCCATCCATCCATGTGCATCTACTTCCTCTGTCTTACCTTCCCTCCCCTCCATCCATGTCCAGCATTTCTCCTCTCTCCCTTCCCCTCCATCCGTGTGCATCTCCTTCATTTGTCTTTCCTTCCCTTCATCCTTGTCCAACATTTTTCCTCTCTTAACTGCCATCCACTCCATCCATGTTCAGGATTTCTCCTCTCTTCCCTCCCCTCCATCCATGTGCATCTCCTTCCTGACTTCCCTCTCCTCTATCCATCCATGTCCAGCAACTCTCCATTCTCCCCTGCCCTCTCCCCCATCCACCCATATCCAGCAAATTTCCTCTCCCCTGCCCCTCGATTCATCCATCCATGTCCAGCAATTCTCCTCTCCCCTGCCCTCTCCATCCATCCATGTCCAGCAACTCTCCATTCTTCCCTGCCCTCTCCTCCAGCCATCCATATCCAGCAAATTTCCTCTCTCCCCTGCCCCCTCCATCCATCCATGTCCAGCAACTCTACATTCTCCCCTACCCTCTCCTCCATCCACCCATATCCAGCAAAATTCCTCTCTCCCCTGCCCCCATTCATCCATCCATGTCCAGCAATTCTCCTATCCACTGCCCTCCCCTCCATCCATCCATGTCCAGCAACTCTCCATTTTGCTCTGCCCTCTCCTCCATCCACCCTCTCTCCCTGCCCCCATTCATCCATCCATCCATGTCCAGCAATTCTCCTCTCTCCCCTGCAGTGACGATCCTAGGTCGGCTGCCACCCGGGGCGGATCGCCGATGCACACACCCCCACCCTGTGCAGCACGACCCCATCCCCTGGCGCAATGACACCCCCCCCCCCCCGGTGGTGCATTCTTAGCTGCTGAGAGCAGCCGCACAGCTCTGGGCTCCGCTGGCTCCCTGCTCCCTCTGCCCCGGAACAGGGAGCAGGGAACCAGTGGGGCCGACAGGCACGCGGCTGCTCTCTGCACCCCTTTAGCAGCATGCACCCAGGGTGAACCGCCTCCACTGCCCCGCCCTTGCTACGCCGCTGCTCCCCTGCCCTCCCCTCCATCCATCCATGTCCAGCAAGTGTCCATTCTCCACTCCCATCTCCTCCATCCACCCATATCCAGCAAAATTCCTCTCCCCTGCCCCCATTCATCCATCCATGTCCAGCAATTCTCCTCTCCCCTGTCCTCCATCCATCCATGTCCAGCAACTTTCCATTCTCCCCTGCCCTCTCCTCCATCCATCCATATCCAGATAATTTCCTCTTACATGCCCCCTCCATCCATCCATGTCCAGCAATTCTCCTCTCTCCCCTTCCCTCCCCACCATCCATCCATGTCCAGCAACTCTCCATTCTCCCCTGCCCTCTCCTCCATCCACCCATATCCAGCAAAATTCCTCTCTCCCCTGCCCCCATTCATCCATCCATGTCCAGCAATTCTCCTCTCTCCCCTGCCCTCCCCTCCTCTCCATGTCCATCAATATCTTCTCTCCCCCTGCCTTCCCCTCCTCTCCTTTCCATGTCCTGCGATCTCTTCTCTCCTCCTGCCCTCCCCTCCTCTCCTCTCCATGTCCAGCGATCTCTTCTCTCCCCATGCCCTCCTCTTCTCTCCATGTCCAGTGATCTCTTCTCTCCCCCTGCCCTCCCCTCCTCTCCTCTCCATGTCCAGCGATCTAGTCTCTCCTCCTGCCCTCCTCTCCTCTCTATGTCTAGCGATCTCTTCTCTCCCCTGCCCTTCCCTGCTCTCCTCTCCATGTCCAGCGATCTCTTCTTTCCTCTTGCCCTCCTCTCTTCTCTATGTCCAGCGATCTCTTCTCTCCCCCTGCCCTTCCCTGCTCTCCTCTCCATGTCCAGCGATCTCTCCCCTTGCCCTCCACTCCCATCCATGCCCAGCAATTTTCCCTGCCCTCCCTCAGCTCCCCAACAGCCCTCCACTCTGTTCCTTCCCCCCCACCCCGGCGTGTTTAACCTTTTTATTTTCAGTGGCAGCGATGGCAGTGAAGAAGAAAGCACTGCAAGCTTGCCTCCAGCTTCTCCCTTCCCTCACACAGTGTCCCGCCCTCGCAGAAACAGGAAATGCATCATTGCAGGACACTGTGTGAGGGAAGGGAGAAGCTGGAGGCAAGCCCGCAGTGCTTTCTTCTTCACTGCCGTCGCTGCCACTGAAAATAAAAGGTTAAACGTGCCGCAGGGTGGGAAGGAAAGGAGAGGAGGGCTGTCGGTCAGGGAGCTGAGAGCTGAGGGCAGGACAGAGGGAGAGCTGCCTGCAGCGTTGTGCTGACCCTGCGTTTGGGGGGGCAATGCCCCCTTCGCCCCCCCAAACTACACCCATGCTTAATATGAACACATGCCATTTTTGCCAGAGAAATATAAACCCCTCAGAGTTCCAGAGAGATGCAATAGGTGTTACTGAAAGAAATTCTCTTTTAAATGGAGAGATCAGAGAGAGAGAGAGAGAATATATTATGCATCCATAAAAAATATTCAGTCCAAATTTGATAATCTGTAGGGTATGGACTGTCATCGAGTCATTTCTGTCAGCAAGCCTGACCATGAAAGAGATCAATGTTATCTCTAGTAGGGGTAACCAGGTCACTTGATCATTAGTCCTGAGAAATTTCATGCAAGATCTAGAATCGGGGAAGCACATTTGTTTCAGAAAGTAATTAGGAAGTTAACTTGGGCATTACTTTATAAAGCTTGTGCTTCTCTCCCATAGATGCCAAATGTGTCACTCTCACATAAGGCTTTCTCACTGTGAGCCCCTTGCAGGGTTTAATTTGTAGACAAGCTTTAATAAAGGACCTTAAATGAGCTATGTTTTGGTGGCATGCTGTCCTTTCAAAATGTTCAAAAACACTGCCAAGGCTCAAGATCCTGAAACGATTTTGACTCTCTGCTTCAGGTTCTTGAGCCTTGGTAGTGTTTTTGAATATTTTCAAAGGATAGGCTACATTGATCCCTGATGCTGGCATTCCACAAAAACATAGCCCATGCCAGGTCACTCATTAAAGTTTGACTACAAGCTCATTCTTGGAGGTCTATTGTGGTTTTGTTGGTTGGCTTTGTCCTCTGCACCTTGGATTCCCTCTCCTTTGTTGCTTCGTTCTCAATGATCCATAGTGCCCTGAAAAACCACAATACAGTATTTATTTATTTATTTATTGCATTTGTATCCCACCTTATCCCACCTCTTTGCAGGCTCAAAGTGGCTTACAATACATCATGAGTAGTGGAAAAGTGTTAGTATCATAAACATTTAGTATTGCATGATCTTGGTAGCATGATGATAAAAGCAAAGTAATAGTATACAAGCAGATGTTAAGAAACAGTTCTGAAGTTAGATAGGCAAGTTGTGCATATTCACATGGGTTGATCTTTTTGATATGCTCTATCAAAGAGATGGGTCTTCAGTAATATGTGGAAGTTCGTTCTTTCGTGGATCGATTTCAAGCTGCGCGGCAGTGCATTCCATAACTGTGTGCTCAGGTAGGTGAAGTTTGACGCATGCATTAGTTTGTATTTCATTCCTTTGCAACTGGGGAAGTGCAGATCAAGGAATGTGCGGGATGATCTTTTGGCATTCCTAGGTGGTAGGTCTATTAGGTCAGACATGTAAGCTGGTGCGTCTCCTTGGATAATTTTATGAACTAGTGAACATATTTTGAACATGATGCGTTCCTTAAGTGGGAGCCAATGTAATTTTTCTCATAAGGGCTTTGCACTTTCAAATTTTGGTTTGCCAAATATGAGTCTAGCTGCAGTGATCTGGGCTGTCTGGAGTTTCTTGATTATTTGTTCTTTGCAGCTGGCATATAGTGCATTGCAATAGTCTAGGTGACTGAGCACCATTGATTGTACCAGGTTACGGAAGACACTCCTTGGGAAGAAAGGTCTTATTCTTTTTAATTTCCACATTGAGTGGAACATCTTCTTGGTTGTATTTTTCGCGTGGTTCTCTAGTGTTAGGTGTCAATCAATGGTGACTCCAAGAATTTTTAGGGTTTCTGAAATAGGAAAGTTTAGTAACTTTTGAGAATATAGATATGAGAAAAAAGAAACTAAGTTCTTTGAATAAATCCCCATAAACAAATTACTGATTACATATACAAATTCTCAATATTACATGAATCACAATCCGGATGTCGCCCCCTTCACAGTACTAACTACTCTCCTGGCCAAATTCAAGCAGGAAATAGCAACAGGTAAAAGCATACATCTCCTCCAATTCAACATGTCTAGTTCATTCGACATGGTAAACCATAATATAAGACTCCTAGACTACTTCGGGATTGGTGGAAATATACTTAGCTGGATCAAGGGTTTCCTAACCACCAGAACATACCAAGTGAAATCAAACTCAAACATATCATCACCGTGGAAAGCAGACTGCGGAGTACCTCAAGGATCACCACTATCCCCAATCCTCTTCAACCTAATGATGACCCCACTAGCAAAGTCCTTATCCACCCAAGACCTCAACCCATTCATCTAGGCAGATAACGTTACAATATACATTCCTTTCAAACATGACCTGACAGAAATCACCAACGAAATCAAGCTCAGCTTGAATACCATGAATTCATGGGCAAACGCATTCCAACTAAAACTCAACACAGAAAAAACACATTGCCTCATCCTCTCATCCCAATACAATACGAACAAACCCACAAATGTAAACACCCCAGATTACACCCTCCCTATCTCGGATAGCCTGAAAATTCTTGGGGTTACAATTGACCGTAACCTTACTCTCGAGAGCCAAGTGAACTCTACAACCAAGAAGATGTTCCACTCAATGTGGAAACTCAAATGCGTGAAACCATTCTTCTCAAGGAAAACATTTTGCAACCTGATACAATCTATGGTACTAAGCCATGCTGACTACTGCAATGGAATCTATGCAGGATGCAAAGAGCAACTCATAAAAAAACTTCATACCGCTCAAAACACAGCATCCAGACTTATATTCGGAAAAACGCTATTCAAAAGTGCCAACCCCCCCCCCCCCCCCCCCCGAGAAAAATTGCACTGGCTCCCAATCAAAGAACGTATTGCTTTCAAAATTTGCACCCTGGTCCATAAAATTATCTATGGCGAAGCACCGGGATACATGACTGACCTCATAGACCTATCAACCAGAAACACAGTTGGATCAACACGAACATACTTAAATCTCCATTACCCAGGCTGTAAAGGACTCAGGGCCAGATGCACTAAAGTCCTCGGAAGAGCCGTTCCCTTACCGATTCCACAGTGAATCGGTAGGGAACGGCTATGCATCAAGGAAAGGGAATGCAAATGAGCTGCTCGTTGCAGCTCACTTGCATTCTCTATTCTCTATTCCATCGCTAAACAGTCGGCCAATCAGCCGGTCGAGCATGCGCAGAGCAGCAAAGCGTTATGCTGGCTGCTCTGCACATGCCAAATACGCCTCCTTTGCCGCTCACCCCCTCCACGGCCTGCTGCAGGCTCCGATGCTGCAGGCTCCTTTTTGGACATCATTCAACCCCGCAATAATAAAAATGTCCTTTTTGGACATGCTTCACTCAGCTGAGAGACCCGGAAGTCTCTGAGCCAATCACAGAGCAGTTAGCTGTGCTAAACGCGATGTGATTGGCTCAGAGATAAACGCACTGTGATTGGCTCAGAGACTTCCAGGTCTCTCAGCTGAGTGAAGAGTGGCCAAAAAGAAAGCTATTATTATTGCGGGGGGGGGGGGGGGGGGGGGGGGAAGCCACCCAAAATGGATGTCTTGTTTGAAGCAGAGCTTAATAAAGCTTAAGGGTGAGTTTCGTTTGTTTGTTTTTTATAGTGAAGACCGTCCATAAAGGGCGCATTGGGCGTTTTTTTGGGTGAAGACCGCCCATAATGGATGTCCATGACAAGCACTTGGCTGTTTCTCCTCCCCCCCCCCCCCCCAATTTTTTTGTTACATCTTATGAAGTTTTCAATCCCGTGCAGCCCCAACGAGAGGTACAGACTTCTCGCTAGATTTTCCAGCGTTAAGGCAATCGGAACATGTTAGTGCATCTCATTACAATAGGGTTTCTACACGATTTGATCATCTGCATTCCAGGGGCGTAGCCACGGGTGGGCCTGGGCGGGCCTGGGCCCACCCACTTTGGGCTCAGGCCCACCCAGCAACGGTGCAGAGACGCCAAAAGAATTAGAAGATCCGCCACCGGCATGCTGCAGGCCTTTCCCCTCCCTCCCCTTCGAGCAGTGCTGCTCGGCACCAGGTTCGTCCTGCCGCTACGCTGCTGCACCTCCGGCTCCGTTGTCATCTCTGTCTGTTCTTCTGCTGCGCGGATCCGCGTGCCGCCAGGGCTGTCTGTATGCTGCCTGCGATTGCTTCCTCTGCGCTGGCCCCACCTCTCAGAGTATCGGAGAAGTTGAGGCCGGCCGGAAGGAAGCAGTCGCAGCATACAGACAGGCTTGGCAGCGCGCGGATCTGCTCCGCTTCAGATAAGCAGCAGAACAGACAAAGATGGCAATGGAGCCGGAGGGCAGCAGCGTAGTGGCAGGACGGACCCAGTGCCGTGATCGTAGAAACGAAGCGAAGGCAAGTATCCGGCGAGCCCGACTGCTTCCTTGGGGGAGGGGTTGGGGAGGAGCTGGACAGAGGGAGAGATTGGAATCAAGGAGGGAAGAAGGAGCAAGGAGTGGGACTGAGGGAGAGAGCCTGCTCTATCCGCACTGTCATTCTTCGTCATTGGTAGCATCTCACTTATATTTTTAAACATGCCAGGCAGCTTGTGTGGCATGAGGATGTACATAGAGGAAGTATTTTATCGGTTAGAGTACCTCATTTGTTCTAAATTTTAATTCATTGTGTCATTTGGAGGTGCTGGCTATAGGGACTCCCTGTAGAGATGTTTTCACTTAATAAAAGGCCTCTGAAACAGATATAATGTTATGAGAATCTGTTGGCTCAAGTTGCTTGCTATGTGAATATTCCATCACTGTTTCATTACTGCTATCAAGTATTATATATTAAGGGCACTTGCTTTAAACTTAGTTTTGTTTATCCAGTCCTTACATGCACATGGTTTTGCTTTTTAAATGTCAGGGTAAAGCCTAAGGTTGGTTACGCAGTGAGGTGTAAACTATGCCGTTTCTGATTTTACTTGTTTTGGACTGCTTTGGGTCCTGCTCTGTACATCTGCTGTCTGGAATTTTGGAAGATGGAAATGAGAAAATAAAAATTAGTTTTGGATCTCTGTATAAGTTATGGATGTAAGCCCTGCCCCTGCCCCCTTTAGCCTCCCCAAACAGGTGGGCCACCGACCGCCTATGCTGCCTACTCCCTGCAATGCGCATGGCACAATGGTGATGCGGCCACACGCAGTGCAGCATGGGAAATGGTGCTGCTGGCCCAGCTATGCCACAGGCTCACCTCCTCCACAGTGCCTGCCTGCTGGCCAGTTCTAGATTTAGTCTCTCAGTGCTGGTGCAGTTCTCCAGTTGATCATCACACATCATCATCATCATCACAGCAGCAGCAACAACACTCCCCCGCCCAGTGCCTCTCAACACTGGTACAGGAATGGAGCCAGGGGGTGCACTGCAGTCTGCACCATGTGCAACTACAAGCAGCTGCCTAGCAGGTAACGTATATTTATTTTAAACAAATTTTTAACGTGTAATTGTACTCAAAATACTGGCTGATGGTGGTGGGCTTCTGGGTGGAGTAAGCACTTCACTGCCTACAGGGCAAAAAAGGTGTATTTATATACAAGAGTAATCAAAATGATGGCTCTGGTGGTGGGCTTCTGGGTGGGGAGTGGACTATTCATTGCCTAGGGCAAAAACAAAAGATATATTTAATCATTAAATATATCTCTTTTGCTCTAGGCAATGAAGAGCCCATCCCCACCCAGAAATTCACCAACAATAAATGTTAATAGTGCCCAGGTTAATTTTTAAAAAGCTGTCTATTTCTTATGTTGGTGGGTTTTTTGGTGGGGATGGTCTCTGCAGTACCTAGGTTAAATTAAAAAAAAAAGTGCAGGCAGTTTTCTCAGGGTGGACTGATGCGGTGGAGGTGGGCTCTGCAGTGCCCAGGACATTAATAAAATGCCTTATATTTAATGCCATGGGGGGAGGATAGGGAAGGCTGATGATAGGCTACAGGGAGGAGTGGGGTGGTAGGATAGAGCTGGTGCTTAGCTATGGGATGGATGGTGGGGAAGGGAAGGATTGATACTGGACTACAGGGATGGATGGGGTGGGGTGGGGGTAAGGTAGGGAAGGTTGATGCCAGGCTGCTGGGATGGATTGGGGGGGTAGGGAAGGGAAGGTCTTTATGTTTTATATGTTTTAAAATTATGTGTGTTGAATTGTGATCTGCTTAGAACTGGAGAGATCGGCATAGAAATTTAGAAAATGAAATCAATACATTTCTAATTTTTGGTCCTTTATGCTGTAATTGATGAGGGTTGGTCTGTGGTCTGCATGTAACCGAGCAAGGGAGAGTTTCTGCTGGCATGTGGTTTGTATGGGGATCTATGAGTCTGACTTGTCTGGCTTTTCCAATGGGATGCGTATTACTGTTATGTATATTCACTGCTGCCTTTTTAAAGGTACTGTTATTGGAACTGGTGTTATGGTTTGCAATATAGGCTCTAAGAAGCCTCTTTGAAGGATTTAGTGTTATTTCACAAAGTACCTGGCAGTGACGGGAGTTCGTTGCTATTATTGAGGTGCTACTAGAATTTGAATACATGGTTATATGTCATTGCTGTAATTATAATGCAGGATCCTGTCATGTGTGTTGAGATGTTTGCCATTATAGTAGACTTATGTCTGGTCAAGTTTGATATGGCATAATGTAGTTATATTTACAAATATCGTTTTTTTAAGTATGTATGTGGTTTATATTGATGCAGGGCAGCATTCTAAGGCATTATTTTGCACTACTCATACCTATATACATAGTGCCCACCCATATTAGCTCTGGGCCCACCCAAAAAGTCAGGTCTGGCTACGCCACTGCTGCATTCTGTTTTTGTTAGCTGCTATGGTCATTGGAAAAGGGCCTTGCATGCCAGGGTAATCTACTTGCTCATTAATGGCTCGTTAATGGCTCGTTAAAGGCTCGTTAAGTTTAGTGCATCTGGCCCTCAAATACAAGTCAACTTATGCATCCAGCTTCTCCTACATAAGCACACAATTATGGAATGCATTACCAAAAGCTGTGAAAACAACGTACGACCACCTTAACTTCCGGAAATTACTAAAGACCTACCTGTTCGGAAAGGCATACCCTACCGTCCCAACTTAAGTGCCTGCAACACAATGAAACCAAAGCTCATAATGAACACTATATAACTCTTCTTCTTTGCGATTCCCAATGCGATTGTAACATATGAACCTTATCCGACTATAACATCACTTTGTATTTGTTCTCTACCGGAGTTGGTGATCGCCTTCACGGTACCATGTAAGCCACATTGAGCCTGCAAATAGGTGGGAAAATGTGGGGTACAAATGTAACAAATAAATAAAATAAATAATGTAATTCTTGACCTAAACTAATACAGAACTGTGTTCTGGCTTTAGCATATATTTATCATTTATCAAGAGATACTGTGTTTTGGACTTTTGTCACAGGTTTGAAAATACATCCAAATGCTAAATGGTTTCCATATTAAGAAATACACAGTAACTACAGGACATCTGGCGAGTTAGCTTAGTTTTGACAAAAATTTGAATTACTGTGTTCTGGCCTTTCAGGGCAGCATAAGGTAGTTATCATGAATTCCTTCAAACAACCAGCAGATGGCAGCATGTTCCCATGAGACTGAGATGCAATGTGAAATCCATACACTTTCAGTAACTACTTAAATCCATCATGGCCTTTAAACACCTTCCTGCTCAAGACATACTGGGAGCTATAGAAGGGGTCTGGGAGAGAAGGATTTCTGCTTGGACAGGGAGGTGAGGAAGGAAAAGAGGGGTGATGTTGAACCCCCCCACCCCCATGGAAAGAGAGAATAGTTTCAGCCTACCTGCTAGAAGGAGGACAGAGAGGACCCCAGCAGGTTAGGGGCGAAGCTGGGTCCAGGCGTGAGGAGGAGGGCTGGAGGAACACTGATGATGGGTCTGGAAAAAGGGAGATACAGAGGAGGTAAAGAAGAGGTGGGCGGTGTTATGAGACTTCCATGCTATCATTGATGTTCTTGGGTGGGAGAGAGGTTATATTGGGGATACTAATGCCCCATGGTTGTTTCTGGGTGGGAGAGATGTTTTTGGTTTGTAAAGGCCCCATTGTTTTTGTTGTGGGAGGGGAACATTATCTTAGGGCCCAAAAGGTGCCAGCGCTGGGAATGTGAATATGCAGCATCTTTTATCATTGTATTTTACATATTACAGGAGGAAATGCATTTCTGTTTTTTATTTCTCTAGTGTAGCGCTGCATGGAGAATCCAGCTTCTTGAGGTTTCCGCTATTTCTATTTCTGATTTGTAGTCTCACTCTGTGCTTGTTGAGAGCCTGTGTTCTGCATGCGTGATGATGAAGGTTAGGCATCCTGCTGGCATGTAGTTTGTTTGTAGGGAAGGGATCAGTCCACTAGAAGGTGTGTTGGTGTTTTATGTCTGTGGCCCCAATGCTCAAAAGTCGTCGTTAAATACCGAGTGCGTCTATAGCCACAGTTAAAATTACACACACGCCAAGACCCCCTTTTACCACAGCTGGTAAAAGGGAAGTCTCACTTTCCTACAGGAAATGGCCAGGCTGCCATTTCGGGGTGGGGGGGGGGGGGGGGAGTCCTTACTGCCACCCAATGAGGTAGCGGTAAGGGCTCCCACATTAACCCAGTGGTAACTGGGCAGCGCATGGTACTGCCCGATTACCGCCAGGTACACTCTTGCGGTAGAAAAATACATTTTTGTAGCACTGGAAATGACGGCACACTAGGGGTGGGCAGTACTGTTGGGTTGCTGCCTTTTTTCCTGGGTATGCGTAGAACATTGCCGCTTACCGCAAAACTGTTCTGTGCATGTCCTAGGTGCTTTCCCTACTGAGCCATTTGCAGAAGTTCTGCGCATCTCATTTGCATGCGATTTCCTTTGAGCATTGATCGCTGTTTCAAAATCGGTAGGAACGTGCAGGACATCAGGACTCACAGAAACAGAATCCAGATCAGCAAACGCGCCAGACTCGGAGACCAGCGATGAAGGGGACTTCGGCTGGCGGGGATTGGGGACCCCCGCCAGCAAAGGTACTTGGCGGTGGCGGCGGTGGCGGCGGGGCAGGGTTCTGGTCTTGTTATGAAGTATTAGGTAAAATATGCTGGGGTCACATTATAGCCTTAGGCTTGACATGCCATGCTAAACTAGGCCATATACCATGTCCACTTACTTCAGTTGTTCATAAAGACATGTTGGCTGCTGTACGCCTAGCTGGCCATTGACATCATGAGTGCCCGCCAGGAAACACTGTCATTGCTGCAACCTAGAACATCCTATCTCTCAGAGCTTTCACGGCTCAAGTTCAATCTGTTGGCTTGGTTACCCACCACGGGCATAGAATAGTATTATTTACTCCACAATCTTGCTTCATCCAACTTTGCATATCAGCTTTGGTTACTTGGATGTTAGGGCTGTGCTCCCAACCCTCAGCCTGCATTTCCGGCTGGGATTCACAATCTTTTCCTATGCTGTGGTGGTCCTGTACTTGATCAACAATACCTGTTTTCTTTGAAATTACGTTTTGGCAGAGGTTGGTAGAATAGGTCAGTGTTATGCTATGTTTGTAATGCAGTGCAGGTGGTATGATGAAGCTTTTTCCTTCAGCGTGGGAACATTAGTCAAGGTCAGAAGGGAAGGGAAGAGTCCAGCACTGAAACTTCGGAGCAAGTCTGTGTTATCTAATGACATCAGGGGCACAAAGAACAAGGCTGATTTATAGCTGGTAGGAAAGCAATTTATGTGTGAAGTATTAAAGTTTTGCTTTCTTTATATAATTTCTGACTGGTCTGTTTTATTTCTTGTAATAGTGGGAGGAAAAAATGTGCCCACCTATGCAACTGGTTTACATTAGGCCTTGTAGTATAGGGGTGTGTGGTTCTCCTTCTTGCCACCAAAGTGAAGATCCCAGAATATTAAGGGGTGAAATAATGAACCTTCTTGGTAGGAGCTTCAATAGAGTGAGAGCTATTTTATGAATAGGAATAAAAACGGCTATTCATCATATAAACTTATTAAACGACAGAGAATTTTGATGTATTGTGGTTTAGTAGTATGGCATTGACATGTCTGTGTTAAATCTTAGTTTTTATTTGTTGATAAAGTTGCTGATAAAAATCCGTTTTCCATGGAAAACTAGCTCACATGTTCTTTTCAACCCACATGATGGTGCCAGATTTTTTTTTTAGGCTTTTAATTTTTGTACGAAACAAACTGTACATAAGTACATCAGCAAATGAAGTTTTTTTTCCGACTGTTAGGTTACACCTTGGGATAACAATATACTATGAAATAGAAAGACAAGGTTTTCTGGTAGATGCACCACATGACCTCATTTGGGCATTAATGAGAAGTATAGTAACAGTGACAAGAAGCACATGGAGGGGCATAATCGAACGGCACCGGCAAAATCGATGGCTGGCCATCTTCGGGGCTGGCTCTGCAAAGGGGCGGAGCAAACCGTATTTTCAAAATACGGTTGGGGCCGGCTAAATCGATCGCCGGGTTTAGAGCAGGATCGCCGGGTTTACATGAGATGGCCGGCTTCGTTTTCCAGCCATAATGGAAACCAGGCCCGGCCATCTCAAACCCAGCGAAATGCAAGCCATTTGGTCGTAGGAGGAGCCAGCATTTCTAGTGCACTGGTCCCCCTGACATGCCAGGACACCAACCGGGCACCCTAGGGGGCACTTCTAAATATATTTTTTTTAAACAAAAATAGGTGCCAGGAGTATAGCTCCCTTACCTTGTGTGCTGAGCCCCCCAATTCCCCCCAAAACCCACTCGCCACAACTCTACACCATTACCATAGCCCTAATGGGTGAAGGGGGGCACCTACATGTGGGAACAGTGGGTTTTGGGAGGGTTTGGAGGGCTCAATATTTATCACCACAACTGTAACAGGTGGGGGTGGGGGGGTGGGCCTGGGTCCACCTGCCTGAAGTGCACTGCACCCACTAAATACCGCTCCAGGGACCTGCATACTGCTGTCAAGGAGCTGGGTATGACATTTCAGGCTGGCATACAGGCTGGCAAATAAATGTTTTATTTTTTGGGGGGGGGGGGTGGGATGGGGGTTGGGGACCACTGGGGGAGTAAGGGGAGGTGATCCCCGCTTCCCTCCAGTGGTCATCTGGTCAATTGGGGCACTTTTTTGAGACTTGGTCCTAAAAATAAATGGACCAAGTCCAGCCGGCAAAATGCTCGTTCGAACCGGCCACTTTTTTTTCCATTATAAGGCGAAGCCGGCCATCTCGTACCCACGCCCCTGGCCCACCCCCCCGACCTGCTTTCACTACCCTACCAACACGCCCCCTTGAAGGTTGGCTGGCACCGCGACGAAAAAGCAGTTGGGGCCGGCCAAAATCGGCTTTCAATAATGAGCTGGATAGTGCCGCTTTCGAAAATGAGCTGGACAGTGCATCAGCATATGTTTTTGTACAGAATTATCTTACACATCACATAGTATGAGATAGAAATTACATCATTTTGACTGGTAAGTAAAGTGCTTTATGACAAAAAGAGGCAAAACCACGTAGTATGTATGCAACTTTAAATAAATACAATACAATAACTCTGTTCACTAAGTATGATTATTGAATTCACAATGAATGTTGGTGTGTACCTGAGTGATGTCCTGAGAAGACTGTTGAGAATTTACCCTATATAGAATAACATTGATCAGTCTTTCAAAAAGCTGAGTATACCAACTTTAACAATGGAGCTTGTTTCCAATATTTTACTATAGTGAATCTGACTGCCAATAATATTTGAGACACACATTTTTTGGAATTCTTAGGTAGGAATGCTAACTCAGGGGAGAGAATTGACACTACCAAATTTAGGTCTCCCTTTACTAAGCAGTGGTAAGCCCAACGCGGGCTTACCGCGCACTATACCAGAAGTACCACCGGGCTATTGCAGCAACCCAACAGTACTTCCCACCCCTTGCGCGCTGTCATTTCCAGTGCTACAAAAATGTATTTATTTTTGTACCGCCAGAGTGTACCTGGCGGTAATCGGTGCTGCCAGGTTACCGCTGGGTTAATGTGGGAGCCCTTACCGCTACCTCAATGGGTGGCAGTAAGGAGGACTCTCCCCCCCCCCCCCCCGAAATGGCCGCATGGCAAGTTCTTTACTTGCCGCCTGACCATTTCCTGTAGGAAAGTGAGACTTCCCTTTTACCAGCTGTGGTAAAAGGGGGTCTTGGTGCATGTGTAAAACGCGTGCCAATGCCAGCACTGGCCCCCCTTTTGCTGCAGCTTGGTAAAAGGTAGTGTTACCACATGTCCGGATTTCCCCGGACATGTCCTCTTTTTGGGGACATATCCGGGGCGTCCGGCGGGTTTTGCCCGCACGCCTGTTTGTCCGAATTTCTGGACAAACAGGCAGGTGGACAGGCGAGTAGCGCCGTGGGTCTCCCCTCCCCTCCCCTTACTTACTATCTGCCCTGGTGGTCTAGTGACCTCTTTGGGGCAGGAAAGAGCCCCCTCTTTCCTGCCCGGAGCGCTGCCTGTCCTTGCCCTGCATCCTTCTCAGTCTCAGCTCGGGATTCAAAATGGCCGCCTAGAGTTGAAGCGGCCTCGCGAGACTTCAACTTTCGGCGGCCATTTTGAATCCTGAGCCGAGACCAAGAAGGATGCAGGGCAAGGCAGCACTCCGGGCAGGAAAGAGGGGGCTCTTTCCTGCCCCGAAGAGGTCACTAGACCGCCAGGGCAGTAGATAGTAAGTAAGAGGAGGGGAGGGGAGGGGAATATGTGACAAGGGGGAGGGGAGGTGATGGGAGGGGAGGGGAGGTAACAGGGGGGCAGGGGAGAGGAATATGTGACCTGGGGGAGGGGAGGGGAATATGTGACAGGGGCGGGGTGAGAGTGAGAAAGGGCAGAGCGAGAATCCGAAAGGAACAAGGTATGGGCGGGGCAGGGACGTGGTGTGGGCAGGGGCAGGACAGGGGGCGTGACACGTGTCCTCTTTTTCAGAGGACAAAATATGGTAACCCTAGTAAAAGGGGCCCTTAATAAAATTTTGTTTCAGTGGTTTCTGTGTGAACCACTTGCTTAAAATTAGCTTCCGTTTTGTCTTCATACAGATCAGTGCAGGTTCATGGGTTTATGCTCTCCAACCAGCAGACAGAGATAAAAAAGCAACTGATTTGTTGACTTTACTCTACATAGGGTCCTCTGCTGACATCTGCATTCCAATATTCTCCCCCCTCCCCTGATATTCAGCACTATTTAGCCGGCCAGGAACTGCTCCTGGCTAGTTACATAGTGCATCCGGAGATAACTGGTTATCTCCCATTGAATATTACCAGTCAACACTTAGCAGCTAACTGGTTATATCACATGGAGGGGCATAATCAAACGCGAACGCCCATCTCCATGAGCACCCATCTCCATGGGCGGCCATACGAAAGGGCGGGACAAACCGCATTTTCAGAAAAAGATGGGCGCCCATCTTTTTTTCGATAATACGGGTTGTGCGGGGCAAATGCCTAGGATTTGGGCATTTTTGAGCTGGGCGCTATCGGTTTTTAGCAATAATGGAAACCGAAGGCGCCCATCTCAAAAACGAACAAATCCAAGGCATTAGGTCGTGGGAGGGGCCAGGATTCGTAGTGCACTGGTCCCCTTCACATGCCAGGACACCAACCAGGCACCCTAGGGGGCACTTTTATAAATTACAAAAGAACATTAAAAGAGCTCCCAGGTGCATAGCACCCTTCCCTTGTGTGCTGAGCCCCCCAAATCCTGCCCAACATCCACTGCCCACAAGTCTACACCATTACCATATCCCTAAGGGGTGAAGGGGGGCACCTACATGTGGGTACAGTGGGTTTTAGGGGGTTTTGGAGGGCTCAGCATTAAGCACCACAAGTGTAACAGGTAGGGGGGGATGGGCCTGGGTCCACCTGCCTGAAGTGCACTGCACCCACTAACAACTGCTCCAGGGACCTGCATACTGCTGTGATGGAGCAGGGTATGACATTTGAGGCTGGCATACAGGCTGGAAAAAAAAAGTTTTGAAAGTTCTTTTTTGTGGTGGGAGGGGGTTAGTGACCACTGGGGGAGTCAGGGGAGGTCATCCCCGATTCCCTCCGGTGGTCATCTGGTCATTTAGGGCACTTTTTTGGGACTTGTTCGTGAAAAAAAGGGTCCAAAAAAGTGCCCTAAATTCTCGCTACTGGTGCCCATTTTTTTTCGATTATCGGCAAAAGGCGCCTCAGTCCCGCCTTCAGCACGCCTCCGACATGCCCCCGTCAACTTTGGCTGTTTCCGCGACAGAGTGCAGTTGAAGGCACCCAAAATCGGCTTTTGATTATACCGATTTGGGCGCCTTTGCGAGATGGCCGCCCATCTCCAGATTTGGGTCTAAATATGGGCGCCCATTACTTTCGAAAATAAGCTGGATGGTGTAACCAGCTATCCGCTAATATTCAACGCATCGCCAGCTAAGTTTGGTGGCCAAATTGGTCCACTGAAATAGCAGGCCTATCTTTGGCAGGTTTAAACTTAACCCACCAGTGCTGAATATTGACTTGGCCGGTTAAGTTTAAACTGGCCAATAATATACTGCATATTCATTGCTGTCACCAGAAATGGTCCAGCATTGATTATCTGGTCTCACCGCCGACCATGGGAGTTAGCCGGGCTGCCTCCCGCAGTCTGAATATCGGCCCCTCCTTCTATAGCATGAGTCATTCAAAGGAAATAATCATAATGCAAAAAAAAAAAAAAATTCGCCAGGAATATTATTCAGATCCCCAAAAAAGTGTGTTCATATTAGTTTTCTGTATATTCCAACAAAGGGAAAATTCAATATCCCATTTACTCATCAATGGTTTTTAAGTAAAAACAGTAATCTTCAAAGGTCTCTTTTGGTTTTCAAGCAGTACAATTTTGACTCTCTCTACCTGCACTTTTACGTGCAACTCCTTCTTAAAGCTCTTTTCAGAAAGATCTTAAAACATTTTTATTTAGAAAATTCTACGATTGAATTTCTTGTTGTATGACCTTAACTTTTGTTAACCGCTTTGAACCACCATGACAGATTTTAGCAGTCTGTTGGATACGTGCAGAGAAAGAGAGAGAGGAGTTGAAGATGACCTCAAGGTTACGAGCTGATGAGACAGTGAGGATCAGAGTGCCCTAGGTGCACGCCTCTGGAGGGGTGCAGAGAGCAGCCGCACACCTGTCGGCTCCGCTGATTCCCTGCTTCTTCTGCCCCGGAACAGGTTACTTCCTGTTCTGGGGCAGAGGGAACAGGGAGCCAGCGGAGCCGACAGGCGTGCGGCTGCTCTCTGCACCCCTCCAGTGGCATGTACCCGGGGGGGGGGGTGTCATTGCGCCAGGGGGGTTGATGCGCCGGGGGGTGTCATTGTGCCGGGGGGGGGTGTCGTGCTGCCCCCCAGGGGGGTGCGCATCGGTGATCCGCCCTTGGTGGCAACTGACCTAGGATCATCACTGTGAGAGTGTTAGCCTCAGAGATAGAGAATGGGGGAAGAGGCGAGATGGGTTTAGGGGGAAAGAAGAAGTTCAGTCTTGGTCATGTTTAGAAGAACATTTATTCATATAAGTGTTTTCACAGAATACTAGTGTAAACCAGGTCTATGGTTGGCATAAATGTTAGCACCTAAATGAGACATAAGGTAATCCCAGTGGCGATCCTAGCTGGCATGACACCCGGGGCGGAGCGCCGATGCGCCCCCCCCCCCCCCCCCCCCCGGTGAAATGACACCCCCCCCCGGGTGCACAGCACTGGGGGGGGGGGTGCCGCGGCGCGCACCTGTCAGCTGAGTTTGCTGACTTCACTAACTTCGCTGCAGCTTCCTCTGCCCCGGCGGGAACAGGAAGTAACCTGTTTCGGGGCAGAGGGAGGTGCAGCAAAGTTAGCGAAGTCAGTGAACTCAGCTGACAGACGCGCGCCGCGGCACCCCCCCCCCCAGCGGCATGCACCTGGGGCGGACCGCCCCCACCAACCCCCCTTGGTACGCCACTGGGTAACCCTCTATTCTATTAAAAAAAAACCACCAAAAACTTGTGTACACAAATTTGGGCGACCACCCAATTTGCATGTGTAGTTTAATTAAATAGCAAGCTAATTAGCACCAATAATTTAAATCAAATCAAATGAATTGTTGTATACCACTAATATCCCCTTTCCAGGGTTCAGTGCGGTTTACATTCTAGGTGAGACAAAAGCCGATAATGTTAGTGTGAGGTATGAGAACAATTAGAGACCACTGGTGTAATCCATGAGACCAAAAACATTATAGGAAAGGATAATGGATAATACTAGAAGGTAGAAGTCAGTGGATTGTTATAAAGCAGTCTTTGGGAAGAGAAAGGTTTTTAGCCTCTTCCTGAAGCTAAGGCAACTGTTTTCTGTTCTGATGGCAATTGGTAGAGAGTTCCATATTTTAACTCCAAGTACAGGGAATAAAGAGCTGAAAATCTTCTGATTTCGACTTGTCTTTTGAAACAGTGACAGTCAGTGGCGTACCAAGGGGAGGGGCGGTGGGGGCGGTCCGCCCCTGGTGCACACCGCTGGGGGGTGCCGCGCGCCTGTCGGCTCCTCTCATTCCGTGCTCACTGTGCCCCGGAACAGGTTACTTCCTGTTCCGGGGCAGAGGGAGCATGGAACGAGCGAAGCCGACAGGCGCGCGGCACCCCCCCCCCCCCCCAGCAGGTAAAAATGCACCCGGGGGGGGTGTCCTTTCGCCAAGGGTGGGGGGGTCGGGGAGGAGTGCATCGGCGATCCGCCCCGGGTGTCAGCCACCCTAGGAACGTCACTGGTGACAGTTGTTCTTTCAGTCTGTTAGACTGGACCAAACGTAGCAAAGTAGTCTTAGCAGTTCAGAGGTGAAACCCTGTAAGATTTGAAAAACTAAACAAACAGCTTTGAACCTGAGTCTTTCTGCTATAGGAAGCCAGTGCAGTTTGTTAAGATGAGTTGAAACACTAGTATACCTATTCAATCTGTATATTAGTCTAGCAGCTGTATTCTGTATGATTTGTAGTTTTTCCTGATATTGACACAAGAAATTGAACGTTACAGTAATCCAAGTGAGGTAGGACCAGTGACGATCCTAGGTTGGCTGCCACCCGGGGCGGATCGCTGATGCCGCCCCCCCCCCCCCCCCCCCGTCTCGGGTACAGCACGACCCCCCCGGGCAATGACACCCTCCCCCCCGGCACATCAACCCCCCCCCCCCCCCCCCCGGTGCATACTTAGCTGCTGGGAGCAAACGCGGCTATCGGCTCCGCTGGCTCCCTGCTTCCTCTGCCCCAGAACAGGAAGTGACCTGTTCCTGGGCAGAGGGAGCAGGGAACCAGCGGAGCCGACAGGCATGCGGTTGCTCTCTGCACTTCTCCAGTGGCGTGCACCCTGGGCGGACAGTCCCCACCGCCCCTCCCTTGGTACGCCACTGGGTAGGACTATCATTTGGACTAGTAGTGCAAAGGCTTTTTGGTCGAACAATGATCTGACTAGACGTAGCTGTCTCACTTTGAATAGTGTTTTCTTCCATAGCTAGTTAATATGGGAAGAGAAGGGGAGTGAAGAATTAAGCAACACCCCTAGTACTCTAGTTTGAGACTCGACTGTAAAGCTTTGACCATTGGAAAAAGATATTGATGATGGGACCTCAACTCCCTGATTTCGGAACCACAGGACCTTGGTTTTTTACGCATTCAATTTCAGTTTATTGTTCAGAGCCCAGGTGATAACAGCAGTCATGCCATGCGCTACAAAGTAAGTTGTATCTTTGTTTGATGCTGTCACTGGTAAAAAAAAAGGATGCCATTCGCGTAGGATAAAAGTAGTTCATTAAGACCCAGGGGAATTGAGGCAAGGGAATGACATAAAGAGATTGAACAAGATAGGTGAGATGGGAGATCCCTGCGGGACCCCGCAGTTAGGAGACCAGTAGTAGGAGAGTTGGTTGTTTTGCTTGTCAGAATAGCTTTGATTTGAAAGGAATTCACTGAACCATTTGATTACAGTGTTGCGTTCTCGAGGCCCTTGGTATGCTGTCAGGTCCTCGGGGCCGCACTGGGAATCGTGAGCCCTTGGGCCCCTGCCGAGGAGCGGCAGAGGCAGGCAAGACCATCTTGGAATCGGACATACGGAAGAACAGGACTGGAACTCGGGAACGGAAGAAGGCAACTGGAACCGGCAGGACAGGGTCCGCTTCACCTGCGCTTGACCACCGTTCCGCTAGAGTTGAGCTCTAGTGTGCAGGCGGCCGGCAGGACTTGTAGGACAGGGCCGGAACAGGAGAACCAGAGGTCCCACCCTGGGTCTAGGAAACACGAGGGAGACTAAACTAGGAACTAAACTCAGACAGGGAGCTGCTGCACCGCCACTAGCAAGAACCAGAAGGCAGACCAAGGAGACAAGACATACGCAGACTAGCAGGAGCAAAGACTAGGGCAACATGCCAGCAAGGCAGACTGGGGATCAGGGAATACCCAGCGGGTAAACCCACTAGCTAGGAAGCAGCAGGAAACAGGGACCACACCCTGGCAATAAACACTAGCTAGACAGAGACAGGATTCAGGATATACACTCAGGAAATACAACAGGGTAAGCACACAGACTAGGCAAGGCAGGAAAGGCAACAGAGCGAACAGAGTAAACCAGGAAGAACAGGCCAAGGATCTTGGGCCGGCAGCAGAGCAAACAGAGAACAAACACGGACAGAGGCTTCACCCCCAAACACAGAGTAAGCCAGGAACAGAGGCTTCACCCCAAACACAGAGCAATCCAGGAACAGAGGCTTCACCCCAAACACAGAGTAAGCCAGGAACAGAGGCAGGGAAGACCCCCCACGGGAAGACAACAGACACAGACACCGAAAGAAGCTGGGCTGGAACCCAGAGAGAGGCTAAGCAGTAGTGCAGCAGACACTCACTAACCTGACCTGGCCTAAGAGCATAACACTTCATGCAAAGGCACTGACTGCAAGCCCAGCACTTCCTTATGAAGGCTCTCACTGATGAGTCACCACCAGCAGGACAGAAGCGGGAAGTTCCTTGCCTCCAAACAGAGGCTTGACACACAGAGAAAGAGAGCCCACAGGAAGGACAAGCAGGAGCCATCTTGGATACTGGCATAGAGGAGGCGGCAGCCATCTTGGAAGAGGCATAGCCCACACAGGTGAGGTCCAGTAAGGCAATCAGCACACAGAGCCAGAGAGAAACTAAGACAGAGACAGACACAGAGACAAGCAGAAGCCAGCACAGCCACTGACTCCCAGAAACAGGGTAAGTATGAGGGTGGTCACGGCCACAGACGTGACATACAGTCCCTGTTATTCCAATCTGATCCAGGCATTCAAGTAGCAATGAATATTCATTGCGGATATCCTGAAAACCAGACTGGCTGGGGTGCCTCCAGGACCAGGTGTGGGAACCACTGGTCTAGATAATGAACCATCATCCAAAACCCAGTTCACAAATTGCAAAAAATTGATCTACAAAACTGTCCACTCTGCAGACTTCGCTTGCCTAGGAACCAAATGGTGGAATTCCTTACCACCCAAAATAAGAAATATACAGGAATATATTAGATTCTGCAAAATCCTCAAATCGTTCCTATTCAAACAAACCCTCACAAAGAACAACCATATCTCAAACAATTAATTATTAGTTGAATTGGTTATTACTCTATTTACCATTAACTTTCTCTTTGCTTCATGTACAATTTCTCATTCATAATAGATTTTCTAAATGTTAAATATCCATAGCTATCCCAGTATGTTTATGATATTGTATTGTAAAATTGGATTCTTACAACAAATTACTTTATTATTCTTTGTTATGTATCCTATACTGTTTATTGTAAGCCACATTGAACTCAAACTTGTTTGGGATAATGTGGGATATAAATGCCACAAATAAATAAATAAATACTACCCAATAAAGGAAGGAACTGAAGACCTCGAAAAGTGCTTATGAGACTGCACAACTCAAGGGCATGCATTTGTCGAAACAGAAGCAGTCATTGAGACACCCAGTAAGGGGAAGCAGTTTGGATGAATGAATGGATAACAGTCTGAGGGCCAATTCTATGTCAGCTTTTGCCATGAGTGCATGGAGACCAGTTGATGTTATGAGGGTCAGAGCTTTCTCAAATGAAGATTATAGCACTGAACAAGCTTGTGTGTGAATAAAATCATTGACAGAAGAGCCATCTGGGTAAGAAAGGTTCTGAATAAGATGGGGATAGCAAATAATAGTGACTGACACATCTTGTGAAACGAAGGGTTCATTAATGGACATGCTTTGCACCCAAAAGCCAATTCACTGTCAATCTTGCCACAAACTATTTCATTCAGTTGGACTGGGAGTTGTAAGACTCAGTTGTTGAGCCAGGCTTATGCAGTGATCATAGGAGGCCAGGAATGGTCCGTTGGCAATGCCAGTGGGGGATACTATCTAGGAAGCTTCACTTGCTGTGTCATAGTTACCACCCAGTTTGATTGTAGCCAGTTCTCGTATTTGGCCTGGTTTCTGGGAACTCGTGGTACATTGCAACAGGTCTCCAGTCACGGCAGGGGCACCACCATAAGGACTCAAATGGTTCCTCCACTTCTTCCAGTGTAGGGGTAGATAGCTATTTTGCACAAGTATTGGGCTACATGCTAAAATCACCACTGTAGACCACATCATCATGCCATGTGTTTAAGGCCCTCTGTAAGCCAGCTTCTATTCACCTCTGTGACTTGATCTCTGGATCCTCCAGAATCCTGCCCTGGTACCTGACCCTGTGAAAACTCCAACAGAAGGTAACCTCTCCACTGAAGATCAATGCCAAGCAAATGAGTGAAGAAAGACAACCTCTCTCAGATGGTGTCCTTAGAGAACTTTATTCAAAAACAGTAAAAAAGCAACCCAACACGAATCGTGTTTCGGCCCTACCGGCCTGCATCAGGGGTCTAGGAATAATGTAAAGCAGTATACTTTACTAGAGCGGTTGGATTGTAGTCAAACTCCTATGTGGTACGTATATCACACAATAATAGCATCCAATAATGGATGAAGAAAAGACTAGACGATTTAATATTTAATATAAAAAGTAGTTTATGAACTGAATATCAATCATATTCAGGAAGCATTTCTTGATAAGCAATATATAAGTCAGAATGAATGATTAAAAACAAAGCAATGTACAGCAGAGAGAGAAATCAGAGTGCTTAAAGCAATGCTATAGACAGACAAAGAGAAATTCAAAATGCTTACTTATTTCTTTGTTCCCTCTAGTTTTATACCGGGCCTCTGACTAATTCTCTCATACAACATTCCTGTGCAAGTCTCTGAATACCACAAACTGTTAATCATGTGCAGAACATCTGCTTTCTATTACCCCCCTAACTTCTAGCCCACAGACTTTCTGGAGCCTGCCTTTGGCTAATGTTTAATGTCCGTCAAATTTCTCATGCCTCAGGAGGGTTAGTGTTAAAACAGCTTGTTGTAATCATGGAGCCTTCCACTCCGCATTTTTCATACTTTTATTCAACAAATCTTTCATACTTTTGTTCAACAAATCCTCCCTTTTGAGGAATGATTGTTTCAGGCCTCAAACATCTGTTTCAGCTCCAGTCTGTTTTCTTACCTCCCTTCTAGATCTCCTCCCCCATGTTTGTGGCATTCAGTTTCTGCACACTTTTTCAATATTTTTGGCTGACATATTAAAGTTCTATTTATTCTTAATTATCATTGTTATTTTAAAAGCATCCTGGCACATCTTTGCAAACATGCTAATACACATGTTACACAGCATTAAACAGATTCAATTGTACTAGGGTACAAAATTTATATCTCTTGAGGTATATAATTTATAGGACAGTGAGCTTCATCAAAGGGAAGTACACTGTCATTCATTCTTACTTTTCATTAGCTGATGTGGCATTAAAAATTACACAAATTAAAAGCATAACATTCATTGAATCAGTTGTTACAACATTCTGCATGTAAGTGCACTTTATCAGGGGAATGTGTTCAGTTGTCATACTATTAATCAGACACCAACATGATGTCTGTGGGCACTTGTCCATAAGCAAGGCTTGCTTATAAATAGTCTCATTTGTCCAATGAAGGTTTTCATCATCTCTTACACAGGTATTATTGGGATAACAGACATGATTTTATCATTGTAGTCCCATATATCATAGTTGGCAAGGACAAGGATGATGTCAGTCAGTGGGCACATATGATACAATCAGTCAAATTCAACATCTTGGCCACTGTAACAAGTCTATTATCATATGTGTTCATTGTCCATTAACAAACAACAACAGTCCAATACCATCATGTTTAGGGACATGATGTTTGTTTATTCTTTGTCCATTTCAATGTTATTAATTCGTCGAATATCTGCTAAATGTATCCAAGAAGTATGACCTTCCAGACAGGCAGCGGTCTGAGTAAGGGCCGTGATAGCAAAAGGCCCTACATACACAGGATCCTTCCATGTTTTATGTGTAAAGTTCTTTCGTAGCACTAGGTCACCTACTTTAAAAGCACAAACATCATTAGTAGTTCCTGCCTGTGATGCTACATTTGTTCGGATCATATCACTTGTCAGGTTCAACATAGGTTGTAGCTTTTGCCAGTACTGAGCTGTGCTATCAGTACTTGCTGTCTGCATCGGGAAAAAATGACGTCCTGTCTGAATTTGGAATGGGGACAATTTTGAATCAGGTTATCAATTTTTAAAGTCCAAAATCTTTGCTCAAATTGTTGCCTCATTGTTTCCTTATTCCAATGCATGGTTGCATGCCACTCAGCCAATACCTTAATCGCCTGGCTCATTGGCATACAAGGTAATCCTTCTTCTGCATTAAACCATTCACTTCCCAACTTCAAACATCCTCTCTTCAACCATTTTTCACTTTCCTGTCCCTCTGGCTGCCACATTTCAATCTTATCTACATTCGTAAGTGGCCCTTCCTGTGTCTGTCTAGTATTATACAAAATCTTTTCACTTTGCTTAACCACCTCCGTTGCTGCTGCATCAGCCATTGCATTACCTAGTGCCTCAAAGGTTGGCTTTTCAGTGTGGGCCGGGGTCCACACAACTGCAGTTTTTCTACCTTCATGTTCCCTTCTTGCCAAAATTTCAAACAGCAATTTCCAATATGTGTAATGTTGTAAATTTTTACCTGCACTGGTTATCATCCCCCTACGCTGCCATTTTAATATATGATACTGTAGTGAACTTGCAACATAACCACTATCAGTATATATAGTGACATTTTGAGTCATATCAGTGTGTTGTAAGGCCGTAATAACGGCTAAAAGTTCAGCATGCTGTGCAGTCTGGTCAGGAGGGGTTTTATATTATACTTGCATTATCTTTCTTAGATTCTCATCTACCTGCACGCAGGCAAAACCTGCAACAGTCCTTTCACAAGCTCCATCTGTAAACCATATTAACCCATCAGATAAGGGTTCAAAAGTAAGACAGTGAAATGTAGGGATTTCTATAGTATCAATCTCACCCTCTAAATCGACAGGAAAAAGCAGATCTATCTTATTTCTCTGTTCTTTAGTTAATGGTATTATTCTTATATCTTGTCCTAAAAGTACTGCTTGATATTTTCCAAATCTAGTGGCTGTCAATGCCGTCTGGCTAGGGCTCAACAGCGTTTTAATCGTGTGGTTGGTATGTATTACAATAGGAACAAAAGGCATTTGTGCTCTCCATTTACCTACTGCTGCCACTATAGCTGTCCGTAACTTTGGTATTTCTTTCATTCCCTTTTCCACATGATTAAAAGAGCCTGACAAAAAAGCTACTGGTGCATTTACTTCATTGTTTTGATTAATCATAGCTGCCCAACTATTTCCCATGTCTTTTACCCACAAATGCACAGGTGATTGGATATCTATTACTGCTAACGGTCCTGGAGATAATAAATCCCTCACAATCTTAGCCAATACCATCTTATCCTGTTCTTCCAATACAATTAGTGTATTCTTTGGTGTGGCTGCGGGCAGTTTCAAATGTTTATAAAGTCTCATTACTTTTTGTGTAATCCTAATTGAGACAATAAGTCTCTACCACACAAATTTACTGGGCAATCAGGTGCCACTAAGAAGGGTACCACAGCCTCCCTTGAACCGTGCGGTTGGCATTCCAAGCGCACCAGAGTCGGTTCTGTTAGCCTTTTTCTTTGTTCTATCCCCGTAAATCCCACTGTTGTTCTATACTGATTTGAAAGCTTAACTCCCAGTGGTTTTGCACATAACACAGAAGTACTCGCCCCTGTATCTATCAAAAATCTCACAGGAGTTCCATATTTGCCAATTGTCAATGTAATAAAGGGTTCCCTTGTGTCTAATCTGAAAATCATTCCCTCTTCCTGACACTGGTCTGCTTCCAGTCAATAGCATTGGTCTGGAATATTCTGCCAAGTTGGAAAAGCATTTACAGTGCCTTGTCTCTGTACTGCAGCCCCTGGTCCCTGTGATTGCATCGCCGGCTGCTGTAAGGCAGTCTGCGGGGCACTCACAGGCATCCCTACTACTTGTGGCATTAATCCTTGCTGCGTCTGCATTTGTACTTGGGGCATTCCTGCATTCTGATAACATTCTGACCAAATTGCTGACAAATCATATTGTTCAGATGTTATTAAAGATTTTAAATCACCTCTTTCCCCTATTAGCCCTACACACAGAACTAAGGACTGTGACTAATTCAAGCCAGATGATCTCTTAACACTGCAGGAATCTCACTTAAAAAAGAGTCAAACAAAGTTAAATTGCAAAGACATTCCACATAGAGAACTAGAAACAGAATAACACATATTTTTAAAATAAACAGAGATCACCTTATAAGACAAAATCAAACTTATTTAAATCTAATCTAAAACCTTTTAAAAAGAATAAAGAAAATTTCAGTTCTTCCTGACCTTTCTAACCTTTAACAGCCAAACACCCGAGAAATCAAAAACAGATGACATTCCTCAACCTTCAGGCTGAACCAAAGGCTGCTTTTTTTTTTTTTTTCTTCTACATCTGCATCTTGCCCTGTTTGAACCTTATACAAATTTATACATTTTGTCAAATGTGCCGAAAAATCAGTTTTAGGGTCCCATTTATTTGCTGTTATGGCTGAAAAATCAATTGGTGTTGGATACATCACATGCAGAGCTGCAGAAAGAGCAGCCTTAATATTTCCTACGCCCGATGCTGCACACAGAGCTTTAAAATCCCCAATAGTTAATTGAGTTCCTGCTGTTGCCTGTTCTCTCCCATCTAATTCATTATCCCCTCCCTTTTCACTTTCTGAATCACTGGGGGGGGTCATCAAGAGCCGAATACCCAGCGCATGGCACAGAGCGCTTTTGTTCCTTCTCCCATCCTGTATCCCTTACAGGGCATAAAGTCTCTCTCCTTGTATTACAGCCAGAATCATAAGGAGGAGGATTATTTCTTTTGTACATTTCTGCCTCTTGTTGTACCCTATCTACATCAACATAAAACAGATCTGCTGCTAAAGAAAATAAATTCCAAATTGTAAGATGCTTCTCTAAGCTTTTCTTCTGCCTAGTTTTATTTTTATTCTCTTGTAAGTAGCTCAGGAGAGATAATAATTTTGGACGATCAAACGATCCATCCTGAGACCAGCTCAAAACAGAATCTTTTCCTTCATATTTGACCCATTTCTCATGTATTTTTTCAATCTGTTTTTTTTCTAATGGGAATAATTCTATGACATGCTGCAAAGGGGAGCATTTTTTTGAACTATCTAAATCTAAATACATAGCATATACAGGAGGCTTTTCTTTCTTATCTGCCCCTTTCCCTTTCATTTTATTCTGACTATTACAATTTCTCCTATAGAGCCACAACCTACAAAAATATACTAATGCACTTAAACAAAGAAAATATACAAAAAAGAAAACTACAAAGCTAACCAAATATACATAAGTCCACAATGTAAGCTTACTTACGCGTCTTCTTATTTCTCTTTTTAGCAAGCCCAGGAGTTATCACCTGTATGTCCACGTCAATAGTTTGATCAATCCCACTTCAGTGGTACACAGTAATCAGGCGTAAACAACGCTTGCTCTCTCAAAATCCTGTAAAAAACTTCATTAACAACACACACTTAATTTGTCCTTCGTCTCGCCTTCTCTTTTCCGTTTGCGGCCTACTCCTGGCTGGCTCGCCACTTTGAAGAAAAGACTAGACGATTTAATATTTAATATAAAAAGTAGTTTATGAACTGAATATCAATCATATTCAGGAAGCATTTCTTGATAAGCAATATATAAGTCAGAATGAATGATTAAAAACAAAGCAATGTACAGCAGAGAGAGAAATCAGAGTGCTTAAAGCAATGCTATAGACAGACAAAGAGAAATTCAAAATGCTTACTTATTTCTTTGTTCCCTCTAGTTTTATACCGGGCCTCTGACTAATTCTCTCATACAACATTCCTGTGCAAGTCTCTGAATACCACAAACTGTTAATCATGTGCAGAACATCTGCTTTCTATTACCCCCCCTAACTTCTAGCCCACAGACTTTCTGGAGCCTGCCTTTGGCTAATGTTTAATGTCCGTCAAATTTCTCATGCCTCAGGAGGGTTAGTGTTAAAACAGCTTGTTGTAATCATGGAGCCTTCCACTCCGCATTTTTCATACTTTTATTCAACAAATCTTTCATACTTTTGTTCAACATGGATCATATCGTAGAATCGCCATAAAGCTCTATCCACTGAATAAGTTGCAGTTGTCAGCAAGTGCTGAGGCTGACCCACAGGGGTACTGCCTTTGCAGGATTACTTTGTTATCTGGGCCCAGTTGTACAATTGCAAAACCTGCTAATCTCCTTCCTCCCTCACATTGGCTACTGCCATCAATATATACTGTAGGAAGAAAAGGGGATATTCTATCCAGTACCAGTTCTTTAAATATGAAATGATTGGGGGTACTGGGTGAAGACAGACAATCATGAGGTTGTCCCTCCAGTAAGATCCCTGCAACCTGCACTTTGGGCTCTTTTAGTAATTCAAACTTCACATTCTGTGCCTGCAACATCAGGGTCCAATGGACTATTCTCTCCGTCCTAATTCTACTACAAGCCAACTTGCCCTCCACAATGAATTTAAAGGGGGTGTGGTGGCTACATATATAAGTGGTTTGAGCACCAATAATATGTGTAACCTTATGCATAACAGCATATGCAGCCAGAACATGTTTTTCACAGGTTCCCATTTTAAGTTCTGGAGAAGTGAGAACTCTGGAAAAGAAAGCAATTGGCTGGTCTGTCCCTCCTAAGCGCTGTGTTAGGGCAGCCCCTATACTGTTCTTCCCAACCACTGGGTATAGGAAAAAATTCTGCTTGTGATCTGGGGGAGTAAGGACAGGAGCAGAAGTCAAAGTCTGCTTGAGTTTAGTCACTGCCTCTGTGTGTTCTGCCTCCCAAACATATTCTTTACGTTTAAGCAGGGAGTATAGCGGAGCAGCCACTTCAGCATAGTTGTGCATAAAATCCCGGCAGAACCCTGTAAGCCCTAAAAATGATTGGAGGGATTTCTGGTCTGTAGGAAGAGGTAATTTCTGTATGAGATCTATTCTCTGAGAATCTATGGATTTCCCTTCTTGGCTAATAGTGACTCCTAGAAAGGAAACCTGTGGTTTACACAGCTGAACTTTGGCCGGATTTACTTTAAGTCCAGCTTTCAAAAGAACTTTTAAAATCTCTCTTACATGGGCCCAGTGGTCAGATTCAGTTTCAGATTGAATTAGAATGTCATCAACATATTGGATTATATTGTCTCTACAAGACACCTGAGCTAGGGCTTCCTGCATGTATTTGTGGAAAATGGATGGAGAATCCTTATAACCCTGAGGTAACACAGTCCATGCGTACTGTTTATTTAGCCAATGAAACGCTGTTTTGTACTGGCATTGTGGGGCCAGAGGCAGGCTCCAAAACACATTTGAAATGTCTAGGACAGAAAAAAATTTACAGTTGGGGTTTAATTTAGAGATAATTTCCGGGTATGAGGCTACCACCGGTACCACAGATTTGGATACTTGATTTAGGGCGTGGAAATCTATGGTCAGTCTAAAGGAGCCTCCTGGTTTAACTATTGGCCATGCTGGAGAGTTGTATGTAGAAGAGATTGGTCTAATTATGCCCCTCTCTTCCAGTACCTGTATAATCTTAGCTACGGGTTCTATTGCCTGATGAGGTACTGGATATTGCTTTTGTGGTGGAGGATCCTCACCTTCTAACAGGATTTCTGTGGACATTCTGCCACATTCTAGTTTGTCTTGTGACCAAACAGGGATGTCTGTAACCTCTGTGGGAATTACACTCAGATCATACTGTTGGTCAGCTTTTGTGCATTGTGTGACTAAATGCATGGGAATTGCTTCAAGCACCAAAACTGTAGACATTTTTGGAGATATAATACATTGCCACAAGGTAAGATTAGCCATATCCACTACCAAATTTAACTGGTTGAGGACATCAATTCCAATTATTTCCTTTTCTGCGCTTACTATAGTGGCTGCATTGGTTTTCAAAATTTCATTATCATGTTCCCTCTGCATCTGCACTGGGATACCCCATTTAACTGGGATAGCCACACAGTTGGTAACTGTGTCATTGACCCCTTGGATTTTATATGTTTGCACATTTTCCTGGTCTGAAGTGGGAGAAACCCTGCTTGTAAAACTGATTCCAGCCCCTGTGTCAATCAACGCTAATTTATCCTGACCCCCCTATCCTGCTGTTCACATTGGGGCATCCACACGTATCCAAAATCAAGGATGCCACAAACTTTAATTTATATTCTGAATCTGTCTCCTTTCCCTTCTCCTGAGGTGCTGGAAGTGCATGCTCAGGTAAGTGAAAGGAGTCAGGGCCCAGGGGCGTAGCCATGGGTGGGCCTGGGTGGGCCTGGGCCCACCCACTTTGGGCTCAGGGCCACCCAGCAACGATGCAGAGAGATGTAAAAAGAATTGATCCTCCACCGGCACACTGCAGGCCTTCTTTCCCCTCCCTCCCCTTCGGGCAGCGCCGCAGTCTAACGCTACTGCTGAGCAGAGCTGCACGGCACCAGGTCCATCTCCGTCCTGCCGCTACTTCTGCCCTCCGGCTCCGTTGGCATCTTTTTTCGTTCTTCTGCTGCTTATCTGCAGCGGTTCCGGATCCGCGCGCTGCCAAGGCTATCTGTATGCTGCCTGCGACTGCTTCCTCTGCGCTGGCCCCGCCTCTTCAGAAGGCGGGGCCAGCGCAGAGGAATCAGTCGCAGCAGGCAGCATACTGGAGGCCTTCAGCTGACAGAGATTGGGGATCCTCATCTGCTAAAGTATTTATATTTTGAATTGAGAAGTGCTGGGGAAGAGAGAAAATTTTGTGCCCACCCACTTTGTGCTCAGGCCCACCCAAAATTGGCTGTCTGGCTACGCCACTGAGTCAGGCTGGGCACAAAAAACTTGGGATTGTATGATATTTGGACACTGGAGATCAGGACATCCCTATTCCTTTTTTTCTTGCTTATCCTGGGCAGCTATCAATTCACTTTTGATTCTGTCTAATTCTAGCTGCATGGTATATTTATCTTGTTCCCATTTAATTTGTTGCTGTGCTAACTGGTCTCTCTGTGCTTTGAGCTCATGAAACGGATGTAACCTGAGGAATTTCTAAAATTACCTCTGCTCTGCCCTCTCCATCAGGCCTGTCCTGAGTTTCCTGACCTATTGCTGTGGGAGGGCCCTTCTGCTTGCCATTTCTTTGCTTCTGACACAGTAATTACCTGGGATGGCTGAGTTTTCCACACAGATGCAATCCTAAGCATTAGCGTGTCAAAAGGAGTTTCTTTATGATGTTCTGACCATAATCTTCTGTTTTGGGCCAACCCTCTTGGTCTCGAAATGCAGCTTCCAGTACCCACAATCTGTGCGCAAATTGTTCTAGTGTGTCATTTGGCAGGGGTGCAAGTATTCTAAATGCTTGCATTTGAGTACAGTGAAATAATTGCTCAAGACCCTTTTTCACCAACTAGTATGGGTGGGTGAGAGATCCTATTTTAAAATAGTGGGGTCCTAAAGCCACGTGCATAAGTCTGTCAAAGTCAGACATTTTCCTCTTATACTTTCCTAGGCCCCAGGGAATCAGAATATCAGTGGCCCATTTGCACCATTCATTCATATTAAAAGGCATAGGGCCGACCTTCTGTGTTATCCTTTCAATGTCACTATCCTTTAATGAGTCATACAGTACCAGGTTTACTGGTGTTCTGGGGTCTGTACTGGCCTCAGTTTCTGTGTCTGCAGAATCCTCCCTGTCCCTCAGGTTAGTGGTTGTGCCTGGGGTTTCCTCATCTATGCATGTCTGAGTGCTTAAGTCAGTGTTTTCAGTCTTAGATTTGCCCCCACTTCTCAAATCCACTACACACACTTCTGTGTGCTTTTGTGGTTCTATGGATTGAAAACCTGGCTTGTAGGGTGTTTCATAGGCTGGAGGTGCTGAGGGAGAAATACTTGGGGTCTGCCAGTGCACAGAGTTAATCTGGTTCTTTGAGGCACATTTACTTTTTAAATGTTTTAATTCTGTTTTAGCCTCGTCCAATTGTTCATTTACATGTAAGAAGGAATTTGTTGCTTGCACCACCTGTGCTCGTTGCATCGAGATACACACGCGTGCTTCCTCAAGGTCCCTGGTTAACTGAGTGCACTGAGTGATCAGGTCTGCATTTTGCTGTTTCAAAGTAATTAGTCCCCTACACAGGCCTTGTATAAAAAGACATTTCCGTTTATTTGTTTTCTTTTTGAACTCTTGGGAATGGTGTATCATTTGTTTTTGAATGTTATACCAGGAATCCTCTGGGAATTCCCCTTCAAATGGGCCTCCCTTTTTGTTACAATAAGTCTGTACCATAACATTTAGTTCTTTAAGATCAAAAGCGTCCATGGTTGAGGCTGCTGAAAAATACTTTAATTGGTACCGGGGCCTGGCTAGTTTCTTAATAGATATGCATATATGGAACTAGCTCTGTGTAGCTCTTGGATTTGGAAAGGCCCTCTTTATAAAGTAGAGGGGCTGGAGAGACAGTTTAGAATGAATATAGATTAAGCAAGGCAGGTGTTAAATTAGATATGCCAACTGTCGGTTCCTGTCAGGCAGAGCTGACTTTTCACCAAGACAGAGACTGGCCGGATATAGAGAAATAGTTCAAAGTGACAGGAAATTAAGTGATTACCAAAGACAGATATGTAATGTTTAAAAATGTGGGACTGTTTCACTTGGTACCCCTTCCAATAAAGTTGGAAGATCTATCAGTCTTTTCTGAGCAGCCCCAAACACAGCATTAAATTACTTCAACTTTCAATCCCCCTTAACAAGCCTAGAAGTACATATGTAAACATGCAGAAAGCAAAACAATGTCTTACTTACCCAGCTGGAGATCCTCTTTTTGAAACCGAGACGAGCGCCCAAGTGTCAGCAATCGTTGTCTAGGGTGGTCCCGGGATCCAGTTCACAGAGGCAGTGGGTTCCCAAAGAATACGCAATCCACACGGATTTGGATATATAAAGTATATTATATTTGCATATATGTATTGGCTCACAGCACTTAGTACAGGTAACTGGTACAGGGCTGTATCTGTGTGTGTTTAGGGAGAGAAAGAAAGGATAGGGTGTTTGTTCAGAGGAAGGGAAAAGCCTTGGGGTTGTGCTGCAAGAGGTATATATGTGTGTAGAGGGAAAGGAAGAGAGAGAAGCTGCCAGCCACCAGAGCTCTGTGTTCTGGTGGCTAAAGATGGAGGTATGCAGAGAAAGAAGAAGAAGAAACAAAGGCAGCCCAGCAGAGTCCAGTGCCCTGCAGGCTCACAGACCAAGCGAGAAGTGCCCCCCCCCCCCCCCGTGCTCTGCTTTATACCTACTAAGAACAGAGCGCGGCAGATAGAGATCAAAAACTTCTCTCCTTCCCAGTTATTTCCTTTACAGAACTCCAGATACTTTCTGAAGTCAGGAAAGGTGACAACTTTCACAGGTTGTCCTGTTTGAAGTTACTATTCATGGAGCCTCACTGTCTGGCTTCCTTTGTTCTCAGAGCTCTGGTCAAAAGGTATGTTAATCAGGAGCAATTAAGAAAACAGGGCTAGCAGGCCTTGAGAACCATTTTGCTATCCTCTGATTTCTGAGGGAGGAGGTGGTTCTCAGAGGTCAGAAGCTGGTTTAATATTGTCAAGCTGGTTTCATATTAATATAAGTATGTCCAGCAACAATTTTGACTTCCAGCACTCCTGACAGCAGTCATTTCCCACTTTCAGGCCTCCGCAAGGCTGTTGTGAGTAGGTACTGGTCATGCTTGGCTGCTAATGGTAGTGAGCCGCTGATCTGCCTGAACCATAAGAAATGTCTTGGACTTGATAGCAATTAGGATTCTATAGAACTCCTTGAATCTTCATTGCTGCTCTGGTGAAAGAAAGATGAACTCTATTGCTGGCTTAATATTGAGCCAGGCTCTTGGGGATGTCCCCTCCCCTCACTGACTCCCCTATACTGAAATTTGTCAGGATGGCAGCCCAGGGTGCTAAACTTTTGTGCACTTATTGGTGGCTAGAGTGCCAGCTCCAATTGGGAGAATGCCCACCACCATGACTGTTCCTGATGATATGGAGCCCCTCCACTCGCACCAATCTTGCTTTAGTCATACTAGAATTGGATGCAACTGCAAACTGAGTTATCCTCACCTGGGCAAGGTGAGATGAGACCCCTTCGGGTTTCGGTGTGTTGCCATGCTTCTCCTGGCCCTTTTGTTTCCCATCAACGCAGGGATCTCGGCAGAATCTGTACTCCCACATGTTGTGTAGGAAGCCATTTTGGATCCGCTCCCTCTCATGCCCTATTTCAAACTGAAAATGTACGTAAGATTTAAACTATACAGTTTCATGCACCCCTTCCCAATGTTAATTTCAAAAGATGCAGAGATTATAAATCCCACAGTGCACTGCTGCAGGATAGTCAAAACCCAGGACTTGCTTTAGGTCACTTGTCATCACCCTCTCTTTCCCTCACCAGAATGCCTTGGGTTTGAGAGGGCTAAGGAGTGGGGCTTTGAGTTTATTTTGGCAGTGAAGTGGGTCTTGGAATGAGAAAGGGCCTTACAGGTTTGTAAGATTGTGTGCACAGTCTTTCAAAAGAAGCCTCTACACCTGCTGCATTAGTCACAATAGTAAACCTGATTTACTCCTCAGCTGAAAGTAAACAGATATAATCCCATAAAAAAGCATCAGAAGGGCACATTTCTACTCTGACCTTTACCACACCTGCTAAAAACAAATCTCTAAACACACCTTTTTAGCTAAAATCGCATGCTGTGTCTGAGTCATGCACTGAGGACAGTCCTTTCTTGGCCTTTTGGCTGAAACTGAGAACCTGTGCAATATGGGGGGGGGGGAGCATTGACTCAGACCCCTCTCACAAAAACTCTTAAAACAAATCTCGAAAGCATATTGAGGGTTTTGTGTGTGGTATGTGTGAGGGGAGCTTGCACTACTGCTCCTGGGCTGCACTTGTCTTATTCTGTGCTTAGGCTCCACGATTGCAGTGTGTGTGTGTATTAGGGAAGCTAGCCTGTACTACCTGTTCTATGCTTAGGCTAGGTGTAAGCATTATGGGCTAGATTCTATATATCACATCTAAAAAAATCGGTTCTGAAAAATATACACCTAGGCTTATTGTATAAACTAGGCCTAAAGTTAGGCATGGTTTATACAATACGCCTAAATTTAGGCATAGTTAATAGAATACGTCCAGTGACCATTATCTGCTACTATATTTAGTCATGGCCATTTACACCAATAAACACCTAGTGTAAATGCCGACGCCTAAGTTACGCACGGAACAGGTATATTCTATAACACTGTGCATAATTTCATGGAACACCCATGACTCGCCTGTGGCCTTCCCATGGCCACACCCCTTTTCAGATCCGCATCTTAGAATTTACATGCATCACTTTATAGAATATGCTTCAACAGTTATGTGCGTAAATTCTAATTAATGCAAATTAGTGTCAATAATTGCTTGTTAAGTACAATTATCAGCGCTGACTGGCTTCTTAAGCTACTTAATTTGCGCACGCAAATCCAGAATATGACTAGATTTGCATGCACAACTTAAGTCACACTAGATAGAATATGGGGGTGTTATGATTCTGCTGAGACAGGCAGGAGAATGACTGGGACTGACTTCTGATTGGCCTGTCAGGGATTGAGCTGATGTCTGAAGCAACAGAGGTCAGAAATCAGATCTGTTTAAACTTACCTCTCCCTACAGCCTATGCTCTAGCATTGATTCCTGTCAGCTGAGCCTGATTCCCTCACTCAGTCTGTGCTTGTGGCACAGTGTGCATTCTTTGGAGTTTGCTTGTGGTTTGTGTGTGTGCTGGTTGTTACCAGTGTGTGCTTGATTGCTTCACTACTCTGCACCTGGGTCTGTCCTCTGCCTGGCTCTGGTGTTGTTTGGTAAGCTTGTCCCTGCTTTGTTTGTTTAGTTCCCCTTTCCTCAGTATTAACCCCTTTTGTGCAGAGCTTGGTATTTACCTTCTGTAAGTGCTGTCTCTGTTAGGCAGTCTCTCTGACCGTTGTAATCATTCCTGTTTGTTTGTTTAAGTTTCCCTTTCCTCAGTGTTAACCCTTTATGTGCAGAGCTTGGTATTTGCCTTCTGTAAGTGCTGCCTCTGTTAGGCAGTCTCTCTGACCGTTGTAATCATTCCTGTTTGTTTGTTTAAGTTTCCCTTTCCTCAGTGTTAACCCTTTACGTGCAGAGCTTGGTATTGCCTTCTGTAAGCCCTGCCTCTGCTAGGCAGCCTTTCTCTGGTGTCTGCTTATCCCTTTCGGTACTCTTGTGTGCCTGCTTCTTTCCTGTCTTTATTTGAGAGCAGCCTTTTCCTTCAGCCTATTTTTCCCTGTTTAGCCATTCCTGTAGAGCTTTGCTTTTGTAGAGTCCACGTCTAAAGTGTCCCATTCTGTCCACGGCTTTCCCTTTTTCCCTGTGGGCTTTGCCCTCTGCTACCTGTATTTCTGTGTAGCCTTTGTTTGCACTCTCTCCCTCTGGTTGTAGTCTGTACCTGCCAGCTTCTTGTCTGTTGCCCTTCCCTCGTGTCACTAGCTAGCGCTGTGAGCGTTGCATGAGCTCCAGTCCCTTCGGGGACCCCTCGTTGTTTTTTTCCCTTCCCTAGTGTATGACTTGGTTCCAGTTTGGACGTGAGGCCCGTACGCTTGGACTCTGTACGAATGGGTTCCAGATCTGCCGTGAGCCCGCCTGAGTGGTCTATCTCCCTTTTCTGGTGGTGTTTGTTGTTTGTCTTGAGTGTGAGGAGCTTTGTGGCCGTGGTATTGCTTAGTGCCTGTTTGGTCTACCCTTGGCCTTGGCCAAGGTCCTTCCTAAGCCTCGGCCTAGGCACAAGGGCTCACGAGCAGATTAACAGGGGGTATGTGTATATGTATGAGGGAAGCTTGCACTGCTGTTTCCTGTGCTGTACCTGTTTTCTGTGTTTAGGCTTGGTGTTTGCAGTGTGTGTATATGTGTGAGGAAAGCTTGCACTGTTGCTGCTTGGGCTGAACTTTGGAGGTTTGCAGCTGGCACTGCCTCCAGAATAGCAGCTTTGTTTTCCTCTGATGCTGCGTGAATTTTATTCCCAAATTCGTGTAGGAATAATGCTGAGGTTTAGGTGCCACATAACACAAACCAGGGGTGTAGTCAGACACCCACTTTTGGGCAGACATGAGCCCAAAGTGAGTGGGCATGAGAACCCCTCCCTCCCAGGTGATCAGAAGCCTCTTAACTCTATTTCACAACCCCCCCCCCCCCCCCCCCGGTTCCTTTTATGTTCTTTAATTTGTCACCAGCAACGAACAGCAACGCACACCCACAGCTCCACCGTGAACAGGAAATTGCATCAGAGAGAAGGCTCAGGGCCTACATGAGCAGCAGGTATGAGTAGGGTTACCATATGGCTCCAGAAAAAGGAGGACGGATTGAGCCAGCCGGGTTTTACTTCCATTGCTTTCCATTGAAAGCAATGGACAATTACTTCCATTGAAAGCAATTACTTCCATTGAAAGCAATTGCTTTCCATTGAAAGCAATGGAAGTAAAACCCGGCTGGCTCAATCCGTCCTCCTTTTTCTGGAGCCATATGGTAACCCTAGGTATGAGTCATTGCTTGCTACTGGTGAAGAACTGAAAACCTTAAAAGGTACCAAGGGATTGGGAGAGTGGAGTTAAGAGACCCTCGATCACCTGGGGGGAGGGGAGGGAAAGATGCAAGGAATCTTCAGCTGGCGGGGCTTGGGGATCCCCACCAGCCACATCACAGCTCTATTGCTGCTGGGTGGGCCTAAGTTCAAGGTTGGTGGGCCTGTGCCCACTCGGGCTCACCTGTGACTACTCTACTGGCTCAAACTTGGGGTGTACAGGCAAAAATAGTTCATTTTGTTTAGTTTCAAATCTCTTTTGTAGTTTTTTGTTTTGTTGTTTTTATTAATTTTTGTTTCAAGGATGCCCCAAACAAATAAACAAAATCCCAGCTTATGGCAAAAACCACCCCAATCCCCTGATCACAAGCTAAACCCCTGAAGACAACCCATGCCCACCTAAGAGCATTACCTAACCCACTCCTGACCCCAATTAGCACCCCACAGCACCAGAATTGGGCAATATATCACCCCTCCCCCTACATCCCCCAAAGAGGCAACCAATCACTCCTTGCAACTACAGGGTTATTGGTGGTATAGCGTTGGGGCAAGAGCATTCCTCCTTTCAGTAGTGTACCAACGGCAGGGCGGTGGGGGGCGGACCGCCCCAGGTGCAGGCAGCAAGGGGGTGCATGGAGCAGTCACGTGGCTGTTGGCTGTGCCAGACCCCTTCCCCCCTGACATTACTTCCTGAGGACTGGTGAAGCCAACATCCATGCAACTGCTCTGTGTACCCCCTTGCTAGGAGGAAGGGTGGTTGGGCAATGCACCTCAGGAGGGTGGGGATGTGATACACCTTGGGGGGGGGTGATGTGCCTTGGGGGGGTGTAACATACCTCGGGGGGTGCAGCGGTGACCCACCCCGGGTGGCAAACAAGCTAGGTATGCCACTGCCCCCTTCGATCCCAGTCTCATTGCATTGAAATAAAGGTAGCTGTAACCTCTGGACAGGAATACCAGGAGCTGGAGTCTAATAAACAAGAAGCACAGAAGCAATGGTAGGTATAATCTGGACTGGAATACCAGGAGTTGCAGCCTTGGAAGTAGATGGCTTTGAAACACAGCTTAATGTTTGGTTGGATAAGGGCACCCCAAATCTGAGGATCATGGTAGTTCCACTGTTGTTAAGAGTGCACTGAAGTGGGCTGTTCTCATCCAGCAGAGGAGTAACCCATAAGATTTTTCCTTTGAGAAGCAGACAAATGAAGCCTACAAAGTTACTGATGAAATGTAACTCCTATAAAATAAATCCAAATCTACCAAAGACCAGTGTAACTAGTCTTTTATTTTAGAATTGCATAAATTAGCCTGTTAACAGGGAGGAACAACCCAACAGAGACATCGCTCTCCTGGTAGGTCCTCCTAACTAAAATCCAAAATGGTTGTATTTTTATAGCCTAATCCACAGATGATATAATGTATCCATTCTGTTCATGGATAACAAAATACAAAAATCAAAGGTTAGACAGAATACAGATGGCCAGTTCCAGGACTATGTGAAAAGAAATCCGCTGGCAGGCGGAGAACTCAAAATGCCCCACGATAAATATAACAGTACAAAGACAGTGGGAGAGCGACCAAGGATACCAAAGACAGGAAGATGTTCCTTAATAAAAGAGTTTATTTGAAGTATGAGGACTCGACACAACGTCGTGTTTCGGCCGTTAGGCCTGCATCAGGAGTCTCTTGTGCAAAATGTTGCTGGTCAATGTTGAAGACAGTCTTCAAAGTAGTACATCAATCTCTTGCATGAGCTGTGACTTGGAAGAATGATGAAGAAAAATCATCAAAAGTAACGCAATAGTCTTTAAAAAGACTGTTAAAAGTGTAGGCACATGGATCGCAATGACCTTCTGCGCGCGCTGCAAAATATCCAGTGAAAATGCACAAGAGACTCCTGATGCAGGCCTAACGGCCGAAACACGACGTTGTGTCGAGTCCTCATACTTCAAATAAACTCTTTTATTAAGGAACATCTTCCTGTCTTTGGTATCCTTGGTCGCTCTCCCACTGTCTTTGTACAGTTCCAGGACTATAACAAATGATGCTTTCTTAACCATAAACAAATCACTTTGGAGTCTGAGGAAAGAAAACATTTATCAACAGCCAGCTTATCTTTAGCTATTCGTCTAGCATCTTCAGTCTACATAAATTGGGCCTTCCTGAGGTAAAGGGTGAAGGCTGAGAGAACAAATTAGTCTCATATAACAGTAACATTTTTTTACACATTTGCAGAAAAGAAATGAATCCTTAAGTTAACCAGTTCCACAATTCCCTACTCTTATTCATGTGATCGCTGTAAAGAGCACTATAAACAACCCAAGGTTGCTAACCTCACATCATATTACTTAACTAGACTGGTATCTAACTTTTTTAACTATTGCCTTGCATTGACACATAAGGCTAGAGAACATTGGCATAAAACACAAAAATTATAATTCCAAATTATGATCACCAGTATTTGAACCATCTTGCTTCCTTCTAGTCACTTTATCTTTCTAAAAGATTCCATCTTGTCCTGAGCTTGCCACTCCACAGGTAATCAGTAAATTGACCTTTCACTTATTCGGGAAAGAACTCTGTCCTAAGAAAAGCTGTGAGTAGTGCAGGCTTGGTTTCTCTGGACATCTTCAAACGTCTTCAAGTTGCTTGCACATGTAGAGGTATTAAGAATTAGGGTGACCACGCAGAAAAATTTGTCATGCTTTCAAGTTCAGCATTCCATTCTCTAATCCAGAAACCTCCGCCTCTGGGTGAGGTAAATGGTTGCCTTTACTCCTGAAATAGCATCTGTTTAATTAGATATAGCCCTTTCTTAGAACAGTAGGAAATACCTTCTTTTTCTTCACTGCACTTGTGTCAAGTCTCACTTCAGCTGGACAGCTTGAAGAACAAAGAGAAAGTGTTTCCTGAAGTGAATAAAAATAAGAAGCAGACATAAGAGTCAAGGCAGGATGGATACATACAGTTTACTAAAATTACAAAAAGCAAGGACTAATGAGACAAAGCCAACACGGATTTAGTGAAGGGAAATCTTGCTTCACCAATCTATTACATTTCTTTGAAGGGGTGAACAAACATGTGGATAAAGGTGTGCCAGTTGATATTGTGTATCTGGATTTTCAAAAGGCGTTTGACAAAGTACCTCATGAAAGACTCCTGAGGAAATTGGAAAGTCATGGGATAGGAGATAGTGTCCTATGGTGGATTAAAAACTGGTTAAAAAATAGAAAACAGAAAGTAGGGTTAAATGGTTGGTATTCTCAATGGAGATGGGTAGATAATGGGGTTCCCCAGGGGTCTGAGCTGGGACAGCTGCTTTTTAACATTATAAATGATATAGAGATGGGAGTAACTAGTGAGGTAAATCTGCTGACGACACAAAGTTATTCAAAGTTGTTAAATCACGAGAGGCTTGTGAAAAATTACAAGAGGACCTTACAAGACTGGGAGACTGGGCATCTAAATGGCAGATGAGCAAGTGCAAAGTGATGCATGTGTGAAAGAAGAACCCAAATTATTGCTATGTAATGCAATGTTCCACGTTAGAAGTCACTGACCAGGAAAGGGATCTAGGCGTCGTCAATGATACGTTGAAACCCTCTGCTCAGTGTGTGGCAGTGGCAGCTAAGAAAGCAAATAGAATGTTAGGTATTATTAGGAAAGGAATAGAAAACAAATATGAGGATGTTATAATGCCTTTGTATAGCTCCATGGTGCGACCGCATCTCGAATATTGTGTTCAATTCTGGTCGCCGTATCTCAAAAAAGATAAAGTGGAATTAGAAAAGGTAGAGAGAAGGGTGACCAAAGGTCTATCAAGTCCAGCATCCTGCTTCCAACAGTGGCCACTCCAGGTTAAAAGTACCTGACAAGATCCCAAAACAGTACATTTTATGCTGTTTATCCTAGAAATAAGCAGTGGATTTTCCCCAAGTCCATCTTAATAATGGCTTATGGAATTTTCTTTTAGAAAGCTATCCAAATCTTTTCTTTAAACCCCACTAAGCTAACTGCTTTTGCCACATTCTCTGGCAATGAATTCCAGAGTTTAATTACACATTGAGTGAAGAAATATTTTCTTTAGTTTGTTTTAAATCTACTACTTTGTAGCTTCATTGCATGCCCCCTAGTCCTAGTATTTTTGGAAAGAGTAAACAAATGATTCACGTCTACTCCTTCCACTCTACTCATTATTTTATAGGCCTCTATCATATCTCCCTTCAGCCACGTTTTCTCTAAGCTGAAGAGCCCTTAGCCTTTCCTCGTAGAGAAGCCATCCTATCCCCTTTATCATTTTCATTGCCCTTCTCTGTAGCTTTTGTAATTCCACTATATCTTTTTTGAGATGCAGTGCCCAGAATTGCACAGTCACCCCTGCCATGTGACTATTCACAATATTTACTGTTAGTTTGCACAGCTTGCACAGATAACAATTTTCGTTGTCTCATTCCAAATACATCTTCTCATTTACTTGAATAATTCTTTCACCTTCAGCCTTATCAATTATATGAGACAATGATCTCCTTATTTCAACAATCCTACCATTTCATACACTATTTAAATTTTATTCTATTCTCAGCCTTTGTACTCCATTTACATCAAAGTAGATCAGAAGTAAACTTATTGAATAGACTAAGAGGTTATGTCCCAAAAACTGTCCAAACTATCAAGGTTACCACAGTATTCTGCAAGAGTTATAACCTATTATAAAAAGTTCTGATACATGTCTATATACAAAGAGCTATGATAATTAATTTGTTGCAAGATCATTTTCCAACTTAGTTCTAATTCACCTAACACTCCATTGTAGTGGAGCATTCAAAAATAAATTCTAAAACTCCAAGGAAATATGTCATAATTAAAATGGTCACCAATTCTGAATGAAACAAATTTGGAATATCCAGCAAAATATTATTACAATATAGCAACTTAATCCTCTGCAAAAAATGTTTCTTATCTCAGAAATATTCCATTAACTTACACTTATTGCTATTCAGAAGCTATATGCCCTTTCTAATTCCTAACACAAAGGAAATACATTCATAAAAAGATATATGCATATCAAATAATATTAGGGCACCAATTACTACTACTACTACTACTATTTAGCATTTCTATAGCGCTACAAGGCATACGCAGCGCTGCACAAACATAGAAGAAAGACAGTCCCTGCTCAAAGAGCTTACAATCTAATAGACAAAAAATAAATAAAGTAAGCAAATCAAATCAATTAATGTGAACGGGAAGAAAGAGAGGAGGGTAGGTGGAGGCGAGTGGTTACGAGTCAAAAGCAATGTTAAAGAGGTAGGCTTTCAGTCTAGATTTAAAGGTGGCCAAGGATGGGGCAAGACGTAGGGGCTCAGGAAGTTTATTCCAGGCGTAGGGTGCAGCGAGACAGAAGGCGCGAAGTCTGGAGTTGGCAGTAGTGGAGAAGGGAACAGATAAGAAGATTTATCCATGGAGCAGAGTGCACGGGAAGGGGTGTAGGGAAGGACGAGTGTGGAGAGTTACTGGGGAGCAGCATAGTGAGTACATTTATAGGTTAGTAGAAGAAGTTTGAACAGGATGCGAAAACGGATAGGGAGCCAGTGAAGGTCTTGATGAGAGGGGTAGTATGAGTAAAGCGACCCTGGCGGAAGATGAGATGGGCAGCGGAGTTTTGAACTGACTGGAGAGGGGAGAGGTGACTAAGTAGGAGGCCAATTAATCAGTTACATGCATAATTTCCCTCTTTATGCAAATCAGGTCTCATAAAGTACACAGAAACGGGGATGAAATTTAATATTCCACCTTTCTACAATTGTCATCTAAATGGTTTGCATGTTATTTACAGGCAGCCATCTTGTTTCTGAAAGTGGCTCTCCCTAAGTTAGGGGGGGAAACACTAACAAATTCAATTGATGTACAGTGACACTTTCTTTCTCCTTCTTTTTTTCTTTTCTTTTTCTGGAGCAGCACAAAGCCGTTCCAGTCAAGGCAATATGATAGAAACTAACAACTCATAATCTAAAAACTCAATAAGGTACACTCCTCCTGGAGGGCAATTTCTCTGAAATCATTTACCTGGAGTACATGACACACATACTTCTATCAAGCAGCATCTTAACATAAATCTAATAACTGGACACGTTAAATTCTTCACCTAAAACTGGGTGTTCTGATTTCACTGAACAAACGTCTCCTTTCACTAACAACATTAGCAAAACAAAATTCTCTACTACTATCAATGAGACATTCAGGGTGTAACATTCTAGCTCATTATCATACTATCTCATAACAGAAATTTCTTTCTACAGGGTGATGTTGTGGTAAGATCAAGTTCATGTGGCACAGCCACATTAGGGAATCGGAGAATGGAAGAGTTGTGTTATGTCCATTACGTACTTTAGTTTGGTTGTATTGCAGAGATTAGGCATTTAAGTTGGATCGGTAGGGTATGCATAAAATGTTTTGTACTTTTTTGGGATCTTGCCAGGTATTGGCCACTGTCAGTGTAGTTCCTCATACAAAACTTTATTCTTCATACAAAGTTTTTGTTCTTTTAATGCAACTTGCATAAAACATATTGCAATCTTTTAATTTTTGTGGAGTGTTGGGCTTTTGGGTTTGTTATGATTTTAGCCCCCACCCTTAAAAGTTTTTGACTGCTTTAAGTAGAGTCATCTGGTCAATTAATATAGTGTGATCTAGCCAGGGCCGGTCTTAGCAAGTGCGGGGCCCTATGCAGACCAATTTGATGGGGCCCCACCCTAGCCCTGCCCCCACCCTAACTCCGCCCCCACCTTAGCTCCAGGGCCCGCCACCCCTCCCTCCGAGCTCCAAGGCCCCCAGCTCCAGGGCTTGTCGATCCTGCACAGTCAATGCCAACTGAAAGCCATGTCTTTTTCACAAACACAGATTCACCCTAATCCACTATAGAATAAGTAATCATAAACTTTATATTTAGACAAAAAATAAACTGAACCCCCAAGATGCCAGACTCTGCATACAATGCAACACCACACCACAGAAACAGAAAATGTCCCCTAGTACTGTGCAAAATATAAAGACAGCAGATGTAAATTTGAAAAAAACTAACAAATACCAATCACCACTTTACAAATTAACAAATAGAAATAAAACAAATATAGAAAATAAAATACCATTTTATTGAACTAATACATTTAGCTTTCAGAGGCCAAAACATCCTTCCTCAGGTCAATACAGTATAGTACTGTTACAGTATCCTATCCTGACCTGAGGAAGGGGGTTTTGTTCTCAGAAAGTTAGCCAAAATGTATTAAAATTAGTCCAATAAAAAGATAACCTTGTTTACATGTTCTATTATAAACATTTATTAACACATCTACAATACTACTTTATCCTAAAGCAAAAAAATTAAAATATATATTTTATTTACAGTTTGTTGTCTCTGGTTTCTGCTTTCCTCATCTTCTTTTCACTGTCTTCATTCCATCCAGCATCTATCTTTGGTCTCTCTCTGCCATCCAGTGTCTGCCCTCTCTGCTGTGTCCTCCATCCAATGTCTGCCCTCTCTCCCTGTCCCTTCCATCCACATCTGCCCTCTATCTCTGCCCCTTCCATCCACCATCTGCCCCTATCTGCCCTCTCTCTCTCTCTCCCCCATCCATTCACTGTCTGCCCTTTCTATCCCTTCCATCCACTGTCTGCCCTTTCTCTCTGCCCCTTCAATCCACCATTTGCCCTCCCTCTCCCATCCATCCAGGGTTTGCCCTTCCTCTTGCTCCCCCATCCAGGATCTGCCCCTCTCTCTGCCCCTTTATTTCAGCCCCCAGTTCCAGCCCCACTATCTCACCAGTCCCCCATTTCAGCCCCAGCCCTTTTCTCCCACCAGGCCCGAGCTTCAGACCCCCAGACACTTCTCCCTGTCTCCTTTTCAGCCCCCAGTCCCCAGTTTCAGTCCCTGCCCCTATTCAGCCTCCAGTCCCAGTACTAGCCCCCTTATCCCACCTACCCTCCTTTTCAGCCCCCAGTTCCAGCCCCCTTCATCCACATGCCTTATATTAGAGCCCCCCTTTTCAGAACCATTCTCCCACCTGACCCACGCATGCCCCATTTTCCCACCAGCCCCAGGCACGGCCCCCATTTCCCATATTGCCCCTTCTCAGACCCAGTCCCCTTCTCCCATCTGAGAACCCCCTCCCCAGTCCCCTTCTCCCATCCAAGAACCCCAGTCCCCTCCCCACCCGTCCCCTTCAACCATCCAAGAACCCCGTCCCCACCTCAGTCCCCTTCTCCCATCCAAGAACTCCAGTCCCCTCCCCACCCATCCCCTTCTCCCATCCGAGAACCCCTCCCCAGTCTCTCCCATCCAAGAACCCCAGTCCCCTCCCCACCCATCCCCTTCAACCATCCAAGAACCCCCTCCCCACCCCTCCTCCCATCCTTGAACCCCTCCCCACCTCAGTCCCCTTCTCCCATTCAAGAACCCCAGTCCCCTCCCCACCCGTCCCCTTCTCCCGTCCGAGAACCCCCTCCCCAGTCTCTCCCATCCAAGAACCCCAGTCCCCTCCCCACCCGTCCCCTTCAACTATCCAAGAACCCCCCTCCCCACCCCCTTCTGCTTCTCCCATCCGTGAACCCCCTCCCCACCTCAGTCTCCTTCCCATTTGAGAACCCCCTCCCCACCCCACCCTTCCCCCACCTGAGAACCCCACACCCTTCTCCCATCTGAGTCCCTCCCCACCTACCAGCTCCATTCTCCTGCCGCCCACCACCCTCACTGCCTTAAAAAAAAAAAACAATTTGAAGCACTGGAGTAACAGGTAACAGCGCCTCGCGTCTGCCCTGCTACTAAAAATCTCTTCGACGACGTCGTTGGGCCTTCCCACATTGAGTCCCGCCCGCCCTCGCGGTAATTGGAAGTTACCTCAAAGGAGGGCGGGACTCAATGTGGGAAGGCCCAACGACGTCATCGAAGAGATTTATAGTAGCAGGGCAGACGTGAGGCGCTGCTGCCTGTTACTCCAGCGCTTCAAATTGTTTTTTTAAAGGCAGGACAGGGCGAGCAGCGGGAGCGGACTCGGAGCACCCCCCCGACCACCCGCTGACATCTGGGGCGGACCGCCCCTACCACGTCGCCGTCACACGTTGTTGAACTTGGGAGGGAGGGAGAGTGGAGCTCAGGCGGTCGGGACGGGGCGACCTGAGGCGCGCCGCGCGGGGCCCCCTGAGCGCGAGACCCTATGCGGCCGCCTCGGTCGCCTCGCCTTAAGACCAGCCCTGGGTCTAGCGTGTCAAAAGCTGCAGACAAGTCCAAAGATCAACAGCCCTGTCTGTTTATCTACCGCCCATGCTGGTATACAGCAAGCCTACCATCAGGATCTACAAGATCTCCATGCTGTGAGCCTTTCTGAACTCACACTGACTGGGGTCAATAATGTTGTTCTCATCTCTACAGTCCACCAAGTGCAAAAACACACCTTTCATCACTTTTCCCAATATTGGCGAGTTAGATATGGAGCAATAATTTGCAGTGCCAGCAGTACTTGCTCTCATCTGTTTTAATGCTGGCTTCAGGCTACCTGGCAGTATTTCCTCTTTCACTGAAACATTTAGTACATGCAAAATTACTCAAAAAACCCAAAAGGGCATTCAACTACACTAGCACATCTTTCACTTCCTCTTTAGATACTATTGCAAACTTATCTGCCACCCAGTACCTTCGGTCCCTGCATTCTTTTCTTTGATTGTTGCCAGCAGCGCTGCCATTCACACAGGCAGCTCTGCTCCCCTCTGCCGCGTCCATCTGGCCCTACGTAAACAGGAAGTGCATCAAAGAGGGTCGGAATGGGTGCGGCAGAGGGGAGCGGAGCTGCCTATGTAAATGGCAGCGCTGCCGGCGACGATTGAAGAAAAGAATGCAGGGACCTAAGGTACTGGGTAGCATGCAGGGACCGAGGCAGCGCCGGCGGAGAGGACAAGAATTTCTGTTGCGGCCGGAGAAAAGGCAGCGAGCGACATGCGAGGGATGTGGGGTGGGCGGGCCTGGAGGGAAAGTGGGTGGGCCTGGACCCACCCAGGCCCACCCGTGGCTACGCCCCTGGCCTGAGGAAAGAAAAGAAAACATTCTTCACCAGCCAGCTTACCTTTAGCTATTCGTCTAGCATCTTCAGTCATTTTGCTGACTGAAATTTTTTTTCAAGCGATTTCACGGCTAGGTCTCCAGAAGGGGACCTTAGCTGATCCAAAGTGGATCACAAGTATTGCGTTGTGAGTTTGTGGATTATCTCACCGCTTGAAGATTGGATGCTCCTCGCTGTTTGATTATGAGCCTGGATGCTTGAGTGCTGTGATATTTTGATACAAGGGAAAACAGCATTACAGCGCAACAAAAGTTAAGTGTGCCTTTTGATTCAGTTTGATACATATGGTTTATTTTTTGACATTATTAAAGAGCCTATTAATTGTTTGGAGGTTTTTCAGACCTATGATTACTTTATGACTGGCTACGGTTTGAAGTGGTTACACTCAATATTTATTCTATAGCATTATTCTGCTTATAATCGAAAGAGAAAAACGCCTATATTGCGACCCAAATCGGGAGATGGGCGTCTTTCTCCCGTTGGCACCCAAATCGGTATAATCGAAAGCCGATTTGGGGCGTTTCCAACTGCAATCCGTCGCGGAAACGGGTAACGTTGACAGGGGCGGGTCAGAGGCATGGTGAAGGCGGAACTGGGGCGTGGTTATCGGCCGAGGAGAGATGGGCGTCTTTAGCTGATAATCGAAAAAAAAGGCGTTTTTACCACAATTTTGGGTCACTTTTTTTGGACCCTTTTTTTTCACGAACAAGTCCCAAAAAAGTGCCCCAACTGCCCAGATGACCACCGGAGGGAATTGGGGATGACCTCCCCGGACTCTCCCAGTGGTCACTAACCCCCTCCCACCCAAAAAACCCACTTTAATAACTTTTTTTCCAGCCTCTATGCCAGCCTCAAATGCCGTACCCACCTCTATGACAGCAGAATGTGTTCTATCCTGTGACAGCCTTTCCCTGGTTCTGATGTGGCTCTCGGGTGAGTGTGACAACTTTTCTGTTATGCGCACTGCAGAGTCACATCAGCAATGCATTGTGGTGGGTGTAGGGTATTGGGCTCCGTGATTCCACTAGCTTGTGGCAAATGCTCACGATGTTGGTAGTTGGTAGGCTCTACTCCCAAGGTGCTTTTCCCCCTGCTTACTGGGTCAGAGTGTGCCCTGTTTTGTTTCTGGTAGTCCATGAGGTAGTGGCCATTTTTGTAAGCCAGTTTAAATCCCTTTCACGTGTTAGCCACGTTACAGAACTTAGTTCTTATCTTGAATGTGGCTGAAAGAGGGCATTGTACAGCATTCTCCCAGCTCTGACCTACTGCTAATCTCATTACCAGGGAGACTCGTTGCCAGTGGGGCACAACCTCTGATCTGCAGTTAACTGTGAGTAAGCGTGCTTATTCCAATAAAGGACGTTTTCGGAGAGATTAGTCTTCAGGTGTCAACTGGTGTGCCAATGTTATATAGCAGCAACAAGTCCTAGAGGCCTGCGTGTATGCAGGTCCCTGGAGCACTTTTAGTGGGTACCGCAGTGCACTTCAGCCAGGTGGACCCAGGCCCATCCCCCTCTACCTGTAACACTTGGGGTGGTAAATGGGAGGTCTCCAAAACCCACTGTACCCACATGTAGGTGCCCCCTTCACCCCTAAGAGCTATGGTAGTGTTGTACATTTGTGGGTAGTGGGTTTTAGGGGAGGGGGTTGGGGGCTCAGCACCCGAGGTAAGGGAGCTATGCATGTGGGAACGTTGTCTGAAGTCCACCGCCCTAACCTCTAGGGTGCCCAGTTGGTGTCCTGGCATGTCAGGGGGGTGAGTGTACTACGAATCGTGGCCCCTCCCATGACCAAATGGCTCGGATTAGGAAGTTTTTGAGCTGGGCGTCTTTAGTTTCCATTATCGCTAAAAAAAAACAAATGCCCAGCTGAAAAACATCCATTTTTTCGAAAATACGGTCTGTCCCGCCTCTTCACGTACCCGTTTTCGGACATAGACACCCATGGAGATAGGCGTTCGCGTTTGATTATGCCCTTCCATGTGTACCAGTTTTTATGAGGTCTTTCCCCCCGATTTTTTGAATACTGAAAACTTACAAGAATTTTCCTGTGTTCGTTATCATTCACCATTTTCTTTTTAAGAAGTAAAATTATCCCTGAAACTGGAAACCCAGGATGGAGAAATTATCATGGTGCACTGATAATAACCAAAAAGTGGCCTCCACATCATCCTTAGTCATGAATGTTCCTCAACTACAGCATTTTACCAATTCAATCACCTGATCAAATGAAGCATACTGGACAGAGCATTCCTCAGGGGATAGAAAATTGTTCCCAGAAATTCCCTCTGGGAGTGGCAAATTGTGACGTAGCCTAAATTTTCTGGGTTTTTTTCTTAGGCACAACATCCAACAGGGATACGACCATCTTGTCATAAGGAACAACAACCCTGCCCAACTCAATCTCCTTGTCTATTTTGGCTTGCACAATGGAGGATAAACACAAAACAGATGTTGAGTTCCTGGTAAAGCCTGTTTCTATCGAGCCTGGGTAAGGGAATCTGAAATGCAATGACCCCCCCCCCCCCCCCCCCCAAGGATCTGAGTGTCCCTTTTCAAGGGTATCTAAACAACCCTGACTTGATTTTGTCTAACTGCACAGATGAGGGAGCCTTTTGAAAAATGCCATCATGACTGTTGAGAAGGATGTCTGTCTGTGGCCTTTTGGTGCTCTTAGCTGCTGTATGTGCAGCTTCACTTATGGAGTATGTGTGTCTATATTTGCACTCCCACAGACTGCAGGTTGCACTGTTGAAATGCCAGCAGACTCCATCCAGTGTACCTGTGTTTCTTCCTTGTCCATCATGGACAGCCTGGCGAAAAGACTTATTAGAGACCTTGACAAATGGACCTTTATTGGTCACTAGTAAAAAAGGCCCGTTTCTGACACAAATGAAATGGGCGCTAGCAAGGTTTTCCTCGGAGTGTGTATGTTTGGGAGAGTGTATGTGTGAGTGTGTGTGTGAGAGAGAGAGAGAGTGAGTCTGGGTGTGAGTGTGTCTGTCAGAGTGTGTGTGTGAGAATGAGAGTGTGTGCAAGTGCGTATGTGAGACACAGTGTGAGAGAGAGTGTGTGTGTGTGCGAGAGTGTGTGTGAGACACAGATTCTCTGTGAGAGTGAGTGTATGAGACCAAGCGAGTGTGTGAGTGACTGTGTGACACATAGAGAGTGAATGTGATACAGTGTGAGACAGAGTGTGTGAGAGTCAGAAAGACATTGTATGTGAGAGAGAGAGTGTGTGTGTGACAGAGATACCTGCCTTCCTCTCTCTCTCTCTCTCTCTGGTGTCAGGCCCCCCCTCTCTCTCTGTTGTCTGAGATTCCCGCCACTGCACCCAAGCAATTGGTGTGCTGGAGGAGGGGGAGAGAGAGAGAGTGTGTGTGTTGGGGGTGGGGTGGGGGGGATGTGTTGGGGGGGAGTTCAGCTTGGAAGAAGAGGGGTGCGGGGGGTTCAGGAAGCGCTACCAGATGTGAGTGAGAGAGTGAGTGTGTGTGTGGGGGGGGGGTGGGTTCAGGAAGCGATGCCAGATGACAGAGTGTGTGAGTGTGTGGGGGGGGGAGGGCAGGGGGTTCAGGAAGCGCTGCCAGATGAGAGAGAGAGAGTGAGTGTGTGTGTGTGTGTGTATGGGGTTTCAGGAAGCGCTGCCAGATGAGAGAGAGTGAGTGTGTGTGTGTGTGGGGGGGGGGGGGGTTCAGGAAGTGCTGCCAGTTGAGAGAGAGAGTGAGTGAGTGAGTGAGAGTGTGTGTGTGTATGGGGTTTCATGAAGTGCTGCCAGATGAGAGAGAGGGTGTGTGTGTTGTGTGGGTATGTTGGGGGGGTTCAGCTTGGAAGAAGAGGGGTGTGGGGGTTCTGGAAGTGCTGCCAGATGAGTGAGTGAGTGTGGGGGGCGGTTTATTAAGCATTGCCAGATGAAAGTGAGTGTGTGTGTTTGGGGCGTGGGTTCAGGAAGCACTGGCAGAAGAGTGAGAGTGTGTGTGTGTGGGGGGGGGGGGAGGGTTCAGGAACGGCTGCCAGATTAGTGAGTGAGTGTGTGTGGGGGGGCAGGGGTTTCAGAAAGCGCTGCCAGATGAGAGAGAGTGAATGTCTGTGTGTGTGTGTACGGGGTTTCAGGAAGCGCTGGCAGATGAGAAAGAGAGAGTGTGTGTGGGGGGAGGGGGGTTCAGGAAGCGCTGCCAGATGTGAGAGAGAGTGTGTGTGTGTTTGTTGGAGGGGTGTGTGGGGGTGTGTGTGTGTTGGGGGTTTCAGCTTGGAAGAAGAGGGGTGTGTGGTGCTGCCAGATGAGTGAGTGAGTGTGGGGGGGGGGGGCGTTTATCAAGCGTTTCCACATGAGAGTGTGTGTGTGGGGGGGGGGAGGGGTTCAGGAAGCGCTGCCAGATGAGAGAGAGAGAGTGTGTGTGTGTGTGTGGTGGTGGGGGGTTGCCAGATGAGTGCATGGGGGCAGGGCGGGGTTCTGTGAGTCTGACGTCGTGCACGTGCAGGACGTCAGATGCACAGAAGCCCTGCCTGGCCTGCACAGGCTAGCAGCAACGCCGAAGATCGCTGGAGTGAGACTCAGCATACAACACAGGACTTCTGCTGGCGGGGTTTCGGGTCCCCCGCCGGCAAAGCAACGCGACGGTGGGTGGCTTAGAGGGGGGGGTGTTTTGGGGGGGGGAGGGTGTTGCGGGGCTTTGGAGGTGGTTTCCCTTCAGATTTTTTCCGCGGGTGGGTCGGGAGGTTGGTAGGCTGCGTTCCCTAGGCAGGGGGAGGAGTCCACCTGCTTGGTTTAGTTTATTGTTCTGAAGACAATGTTCTGACGTTTCACGTGTGGGCGGGGCACGGGTCAGTGGAGTGGCTTCACCACCATGAATCCACGAACCCTTCAGGGAGTGATTGAGTGACTTCAGAACGTTGTCTTCAGAACGTTCAGGGTGAGTTTTATTATAGTAGATAATATACAGCCATAAGTCTACATTCTTTGAACCTCAACTCAAAGAGAAATTCTCCATCTTATCTCTGAATTCTTCATCATATTTTAGCCATCTAGCACCCTCATAATCTCTGTAGGCCAATAAAGTATTATATGCATAGGCTAACATAGGACTGAAATGAGAACCCACAACACCTAACAAGCAAAGGAAGGCTTTTATCCAATTAAGGACTGATCTCGGGGTTCCCTTAACTCTACCTACATTCTCATCATTTTTCTTATTCCTGTTCTTCTTGTTGTCTCTCTTCTTCCCTTCTAATAATTGAAATATGTTGATAAGCTTTCTCTTTTTTCGAGTGGATTTTGGAACCATTTCCCACAAACAAGGAAAGGCAGCTAGGGCCGGGGGGGGGGGGGGGGGCAGTTGACTCCCTCTGTATTCTGAACCCCACAGTCCCCTAATTGAGCTTGCTACTCATCTGAAGAAGAGGAAGAAGAAGAATCAGAGATACTGTCACTACTGGTGGCACTAGATTTACCCCTCTTTTTGTTCCCCTTCCCTTTTTTTCTTTCTTTTACCCTTATCCATAACACTACTTGAATGATTAGAACTAATGGTCTGGAGATTTTGGAATACTCCTGGATTTCTGAGCGCCCAATCCTGGCGCATTATGGGACTTGCATCACTGATTTCAATGGGCAGGATCAGGCACTACAAATCCCATACTGCTTTGGGATGTAACTTCAAAACCAGGAGTGTCCCAAAATCTCTAGCCTAGAACTGAGTAACTTGGCATCTCTGCTATCTCAAATTCGCTGTCAGGCAATACTAGATGAAAACAGAGCTACTTTTCTGAAGGGAGTGGCAGCAGGGAGCCTCTAGCAGGGCCACCGAGAGGGGGGCGGGGGGGGGCAAAATTCCCCGGGCCCGGCCTCCAAGGGAGTTCCAGGCTTAGGCCCAGCACCAGCAAACTTCTTCCTGCCTGCTTCCAGGTCTGTTCTCTCCTGCTCCTGGGTGCTGCCCAGGACCCAGATGATTACATTAATGCGATATCATGTTAATGCAATCATCCAGGTCCCGATTCCAGGTACACAGGAGCACTGGAGCAGGAGAGGACAGAGTGAGGGAGCAGTGCAGCAGTGACTCAGAGACAGAAAGGGGCAGGGATGGGCGGCAGTGGACTGGGGGAGGGGCACGTGCGCAGTGGTCCAGTCCTGCCCGGGCCCTCCTGTCTCTGAACCCCATCCCTTCCTGGTGTACCTTACAGGCGTCCCCGGTGCCTGCAGCGATTCATTTTTGCTGCCTACGCTGGCCAACAGGCTTCCATCTAATGCATCCCTCCCTCACTGATGTCATTGCCTGTTTCCTGTCTGGTGGAACACGGCAGATGGAAGCTTGTGGAGCCTGCACAGGCAGCAAAAATAAATTGCTGAAGTCGCCAGGGATGCCTGTAAGGTACATCAGGAAGACAGAAGGGCAGATGCCGGGGTGCCACGAAGGAATGAGGGGGGAGAGAGAGATGTGGTGTCGCCCACCCAGGCCCACCTGTAGCTACACCACTATTCTAAATATTTCCCAGTAGGTGATGTAAGACCCTGCCTTGAATTTAGCTCACACCTTTTCAGTAGTCGTAGTTCAAAGCAAGTTATATTCAGGTACAGTAGGTATTTCCCTGTCCCCTGAAGGCTCACAATCTAAGTTTAGAGCTGAGGTAATTGAGGGTTAAATGACTTGCTTAAGATCACAAAGAGTATCAGCAGGATTTGAACTCTGGCTTCCCCAGGTCAAGCTCTAACCACTAGGCTACTCCTCCACTCTACAAGGATTTGTGTCCAGAGGATGCCTTGTACCTTTAAAGCAGGAGACAGAGAGCACCTATGATTGTGACACATCTTTCAAGTGTACCCCTCCTCTGACCTCATTTCACTGCCATAGCCTCTGAGGGTGCCCCCACCTTCTCTTGCAGCTTCTTGGGAAGCCCTTCCTACCCACTCCTGTGCCAAAGAGCATGCCAGAGATAAAGGGAAACGTGACTTGATATACTGCCTTTCTAAGGTTTTTGCAACTACATTCAAAGCGGTTTACATATATTCAGGTACTTATTTTGTACCAGGGGCAATGGAGGGTTAAGTGACTTGCCCAGAATCACAAGGAGCTGCAGTGGGAATCAAACTCAGTTCCCAGGATCAAAGTCCACTGCACTATCCACTAGGCTACTCCTCCACTCCAGGATGCTTTTGTAAATTCAGAAGTAACATAATGGAATACTTTAATCAGAAGCAGTTTCCCTAACAACTGTTGAAACTTTCTGATAAATGACGTTCTGTTCTTGGTACACTCATAACTTACTAGCAGAATTCTGTCTGGTTATTTCCTGCCCTTAAGAAACTCTCAGATGCTGCTGCACCTCTCCTTGAATTCCCATGAAAATGCTGACAGGTTTGCTGCAGCAGGAAGTAATCTTAAAATGTGTGGTCGAATATTTCGGAAGCATATTCATCTTTGAATGGAGTGAATTAAAGAATGTATATAGTATTGCTCAATTGGCCTCCAGCCCCCTGACAAAACAGTAGGAAAAGAAACACACCGGCCAATATTCAAAGTGAGAATCACTTTCAAATTCTGTACCTTTATCTCTCAAATACTAAATGGCACAGTTCCAGACTATATGGTACCATTAATAAACTTATCTCAAAGAAACGCTAAATATGAGGCAAGAAACTATCTCAGACTACACCTCCCAAATTGCAAAAAAGTGATCGACAAAACTGTCCACTCTGCAGACTTACCTAGGAACCAAATGGTGGAACTCCTTACCACCCAAAATAAGAAATATACAGGAATATACTAGATTCCAGAAAATCCTCAAATTGTTCTTGTTCAAACAAACCCTCACAAAGAACAACCATATCTTAAACAATTAACTATTACCTGAATTGGTTATTACTCTATTTGCCATTAAATTTCTCTTTGCTTCATGTACAATTTGTCATTCATAATAGGTTTTCTAAATGTTAAACTTTCATAGTTATCCCAGTATGTTTATGATACTGTATTATAAAATTGGATTCTTACAACAAATTACTTTCTTATGCATTATTCTTTGTTATGTATCCTATACTGTTTATTGTAAGCCACATTGTACTCAAACTTGTTTGGGATAATGTGGGATATAAATGTCACAAATAAATAAATTCAGCCTGCAGGAGGCAGGTCGGCTAAGTACTGTGATCAATGCTGAAGCCAGATATTCAATGCCAGACCATTTCTGGGACCGACATTGAATATATGGGGGGGTTTTCAACTGGTTTAAAAAGTACCCAGCTAAGTTCATATTCAACGCTGGCCAGTTAAGTTTATAGCAGTCAAAGATAGGACTGCTATTCAGTGGCGTAGCAAGGGGGGCTGCCACCCTGGGCGGTTCGCCATTGTGCCCCCCCCCCCCGGTGCAGGACGATGACACCCCCCCCCAACCCAGTGCCTACCCTGAACTCCGTTTAAGCTCCCACACCCTACCTTTAAAAATGCTCAGAAACCAAGGCGAGGCGCAGCGCCTCGCGCCTGCAAGTAAAAGAAGTATGGATGGATCATCTCATCGTCGATCGGGCCTTCCCTCGCTCTGTCTGTCTCGCCCTTGCGGAAATAGGAAGTTGCATCAGCGGAGGGCGGGACAGACAGAGCGAGGGAAGGCCCGATCGACGATGAGACGATCCATCCATACTTCTTTTACTTGCTGGCGCGAGGCACTGCGCCTTGCCTCGGTTTCTGAGCATTTTTAAAGGTAGGGTGCGAGAGCTTAGACGGAGTTCAGGGTAGGCACTGGGTCTGGGGGGGGTGTCATCGTGGTGCACCCGGGGGGGAGCTGGCAAGAAGCACCCCCCCCTTGAGCTCACACCCGGGGCGGACCGCCCCCCCACGCCCCCCCCCTTGCTACGCCAGTGCTGCTATTTATTTGGCCGCTGAGCATAGCCAGTGATCTGCTGAATATTCGCGGCTAACCAGTTATATCACACGATATAGCTGGTTAGCCACTAAAGAGGGGATTCTATATATGGCGCCCAAAAAATCCATGTGAAACATATTCTATAAGTCGCACCTAGATTTAAGCGCGGTACCTAGAATACACTTACGCAGCAATCTTAGCATCTAAATCTATGCTTATCTATTTACACCAACGAAAACATGGCATAAATCCTGGCACATAGATTTAGGCGCAAAGAGCCATATTCTATAACTACACATATAAATTTCAGAACACCCACAAAACACCCATTTCCCTGCTCATAACCACTCCCTTTTTGTCTGTGTGCGTTAGAAGTTAGGCACAGTGCAATACAGAATACGCTTAGCGAGTTGTGCACGTAAATTCTAATTATTGCCAATTAGTGCAAGAGTGCGCCCTATTTATGAACAGAATGCACTCTTTCCCAATACTGTACACATGCGCAATGGTTTGCAAACAGGGCGCACTGTTTATGAAAGCTGTACACTCTTTGCAAACAGCTACACTCATTTGGAAGACTGCACGTTATTTATAGCACAATTTAAAAAACCCACAAAATTTCTAGTTTTCTTGGGCTAGTTTTCATTTGTCAACGATTTGAAACGACATGGGAAATCCAGGCAGTTGGTGTCCTGCTGGGAGTTCCCTGGGTATCGCTGATATTCAGTTAACTTAGGACAGTTAATCAGATAGTTACCTGGGTACCACCAATGAATATCAGCAGTGCCAGAGTAATTCCCAGCTCCTCCCTGACGCCATCCCCAGACCACTAAGCAGATACCGCCTGATATTTAAAACTGTTTAGCCAGCCAGTAATGGCTCCTGGCCAGTTAAATGGCACTTAACTGGCTATCCAGCAATATTCAGCAGGAGATGGCCTGAATAACTCCCTCAGAATACTGCCAGTTAGTGCTTAGCGCATTGCTGGCTAAATTTGGCAACCAGAATAGGCCACCATAATAACAGGTATATCTTTGGCCAGTTTAAATTTAACTAGCTAGAGTTGAATAACAGCTTGGCCGGTTATGTTTAAACCAGCCAAAAATAAACCAGATATTCAATGTCAGTCACTGGAAATGGCCTGGCATTGAATATCCGGGCTCAGTACCGACCTCAGGAGGCAGCCAGGCTACCTCCCATGATCTGAATATTGAGCCCATAATGTTGCAATGATCTCCTCCACATTTTCAGTGACACTGTCCAGTGATGTGTCATTGAAAATCTAGAGATAACTGGGAGGAGCCCCCGGGCTTCCCATGGGTGCCTCTGCCTGTGGTTGAATGGTAATCAGTGGTGGCCCTACCATTAAGCCAATTGAGGTGGGGGCCTCAGGAAGCACTAATTATGGAGCGGCATCTTTCCCCCTTCCTTCCTCAACTCCACTCCACAGCCTATCTTCTTTTGTTTTTCAAAAGTCGGCAGCCCGGCTCTCTGATGTAACTTCCTGCTTCCTCTGAGGCAGGCCGCAGTACATAGGAGACACCGGTGCCAGCAGGGCAGCGTATGGGGATTGCTGCCACCTCTGGCTTTTGAAAACAACAACAACAAAAAAAGAAGGTAGGCTCAAGGTGGGGGAGAGATGCTAGACCACGGCTGGTGGGGGGCGGGAAGGAGTTGGCAGGGGGACCACTATGCTAAGGGGCTGAGGTGCCATTTCATCAATGCTGCACTGTGCACTGACATACAGAGTATCTGTGTTCAGTTTCTAAGTCAGGTCTTCTATTGCTTCAGTACCAGGTACAGGAGTGGGAACGGAACCAGGCTCTTTAAGAAGCAGACCCAAGGCATCCAGTGTTTAAAATATGATTTATTGAAGGAAGACTCTACAAGGTACCCTGTTTCAGCACTAAAAGTGCCTTCCTCAGGAGTCTGGATGCTTTGTCTCAAATGGTTAGTGGACAAAACGCACAGGATGAAGTCTCTTGTGAGTGAAATTTTGGTCTTGAAAAGACCTTTTGTGTATATTGGAAAATTAGGTTGCTGCTAGTCCATTGTAAAGAAGAGGTCTTTTTCAAATTCCCCAGGCCCGGCCTCCAAGAGGGGCCCGGCGACAAGGTTTGTCTCTCTCCTGCTCCTGTGTGCCAGGACCTGGTTATCACATTAATGCAATCTGAAATCTCAACCTCGATCCAGGACAAAATCTCAGCCTGCTTGTCTGACATTGCTAGTTGGATGTCTCAACGCCATCTAAAGCTCAACATGACCAAAACTGAACTTCTCGTTTTTCCCCCTAAACCCACCTCCCCTCTTCCCCCTTTCTCTATCTCTGTTAATGGCACTCACATCCTCCCTGTCTCCTCGGCTCGTAACCTTGGAGTCATCTTTGATTCCTCTCTCTCCTTCTCTGCCCATATTCAACAGATCGCCAAAACCTGTCGCTTCTTTATCTACAACATTAGCAAAATTTGCCCCTTCCTTTCTGAATACGCTGCCAGAACCCTTATCCACACCCTTGTCGCCTCTCGCTTGGACTATTGCAATTTACTTCTCACTGGTCTTCCGCTCAGCCATCTCTCTCCTCTCCAATCTGTCCAAAATTCTGCGGCACGACTTGTTTTCCGCCAGAATCGTTATACCCATACTAGCCCGCTCCTCAAGTCACTTCACTGGCTCCCTGTCCGCTTCTGCATTCAGTTTAAACTTCTCGTACTGACTTTTAAATGCATCCACTCTGCAGCCCCCCATTACCTCTCCGCTCTCATCTCTCCCTACATTCCTCCCCGTGAACTCCGCTCGCTTGACAAATCTCTCTTGTCGTCCTCCTTCTCCTCCACTGCTAACTCCAGACTTCGCTCCTTTTCTCTCGCGGCACCTTATGCCTGGAATAGACTTCCTGGACCTATACATCTAGCTCCATCTCTACCTGTTTTCAAATCTATGCTGAAAACCCACCTTTTCACTGCTGCTTTTAGCTCCTAGCCACAATTGCCCTCCCCTTGTCCCTTCCTCCCTTCTCACCCATTACTTCCCTCACCCGTAACTGTCTTGTTTGTCTGTATTACTTAGATTGTAAGCTCTTTTGAGCAGGGACTGTCTCTTTGTATCAGGTGTTCAGCGCTGCGTGCGTCTGGTAGTGCTATACAAATGCTAATAATAATAATAATAATAATGCAATCACCTGGGTATTTCCCATTTCAGAAAAGGGATACACGTGGATACAGTTGCTACCAGACATATATAGAGTTTATAGAAGTGCTCGATTTTGGCAGCCTTTTATAAGAGACATTAAGGGAGGTGAGGTCTACTACTTAATTCCCCATTATTTTTCCCCCTCAAATCACAGAAAGCTTGTGGGCTCTGTACTGAATTAGGAGGATTTACATGGGTGGAATTGTAACATGATACATAGGATATGTGTTGGCATTTGCATGTGTAATTTGCTGTGGTCCCTCTGTCGATGTTTTCCATGTTGAGAATTGTAAAATGGATACTGCCATTGCATGGAGTCACCACATACATGTGCATTCCTGCATGTATTGTAGAAAAGGCTCTCCATCTGCAGCTTCTTTTCTAAAACAATACTGGAATTGTTCATGCCCTGACCTGGACAAAAATTCCCAATTAAAACAAACGTCTGAAGTTAACCAAAACTGAGGAAAAATGGATGAAAAAATATTTAAAGGAATCACATTTTCTCATGCCTGTTCACATCCCTTGTCACTGTAATGACTGAGCTACATGAACTAGGAGAAGATATAAAATAGGAGGAGGTCCTCGAAAACTCATAAGTGAAGGTTCATGGTGGCAGACTGAGCCAGGATCCTAAAGGAGCAGGAAGACACTGGTTAAAAAATATGTCTATGCTGCAGTTGCTGGAACTGCCTGTCCCTTAGAAAATAATTGAGACATTTTGTGGGGAACTTTACTTCTCAGGAACCTCTGTTCTATTCTGGTCTATTTTTTAACTTAATGGGGCCAATATTCAAGGGGTTTTAAGTGGTCAGGAGCCTCTCCTGCCCACTTAAATAGTTTCCCGCCACCTAAGTGGGGATATTCAACGGCATTTAACCGAAGAGTGCCACTGAATATCCCCTCAGACTGCTCAAGTAAAAAGTGAGCAGGTCAGGGGCAGCACTGAGGAGGAGCCCAGGGTTATGCTGGTGCCAGCAATATTCAATGCTGGCACCCCACAGCTAAGCGGCCCAATTTTGGACAACTCAAAAGCTTAAAGACAGCCACGAGGGGGATGTGCTCCTGCCCCCAAAGACCTATGCTGGACCACTAGGGAGACAAGTAGGCCCGGGGAGACCTACCTAGACAACGGAAGGGGAAGGGGATGGGAGGGTTCATTCAGGAGAGGGGGGGAATTAAGAACATGGCAGAGGGGTAGGAGGGAGGCCAGGAGGGGAATTGGGATGGTTTTAGCAAAAATAGAAAAAAAAGTTATGTGGGTCCCGGCTGATATTCAGTCAGGCCCCGCATAACTCCCTTATGTGGGCCCAGCTGAATACTGGCCAGGCGTTCATAAGCTCCAGCAGCCTGCCTGCCCACACATAGCTCCCAATACTCAATGCTGGTGCCCGGACAGGGCCCAGCACTGAATATTGGGGTCTAATTCAGCCAACGATGGTAAGCGTTAAAAAAACTGCTGACTGCTGTGGGCTGAATAACAGGGGGAATGTGTTTTTCTTCAGTTCCCCTTCACCCCTCCCCATCAAACCTGCTGCCATTCTGTTAAAGTTTCAGAGAGCTATTGTGCCCTATGGACAGTCGTATGGATATACAGTACATTCTAGACCCTTTGGGGCAAGTCTAGAATGCCCCCAGAACAACAATACCAGGTGTTCCCTCATTCTTTTCATTTATTTTATTGAATTTTGTACATTGCTTTGTTATCTTTTTTGAGGAAAGACAATCAATTAAGTTTTAATAAATCAAATTAAATCAATGGAACCTAGGCACCCATGTTCTGTTATAGAATTACTAGTGTAACCTGGTATAGAGATGCCTAACATTTAGCTGCTCACATGTATGCCAGCCATAGAGCTGGTGTTATTGTAAGGATCTCAGTGTAGCAGAGATACACATATCTTACCATATCCTGTAAGTTGTATAACTGGGAGCCCCTCAGCCCCACCTATGTCCCATCCATGTTCCATCCCTGTATAAATCCCCTTGCAAATACATTCTATAGAAGTTAAGTGGGTATTTGCAAAATAGTGCTTAGGCAGAATTTTTGTATTTATGTACATATAACATTTATGTGCATAATACTGAGTGGTATAAGACAGGTAAACATAAATCGATTTTTCCCTCTTTTAAAAAGTACAAAGACTAAGGGACACTGAAGGAAGTAACATGGTATTACTTTTAACAGGAATAGGAGAAAATATTTTTTCACTCAACAAATTGTTAAGCTCTGGAACTCATTGCCAGAAGATGTACTATGAGCGGTTAGTGTATTTGGATTAAAAAAAAAGTTTGGACTAGTTCCTGGAGGAAATATCCATAGTCTGCTATTGAGATAGACATGGGGAAAGCCACTGCTTGACCCTGGGAACAGTAGCATGAATCTTGCTACCATTTGGGATTCTGAATTGGCCACTGCTGGAAACAGGATACTAAGTAGATGGACCATTGGTCTGGCCCAATATGGCTATTCTTATGTTCTTATGCTCATAAATGTGAGCACCTAGGTTCTAGAATTATCTTTCATATGTATAATGTTTCCAGCATTCCATTGCATTGTAAAGAATGAAAAAGCAGCTCTGTGGTTCATACCAATGTCAATCGCATACATGCTTTTGGCTATCAAAATTCATTCTTGTTCATGGGGTGTGTAGGCTAGAGGGATTGTGAGCTCAGTCACTGCTAGCTTGCACTTTCACATTATTCAGATGGGATAAAAGTGGGAGCGTCCTTTCTGTACATACCATCCAGATATACACACAAAAATGAAAACATGAAACATCACATTCCTTTCTGATGTCTCTAGGAACTGACCCAGGCTGGGCCATGCACCAAAAAGTTATTTTAACATTACACATGAGATTTCTCAATAGCATTTGGGAGAAGCTCTTTCTGCTTGAGGTTTGGCTTTTGTTTGAGAAATCCCAGAAATCACCTTGACAGGTGAAACAAATGTTCATCCAGGCTTCTGGCAGAGTCACCTGTTTGCTAAGCATTTAGTGAAATTCTTGTTCATTAGTGTTAAACATTGAGCCCTCCCGCAAAAATGCAAACAAAGGTAAATCTGATCTAAATTGCAGGTTTCAGGTGGCCAGTTGCACAAGGTTTTCAGCTATTCGCTCTTCCTACAGATTGAGGATTACAAATCCCAGTGTATGCAGATATGCCCATGCAGAGAGGCTTGATACCACAGAGATGCAGCCAAACTGATTCTTTGTGGGGGAGGGGGGCAATAGGCATACAGGTAACATGGTAAATGTCTTCTCCATCATTAATCACTGGCATAATTAATCTCCATCTCTCTCTGCCACTGTTGGGGTACAGTTCGTCTAAGTCTGCCCAGCACCGATCCTACTTCCCAACTATTGGAGTTGCTGTTTAAGCCCAGTCCAGCCTTCATCCTGATCTGTCTTTGCAAAATGTATCTGCTAAAATGATCCTGAAAGGTAATAAGTTTGAGCATGCAATTCCTTTCTTGCGTGAATTACACTAGCTGCCTCTACGGGCAAGGATTGAATTTAAACTTTAAACTTTTATTTTTTAAATTTTACATGGACTGAGTCCTGGGTATTGCCCCTCTATCTCGCATGTGCCGTTGGCTGACTAGTACTAAAAATAGCACATTATTAGGAAGAGCTTCTGAACTTTGGAATAGTCTACCACCTGATTTAAGGAATATCTCACACTATATGTGTTTTAGGAAAACTGTAAAAACATGGATGTTCCAGCAATATTTGTAGATGTGTTGTTTTACTGACAATGCAATAATTCAGTTGTACTGTATTGTAATTATTGTTTTGCTGCAACCCGCTTTGAACTTGATGGTTAAGCAGGATATAAATGCTGGTATTAAATTAAATTAAATTAGACCTGATGTAACTGCAGATGTCTAAAATGCAGCAATGATGCGTGCAACGTAGAATGTTATGTAAGTTGTGTGCATAATTAACAGCCCTGCCCATGCTCTGCCACTTTGCATTTATGCGCTATCCCCTGGATTCTATATAGCGTGCCTAGAGATCCACACCAAAATACAAGCGTATTCTCTAACAATGTGCATAACTTAATTGAATTAACAAGCTAATCAGCATTGATAACAGCTCTTAACAAGCAATAATGAGCACTAATTGGCAATAATTGGAATTTACATGCACAACTCGCTAAGCGCATTCTGTAATGCACTGCGCCTAAGTTCTAACATGTGTGGGCAAAAAGGGGCATGGTTATGGGCAGAGAAATAGGTGTTTCATGGGCGTTCTAAAATTTATGCGTGTAGTTATAGAATATGGCCCAATGTGTCTATCTACATGCTGGGATTTACACCACGTTTTCATTGGCATAAATGGAGGCGTGTAGTTATAGGCACTGAGATATCAACTAGGCGTATTCTATATACCATGCCTAAATCTAGGCTTCGCTTATAGAATACGTTTAGTCGGCATTGATTTCCACACCGATTTTTTAGGTGCCATATATAGAATCTCACCCTATACCACTTGTTTGCACCCTTATAGAATAGCATGTGGTCAATTTTCTGCCACTTACACATGTTAAGTGCCAGTTTCCTGTACATTTACACACCCAAGTGGCATGTAACTGTAAGCGTCCTGTTATAGAACTGACCTGTCTGCAACTTCTGTCATGCATCGTGGGTTGACACCTGGGATGGTGAGCTGTAAATTTTCAATTAATGTCATTTCCCATTTTGAATATGAGAATTTTAATTGTATTTCGGTTGTCTTGGCCATTTTGTTGTTACGGGAGCAATGTCATTAACGCCCTAATTCTGTAAAAGTCGCCAAAACTTGCATGCACAAATTTGGGTGCATACCTAATTTTTGTGCACAATTTAATTGTATAACAAGCTAATTAGAGCCAATAATTGGCTTTCTAAGAAGCAATTATTGGCACTAATTAGATTCAATTGAAATATACATGCATAAACTTAGGCACGGAATCTGTGCCTAAAATTTACATGTGATATGAAAAAGGGGACGTGAAAATGGGTGAGTCATGGGCAGAATTAACGTGTTGTTATAGAATGATGCCTTCTTGGCACCTAAAAATGGTAACATATAGAGGGACATTTTAACGTCCAAAACAGATGTCCATTTCTTATGCATTTTCGAACAGGATACAGCCTGTTTGAAAATACGTGTGATGGACATCCGTGCACTGGAAATGACCAGCATGAACATCCATTTTACAAATAAAATGCCCAAATTTTGAATGGGGAAAAACGAGGGACATGGGCAACTGTATGGCAGTATTCTTAGAAAATGGCCACACAGACATCCATGCAGAGCAGAAGGGCAGCCTAGTAGTTAGTGCAGTGGGCTTTAAACCAAGGGACCCAGATTCAAATCCCACTTGAACTCTTTGTTTTTGCAATTGTAAGCCCTCAAAGAACAGAAAAATACCTACCGTACCTGAATGTACACCACTTCAAAAGCCTTCAGACTTGCAGGTGTCTTATATTTTTAGATACAGTAGGTATTTTTCTGTTTCTGGAGAGCTCACAATTTAAAAAATAAAAAGTCCCGACCCTCCTCTCAGTTTAATGTGGTCTAAGGAAGCAAAAAAATTTTATGTTATAGGAATTTGATAGAATACGATTTGTATATTTGTATAATTGTACAATATTTCCTTAAATGTTGCTTAATTTCCTCTTATGAAATCATGGCTGTTTTTCAATAACAAGTATCTTCTTGTTGTAATGTTTAAAATTAATAAACAAATAAAAAAAATAAAAATAAAAAGTTGAAGTAGAATTTCAATCTGAGTCCTTTGGTTTAGAGTCCACTGTGCTAACCACTAGGCTGCTCCTCAGACATGCTCCCTACTCAGCTAAGAATGCCCATAATACTTGAAGCTGTCAAAGACTCTGGTTTCCCTTTCAGGGAAAATGGAGGAGCACAGCAATCAGGGATTAAGGAGGTGTCATGCCTTAATCCCTCCAGTGGATAGCTGCTCAATCAGGGCATCTTTCTGTAACCTAGACGTTCCTGAAACAGGTCTAAATAAGGACTCCTTTCTTTTTAGAAATGGATGTTTCTTCCAATTTGGTAATCAGTGTTGGATGTCCAGATTTCATGCCCTCCATAGTCCTGCCCTGACCAGGGCCGCCGAGAGCCGGAGCCGGAGCCGGGCCCGGGACAAGTCTGCCCCTGGCCCCCCCCCCTCCACCCGAGGTCGCCGCCCACCCAAGATCACTGGGCCCCACCCACCCAAGGTCGCCGCCCACCCAAGATCGCCTGGCCCTCCCCCGCCGCCCACCCACCCGAGGTCGCCGGGCCCCCTCCACCCGCTATCGGGCCGGGCCCTCGGAACTAACCTTAAGCCTCCTTTCACTTCGCAGCAAGCAGCGGCAGGGCAGACCCCTCCTCCTTCCTTCCGTGCCCCGCCCTCGTGGACGTTACGTCAGGCGAGGGTGGGACATGGAAGGAAGGAGTGGCCTGACCTGCTGCTGCTTGCTGCGAAGTGAAAGGAGGCTTAAGGTTAGTTCTGGGAATGACGGAGGGTGGGCCAGGCGGCGACAAAGGGCGGGCCAGGTGGCACCGACGCCGGGCCCCCCTGGAGGCCCGGGCCCCGGGACTTTTGTCCCCCCTGTCCCCCCCTCTTGGCGGCCCTGGCCCTGACTGCAACATCTGTCATGCATCGTGGGTTGACACCTGGGATGGTCAGCTGGAAATTTTCATTTAATGTCATTTCTCATGTTGTTTATGAGAATTTTCATTGCCCAAAACACCACCCCCCCCTTCATATTTCGACATACTACAGTGTTGGACATACCTATTCTACCTTTGCAAAATCAGAATTTGGACATTTCAAGTACATGGATGTCCATTTCGGCCTTTTGAGATATCCATATGCTTCGAAAATGAGCTCCATAGTAACATAGTAAAATACCTGCACTGTCCATCCAGTCTGCCCAACAAGGTGACCAGAGTTGAATCTGGCACTCTGCTCAGGTTCCGCTTCTTTATGATTAAATGCTGGTATACTTAATCTCTGTCTCTTCCTGCCAATTTTGGGGCACAGACCATAGAAATCTGATGGCACCGGTCTTAGTTCCCAACTACTGGAATTGCTGTCAAAGCCCACTCCTGCTTTGATCCCGGTCTGTTTTTACCATTTAAGGGACTGAGACTGTAGAAGTCTGCCTGGCATTGTTCTTACTTCCTAACCTCTGAAGCTACCGTCAAAGCTCACTTCAGTTATGAGGTCATTTGAGTTTTGTTTTAATTGGATTCCATCATTTTTCTATACAGTGTTCCTCTGTGTTTATCCCATGCATTCTTGAATTCTGTTATCGTTTTTATCTTCACAACCTCCCCATAGGTGTCCTTTTATATAATTACCCTTGTGCTTATGGTCAGTGCCACTTAAAACATTTTGACTCATAGTCAAAGGAGTAAGGAGCTACTAGAAGAACCACACATCCAATCTTATTGAAGAGAGATCCAATTTTATTGACTTGGCCAAGTTTCAGCTAAATTCCTTATTATTACTGTGAGACTATTGCGCTTCTTGAATCTTTGAGAACTTGATGGTAAATTAATATATATTTTGTATATATTGTTATAATTTTTATATTTTTATACATGTTCATACTTCTATATGCAATTTTGGTTGTGTTGTATATGTTTTTAGACCCCTGATGCAGGCTGTAGCCAAAACTTGGCTAATTCAGGTCTTCCTTCAATAAAATTGGCTCTCTATTCAATAAGAATGGATGCATGGTGCTTCTAGTGGCTCGTTATTCCTTTGACTACTTTTCCCTGGTGCTATTGCTAAACTGAGAGTTTAGTTCTGAAAGAAACTGAAGCTAATGCTGTTCTTGCTGGCAGATGAACAAGGAGTTCCTTATTATTACTGTAAGACCATTGTGTTCCTTGAATATTTGAGATCTTGATGACCCCTGATGCAGACTGTAGCCGAAACTTGGCCAAGTCGGGTCTTCATTTAATATATTTGGGTCTCTCTTCAATAATATTGGATGCGTGGTTCTTCTAGTGACTCCTTACTCCTTTGACCACCTTCCACTGGTGATATTGCTACATGTTAATGGCAACATTAGCGCATGGCCATTAATCCAAAAAAATTAGAAAATCAGCCATTTTATGGCTGCAATAAAAATGGCCTTGGTGCACAGGAAAGACCTGTGCAAGGGTGAATTGAGGCCACTTTTTGCTGCAGCTTAGTAAAAGGACCCCAGAATGAATGACTCCATCTCACTAGCTGTTAGATTGCCTGTTTCTTTTGCATATGGTTCCTAACTGGTGTCATCTATTCTCCCTACAACAAACACGTGTTGGTCTAGATTCTATATGTAGCAGCTAAAAAATTCTATTGTCGTGCTTAAAGATAATGTGGTTTAGAGAATAGCGCTTATGCGCAGGAGTCGCATGCACAATTTTTGGCAACCTTTATAGAATTAGGGTGATTTTTTGCTTGTAGAATCTTGTCATACTATAACAAGAGTGAAACAGCAGAAAATGTACCTATGAAAAGGCAGCCCTACAAATATCACAATGTCCTCTAGAAGCCCAATAATCCAGACTTCTACAGATTCCTACACAGAAACTACATGCTAGCAGAAATATTCTACCTCTGTCATATTTGATACAGTAGAATAATACATGTAAGGAAAGAATGCAAAACAAGGCTCATGAAATTCTTTCTAGCCTCTCTGCATGTACATGTGTGTCCATGTGCATGTGTTGCCTCTGTATGCTTGTGTGTCTGTATCGGTGTTGTCTCTGTGTGTACCTCTGACCTGCTTGGGAGAGGGTTAGAATGGTTTGAATGGAACAGTCCTCAGACATCCCAATTAGTGTGACAATATATTTAAGCATTAAATGTCATCAATAGATTTAACCACAGAGTGTCACTGTCCCACCTAGCAACCAGTAGCTCTCTATACAGTTCAATCACTCAGGTGTCATTATACGTAGCTACCAATAAGAAACCTAAACAGTCTATTTGCTTGGTTTCACAGTACACTTTGCAACAAAGAAAATTAAATACACATATGAATCATTAACAGCCAATATTCAGACAAGTGCCCGGTAAACTTTAACACATAAAGGGGCTCTTTTACTAAACCGCAGAAAAAAGTGGCCTGCAGCAGTGTGAGCGCGTCTTTTGTGTGTGCGCCAGGCCAGTTTTTGCCACGTCCTGGAAAAAAGGCCTTTTTTAAAGTGCCAGAAAATGGATGTGCAGCAAAATAAAAACCAGTGTGCATCCATTTTTGGCCTGAGACTTTACCTTTACCCATTGACTTAGTGGTAAGGTCTCATACGTTATCCAGGCGGTAGGCATGCAGTGCATGTCCACTGCCATTTACCGCTGGGTAAGCGCCATGCAGTAGAAAATATTTTCTACCACGTGTTTTCAGCGCACGCCAAATTCAGAATTACCACCCGGGGCATGTGGTAGCCAGACGGTAATGCCAATTTGGCGCACACTGGATGCGCATAGACCCTTACATGCCTTTATAAAAGGGGCCCATAGGAATGCCTTTTTGCTTGAGTGCTGGGCCAAAGATTTTAAATTTGAATTTATTTTTTTTAAATCAAAATTTCCAAAAATAATCAAGCAAAAGATACTTGTTCAGAAAGTATGACTTGACAACAGCAATGTACAATTATAGAAGGAAAGAAAAAGAACATAAAAGAAAAATTATTTGTCAGTCATTACTCAAGTTCACATTTTAGATCCAAGATATTAACAATGGAAAATTCTAATTTAGGAAAACAATAGAGGGATTTTCTTCATCTGACAAACCACTAGATCCCTGCTAAACTAAATCATAAAGAGAGCTATTATTGCAATCCCCCAATAATTCTTTTCGTTGACAAAAAAGCTGTAAGTTGAGAAGGCTCATAGAAGACAAATTTTGCTGATTGGTGTCTGATGACACATTTGCAAGGATATCGCAGAAAAAAAGTGGCTCCTAACTGAAGAACTCCTGGTTTCATTAACAAAAATTGTTGACGTCTCTTTTGAGTGTCCTTGGAAACATCTAGGAAAATTTGGATTTTTAATCCCAAAAAAGTCTTATCTTTATTCTTAAAGAACATTTTCACCAACCAATTCTTAACAGGTGACAGTGCTACTGTGGCAATCGATGCCACAACCAATTCAGTGTCTGAAGACTCCAATAAAGCAGAAACATCCAACTCTTGATTATCTTGATCTTGCTGAGCAGCTACTGATTTAGTAGGTAAATAATATACTTGTGAAAAAGGCGGAATATTTTCTTCACCCACTCCTAATATTTCTTTAATATACCTTTTCAACATGTCTCAAGGAGAGACTGCCAATTGTTTAGGAAAATTAAGGATTCAGAGATTATTACTCCTAAATAAGTTCTCAAGCGCTTCAGTTTTTCTCAAGTATGTCAAATCTCTTATAATAGTACCTTGAAGGGATTGTATATGTTGCAATTTTTTTTGTATTTTATTTTGTTGAGTTAAAATTTCTAATCCTGAGTCAGTTTCTTTAACTTTCCTTTCCAAACTAGTCAAGTCTATATAATCAAAGAACGTATTGCGTTCAAAATCTGCACCCTCATTCACAAAATCATCCACGGCGAAGCCCCGAGATACATGACAGACCTCATAGACCTACAAATCAGAAACACATCAAAATCAACACAAACATACCTAAATCTCCACCACCCAAGCTGCAAAGGACTCAAATACAAATCAACCTACGCATCCAGCTTCTCCTGTATAAGCACACAACTATGGAACGCATTACCAAGCGCAGTGAAAACAACATATGACCACCTAAACTTCCGGAAACTACTAAAAACTTACCTGTTCAAAAGGCATACCCTAACAATCCAACTTAAATGCCTCAACCCTGCAACACAACAAAACTAAAGCTCGTACTAGACATAAATTAACTCTTCCTCCTTATGATTCCTCAATCTGTCTGTCACGCATGAACTTTACCACAGCCTCACTCTCTATTTGTTCATACCGATATTAGCGATCGCCTCTACGGTACTATGTAAGCCACATTGAGCCTGCAAATAGGTGGGAAAATGTGGGATACAAATGTAACAAATAAATTAATAAATAAATCTAGAGATGGGAATAACTAGTGAGGTAATTAAATTTGCTGATGACACAAAGTTATTCAAAGTTGTTAAATCGCAAGAGGATTGTGAAAAACTTGCAAGAGAACCTTACGAGACTGGGTATCCAAATGGCAGATGACTTTTAATGTGAAGAAGTGCAAAGTGATGCATGTGGGAAAGAGGAACCAAAACCATAGCTACGTGATGCAAGGTTCCACATTAGAAGTCACTGCACAGGAAAAGAAGCGCTGCGTACGACTGGTAGCGCTATAGAAATGATTTATAGTAGTAGTGTTATCATTGATGATACAATGTGCAGCTGCGGCTAAGAAAGCAAATATAGGGGTCCATTTACTAAGCTGAGGAAAAAAGGGCCCTGCGGTAGTGGCCTTTTTACTGTAGCGGGTAAAAAGTGCCTAAAAAATGTTCATGCAGGAGGGGAGCACTTACCGCAACCCATTGCAGTAGCGGTAAGGGCTCCTGCAGTAACCCGGCGGTAAATTTAAAAATACTTTCTGGCATGCGGGAAATGGTGCATTCTTAAGACAGAACTACTGCCGGCAGCCACGTTGTGCCGGCGGTAGTTCCGGGACAGCGTGCGGTAAGCACGTGTTGGGCTTACCGACACTTTGTAAAAGGGCCCCAGAATGATAGGAATTATTAAGAAAGGAATGGAAAACAAAACTGAGAATGTTATAATGCCTTTGTATTGCTCAATAGAGCAACCACACCTCTAATACTGTGGGCAGTTCTGGTCACTACATCTCCAAAAAAATATAGTGGAATTAGAAAAGGTACAGAAAAGGGCAACAAAAGTGATAAAGGGGATGGGATGACTTCCCTATGATGAAAGGCTAAAGTGACTAGGGCTCTTCAGCTTGGAGAAGAGACAGCTGAGGGGAGATATGATAGAGGTGTATGTAATACTGAGTGGAGTGGAACAGGTAGATGTGAATCGCTTGTTTATTCTTTCCAAAAATACGAGGTCTAGAGGGCATGCAAAGAAGCTACTAAGTAGTAAATTTAAAATTAATCAGAGAAAATATTTCTTCACTCAGTGCGTAATTAAACTCTAGAATTCGTTGCAAGAGAATTAGTAAAAGCAGTTAGCCTAGCAGGGTTTAAAAATGGTTTGGCTAATTTCCAAAAAGTCCATAAGCCATTATTAAAGTGGACTTGGGGAAAATCTGGGATCTTGCCAGGTAGTTGTGACCTGGATTGGCCACTATTCGAAACAGGATACTGGGCTTGATGGAACTTCAGTCTGTCACAGTATGACATGCTTATATTTTTATGTTCTGAAATTAAATGGGGATAAAACTAAATTTCTGATAGTGGGCAGCCCTCATACACCAATATAAGCATGTCATACTGTGACAGACTGAAGTTCCATCAAGCCCAGTATCCTGTTTCGAATAGTGGCCAATCCAGGTCACAACTACCTGGCAAGATCCCAGAACAGTTGCCTAACGCCGAAACACAGCCCGTGTCGGGTCCTTTATTAATAAAATACTCCTGTTGTCTCAGTCTTAAAGGCCCAGTGTTGCTTTTTTTTTGTCTGCAGATGTATTTTACAAAATGCTTCTATTCTACACATATGGCACTCCGGAAACATCAAGATGGAAATCAACAAAAGCAGATCAGTGGGAGATAAACACAAATTTATTGAATGAAAACCAAATGATATAATGAGCCCGACACAGGCCGTGTTTCGCCCAGCAGGGCTGTTTCAGGGGCTACACATTGATCCTTAGTTGTCAATATCTGTAGACATATGTACTAATGGAAATGAAGGTACAGGAAACTGAGATCATGGATCTTCTCAAATATAAGGTAAAAAACAGCACAAACTGAATGATCCTAAAGGGTGATAACATGAGTCGCGAGGGTGTATGACGGTTTTCACGTTACACTTGAACGTGAAGAGATAGTCCCTGCTCGACAGAGCTTACAATCTAATTAGGACAGACAAACAGGACAAACAAGAGATAAGGGAATATTAAGGTGAGGATGATAAAATAAGGGTTCAGAACAAGTGAATAAGGGTTAGGAGTTAAAAGCAGCATCAAAAAGGTGGGCTTTTAGCTTAGATTACGATGCACATATTAGTATATGCCATCATATTCGCGTGTGTATATAAGGCTGCATAATTTTATCCAAGGCTTTTTCCACACATAAAACTGGTTTCATTCTAAAAAAAAAAAAAAACCTTCATTAAATTTTCCCCACCATGACAGGAATGAACCTCACTTGTATGCCAGGTTAGATTGAAGAGGATTTCAACATCCCAGACACAAGCTGCTCATGTGCCAGCTTGTAAGGTCTGAGAAAGTTCAAAGTTAATTTCTTGGCACTTTAAAAATTAGCTCAACCTAAAAATACTGCCAACAAGGAGCAGAAAATAAAGTGGGAACAGAAAAGAGGTAGAAAGCCTGAGGAGCTTACACTGTAAATAGCATAACTCATCCAAATATACCTGGGTGTGGACTGAAATGACGCAGCTGTGCACACCCTGACAGGCATGAAAAGAACTCTCAAAGGGCACCCCATCACATGCCTGATAGGTGGGCAGGCAGGCAGGCTCAAGCATCAACACCAGCACCAGAGGAGCACAATCTACCTCTGCTCCTGAGAAACAGAATCACGGCTGCAGGAGGAAGGTGAAAACACACATTATCAAGTAAGACGCGGCAAGGTATCTCATATAACTTCAACCACAATCACAGATGTGCCTGATCACATTTCTTAAGGCATATATTCTATCTGAATATGTATCTTATGTGCACATTATTCTGTTATGTAGATTTTAACACATTTGATATGCATTTCTTTTGATATTTTTACTGTGTATATCTATATATGTATTTTGTAGAAATTATGTATGTTTTCTATGATGATGCTTCTATAATTCTTAGGTTCTTGGGTAGGGCTTAAATTTGTGGAGGACACGACCAGTCAAAAGATTGTGATGGCTTTTCAAGCTTTGACAATATATCTGTATCTATATCTACATATCTCTCTATATATAAAAAAAAAATCTATATTGATATATTTATATAAACAGATAAATATACAGTTGTTGAATGAAAGTAGTCTGAAATATACTAATAAACAATTATTACAAAATCTATACTTTATTCATACAAAATCCAACATACAAAATATAATTACTCACTATTATGCAATACAATCGATCTGTGCCTAAGGTAAGGCACCTTTTATAGAATTTGATCCAGTGCCTATTATCTGTATTTGATATTCGTTTTCAGACAAATAATATTTTAATTATTCATATTTGGCCAAATAGTAATAGATAGATCAATATATATATATATATATAAACCAGTCTTGAAATCCAGAGGTGGCTGGTTCAAATCCCACTGCTGCTCCCTGTGATCTCGGGCAAGTCACTTAACCGTCCATTACCTCAAGTACAAACTTAGATGGTGAGCCCTCCTGGGACAGAGACATACCCAGTGTACCTGAATGTAATTCACCTTGAGCTACTACTGAAAAAGGTGTGAGCACAAGATAGATAGATAGATAGATAGATAGATAGCTAGATAGATAGATAGATAGATAGATAGATAGATAGATAGATAGATAGATACACACTATATAGTGTGTGTATAGATATAATATATAGAGATATAGATATACACACACACACACACACACTATATATATATATATATATATATTTTATATAGAGATATAGATATCTATATATACCTACATCTATATATATAGTGTGTGTGTGTGTGTATATATATATACACTAGTCGTTAAGCCCGTTAAAACGGGCAAGATTTTTGTTTTTAAAAATGTAGTGGAACAGCTGGATCTCCAGCATTTCTTCTCTCTCCCTTCCCATCCATCCATGTGCATCTCCTTCCTGCCTTCCCTTCCCTCCCCTCCATCCATGTTCAACAATTCTCCTCTCTCCCTGCCCTCCCCTCCATCCATCCATGTCCAGCAACCCTCTTCTCTCCCCTGACCTCCCCTCCCCTCCATCCACCCATGTCCACCAACCCTCCTCTCTCCACTACCCTCCTCCCATGTCCAGCAACCCTCCTCTGTCCCCTGCCCTCCCCCCATGTCCAGCAACCCTCCTCTGTCCCCTGCCCTCCATCCATCAATGTCCAGCAACCGTCTTCTATCCCCTGCTCTCCATCCACCAATGTCCAGCAACCCTCCTCTCTCCCCTGCCCTCCCCTCCATCCACCCGTCCAGCAACCCTCCTCTCCCCCCTCCCATCCGCTCCATCCACCCGTGTCCATCAACTGTTCTCTCCCCTACCCTCCATCCTCTGGCTCCCATCCATGTCCACCCATCCCCTAAGCGTACCGCAATTGTGACCTCCTCTGCCCTGCCGTCCCCTCTGCTGCCATTTCACCCCTCCCCCCCCCCCGCCGCCGCCACCAGGGCCGGTCTTAGGCAGAGGCAACCAAGGCGGCTGCATAGGGCCCCGTGCCTAAGGGGGCCAAGCGCGGCACACCTCAACTCTGCCTCGCTCGTGCCTCTGCTCTGATCTCCGCCGCTGCTCGCCTTAGTCGCCTCAGATTATCCCCAATCCCGCGGCTCAGCCGCTCCACTCCCGCCACCCCCGGCGCGGTGCCCACCCCCGGCTTGGGCCCACTGAGCCCACCGTCACCTCCCGAGTCCCCAGACCCCGGTGACTAACTGAGCGATGCCAGCGAGCCAGCCCAGGCAGTGACGGCCCCGCCCCCAACGGCGATGACAGACAGTTGCAGCGCGAAGGCTCACCTCCAGGCTCCAGCTTCCCGCTCAATGTCCCGCCTTCTGATGTATTTCCTGTTTCCGGATGCGAGGGCGGGAGTCACTGAGCGGGAAAAGCTGGAGTCTGGTCAGAGGTGTTGCGGACGTGAGGTGAGCCATCGTTGCTGAAGCCAACAGTTGTGCACTTATGCCAAATCGAAATCGGATTCCATGCAGGCAGGAGATCAGGAGAAGTGTCTCTCTCATCTAACGACACTTGCAGACGGTGCAAGGGTTGGAAATGTCTGCCTCCCTGAGAGGAATTTGGCCCAACAACATTAGTTGCTGGAGAAGCTGAGCAAGTAAGATCTTCTGGCTTGGAAGAGGCTGTTTCTAACATATCTGGGTTATTTTCACATAGATCTGCAGATATTTCTCCTGATAAAAATTTGGATGGCAATAGCAGATTTAGCTAAAACACTGCTTCCAGTAATTAATGATATGACACCTTGAATTAATCATTTGGAAGCTAGACTACAATCACAGGAAGAAAAGATTACTAAGCTAAAATCTGAGAATGGAAATCATGAAGTAGCAAAATCTGATATAAAGTAGGTACAATCAGTTCAAACTATTTTAGTAACTGATGTGGCTACTTGCCTCTCTGGTTTGATGGGTTACAGAGTAATAGGGGAATTTGAAAGTACTGGATCTTTTCTTAATATTTTTCCTTTATTCTCCTTTGTTATGAGAATTGGAACTACTAATTGTAGTGGAGTTGAACTGAATAATTTCTGGAGAGGGGAGGTTTCATGATAGCATTGTGCTTATTATTTCAATCAGTTTTTTTGTACAAGTTTAGCTTCATTTGTCTTTATTTAAAATTTCATAAATAAAAAAAATTTCTAAAAATTGAATAATCTTATCATTAGGTGGAGCTAGGTTGGGGGCGGGGCTAGGATGGGGCCCCACCAAATTGGTCTGCATAGGGCCCCGCACTTGCTAAGACCGGCCCTGGCCGCCACCTTTGACCCCCCCCCCCCTTTTCCACCATCGCCGTGTAACTTACTTGCCTAAGCCTTGCCTTCAGCTGCTTTCGTTACCTCAAGTGAGTCCTGTCGTCAGTTTGCCTCCATCACTGCGCCCGTTTCCCTCTCAGTTCTGCCCTCTCCTTCCCTCCCTCCTCCTCCGATTTCCACACCCATGTCCAAGACCTCCTCCCTGAGTTCAAGTGCTACTGCTACAGCCCTCCCTCTTTGGGCGCAACATTCCACGCCCCCTCCTGCCCTCCTCCCTCCCTCCACCTCCAATTTCCATGCCCCATCCTTCCCTCCACCCTCCCTCCCCTTCCGAGTTCCATGTTTGTGAGAGCGACAATGTTTGCATTAAGTTCGGGCTGTTTTCTGTACTCTCTGCCCCTCTCCCCGCCTCTCCTCCTTTCTGATACATCAGCTGGTGGAGGCGGGGCTTGGACTTTTGCTCTCTCAACAGTCGGGCTCTACTACTGGTGGAGGCGGGGCTTGGACATTTGCTCTTTCAACGTTCGGTCTCTACTGCACATTTGCGGGTGAGTCAGTCACTTCTCATTTATATAGAATGATATATATAGATATGTAGATATATATAGAGATATAGATACAGATATAGATATATAGATATAGATATCTATTTCTCTATTTATATATATAAAATATCTCTCTCTATATATAGTGTGTGTGTACATATACAGTAGATATAGATTGTAGATAGATAGATACAGTTATATATACATATAGGTATGTGTGTGTATGTAAGAGAGAGAGAGAGAGGTATGTATATATATTTATATATCTATCTATCTATCTATCTATCTATCTATCTATCTATCTATCTATCTATCTATCTATATATATATATATATATATATATATATATATATATATATATATATATATATAGCATTGTAACTTACTACAATATTTTTGTAAGCCACTTTGAGCCTGCTGTCAGTGGGAAAAGGTGGGATACAAATGTGATAAATAAATAAATATATCTATATCTATATATGTATATATGTATATATAGAGAGAGGTATGTATATATATTTATATCTATCTATATCTATATCTATCTATCTATCTATATATCTATATCTATCTATCTATCTATATCTATATATATATGTATATATACACACAAACATACACACACATATACATACACACAGGGCGAGACAAAACAATGGTAACCCCCTGCAGTTTTCTTAGCAACCTCTTTGAATCAATCAAACAATGCAATTGACAATGTGTCAGAATTTTGTAGTTACTGTGAATGCTCAAAGTGTCCACGCTCAGTTTTAACACAGGCCTTCAGCCACTTTGGGAAGTTCTTAACAGCTTTGTCGATCAGTCCCTGTGGCAGGCTATCTCAGATCATCTGTAGCACTTTCATGAATTCAGTGATTGTTTCTAGCTTTAGATGAAGCGTGTGATAGGCCTTCTACATTTCTCCCCAGACATGCTGACAAATTTTCTTCACAGTGCTGAGCTTCCAGTTCTTGAGATGATACACAGCCACTATCGCCTTTGCTCCAAAACCTTGTTCATGCAGTGTCTGGATTCTTATTTTGTCTGCTACCAACACCTTGCCCGTGATTGGCATTCCAATCCGAAATGATGATTTTAAAAGAAATTATCTGTAAATTATCATATTATCAAATACAAATTATTCAAATTCAAATTATTGTATACAAAAGTCTACGCTACTGTGACACCATTAACATTTTCCAAATAATGATAGTTTTACAGTGCAAACATTTTTCAACGTGTGAAAATCGCTGGGTGGTCAAACCAAAAGGTCTGCAATTTCTCTGTTTAAAAATAATCTCTTTCCACCTGGAACTTAAACTTAAAAAGTAACAACAAATACTGCTGTAAAATTTCACATTGAAAGACCAAATGGTTGCTGAGAAAACAACAAAAAACTCTAGAGGGTTACTTTTTCTTCCTCACCATAGATAGATAGATAGATAGATAGATAGATAGATAGATAGATAGATAGATAGATAGATAGATAGTACAAATGCGTTCTCCTTGTTTCCTCCTCTAGGCTGGATGTGTGGCTGTGGATCTTCTCTCTCTTGCTTTGTCCTCTCTATTATATTCCCTCTTTCTTTCCTGTTATTTATTGGAGTTCTGCTACATTTCTGTTTGTGTGTAGCCTGTAAATCACCTTGACTTTCTTGTCATGACAGGCAGTTTAGTAAATCCAGTAAACCACAGATTGTAAATTCTTAATCTCTCTATAAAATGCTTGTCATGCTTCCCCTGAGAATAGAAGTACTGTTACCAAAACATCTTACAAGATATGTGCACTATTTTAGAATAAGGGGGTCCTGAGCATGTTCTATATAACACAAACTCTTTAAGAAAAATGTGCACTAGGTACAAATAGTGTGCACTCTTATCAGTGAATGACATTCGTTTCAAATGACAGTCCATCCTTATTTGTCACCTACCGAGTTCTCCTGTTAAAATAATTCAACATAAAGAAAGATACACCATTCCCTTGTACATATCTTATGTACAGTTCTTTGTACCTGCTCGGATTTGCCAGAATATTGTGTAAACACACACTACCACTAACTGTTTCAATTGACACAGCCTTTTGCTTTTCTTCCCTTTAGGAATGGTAACGCCAGTTAAGGAAGAAAAAACCTGGGAAAGGGTGGGGAGGAGGCTTTTCACTGTCCTTTTTGCAGTTCTGGTACTGGGAGGCCTTTCTTGGACTTACATTCAGAGCTTCCAGTTGGCTTCTGATGAGTTCAATGTAATTGCATTTGGTCTCTATGGAGCCTTCTTGAGCATTCATCTTATCATCCAAAGTTGCTTCGCATTTCTGGAGCATCGTAACATGAGGCGGAGTGCCATCAACTGTAGCTACACAAAAAAGGTGGCTCTGACCATCTCAGCCTACCAAGAGGACCCAGTTTACCTCAGAGAATGCTTGTTGTCTATCAAGAACATCTACTATCCCCCGGAGCTCCTGCAAATCATCATGGTCATTGATGGTAACAAGGAAGATGACCAATATATGATGGATATGTTTAAAGAAGTCTTCCAAGGAGAAGATGTGGCAACCTACATATGGGACTATAACTACCATACCAAGCCAGAAAAGACTAATGAATATTACCAGAACTTTGGAGAGGATGCTGAATACTATGAGATTCCCTATGAGGATCCCCCTGGAAGGCTGACAGTTGAGGAGATGATTCGAACTAAGCGCTGTGTGTGCATTATGCAACAGTGGGGTGGGAAGAGAGAGGTCATGTACACTGCCTTCAAGGCCCTTGGAGACTCTGTGGATTACATTCAGGTAAGAGCAGAAGAGGGAATGAAAAGAGAGAGAATTTAAATATGTGAGAGACTGTGGAAGAAAGATAGAAGAAGACCGTGATCACTTGAGCCCAGAGCAGGTCTCCACATTGGGGCCCCCAACATTAAGATTACCAGATGGCTTCACATCATGGAGGGCAGGTTAAGTCTTTCAAGTATTTCATTACATGGCTGTCATCTGTTAGCCCTATTCGAACACACACACACACACACACTCAACTTCTCAACCAACGGAAATTCTCTTTTCCATCTACAATTACTGACAGTTGTAGATATCATCACAGGAAGAAGAAAAACCTCACTTACTCAAACATTGCCTAGATTTTATATCCCTCTCCCATATGCCATATAGTCACAAAGTGGGTAATTTTATAAAAGGACATTTAGACAGGAAAGATGCATAAGTGCCTATGTGCCTTTATAAAATCGCCTCTCTGAAAGCTCCTGCACCATAATCCGAGGCATGAGTGACTTTGTGCATGTAAGACTCAACTCATATGTACAAATTTTGTTAAATAAAGCATTGTGTTAAATAAGCCATGTCCCGCTGAAAATTCATAGATAGCTGGTTATGGGGCATTTAACCTGACGGGTACCTATCATTGTTGGTTACATGCTTTTGAATATTGGGGGGTATAAGATCATTCTATAATGTACAGGTATAAATAGGAACCCAGAGGGCACCTACCTTTCTTTAAAGAAAACTAGCAGAACAACAAAAACATGTGCCTATAATTTAGGTGTCAGCACTTAGGCAGCCATAGAGCTGGTGTAAATGTGTGGCCTTAATTCCAGAGATATGCATGTAACTTATAATATTCTTTGATTTATATATGTAAATATAAGTTCCCACCCATGTGCCGCCCAGACTCCACCTATGTATATAGCTACCTATAAAATATCGGTCCCGTACGGGTAATCCTATTAAGTATGTGCCGATTACCATTACCGGAGTGGAGGAGTAGCCTAGTGGTTAGTGCAGTGGACTTTGATCCTGGGGAACGGAGTTCAATTCCCACTGCAGCTCCTTGTGACTCTGGGCAACTCACTTAACCCTCCATTGCCCCTAGTACAAAATAAGTACCTGAATATATGTAAACCGCTTTGAATGTAGTTGCAAAAACCTCAGAAAGGCGGTATATCAAGTCCCATTTCCCTTTCCCATTAGAATAATAACATATGTGTGCACATACATATATAAATGCAAAATTCTGCCTAAGGATTTCTGTAAATACACGCATGTAGGCATGGAAAAAAGCGCTATTCTATAAGCCGCGCTTAAAGTTAGGCACGATCTATAGAATAGCACTTAAGCCTGGGAATTGCACCTAACTATAGGCACGGTCATTTGTACCAGCTGAAACATGGTGCAAATGTATACGCCTAAATTGGGCGTGTACCCCCCTTATTCTATAACAATGTGTGTAAATGCTAGGAACACCCCTATACCACCCATGAACCTCCCATTTCCACACCCCTTATTTTTACTCACACGTAAAATTTAAGCATGGATCCTGTGCCAAAATTTAGGCTGGTAAATTCCAGTGAAATCTAATTAGTGTCAATAATTGCTTGTTAAAAAGGCAATTACTGGTGCTAATTAGCTCATCATTCAATTACATTGAGCATATGCCCAAAATTGCATACCCTATTTGTGGCGATTTATATAGAATTGGGGGGATATGTGCAAATGTTAGACCAGAGCTTCCCAAATGGTGGATTGTGACCTCAGAAACCCACGTTTGATGTCACAACCTTGGCAGGCGCTACATAGGATATTATTATCCTGTGCTACTAAAGGGACGTGTGCTTTCTACAACCATGTAAATTGGGGCCACAGACGCACAAAGATTGGTGAGCACTGTGTTAGTTAACCTGGCAGGGTACAAAAGTCAAAATCACAGTTAGGAGGACCAATAATAGATTTATGGGAGCCAGTATGAGCGTGGGGACAGTACAGTATGTCACAAATTCACAGAAAGAGCAGGCTGAAGGCAGGGCTAATTTTAAATACACTAAGGCCCAGTGCAAAAATTTGGAAGGAGGCCCCAGAAGCCAACAGTAGACTGCACCTTCTTTGTATTTAGGGGCCCTTTTACTAAGCTGTGGTAAAAGGGGCCCTGTGCTAGTGGCAGTGGCCATTTTTGCTGCTTGCTGAGGTCCTTTTTACCGTAGCAGGTAAAAAGGACAAAAAAGAAATGGCCATGAGGTAAGATTGCACTTACTGTGAGGCCATGTGGGAAGAGCACTTACCGCCACCCACTGAAGTGGCAGTAAGGGCTCCCGCACTAACCCAGCAGTAACTGGGCAGTGTGTGGCACTGCCCGATTACTGCTAGGTAACTGCTGTGGTAAAAAAAATAAGGGCCTATTTTCCCTAACACTGGAAATGCCACACGCTAGGGGCAAAACTAATGCCGGTACCTGCGCTGGGCCAGCAGTAGTTCTGGATTGGCACATGGTAAGCCCATGGTGGGCTTAACACCACTTAGTAAAAGGGTCCCTTAGGTAGGCTTGCAGCCCCTGTAACATGGGAGCCCAGGGCAACTGCACAGTTTGCACCCACCTATCGCCGCCGGCCCTGTTGGAAAAGACCCCCAAGAGGTTAAGGGAAGGGATGGGACATCATAAAGCCATGTAAAGGGCACATCTGTAACTAGGTGCCACAGTTACACTCTACTTGCACACATACATGTACATAATACCTGCACTTTTATGAGTAAGGGTACACATGTGTACGTAAGTGGCAGCAAAGAAATTGAGTTCTATTGTGTAAAGATGCATGTAAGTGGTGCAGTATGTATCTGCAAAGGGTGTGGGAGCATGGGGGGGGGGGCACGGGAGGTACATTATTTGCCAGATTCTATATAAGGCGCCTAAAAAACCTGTGTGGAATACATTTCCACCTAAGCATATTCTATGCCAGGGGCGTATCTGCGTGGGGCCACAGGGGCCTGGGCCCCCGCAGATTTCACCCTGGACCCCCCCTACCGCTGTTAACCCTCCCCTGCCTTCCACCGTCAACCCTTTCCCCGCCTACCGCCGTCACCTACCCCCGAGGTCCGCTTCCTCCTGCCGGTTTTTTAAAATATTTACTTCAGCTGGCGGTGGACCCCAACCACCGCCAGCCCAGCCGAGGTCTTGTTTAAGTTCTTCATCCTCGTGCTGTGAAAGCTGCATCCTTCCAGTTGAATGGAGTCTGACGTCGCAGCACGTTGACGTCCTGCACGTACAACGTGCTGCGACGTCAGACTCCGTCCAACTGGAAGGATGCAGTTTTCACAGCACGAGGATGAAGAACTTAAACAAGACCTCGGCTGGGCTGGCGGTGGTTGGGGTCCCCCGCCAGCTGAAGTAAATATTTTAAAAAACTGGCAAGAGGAAGCGGACCGCGGGGGTAGGTGACGGCGGTAGGCGGGGAAAGGGTTGACGGCGGTAGGTGGGGGAGGGTTAACGGCAGTAGGGGGGGGGCTATAATGTGCCCCCTCACTCTAGCCCCTGCCCCCCCTACCACCGAACCTCAGACACGCCCCTGTTCTACGCACCTCCATTTACACCAATGAAAATGTGGCGTAAATCCCTGCATGTAGATTCTATAACTATGCACCATATTTTATAACTACATACATAAATTTTGGAATGCCCATTTTGAACTGCGTGCGTTAGAATTTAGGCACAGTTCATTACAGAATATGCTTAGCGAGTTGTACGTGTAAATTCTAATTATTGCCAATTAGTGCTCATTATTGTTGTTAAGTGCTGTTATCAACACTGATAAGTTTGTTAAGTCAATTCAATTACGTGCGTTGTTATGGAATAGATTTCAGCACGGAACCCTAGGCATGCTATATAGAATCCGGCAGTATGTGTGCTCTTGCCACATTGAGGCACCCGCAGTTACGCAACTCAGAGTAAACTTAGAAAAGGAATCTCTAGTCTGGTGGAGTTGGTTAATGGTTAACAAATTAAGGAGCCCTTTTAAAAAGTGTAGGTAAGCCCAACGCAGCCGCTGGCAGCAGTTCTTCCTTGAGTACACACCATTTCCAGTGTGCCAGAAATTTTTTTTTTTATTTCATAGTGTGGCACTAACCTGGCGGTAATTGAGCATTGCCGCGGGAGCCCTTATCCCCACCTCAATGGGTGGTAGTAAGTGCTCCCCCCGCACGGCCACGCGGTAAGAGAAATCTTACCGCATAGCCATTTTTTCAGAGGCTTTTTACCTGCTGCTGTAAAAAGGGCCCTGGAGCACAGGAAAAATGGCCCCCTTCTACTGCAGGGACCTTTTTCCTGCAGCTTAGTAAAAGGACCCTTAAATCTTACCAGGACAAGGGTAACAAAGATCTGCACTGGAAAAGTCCTTCAGGTTCATATGGATTAACTAGGTCTCTGTCACAGAGGCTGCAACAACCCCTGCTTGTCAGTAAAACTTCTGCTCTAAAACCTGAAAACATTTCCATCTCAGGTCACAAAAACTGAGGCTTTTCTGGTTTTCTGGGGCTGAGCCTGCACTGCCACATGATTTTTGAGTTAAATTTGAACCTTAAAAATGCAGTTACTGTATGGGAAATACACTGTGCACAGTGAGAGTATTTCTTTCATCATCCTTCGTTAGTAGTTTGAAAGCTTATGTATTTATTTACATTTGCTAATTACCTAAGGAAGAGCCTCAAGGCCATATGCAGTAAAAATAATAATACAATAATTGCACATCAATTAAACAGGACAAAATCATTAAATAACAATTATGAAACAAAATAAGAAAACAAGTTGAAAAGTATACACGTAAGGTGACACAGTGGTGCATTTCACCTTTCCTCCATGTGCAGACTCAGTTATATCTGTATTGAGCACTCAACTGAAAAAGCTCTGGTAAGGTTTTTCTCAGGAGGGTAGCAGGGGATGTGTGAAAGGATGACTGAGTGGGTGAACATAGGGACCCTTTTACTAAGCTGCATAAGCGTCTACATGAGCCCAATGCGCACCAAAATGGAGTTACCGCCTGGCTACAATGTGGCTTTTGCAGTAATTCAATTTTGACGCGCATCCATAAAACATTTTTTATTTTTGGATGCGCGTATTGGGCACGTGCCAAGTGGCATTTGACGCACATAGGTCATTACTGCCCGGTTACCACGTGAGACTTTACAGCGAGGTCAATGGCTGGCGGTAAGGTCTTAGACCCAAAATGGACACGCGGTAATTTTCATTTTGCCGCATGTTCGTTTTCGGCAAAAATTTTTTAAAAGGTATTTTTTTTCAGGTGCTCTGAAAAATGATTCTGCGCACACCCAAAACACACGTCTACACTATTGCAGGCCATTTTTCAGCGCACCTTAGTAAAGGACTCCTTAGTGTACACAGTCGCTGATGGTGTGGTTTTGTATATCAAAGATATAATGTGCATACTTATATCCACAGGCTGTTTATCTGTAAACGTGGAATGTGAGAGAGAGAGAGAGAGAGTGTGTGTGTGTGTGTGTGTATGCACAAAATAAAATAAAATACAATCTTACAGAAGACAGTCAGGCTAAAGAAAATCTGTAAAAGGTACATTAGCATCTTATCACGTAGCTCCTGGCCAATCACAGGCTGGAAAATGTTTCTAGTATGTATATAATAGAAAGTTTGCTTATGATTGTGCTGGTTTGTTGCAGGTGTGTGACTCTGACACCAAGCTGGAGCAGTTAGCTACACTGGAGCTGGTAAAGGTCCTGGAATCTAATGACAGATATGGGGCAGTGGGAGGAGACGTGAGGATCCTGAACCTCTCCGACTCCTACATCAGCTTCATGAGCAGTCTCAGGTACTGGATCGCCTTCAATGTGGAGAGAGCCTGCCAGTCCTACTTCGATTGTGTCTCCTGCATCAGCGGGCCTCTAGGTATATTGTTTTGTTCAAGGCTGTTGTAGTTTGGAGGACAGAAAGAGGAACTAAATTGCTGATTGAATGATATGGGAACAGTTCTAGTTCTACTACTCCAGCTGAGAACACCTTTCTAAGTTCATTCCTGGGTCACACCATAGATTCGATTCATCTAGCCCAGGAGTTCTCAACCCAGCCCTTGGGGCACACCTAGTCAATCATGGGTTTGGGATACCCATAATGAATATGCATGAGATAGATTTGCATAGAATGGAGGTAGTGCATGCAAATTTATCTCATGCACCTTTACTGTGGGTGAAAAACCCTGATCTAACACAATGCCCTATCTCTGACAGTGGCAATCTGTGGGAGTTTAGAGAGACTGTATGGAGGTTTTTTTTTTACCCTGTCATACTGTACTAGTTTGGAATATATTGAACCAAGAGTGACTTCCTTTGCTGTTGACACACCTAGTCAGTCGGGTTTTCAGAATATTCATAATGAATATGCATGAGATAAATTTGCATGCACTACCTCCATTGTATGCAAATCTAAGTCATGAATATTCATTGTGGGTATCCTGAAAACCTGACTGGCTAGGTGTAACCCGATATCTGAGTAAAGAACGCCTGGTCTAATCCCATTTTGAAGCCATAACATCCTGTGCCATGGGTTGAAATTATGAGAAAACATGTTGATCCCACGCCCTACTCCAATGCATGACATTTCTGTTGGTGTTTCTAGCAGGAGACTCTAAATTCTTTTTCACATGGTCTCTTTTCCTGTGTCTTTGGCAGGGCTGTACAGGAATGACCTACTCCAGCAGTTTCTGGAGTCCTGGTATAATCAGAAGTTTCTGGGGACTCACTGTACCTTTGGAGATGACAGACATCTCACCAATAGGATGCTTAGCATTGGATATGCCACCAAGTAAGTACAGCTCCATATCTTTCTACATTCATCTGCTACTTCTAAGCATAGCAGCTATGTAGTTGAGGAAAGGATGGAAAAATGTTGCACAGGTCTAATAATTCATCTATATCTGTCAATCCATTAATGGTCCATTAGCAGCTCTCTCTCAGGATCAAAAGCCAACCCAACAGAATGAACTGGAAAGAGACTGTCCAACTCTAGACTCTTGGGGCTAAAGCAGAAAGCCATGTGTTAGAGCCGCATGCTGATGGCTGGGCACACAGCTTCTGACATGAACATAATGTGAAAATTTTGCTCTCTGGCGCAATAAGCTGAAAATCTCTGGCTGGGCCTGATCAGCACTAGTTATCTGGGTAGCAGGTGCTTCTGCTCCTATCCAGGTAACTAGTTTTGAATATTGGGCCAATACCTCTTTTTCCAGACCTTTGGAGTTTGATTGATATGGTTCAGTGGCGAGTTGGAGAAGGAGGGAGAGCTGTTTTAAGGGCAGTATATCAAGTACTCTAATAAACATAAAGGGCCTGATATTCAGACCACGGGAGTTAGCCAGGCTGCCTCCCGCAGTTGGCACTGAGCCCGCATATTCAATGCCGGGATGTTTCCGGTGACCAGCATTGAATATCCAGTTTATTTTTGGCCGGTTTAAACATAACCGGCCAAGCCAATGTTCAGCACAGGCCGGTTAAGTTTAAACCAGCCAAAGATGTACCTGCTATTTCAGCGGCCTAATTTGGCTGCCAAACGTAGCCGGCAATGTGCTGAATATTAGAGGATAGCCAGTTATATTGCACAATATAACCGGTTATCCACTAAGTGCTAACTGGCAATATTCAGTGGGAGATAACCAGCGATCTCCTGCTACATATTGCCGAATGTCTGGTTAAGTACTATTTAACCCGCCAGGAGCCGTTCCTGGACACCGTTCCTGGCCAGTTAAATGGTTTGAAATATTGAGCGGCATCATATTAAACAAACAAAAGATTTTCCTGACCATCAAATTCAGCGTGGATTCGGTACAGTCTATCCGCTTCCTTCTTTGATTTGAAGCCAGTCAAAAACTGGAAAAGGAGCTTCAGTTCAGAAATTGTTTGAAACTGTGTTTATCCAAATGCACACTAGGTGGAACGTAAGAGGGCCTGTACTGTGGAAATATTTAAGATAAATGTTCAGTTTGTAAATGTGCATCTATGCTCAGTGTGTAATAGGAACTTTAACTTCCACCATTAGGTATACTGGAAGGTCTAAGTGCTACTCGGAGACACCAGCTCAGTTTCTACGGTGGCTCAATCAGCAGACCCGCTGGACAAAGTCCTACTTTAGGGAGTGGCTCTACAACTCACTCTGGTGGCATAAGCATCATCTCTGGATGACCTATGAGTCCATCGTCTCGGGCATCTTCCCCTTCTTCGTCACTGCCACAGTCATCAAGCTTTTCTTCAGTGCTAGCTTGTGGAACATCTTATGGGTCTTGATATGCATTCAGCTCATTGCCACAGTCAAGGCCTTGTATGCCAGCTTCCTGCGCGGCAACATGGTGATGATCTTCATGTCCCTCTATGCCGTTCTCTATATGGTTGGGCTGCTGCCATCCAAATACTTTGCCATCATTACCATGAACAAGAGTAGCTGGGGAACATCTGGGCGGAAGAAGATGGTGGGAAACTACATCCCTCTGCTGCCTTTATCCATCTGGGCCCTCATCTTGCTTGTAGGCTTATGTTACACAATCGTGAGGGAGGCCACCGCTGACTGGACAGAGCCAAAAAAAATTGTTGAGAAGGATTATCTTATTTATGGCACCATAGCCTATGTGTTATACTGGGCCTTCATGATATCACTCTATTGGGTTTGGATTAAGCGCTGCTTCCGTAAGAGATATGATTACTACAATGTCCAAGTATAACATATCTCCTCTTCACTGACTAAATTCAGCATGGGTTTGCACAGTCAGAACTTTCTTGGGACATATGATGAGACATGAACAGAGGAAAGATGACCAGTGGGCTTGAAGGCAGTTAAACAGGAGAACTCAGGAATGCAAGTTTGAGGAAATTTTGTATTTTGGTGAGGAAGAAAGGATAGGTAGGGAAACAGATATGAGTAAAAGTTCATATCATTTGACTTCTTACTCATTTTACCAAGAATGTCGAAGAAGAAAAAGCAAAACACGCTGCTATTTTCTTAACCACTACAGAAAGATTTGCGTATTCAGGATGCTAATGAGAATAAGTATTTTGGCCCTAAATGACCATAACAGGAAGGTAGCCAAAAGTGGAAAGTTAACACGTGAGACCTTACTGGTAGGTCAATGGGTGGTGGTAAGGTCTGAGGCCCAAAATGGACGAGCACCCATTTTTATTTTGCCCAACGTCTTTTTCCAGCCAAAAAAAGGCCTTTTTTGCAGGCACGCTGAAAAATGGACCTGTGCATGTCCAATACACGCGTCTATACCAGCGCAGGCCATTTTTCAGCACACTTTAATAAAAGGACCCCAAGTGACTTGCCCAGAGTCACAAGGAGCTGAGTTGAAATTGAATCCAGTTTACCAGTATCAAAGCCCACTGCACTAACCACTAGGCTACTCCTCTACTCCTGCTACACAATGTTGGACTTCTAAAGTCTATCATTGTGTATAAGTTCAAACTAATTTGCATCCGCATAACATCACTACACGGCAGGTTTCAGAGCTCATGGGCCTGCACTGGGATCCACACAGCTTCCTGGCCTTCAAGCCTTCTCAATACCTGCATCATCTTCCTGGCATCCTAGTATCACTACACCTTCACTGCACCTAAGCACGTGATTCTTAGTGATCATTGAATTCTTAGTAATAGAGACTGTTAAAATATATTTATTTTGTAATATTATAGAATATTTTGTCTGAGTTTGTTAAGTATGTAAATTAAACAAAATCTAATTTTTTTTAACTAATGTTGTTCAGCATTGTTATTTTCATGGCTCATTACTCAGCCAGTGACTGTGGCCAGGTTGTCTGAAAAACATTTGGCTACAGTACCTGTACTTAAAAATTGCTTTTCTAGAGAGATCTGTCTCAGGTAAGTACATAGCTCCTGGTTAGTTGGAACAAACGAGTGACTTCACCCTAAGCCGCATTGAGCCTGCCATGAGTGGAAAAGCGCGGGGTACAAATGTAACAAAAATAAAATAAATAAAATAAGTGATATCAATCAGCTCGACAGAGTACACAGTATACTCTAAATATCAAAATAACTCCCAGAGATGAGGCTGGGTGCCCCCCCATCTAGGTGACCCAGCAGAGGGAATATGACTGCCATTATTCATTGATCCCTACAAATAAACCACAGCAGCGCCGAGAGATCACAGCCCTCCAGCCAACAGGGTCCAGTGATGTTCCCTGTGACCAGGGTCATACTGCCAGGTATATGAATGGTGTGATGAGAGAACAATATCCATTCTGAATCAGAACAGTCATTAAGTTCTCAGTGGTTTGAGATATCTACACTCTTTGATTAAAATAGTCCTATTTTTCCAAAAAAATATCTCTGTTTCATCTTCCTTCTCTAAACAAATCTCTTTATTATAAAATTTCCATTGTTGGAACCAACCCCACAAGGCTGGTGCAAGGTTTATGGCTGCCCAGTCCAGTCCATTTCTATACCTGGGCCAGTATCAGTGCTCATAGCATCTCCCTTCCTCTCAGCTCTCACTGATGGTTTCCAGTATGACTCTCTTCTCACTTCTTGGCTGTTGATGCCTCTCACCAGGCATCTATCACATCTAGCATACATGATCATCATCTCAAATGCACACTGGACAAATATGAAGGTGCCTGTCTTGCCCCTCCCTCCCTTTTGACCATCCTCTGACCTTCTCTTCCTGTCCTCTGCTTCCATTCTTCTGTTCCTCTACTTGTGGCTCTCTGTCCTCCCCTGTGGTTTCTCCCCCCTCCACCACCCCATTTCCCCAGTGTTTCTCTCCCCTGGGTTTCTTCTGTCTCTAAGCAATAGCAAACAAAGTGGACCTTTTACCAGACTATTATAACCAAAAACCAGCAGGACAGGGACTCTCTTAAATGAGAAATGTTTTTTTGAAAAACCTCCTTCCAGTTAGGGAGAGTTGCAAAATAAATGGTTATATTGTTACCACCCCTCTCGGCTGGACTGTAGTGATGTGCTCCCAGATACCTGATGTTTGTAGTCATGGTGAATATCCAGGGAACACACACTCACAGCCGAGGGAGTGGAACAAATAAACTAACCTCGTCCTTTACTCTCAAAGAATAAAGGAGGAAAAGAAGCTAAATTTAGGATTTGTTCCTGAACTGGAAGAACCGCACCTTCAGATTTGCAAATTATCTTTGTCTTTATTGAATACAAATGCAAAAAAATGTTCATTCAAATAAACTCAAATTCACAATTAGTGTGTGGCATAATAGAACTGCAATAACATATTCAACATTCAAATGTAGTTGTACATGTATACCCTTAACGTTTTCTGTTTCACCTAAAAAGGCAGAAAAGAACCTTTTCAGATAAATATTTAAATTGTCTTATAATCAAAATCAGATATTTGTTGTAATACTCTTTCCTTGCTATTGATGTCAGAATTTGAGTCTTTATAGGTTTTATGGATGTTTGTGCAAGGATCTCACTTGAACCCAGAGCACTTAGGCAAGTCAGGAAAACATGGATTTTTTATATTTGATGTTGTTCTGTTCTTTAGTTTTCCCCTAAAATGTTGTGAACCAACAAAAAAAATGATATGTCCTCCAACACCCTTTGCAAATGTCACTTAGCTGTGTTTGAATTTATTTAGGTGAGGTCTTTCTTGCGTTGGAGCTCAGCTGGAACCTTTCAGAGGATAATTCACCGATCTCTTCTCCCTAAACCTCACTTATAAAGAAAATAAATGGAGGCAAAGCCCTTAAAACTCCCTGCTTGTCCAGGAACGGACTCCACTCTGGTGACAATTAATCAGTTCTCAATACTGTGGCCACACTCTCTAATTGAAATAAAATAAGTTAAATGTTTTCTCAGTACAAAACCTATTTCTCACTGTTCATTCCCTGTTCTAAAATCCAGCAGGCTTCACACTGCATTCAGAGATCTCACACAGTAACCCATTCCATATTCAAATGGTGATTCAACATTGCATCTCATAGACTTCACATATAAACATAACATTTCCCTGCACAGCTATCAGATCAATCTGGAGAATACAGCACTCTCATCCAAAAGCAGGGCTTAATCTGCCACCTGACAAACCTTGTACTGAACTCAGAACATATGCACAAAACACACCTTCCACACAGACACTGCCTGCTAGCAATTTTCTCCAAATAACAGATTCACCTCTCAGTCCTTCTCCTGTGTCACACTTAAAATCCTTCCACACTTTTTCCTGACACCCTTATAGGCTTTCTCATGAAGTACAATTCCCACCACAAATCAAAGACTCTAAAATGGTAAATCACTTATCTCTGGAAATTCAGGGCTATATTGGAACATTCACTCACCTCACTTTCAATATCAAAGTACCCTTTTTCAATGCCACTTATTTCACTTTAAACTCATAAAATATACTTTTATTCCTCTTACTTTACACAGACACACACCATACGGTTTTTCTTTCCCAGACTTCCCTTCTCTGCAAGGTTGCGAGGTGGAAAATTTTTTTCCCACCCAAACCAGCCTAAATCCAGCCCAAAACCCGCCCAAACTCAAACCCCGCCCCTGACACCCCCACCCCCGCGTCATCACCCCCACCCCCGCCGTCATCAACCCCACCCCCGCCGTCATCAACCCCGCCCCTGCCGTCACCGGCCCCGCCTCCCTCGTCATCGGCCCCGCCCAGAACGTCACTAACCCCGCCCAAAACGTCACTAACCCTGCCCCCCGTGGCCGAAAAAATCACCTGAAAACCACCCAAAAGAAAAAAAAGAAGCCCAAAAAACTGCAACCTGCCGCGGGGCAAAAATTTCCCGCGACGGGTCGCGGAAAACCGCCCAATTGGGCGGTAAAACCGCCCACCTGGCAACACTGCTTCTCTGGTCTTCAGTTCACTCAGCAGTCTCCCTGGCAACTCACCCCCACTAGAGGACCACCTGACATCACTCAACCAATCAGCTTGTCAGCTAAAGACTGGTTTTTTTTCCTCTGATCTGTTTAGAATCTCCCTCCCCCATAGAAGTAAATGCAAAACTTCCTATACAGAGAATTTCAAAGTCAATTTTAACCTGACTTGTACCCAAAACAGCAAGGAACATTTTATAGTACAATCCCCACTTAATCATGGTTTATTCCTTGAAAAATAAAACCACATTTAAGAAACATCTCACACTTTCTTCAGCTAACTCCATTAACAATTCCCAAACTAAACTTTAAACCTTTTCCAGCCAGCAGCATCCACCAACACCCTGGAACAGCCCCCCCAGAGCCCCAGGAAAAAACATTTAATATATGTTACCATATATTACAATATAGCCAAATCAGCAGAAAATAGAGATGTAATAAACTGAAAGCGATTAACTTAGGGTCCTGTCAAACATCTTGAAAAGAATCAAAATGCCTAAAACCCAAAATAAGTAAAGCCATCGTGAAACATATTATTTAATGTGACCACAGAATTGTTCACAGATAGATGTGGAGACAAACTGATTTAAAACACTGACAGTTCCTTGAGTCTGGGTGCCTTTCAGAACTTGTTGGTTCACTGCAAACTGCAGCTTTTTGTTGTCCTTCGTCCCAAACCACCCCAGTGCTGCAGCTCAGTACAAATATACATTTATTTTAGTTATTTTAGTTACATTTGTACCCCGCGCTTTCCGCGCGTGTATTACTGGCCTTGCCCTTGGCTCCCATAAATTTATGGCAAACCTCAAATGAAGCACCTCAAGAATTTCAGGCCTAGTCTTACAATATAATACAATAATAGTAACATATATTCCACTAATTATGGCACCTTGCAGTTCACTGCAGAGTACAACAAAAGATAATCCAATAATCTAATGAAATCTGAGATTTGTAGACCATGCTAGTCCCAGCATGAGGTTCAAGGCAGCTGACAGAATAAGAAAACTCAGAACAGAACAAGAAGCTGCAAGAGTTAAAAGTAAAACTAACCTAAAATTTATCAAATAAAAATGTTTGTTTTCAATTTTTTATGCAATTGCATATAATTAACTTTGGATCAAATACACAGAGGAAGCACATTACAGATCGTAGTAGCTCGAAAGCAGAACATAGCCTCAAGATGACGTTTCAGTCACACCATTAAATGCAGGAAGCACTGAATATTGGTCAGTAGATGTCTACATTGATAGATATCTAGATAGATAGATGACTAGATAGGTGTCTAAATGTCTACATAGATAGATTTCTAGATAAATAGATGCTACATGTAAGTGGGACTCAGTACTGAAAATTCAGGGGTGGTGTAAGGCGGGACTGAGATGCATTGGTAGAGTCGGGAAGGGGATTCACTACAGATGTCATGACTGTGGCCGTGACCCCTCTTTTGACTCACCTTATTCTGCTGGTCAGCTCATGAGCTGGCTACTATCTGCATTATTGTGTTTGTCCTGTTTGTTCCAAGTCTCACTTCGGTGTTCAGAGTGTAGGGTTTCTACTTCCTGTGTGTTCCAAGCCTCACTTCGGTGTTCAGTGTGTCTTTCCTGTTTCTGTCCTGTAGGGTTTCCACTTCCTCTGTGTTTCAAGCCTCACTTTGGGTTCTGTGTATTTCCTGTCTTGTCCTGTTATAAGGAAGTGGTTGTCTTTCATTCTGGGCCTTTGCAACGCCAAAGGTCCCCAGGTTAGTCTGTGTGCTTGTGAGCACTTCTGCCTAGATCCTTGTTGCCTTGTTCTTGTCTGTGTGCACTTCTGTGTCTTGTCTTCTTCATTGTGGTGCCTGGGTGCACCCTTGCCTTTAGCCTTAGTTCTGTTGTTTGTTTGTGCCTTACTTGTTCTAGTCCCTTCTACCTTAGCTTTAGCCTTGTTCAGTTGTTTGTCTGTGTGGGTTAGCTTTGTGTCCTGCTTGTCTCTGCCTTGCAAGCCTTCAGCTTTGGTTCTGACCCTGCTTGTCTGTCTTTACCCTGGTAGTCTTTAGCTTCAGTTTCCTTTCTGCTTGCCTCAGCCCTGCAAGCCTTCAGCTTTGGTTCTATCCCTGCTTGTCTGTCTTTACCCTGGTAGTCTTTAGCTCCAGTCCCCTTCCTGCTTACCTCAGCCTTGCAAGCCTTCAGCTTTGGTTTTGTCCCTGCTTGTCTGTCTTTACCCTGTGTGTCCTTAGCTTCAGCCCTACCCTGCTTGTGTCTGCCTTGTCTGAGTATCCTGAATCCTGTTCCAGTCAAGCCAAGCTTGTTCCAGTGAAGCCAAGCCCAGCCCATTCCAGTCTTTGGTTCCACTCCAGTCAAGCCAAGCTTGTTCCAGTATCCGGTTCCAGTGAAGCCAAGCCCAGTCTGTTCCAGTATCTGGTTCCAGTCCATCCAAGCCAAGTCTGTTCCAGCATTTGGTTCCAGGTCAAGCCAAGCTTGTTCCAGTATCTGGTTCCCCTCCAGTCAAGCCAAGTCCATTCCAGCTTTTGGCTCCAGCCCAGTCAAGCCAAGCTTGTTCCAGTATCTGACTCTCGCCAAGCGCATCCTGAATCCTGCCCAGTCTTGCTTGGAGGGTTTTGCCTCCTGCTGCCGCTCAACGACAGTAGGCCAAGGGCTCACATTGTTCCAGAGTTCGCGCCGGGTTGTCCAAAGCCTGGGATGTGACAACAGATTAGCAAAGATGATGCAGGGCAGGACTGAGGTGCATTTGCAAAGTTCTGTGTGTGGGGGGTCTCACTACTGGAATAGCAGGGGTGTTCCAGAGCAGGACTGAGGTGCATTACCAGAGTTCTGTGTGTGTGCGGGTCTCATTACTAGAATAGAAGGGGTGGTGCAGGTCAGGAATAAGGTGCATTGTGAGATTGGGAAACATTCTAACACACAGTATCACATCTGTTCTGTAGAATCTAGAACTACAGTAAGCAAACAGTGTGAAAACTTGAAGTCTTTAGGATTCAGATGCACTATACATTTTCTCCATAACTACAAAATGGTAAAAAGCCTTTAGCACCTCCAGCTCTGGGAAGGAGGAGGGCATATCTGTGGAATTTGAAGTATGGGATAGGGAGGGAGGGGTTAATGAACAAATGGAAAGATGACTACATTTCAGAAACACAAAAAGATGTGCAGACAGACTCTATTCCCATGCCCAATGGAGTATCATCAAAGACATACTGTTGTGTGTACTTTTAGACTAGAATTAGTTCATAGATCTTGCCCTGCCCAATTAAGCAGAGCCATGGCCCTGAGCTATGTCTAAATGGTAGCACTGTCATTTTACTGTTTTTATCCACCACACAGTGAAGCGTCACAAAACGTTCCCCTACAATTCTGATACCATGCTGAGGACTCTGCAATCAGGGTAACCCATATTTATTTATTTATTTGTGACATTTGTATCCCACTTTATTCCGAGCAAGTTCAGGTTCAAAGTGGCTTACCTAAAACATTAAACTAATTGACAAGAAGTTCAGATTACATTACATTAAATATGCATTCAAATCTTGTGATAATACAATGCAATTAATGAGAATAATACAGTAGAATTAACAAGAATGACAAATCTTAAAGATTATCCAGTAAATTAATTATCTTCGGCACTGAGAGATAAACCTACCGAGTAAGGTTTTAATAGATTACGAAATATCAGATAGTCATTTATATGACTTAATCATTTGGGAAAGGAATTTCATCTTTTAGTACATTGGTAGGAGAAACCAGCATTGTGGAATTTTTTCTATCATATCTTTTTACAATTTGGGAAATGGAGAACTAGGAAGCCTAGTAATTGCTTCCTAGTAATTCAATAAGATTCTGCATATAAGATGGAGATTATTCATAATTTTTATTAGTTTATATTAAACTTAAACAGAAATACACTGTTAAGTGAAAAACAGCCAAAGAAAAAAAAAAAAAAAAGAAAACATTTTACATATTCCATTTACATTATACGTCAATGGCTTCCTTAGACCTCAAAAATTGGGGGGATTAGAATAAGTGAAGATACCTTTACTTTAACAATTTCAATAAATTTAAAGGAAAATAGTGACACCGCAATCTCAATCCTATTTATTATCTCTATTGTTGTTTGGAATCTAGGAACAACTTAAGCTGATCTGGAACATAAAAAACATATTTAGTACTATTAAACCTCACAATACATTTACATGGATACACTAACAAAAAGGAACCTCCCAATTCCGTTGTTTTTAACCTCATTGAAAGAAACTGCTTTCGCTTTTGTTGAGTCACTTTTGTTACATCTGGATACAGCCATATTTTTTCTCCACCAAAATTGTGGTCTGTTGTTTTAAAGTAAAGTCTCATTACTGCATTTAAATCCTGTTGAAAAAGAAAAGTTACCAACAAAGTCGCTCTTTCAGTGGCAGTTTCTATTGACTGTTCCAAAATCGCTGTTATATTTCCAGCATCCAGTTCATGTCCAGATTGAACCTTTGTTACCTCTTCTATTTTTCTTATCGTATTAGGTATAAAGTAAATTTTTTCTAATGGTGGAATCGCTTCTTGAGGATATTTTAAATTTTTTTTAAGGAATCTAGCAAATAAATCTTGGGGAGACATCCCATATAATTTGGGGAAATTAAGCAAACGCAGGTTCAATCTTCTATTATGATTTTCAATATTTTCAAGTTTTCTTCTAATATCTGCATTGTCTTTTATCACAGCAACTTTAAATTCATTAGTTTGTTCCACTTCTTTTTGTAAACTCTCAATTTTCTGTGAGAAATCTTGTTTAGTAATTTCAACAGAGTCTTTCAATTCCTGAATCTTATTTCCTAGGGATTTTACCTCTTCAGATGAATTTAGAAGGGTTTTTTCCATTTCTAACAATTTCAGTCATATTGTCCCCAGATTAACCTCCGTTTCTTTCCCAGCAGATTTAGCTGTTATTGTTGAGTCAGTCACCCCACTAGGACCGCCAACTTCCACCCTTCCGGTGTCCGTCGGTTTCTCCTGCCGACTCACTCCAATCGCTGGGCCTGGAGGGATCTTCGAGAACGGCAGGGGGGATAGAAATGTTTCGCATTCTGGCGAGAGTCCCGCTCCACCCGATTCTCCCGCCAAGGAATCCACCCCGCTTACTGTGTGAGAAAGAGCGGGGAAGAAGCGCTCCAGACCAGTTCTCGCTGGCGTGGACGTCCCGGTAGGTGGGGGAACTACCCGGACTGTTCCTTTTCTTTTTGAGTGAGGCATTTTTCTCAATGAAAAAAAAAAAACTAGCAGGACTGGCTGGAGCGATCTCACTACACGTCCGCTCTCGGCGCCATCTTGACACGCCCCCTTATATAAGATGGAGATAGACCATATATGATATCATAAGCAAATACACATAGGGCCCTGTATACTAAGGTACACTAGCATTTTTAGTACATGCTAAATGCTAGAGTCACCCATGTTTCTATGGGTGACTTTAGCGTTTAGAGCATGCTAATCATTGCATTTATTGGAAGCCAGTGTAATTTTAATAATAAAGGAATCGCTTTGAAGTAATGATATTAAATCATATCCCACCCCAGGCATCATCAATTACCTCTTTCCAAAATTGAAAGTCACAACCCTGTAGAAAGCAGGAAAGTAAGGTTAAAGAGGGAGAAAGGAGAACAAGTGGAAGGCTTACATCTAAACGTGGGAAACAGGCACCAATGTGTGCTTTCACTTTTGGGTTTACTCTGACTCACACACATTCGGAATTAGGGTTACCATATGGCTCCAGAAAATTTAAGGGTAGTATTATACGGAACAAGGCCTACCATTTAATATCAATGAGACAGTTCACATTACTCCTTTTCCAAATCAACATTTAAATGTCTCTAAATACACTTGTACATGAGGGATTATGTTATCAAAAATCAAATCAAATTGAAAAATTAAAAAATAATGATAAAATAAAAAGATAAATTAAAAAATAAATAAAAATGAAAAATGAAAAGAAAAGATGGACAAGAAATGTTCTTCTATTATCTATGTTGTAATGAAAAATCTTACTACCTTTAAATTTACAAAATAACAAATAGAATGTCTTTTGTACCGTTTAAAGATAAATTTCACATGAGCACAGGATGACTATTGATAACCGGTTTCTAAGAAGTAGAAAGAATAATAAATCGAGGTAACCTCAAAATGTACTTAGAAATAATTCTTTATAAAAATATCCATGTTTTTAATGTTTTTATATGTACATATGTGTTTCTGTCGGGTCAAGTTCGCAATAAAGGAGAACATTGATTATCCCAATCTTGAAGGCCCAGTGTTGCTTCTTTTTGTTGTCCAGAGAAAGGAGGACACATTCACTCTTACTACCAGTGCTTAGGGGCTTGCATGGGCTTCCTTCTGCTTTCAAATTATATAAAAACTGGCAGGTTTTAATGAAAGAATCATGAGAAATGCTCTCTTCAAACACCCTAATGCCTACTCCGAGCTGGCATTATTTTTTTAGCGATAAGGTGGCTTTGTTTTCTGTGCTGTTCTCTGAGAATTGGGAAGGAATAGGAAATGACCTCATTAACATCCATTTGACTACATTAGCATGCTATTTGCACTCATCTTTGGCACGCATGTTGTCTCCTGCACTAAAGCCTGTAAGCATTCTGCGCTCACTAATGCACTAGTCTGCACTCACTAGTTCGGTTCTGAGCATCGGCCTATGAGAGCTCCAGAAATCAGCCATAAGCTGGCAGGAGTGTCAGACACTGCCAAACAATATGGAATAAGAAGCTGGAGAGGGGGGATGAGGAGACTAAACTGAGACTGGAAAACAAGGAGGTCAAACACAGCAAGGGGAGTGGTGGGGAGATTGAGTAATAGTTGTAGGATAAGAAAGGTTTGAGAATGAATATGAGTTAGAGAAAGGAAGAGATGATGCTGAGCAATGTGGACTAGGGAATGGGCAGGGCCGGTTCCAGAGTTCTCGGCATCAAGGTGAACCTTTAATCATACACCTAATTATTTTCAGATTCCTAGCCTGTTGGCTCCCCCATTAAGATAATAATCAAGGCTTTTTTTGAGGGGGTACTAAGTACTGGCACCTTTTCCATTGTCTCGCTAAAATTGACCCATGGTCTCCAAGTTTTAATGAAAGAGCTCAATTCTGCCTTGTCATAGATTCTGTGACTGGTTGCAGGGGGCCTGGCTATTGTAGGGTGGGTGCCTCAGTGATCACCCCACCCCTGAAAAGTGGCCTGGCATTTAAGTACCGGCACTTTTTTCGCTAGAAAAAACGCACTGATGATAACTAAACTCTACAATCACGATCATCCTACAATAATGCCACAAAAACATATCCTTAGATATCATACTTCAGAAACCTACTGATAACCTTGACCTTCTGTTCCTTACAGAGATATGGATTCACGATCAAACAGATCCAATCTTGCTAGATATGTGTCTCCCGGGTTATAAAATTTCCTACTGGGCACGGAAAGGAAAACGAGGTAGAAGAATCACTCTCATCTACCGTACCAATTTTATTGTGGAAGTAATTGCTGACTCCAATACACTAAATCTGGAAATTGCTTCTTTCAGAATCCTCGATAAAACCTTATATGGTCACCTTAACTGCATTCTGCTATACAGGCCACCTGGCAATTGGAATGAAGTTCAGCAAACCTTTACGGATTTCATTTCTAGTACATGCATGTCCAGCCCTAATGTTCTCATTTTAAGGGACATAAATCTGCACCTAGAAAACTACTCGTCAAACAGCACTCGTGATTGTTTAGACTTCCTCCATTCCTGGGACTTAACATGTTGGAAGCTACCCACACAAAAGGACACACGCTAGACCTGCTCTCGCATAAGTCGGCTGATGCCCTCAATTTGCAATTAACTCACATTAGTTGGACAGAGGTCCCTTGGTCCGATCACTTTAAGTTGAACTGCTTGCTTTCATGGCTGGTAAAAGGCACAGCGCAGACCCGAGCTCAACAGACATACCAAACAAGGGGTAAAATAGACCCAAAGAAATTTTGGACATTAATCTATGATAAGGATTGGTCTGTGCACATAGATTCAATAGTCTTCTTCTCGCAATGGGATGAAAAATGCAGAGGCGTGTTAGACGCAGTAGCTCCAATTCAAGCATGCACATCCAGGTGGCAAATAGTTCCGCCGTGGTTCACTGAGGACCTAAAAGAACTCAAAGTCATTACTAGGAGGCGTGAAAGAGCCTGGAGAAAACAGAAGGATGATCTTAACCTCATTGCTTGGAAAAAATCTCAACGAGCATACAAATATGCAATTAGAAAATCTAAAACATTATACTATAAAACCAAAGTAGGGCCAGATTACAAAGACTTAAAAAAATTATACTTCTATGTCAACAAATTGTTAGATACTACAGCGCTCACCTCAACTACACTTGCCATCCCATCTGCTGATCAGCTTACCGTATCCTTTAAAGGTAAAATACTTAAGTTGCAGCGTTCCCTACCTCACTGTAGCTCCAGATTAGATCAATTCTTAAATGACCTAGCTAAGATTTAGAAGGGTACCCAGCAGACAGAACATTTTTGCACTTTTCCGCACTTACCGTCGATTCTGTTACGCAAGAGATCCACAGATTTTCCAGTAAGTTTTGCTACTTGGACATATGCCCAAACTACTTACTTAAAAGCTCTCCTACTTGCTTCATCACTGATCTAACGCAGCATTTAAACTTCATGCTAGGAAATGGATTCTTCCCTGGGACCCATGGAAACATATTACTCACCCCAATTCCAAAAGATGCCAAAAAAGATAGTATTGATCTAACTAACTATCGCCCAATTGCATCAATCCCATTATTTGTAAAGTTAATGGAGAGCATGGTGAATAAACAACTCAGTGAGTATCTGGATAGGTTCTCCATATTACATGAATCGCAGTCGGGATTTCGTACACTTCACAGCACTGAAACTGTGCTCGTCACACTTCTGTCAAACTTCAAGCAAGAAATAGCATTAGGGAAAAAAACATTCTTCTACTACAATTTGACTTGTCAAGTGCTTTTGACATGGTGGACCACACCATCCTGTTAAGACTCCTCGACTACTTCGGAGCTGGAGGAAATGTTCTAGCATGGCTGAAAGGTTTCTTAACCACCAGAACCTACTAAGTAAAGTCCAACTCAAGTTTATCCCCTCCATGGCAACTGGTCTGTGGTGTGCCTCAAGGCTCGCCGCTTTTCCCTACTCTCTTCAACGTAATGCTGATTCCCCTGGCCACAGCCCTTTCAAAGCTTGGTCTTCACCCATTTATCTATGCAGATGACGTCACTATTTACATCCCTTTTCGGACAAATTTCACCAAAATAACTAATGAAAGCAGCCTTGGGATAAACACCATGTTCACTTGGGCTAACTCCTTCAAATTAAAGCTTAATACAGAAAAAACGCATTGCCTTATTCTTTCCTCTCCCTTTAACAAATTCAGACATAAGTACATAAGTAATGCCATACTGGGAAAAGACCAAGGGTCCATCGAGCCCAGCATCCTGTCCACGACAGCGGCCAATCCAGGCCAAGGGCACCTGGCAAGCTTCCGCTACCTTAAACACACCAGGCCTTATCCTGCCCATCTCTGAGTGTCTATGAATACTAGGAGTTATTGTGGACCGGAACTTAACACTGTTGGATCATACCACCTCAACCACCAAGAAAATATTCTTCTCTCTCTGAAAACTAAAACGATTAAAGCCTTATTTCCCAAGAGGAGTATTTTGTAATTTAGTCCAATCACTAGTCTTAAGCCGAATCGATTACTGCAATGGCATATATGCAGGGTGCAGAAACCTACTTCTCAAAAAACTACAAACTGCCCAAAACACAGCAGCTCGACTTATCTTCGGAGCATCAAAGTTCAACAGTTCCAGACCTCTTCGTGAGAAATTACACTGCGCCCTAGTCCATAAGATTCTCTACGGAGCAGCTCCAGCATATATGAATGCCCTTGTCAACTTACCATTAAGGAATTTGCTTCGATCTTCTCGTTCATACTTAAACCTCCAATACCCTGCGTGTTCTGGTCTCAAGTATAAAACCAAATATGCTTCCACCTTTTCCTATATCAGCACTCATTTGTGGTATACATTACCTAAATCTGTAAAACGGTTCAAGATCATCTGACTTTCAGGAAGTCTCTCAAGACCTACTTATTTGGGCAAGCTTACCCTAAAGATCCCGCCCTGCCTCTGTGATTCCTGGACTCCAGCTCCTCTAAAGATCTTGTGGACTTACCTACTTTCTCTTAACTCTGTACCTTTCCGCCCCTCGTATCACTTTCCATTTATTGTAATTTCCTCTTTGTTAACTAAATGTTGTAAGCCACATTGAGCCTGCCAGTGGTGGGAAATTGTGGGGTATAAATGATATAAATACATAATAAAACTAATTTTTTTTCAATTTAGCCTTTCAGAAAACAAGGAATTCTATTTGAACATTATCCATTCATACAATTAATTTCACTTCTTCTTTCCTCCCTAATCCTATCTAGCCCATATTTATTCATCTTCACTTCTTTGTTTACAAACTTAGTTTTGATTTAATCTTCTTCTCTATGCATCTACCCTTAAGAACAGTTACTTTCAGGTTAATTCACCACATATGTTATAGCATTATTTATTGTACTTTATAATCTGTTTATGTAATTTTTAATATGTATCATTCATTTAATTGTTCGTTATGTAAAGCCACATTGAACCTGAGCCACTCTTGGCTAACGTGGGGTAAAAATGTCATAAATACATAAAATAAATAAAGTTTATGTTTTGCACATAAAAGTAAGTGTGGATGGTTCTTTGTGGCTTTTGTGACTTATGGTTATGCTTTTGCTTTCTGTTGCCCCCCTCCCCCTGCCCCAAAGCTGCTGCCTAGGTGACCACCTAATCTTGTCTAATAATTAGGCCAGCCCTGGGAAAGGGGGATGAGCAGGGCCAATTTAATCTGCATACTGTTTTATCACTGTCCTGGCTTCTGTCAACAAAAATAAACTATGATATTTTATCACTGATTTTCTCCCGTTTCTGCTCTTGTTATATGGTATGGCATGTACGGCAGTTCCCCCAGCACACAAGCACCAAGCCATGAACAACTTATGGGGGCCACCACAAGCATGACAGTTTCCATAATAGACAGTGATAAATTCCAAGGTAAAATAAAACAAAAAGTGAAAATTAAGGATCCCTACTTATGGCATGAATTTAATGGGTCACCTTAATAACGACAGAGAGTGAATTTCTTGAAGAGACAGGGGAGTCGAAAGGTCTGATTCCCACTCATAGCCACTGACAGCTTCAATACCCTGGCAGTGCCCTATCAAAGTACGTGTCTGCCCCCTGCTGGACAACTTCAGAAAGGACACACTAAGAATGAGGCAGCATTACAACAACAAGAATTACTGACCACATTTCTGTTTCAGCCAACTGCAGAATCACTATTCTCTACGACTCGCAAGTGGTGCTGGACATGAGTATTTTAATGTCCTTGTTATAGTTAATGTCCCTGTTATTGAGCATAACAAGCTCATAGTAACAATTAATTATAAGCAGTAAAAGTGCATTTTGCTCATTCTGACTTTTGTTTCACTACTGAGGAGATATTCATGTTTAGACCATTTAAGAAGTTCCTCCTGCTTAGCAACTTGCAACACTATGAGACCCTGTAAATTAACTGTGCCTGATTTACGGATCATCAGCACATCCCCATGCAGGCATTACTCTGAGATAGTGTTGCGAGTTGCTAAATTGAATACATCACAGATTCCATGAAGGCATACTGATATCATATACCTAAAGCTGAATACAGCACCGAGAGCTGAAGAGTGAATCTTTAGCAATGCCCTATGCAAGTGTAACATTGATATACAAAAAGACTGAATATAGCACAGACAGTTGAAGAGCATATCTTCTGCAGAGCTCATGCACGGTTATCACACTGATACAGATAAAGCCTAAATACAGCACAGACAGCTGAAGAGCAAATCATTAGCAGAACTCCATGAAGGCATCATACATATATACATAAAGCGTGAATACAATACAGATAGCATAAATCCTGAATACAGCAGAAACAGATGAAGCAGAATCTTTAGCAGAACACCCATGCAGTTATCACTGATATACATAAAGCCTGAATAGAACACAGATAGCTGAAGTCTGGGCAATTTATTTTGTTATTTTGAGAGTTTACTGGTGAGATCTCAGGAAAGGGGAGGACGATTGGAGATGAGGCAGGAAAAGAAAGGAAAAGAAAGGATTGGAGATGGGGATGGGGATGGAAGTGGAGGAGCAGGAGGAAAGTAGGGATGAAAGGAGGAGGCAGGAAAAAAGGAGGATGGGGTAGAGAAGTAGGAAAGATTAGGATAGGGGAGAAGAGGAAGAGAGAAGGAAGGTAATAGGATTGTAGGGAGGAGGGGTTGGTATCTAGAGAGAGGGCAAAATAGTGTCATTCTCCTGGTTCCAGCATTGCTATCCCTGACTTCCATTCTCTGTTCTCTTGTTCCCTCTTTATCTCTCCACCCTAGTCTTCCTCCTCTCACTTTTTCTGTCAACCCCCAGTTTTTTTTTTTCAGTCCCTTCCAGTCCCCATTCTAGGTGCCCACATGTACACCCCCTCTCAGCTCCTCTTTCATACACAAGCCCCTCACATCAGCCACTCGTTACTCGTCTCATAATCCTCTAAACCCTATGTCACACAATTCTACCCCACCTTCCTCTCAGACACATACACTGAGTGGCAGGGGCAAGCTGACAGTGGAAGTGACCTCCCCCCCCCCCCCCCCCCCCCCACACACAGTCCTACCTTGAAAGGTGATCTAGCGGCTTCTTCGGGAGCAGGAAAGAGGAAAGAATCCCACTCTTTCCTGACCACTATCACTACTGTGCCTGGCGCCATCGTGTTTTCAAAATAGCTGCCAAGACTTCCCATGGTAGTCTTGCAGGTCTCTGCAGTCTCGCGAGACTGCACAGGAAAACTCAGCAACCATTTTTAAAACATGGTGGCGGCACCAGACACAGAAGCAGCAGCAGGCAGGAAAGAGTGGGATTTTTCCAGCCCCCATAGAAACCACTAGACCACCAGGGCACTTCAAGGTAGGACTGGGAAGGCCCACTGAGGCTGGGGGATGGGCTGTAATGTGCAGTGGCGGCGGGCAACCGGGCTGAGTCTTTTGGCCCTTAGAGCCTCTGGGCCCTCAGGTACTATCTGGTTGCCCGAATGACCAATCTACCCCTGCTGAGTGGCAGAGGAGGAGGTGAGTGGCAGCACGAGGCTGCCTCCTCCTCTGTTTCTCAGGGCCACCTGTTTCTTTAGGCTGCGAGATTCCAGTCAGCAGTTGTCCCCAGGTGACAAAGAACATGCAGTCCAATCAGCATATGGGGGTAGAGAAATGGTGAGGGAAGGAAGTAAATGCATTGCAGGGCAGCCACCAGCAATATGACCCAGTTCAGACTCCATGTTAAAGGCCAACCAAATTTCAGTTTTGGTTACAATTACAGTGCCAAAGCTGTTCCAAAATCCTTTTTCTGCCCAGCTTCAGTTGCGGTCAAAGACTATGGCCAAGTTTTAAGTTTCGGACAAAACTGACCATATGTTTTCAGTGGAAGCCGAAATCTGTGCTTTATCCTGTTGGTCTCCCTCCCCTCTGAGCGGGAGTTGCTTTCTCCTCGCCCACCTGTAGGTGCTCCCTTCATGCTTATCTTACATTCTCCGGCAGTTTAGGGGTATAGTCAGGGCAGGAGTAATTCCAAGTCATTCCTGCCCATGTTGCTGGCTCTGCTCTCAAAATGGCTACCATGACCTCTAGTGGCAATCTCACAAGACTTCTGTTCAATTTACAATCTTATATTCCACTAAATTCCTTAACTAAGGATTATAAACAGATTATAAATAAAGAGATCTCAACAATAGAGGGAAGTACAGTATTAAAAACTAACAAAATTATAAAATCAGATACTGAATTTGAGAACAAATAAGTTTTTAAAGCTTTCCAAAAGAGTAAATAAAACCGCAATTCTCTAATCTGTCTTGGAAGACTATTCCAAATCCTCACTCCTTGGAAAGAGAAGGACAACTTAATCTGTCTTTTATGATGAACTCCTTTTAGAGAAGGAAAGCCAAGCTTCAACTTATGAATCTCCTGTGCAGCATGTAACTTAGAAGGAACATTTAAAATTTAAACCGTAGAATGACTTAAAAATCAAATAAGCAATTTTAAAACCAATATGTGAATCAAATGGCAACCAGTGCAGGGAGTTCAAAAGTGGAGTGGCTCTTTCAAAAGAACTTGATTCAGAACAGAGCAAGAAAATATCACAGCAAGAGGTCATGGCAGCCATTTTGAGAGTAGAGTTGACATTAGCAAGAGCGACTGAGGATCACTCCTGCCCTGACTATACCACTGGACCATAAGGAACTGTATGGTAGTCGGGGGGGGGGGGGAGCATAGGTGTCCCATATAAGAGACTTGGGGAGGCTAAGCTTCCCCTGCTGCAAGTGTGACTTCTAGAAATTAAAAAAAAAAACCTGCATGAGCATTTGCATATGCTAGAGCCCACCACAGCAACAAACAACTTCCTCTATGTGGTGGGTCCCCCCCTGTCTCCCCCCCCCCCCCCCCCCATTTCTGACTCTGACCCAACTCTGCCTCTAATGCTGGCACTATCCTGGCTGTGTCAGGGCCGTTCCAAAAGTGCAGACATATCTCCTTCTCCTTCCCCCTTCCCCTCCCCGCCATCCTTCTACCTTGCCTTGATCACCGCCTGACGTGATACTGCAGCTATTAAAGCAGGGCTTACTTGGGGCCTCGACCTTCCCTGGATCATGCCTTGCCCTCATTGAAACAGGAAGTTACATCCGAGGAGAGTGAGATGCGATCCAGGGAATGCTGAGGCCCTGAGTCAGCCCTGCTTTAATTGCTGTGGTGCCAGAGTCACTACCGGTGGCAATCAAGGCAAGGGATAAGGACCATGGGGAGGGGGAGGGAGAAGGAGAGATGTCTGCACCAGAGAGGAGGGTGCTAGACCCAGGGAGTGAGAAGTGTACTCTGCTGAACTAGGAAAAGGAGGGGGGGAGAGAGGGAGAAAGAGAAGTGTGCTGGACCCATGAGTGAGAAATGCTCCTCTGTTAGACCGTGGGGGGGGGGGGGGAGATAGTAAGAGGTGCTGGACCCCTAAGGGGGAGGGATAGATGCTGGATAGTGGGGGAGTGGGAAGAAAGAGAAAATGGACTGAAGGAGACGAAGAAAGGGGGAAAGATACTGGCTAGAAAAGGGAGGAGAGATACTGGACCCAGAAAAGAGAGATATTAAACCATGAAGGAGGTGTAAAGAGATAGGGAGAGATATTGGCCCCATGGTTGAGGTGTGGAGTGCAGAGTGCGGGAGGAAGGAAGCAGAGAGGGGAGGGATAAGGAAACTGAGATGCTGGGTATAGAAGGAGTATAAGGACATGGATACATGGATGGATACAGGACAGAGACACATGGGCAATGCTGTACATGGGGGGAGGGATAGGGACACAGAGAGGGGCAATGCTGATCACAGGGGGAGGGATAGGGACACATGGAGGGGGGGAAATGTAGGGCAGGGAAAAATAGGGACACAGAGGGCAGATGCTGAATGGGGAGGGATGATATGGATAAGGACACAGAGAGACATGCTGTACAGGATGGATTGGGAAACAGAGGGATGAAGGATAGTGGACATGGAGTGAAGAGAGTGGAAAAATGTCAAATGGACAGGAGACCCTGCAAACTACAGAGAAGAGCGGAAAAGACACTGGGACCAAAGTGAATAGAAAAAAAATGCTCACACAACTATGGTTTTACATGTTTTCACAAAGGTCTTGTCTCAGAGGATATTTAGGTGCTCATTTTCAAAGCACATAAACTTACAAGGTCACATAGGACTTGATTCTATATATGGCGCTGAAAAATTCCACATGGAGAGAAAAGCTGATTTGGCGTATTCTATAAACTATGCTTAACAATACAAGCAGTTTATAGAATTTACCTAGGTAATAGAAAGCACATTGTCTCATGCCTAACGTTAAACGTGGTTTATAGAATACCCCCGGCTTTCAACAACACTTAAGCGCATTCTATAAATGTCACCTGAAGTTAGGCGCAATATATAGAATATGCCTGTGTTGGAGTCTATTACCACGCCAAAACGATTGGTACCAATATGACATCAGCACGCCATCACATCATCTCCACAGTGACACTGGCAATAATGGAGTGGAAAAGGAGGATGCAGGCAGCAAGGGGGCAGTGGACCACTGGAGCCGACAGCCGCGCGACTGCTCAGTGCACCCCCATGTGGTAAGGATGATGCGCTTTGGGGGGAGAGGGGTTGTGCCAGAGGGGGGTGGTGATGCGCTGGGGGGGGGGGGGCGAAGAGTGGCGATCCACCCCTGGTGACAGCCAACCTAGGTATACCACTGCTTCAGATTCTTATTATTGTTTGCATGGATACTCAAAGCCCTAAAATTCTTTTTAGTACACTAGTAACCCACTCCTCATTGGTCCAGATGAAACTTGTTTTCATAGTAACGATAGTAACATAGTAGATGACGGCAGAAAAAGACCTGCACGGTCCATCCAGTCTGCCCAACAAGATAAACTCATATGTGCTACTTTTTGTGTATACCTTACCTTGATTTGTATCTGCCATTTTCAGGGCACAGACAGTAGAAGTCTGCCCAGCACTAGCCCCGCCTCCCAACCACCAGCCCCATCTCCCACCATCGGCTCTGCCACCCAATCTCCACTAAGCTTCTGAGGATCCATTCCTTCTCAACAGGATTCCTTTATGTTTATCCCATGCATGTTTGAATTCCGTTACCGTTTTCATTTCCACCACCTCCCGCAGGAGGGCATTCCAAGTATCCACCACTCTCTCCGTGAAAAAATACTTCCTCACATTTTTCTTGAGTCTGCCCCCCTTCAATCTCATTTCATGTCCTCTAGTTCTACCGCCTTCCCATCTCCAGAAAAGGTTCGTTTGCCGATTAATACCTTTCAAATATTTGAACGTCTGTATCATATCACCCTTGTTTCTCCTTTCCTCCAGGGTATACATGTTCAGGTCCGCAAGTCTCTCCTCATACGTCTTGTAACGCAAATCCCATACCATTCTCGTAGCTTTTCTTTGCACCACTTCAATTCTTTTTTTTTTATTATTTATTTATTTATTTAAATTTTTGTCATTTACAAGTTAAACTTATAAAACTGAAAACCGGCGAATAATACATTTACATATTAGTTTTAACAAAGAAAAAGAAAAGCAATAAAGCTTTCTTAAGCCTTCTTAGACCACAATACAAAACAAGGGGGTGAAGAACTCATAGTAGGAGTATATTTAGAAAGCATAAACACAAATCATTGCAAATGGCCTGACCTCCGCTTCAATTCTTTTTACATCCTTAGCAAGATACGGCCTCCAAAACTGAACACAATACTCCAGATGGGGCCTCACCAAAGACTTAGAGGCAGATGCACTAAAGCTAAATGAGCCTTTAATGACCCTCCAACGAGGAAAATTTGATCCGTTGCATGCATCAAAGGGCTTTTACAGAGGAAGCCAGCAGCTAAAGAAAACGGAATGGAGATGAGCAATTAGTGTGAAAACCCCATTGAAACGACATGCACTAACCTTTTCCGATTGCCTTTACGCAGGAAAAAGGCAGGAAATCTAACGAGAGGTCTGGACCTCTCGTTAGGACAGCTCTGTGCCAGGAAAAATCATTAAGTGAAAAAATAAACAAACTTTGAGCCAATCCCAGCGCATTAGCAGAGCTAAAAGCACTGTGATTGGTCCAAAGGATGTCAGAAAACACATAAAAAAAAAAAAAATAAAAAAAGGATCGGGAGGGGGCAAGGGCGCTCATCAGGAGCGTCCTGTATGGACGGCCTTGCCCCCCCCCCCCGCTGCTCCCCACTTTACGCTGCTCCCCCCCCCGAAAAAGCAAAATTCTAGCAGCCCCTGCCCCCCTCCCTTCCTCACTACTCTGTCTCACCTCAGCTCCGCCTCCCGACATCCTCCCGACATCCTCCGCCCTGTGCCCCGCCCCCTCTTGGGGTCGTCGCCGCCATTCCCCTCCTCCATCGGGCCCCCCTCCCTCTTACCGGGCCCGTGCAGCACCTCTCTCCTCTGTCTGAAGGCGCTGCACGGGCAAGAAGAAAGCTGATGCCTGCCTTCGCCAAGCTTCTGTCGCGCGTCTCTCTCCTCCTGGGCCCGCCCCTGTCTGACGTCAGTAACCTACGTAGGGGGTGTGGATGGAGGGGAGATGAAGAGGAATAGAGTAGGGAATTACAGATCAGAGAGATGGAGTGGGAATTTGAGGGGCTAGTGAATATTTTGCAATTTTAGATATGTGGGGTATATTGATGGGTTGAGATAATGAGTGAGGATCTGAAATGAGGGATAAGGGAAGAGGGACAAGAAAATGGGATGATGTGAGGAAAGGTTGAGACATAATGTCAATGACCTGGGAGAATGGAGAAGGGGATGAGGTAGATGAGAAGTGAAATGGAGACTAAGGACTAAAGGGTGAAAGAAAAGTGTGAAAAAAAACATTAAATGAAAGATATGTAGAGAAGAAAAGAAAGGAAACAACAGGAGAGAGAAGAAATGGAAAAGCCAACCTGGAAAGTAAGAGATGATTGACACATGGAAAGTGAAAATTTTATTTATTTATAAGAAATATACAGGAATATACTAGATTCCGCAAAATCCTCAAATCTCTCCTATTCAAACAAACCCTTACAAAGAACGACCATATCTCAAACAATTAATTATTACCTGAATTGATTATTATTATTATTATTTATTTGTTGCATTTGTATCCCACATTTTCCCACCTGTTTGCAGGCTCAATGTGGCTTACATAATAACGTGATGGCGATCACCAATTCCTGTATGAGAAATACAGAGTGGTACTTGCATTAAGGATCAATAAGTGAAAGATTGTTAGGTCGTGCTTTATTTTCATGATGTTTGGTAGTGCGTTCCATAGTTGAGTGCTTATGTAGGAGAAGCTGGATGCATATGTTGATTTATATTTTAGTCCTTTGCAGCTTGGGCAGTAGAGATTTAGGTATGTGCGTGATGACCTTTTTGCATTTCTGGTTGGTAGGTCTATGAGGTCTGCCATGTAGATCGGGGCCTCACTGTGAATGATTTTGTGAACCAGGGTGCAGATTTTGAACGCAATTCGTTCTTTGATTGGGAGCCAATGTAGATTTTCACGTAGGGGTTTGGCGCTTTCATATCTCGTTTTTCCAAATATGAGTCTGGCTGTGGTGTTTTGGGCAGTTTGGAGTTTCTTATTTGTTCTTTGCATCCGGCATGTATTGCATTGCAGTAGTCTAGGTGACTTAGCACCATTGATTGAACCAGACTTCGGAATATTTCCCTTGGGAAGAAAGGTTTTACTCGTTTGAGTTTCCACATTGAGTGGAACATTTTCTTTGTTGTAATTTTGCTTGGCTTTCTAGCGTGAGGTTTTGGTCGATTGTGACTCTGAGAATTTTCAGGCTGTCTGAAACAGGAAGAGTGTATTCTGGGGTGTTTATAGTGGTGAGTTTGTTCGTGTTGTATTGTGATGAGAGGATGAGACAATCTGTTTTTTCTGCGTTGAGTTTTAGTTGAAATGCATTCGCCCAAGAGTTCATGATTTGCAGGCTGAGTTTGATTTTCTTTGTGATTTCTGTTAGATCGTGTTTGAATGGGATGTATATCGTGATATCGTCTGCATAGATGTAGGGGTTAAGGCCTTGGTTGGATAGGGATTTGGCTAGTGGGGTCATCATTAGGTTGAAGAGGGTCAGTGATAGTGGTGAACCTTGGGGTACACCCATAGGCGTAGACTGGGGGGGGCGAGGGGGGGCAATGCCCCCCCAAACGACGATGAGGCGCCGCCGCGCCATTAGTTTAAAAAAAAAAAAAACACATGCACGCACGCGCTCCTCTCCATCCGCTTGGCTTTCCTGCTCTCTCTGTCTGCGTCCCGCCTTCCTCTGATGTCAGAGGAAGGCAGGACGCAGACAGAGAGGGCAGGGAAGCCAAGCGGAGTAGCGGACGGAGAGGAGCGTGTCCGTCTACCCCTCTCTCTTCCTCCCTCCCTCCCTCCGCCGCAGGCAGCAGTCTTTTCCAGCATTCCTGGCAGCGGTAGCATTGTACACGCTGCCTTTGGCTCTGCCCCGAAGCCTTCTCTTCAAGTTCCTGTTCCCGCATAGGTGGGAACAGGAACTTGAAGAGAAGGCTTCCGGGGCAGACCGAAGGCAGCGTGTACATCGCTACCGCTGCCAGGAACGCTGAAAAAGCTTAAGACTGTTGCCTGCACCGGAGGGAGGGAGGGAGGAAGAGAGGGGGTAAACGGAGTCACCATCTTGGACCTCGCGGGGGGGGGGGGAGCAGAGGGAAGATGGATGGGACTGGGAGGGGTGGGGAGCAGAGGGAAGGAGCAACAGATGGATGGGACTGGGAGGGGTGGGAAGCAGAGGGAAGGAGCAGGAGATGAATGGGACTGGGAGGGATGGGACTGGGAGGGGTGGGAAGCAGAGGGAAGGAGCAGGAGATGAATGGGACTGGGAGGGGTGGGGAGCAGAGGGAAGGAGCAACAGATGGATGGGACTGGGAGGGGTGGGAAGCAGAGGGAAGGAGCAGGAGATGAATGGGACTGGGAGGGATGGGACTGGGAGGGGTGGGAAGCAGAGGGAAGGAGCAGGAGATGAATGGGACTGGGAGGGGTGGGAAGCAGAGGGAAGGAGCAACAGATGGATGGGACTGGGAGGGGTGGGAAGCAGAGGGAAGGAGCAGGAGATGAATGGGACGGAGGGATGGGACTGGGAGGGGTGGGAAGCAGAGGGAAGGAGCAGGAGATGAATGGGACTGGGAGGGGTGGGAAGCAGAGGGAAGGAGCAACAGATGGATGGGACTGGGAGGGGTGGGAAGCAGAGGGAAGGAGCAGGAGATGAATGGGACTGGGAGGGATGGGACTGGGAGGGGTGGGAAGCAGAGGGAAGGAGCAGGAGATGAATGGGACTGGGAGGGGTGGGAAGCAGAGGGAAGGAGCAACAGATGGATGGGACTGGGAGGGGTGGGAAGCAGAGGGAAGGAGCAGGAGATGAATGGGACTGGGAGGGGTGGGGAGCAGAGGGAAGGAGCAACAGATGGATGGGACTGGGAGGGGTGGGAAGCAGAGGGAAGGAGCAGGAGATGAATGGGACTGGGAGGGATGGGACTGGGAGGGGTGGGAAGCAGAGGGAAGGAGCAGGAGATGAATGGGACTGGGAGGGGTGGGAAGCAGAGGGAAGGAGCAACAGATGGATGGGACTGGGAGGGGTGGGAAGCAGAGGGAAGGAGCAGGAGATGAATGGGACTGGGAGGGATGGGACTGGGAGGGGTGGGAAGCAGAGGGAAGGAGCAGGAGATGAATGGGACTGGGAGGGGTGGGAAGCAGAGGGAAGGAGCATCAGATGGATGGGTCTGGGAGGGGTGGGAAGCAGAGGGAAGGAGCAGGAGATGAATGGGACTGGGAGGGGTGGGAAGCAGAGGGAAGGAGCAGGAGATGAATGGGACTGGGAGGGGTGGGAAGCAGAGGGAAGGAGCAACAGATGGATGGGACTGGGAGGGGTGGGAAGCAGAGGGAAGGAGCAGGAGATGAATGGGACTGGGAGGGGTGGGAAGGAGCAACAGATGGATGGGACTGGGAGGGATGGGACTGGGAGGGGTGGGAAGCAGAGGGAAGGAGCAGGAGATGAATGGGACTGGGAGGGATGGGACTGGGAGGGGTGGGAAGCAGAGGGAAGGAGCAGGAGATGAATGGGACTGGGAGGGGTGGGAAGCAGAGGGAAGGAGCAACAGATGGATGGGACTGGGAGGGGTGGGAAGCAGAGGGAAGGAGCAGGAGATGAATGGGACTGGGAGGGGTGGGAAGCAGAGGGAAGGAGCAGGAGATGAATGGGACTGGGAGGGGTGGGAAGCAGAGGGAAGGAGCAACAGATGGATGGGACTGGGAGGGATGGGACTGGGAGGGGTGGGAAGCAGAGGGAAGGAGCAACAGATGGATGGGACTGGGAGGGGTGGGAAGCAGAGGGAAGGAGCAGGAGATGAATGGGACTGGGAGGGGTGGGAAGCAGAGGGAAGGAGCAGGAGATGAATGGGACTGGGAGGGGTGGGAAGGAGCAACAGATGGATGGGACTGGGAGGGGTGGGAAGCAGAGGGAAGGAGCAGGAGATGAATGGGACTGGGAGGGGTGGGAAGCAGAGGGAAGGAGCAACAGATGAATGGGACTGGGAGGGGTGGGAAGCAGAGGGAAGGAGCAGGAGATGAATGGGACTGGGAGGGGTGGGAAGCAGAGGGAAGGAGCAACAGATGGATGGGACTGGGAGGGATGGGACTGGGAGGGGTGGGAAGCAGAGGGAAGGAGCAGGAGATGAATGGGACTGGGAGGGGTGGGAAGCAGAGGGAAGGAGCAGGAGATGAATGGGACTGGGAGGGGTGGGAAGCAGAGGGAAGGAGCAAGAGATGGATGGGACTGGGAGGGGTGGGAAGCAGAGGGAAGGAGCAAGAGATGGATGGGACTGGGAGGGGTGGGAAGCAGAGGGAAGGAGCAGGAGATGAATGGGACTGGGAGGGGTGGGAAGCAGAGGGAAGGAGCAAGAGATGGATGGGACTGGGAGGGGTGGGAAGCAGAGGGAAGGAGCAGGAGATGGATGGGACTGGGAGGGGTGGGAAGCAGAGGGAAGGAGCAGGAGATGGATGGGACTGCGAGGGGTGGGGAGCAGAAGGAAGGAGCAAGAGATGGATGGGACTGCGAGGGGTGGGGAGCAGAGGGAAGCCTACTGGAAAGAAGACACTGAATAAAACAGAAGACACTGGGACCAAAGCGAATAGAAAAACTAAATGATCAGACAACAAAGGTAGATAAAAGTATTTTATTCATAATTTATTAATTGAAATGTGTCAGCTTTTTGAAATGTGCATCTGTGATATTTTGCCTGTAAATTCAATTCCTTCCTCCACGTTAGCATATTCATTTGCATATGTATATATGCAAATGATATGCTAATATGCTCCGCCCATTCTTTGCCCCCCCAAATGAAACAGTCAAACTACGCCTATGGGTACACCGCATTCTGGTTTCCATGGTGGTAATATATTCGATTTTGATATCACTTGGTATGTTCTTGTGATCAGGAAACTCTTGATCCAACCAAGTACCTTTCCACCGATTCCAAAGTATTCTAGGACGTTTAGTAATATTTTATTGTTTACCATGTCGAACACACTAGACATAAACATTATTTATTACTCTATTTAGTTATTACTCTATTTACCATTAACTTTCTCTTTACTTCATGTACAATTTCTCATTCATAATAGATTTTCTAAATATTAAACATCCATAGCTATCCCAGTATGTTTATGATATTGTATTGTAAAATTGGATTCTTACAACAAATTACTTTCTTATTCATTATTCTTTGTTATGTATCCTATACTGTTTATTGTAAGCCACATTGAACTCAAACTTGTTTGGGATAATGTGGGATATAAATGTCACAAATAAATAATAAATAAATGTATCCAAATGAATATGCTAATATGCCAAGCCACACCCTTTGCCCTCCCAAATGAAACGGTCAAACTATGCCCATGATACAAAGTATGGCGTGAGTATACTACTTACAATGTCAACACATTTTAATAGACAGTATAAGCAAAGATGGAACATATAGATAGGCAAGAGAGTAAGAGGAGTTAGAAAATAAGCAGACAAATTTAAAGAAAGTTGCACATGAGATTAGAGAGATGATTAAATGTTATCTCAGTTAGGGTAGATATGGATAAACATGTCCTGCTGCAGTATGTGCAGTCCGTGTCACTCCTTGTGTGTGTGAGACTAAGAAGTTAGTTACTTCTTTCATTAAAGGCCTGGTTGAAGAGCCAAGCTTTCACCTGCTTCCTAAGTAGAGTCTTGTGTTAAGCGGAGCCTTTCAGGGAGTGCATTCCAGATTGTGGGGGCTAATCCGGAGAAGGCTCACTTGCGGGTATCACATCGTGTAATGTCTTTTGGAGAGGGTGTGGTTAGGAATACTCCTTGGGAGGGCTTTAGTGTCCTTGGAGGTGTGTAGAGGGTAATCCTGTTCTTCAAATACTCGGGGCCATTTCCTTTAAGGGCCTTGAAGATCAGACATAGAGTTTTAAATTTAGCCCTGTACTGTACTGGTAACCAGTGAAGTTTTTGCAAAAATGGTGTGATGTGATCACATCACTTGCAACCTTCTATGAGTTTTGCTGCAGCATCCTGAATCATTTGGAGCTGGTGCAGTCCCTTTGTAGTCAGACCATTGTAGTGTGCATTACAGTAATCCAGTCTTTATATTATCATGGTATGCACAACTGGGATAAGATTTTCCTTCTCGATGTACGGAGGCAGCATAGTTGTCGCAAATAGTAGAAGCAACTCTTGAAGGTTGCTTGGATTTGGGGAATCAGAATAAGTGTTGAATCTAACTGTATTCTAAGGTTCCTGACTGTGATTTGAGGGGTAGTTCATACTTCCCAAAAGAGATTTTGATGTCAGGTACGTGTCCACTTGTGTTAGGGGTCCAGAGAAGCTCGATTTTACTTGGGTTCAGGCAGTTTGTTGTGCTTAGTCCATTCTTGAATTGATGTTAGACAGGTAATCAGTTTATTCAAGGCTTGTAGGTAAGTTAGGATCAATGGGTATGAGTAGCTGCACATCATCTCACTCTCTCATAGTGAGAAAGGGTGTGTCCATAAAAAGGGATGTGCTAAATAAATGCAGATTGGGAAGGGGGTGTCCAGCACCAGAAGAATGTGGCAAATGCTCTAACTATTCTGCCACCTCCTTCCTTAAGCACCAAACCCTCTCACAGGGATAAGCTCAATAAATGCACTCCTGTACTCTACTCCACAGAATCACAAATTAGTGTCATATACTGTACAAAGACTGTGATGTTCAATGGGAGTTGACAATCACAACAGCCTCTCTACGAATGTCATGACACATATATATATAGACATTGACAAGGCATGCTAAACTGTGAGATGGAGATGGAGGCAGGCATGTCATGTGAAACAGCTGTATGAAAAATCTGTCAGGTACAAACAACTCAACCTCCCTTTCCCTCTCCTGTCCCACCCCAACTCTTGTCTCCATACAGATGGAGACCCTCCACAAGAGGGGCTGCTACCTACGGCAGCATGACGGGGAGTTCCTCCAGGAGCTGCATGCTGAGCTTCTTGCTGAGGCAGGTAAGTAATACTGTAGTATTCAATGACCCTCACTATTTCTTACTCATCTTAGTGTGCAGCCACTAGGTGCAAATGTCTGACCAATAAGCAAAAGGTTGGTCCATAACCCCTATGCTCAACTAATGAACTTCAATGGCCACCTCAACTGTGCAGGTGATGGAGAGCATGATTGTAGCCAGTGTCTCTGTTTTACACCTTTGTAGCTCAGGCACAAACTGACCCACCCTTTGGAGATGGTGCTGTCACAGGGCTGGCCTCACCAGCCTCACTACCCCTGAGGAAAGATGAGGAGGAAGACAATGATGATGATGGCTCACATTTTGCCCATTAGACTCTACCACCCCACACTGTACCTGCCCCCACTATCCAAGATCCCACCCCCAGGACTCCACCCCAGCCAGTAGCTGCCCTCACTGCCCAACATCCTGCCCCCTGAACTCCTCCACCTCAGGAGCGGCAGGACCTCCCTCAGGATGGAAACATCTCCCCCAGAGAGAACAATGGCCTCCCACATGTCTCACCATCCTCCCCAAGACAGTGAGCTGAGGCTGATGGGAATCCAGGCACAGGTGATGGTGCAGGTAGAACCCCTCCTCTGCCAACTCCTGCTTCTGGATCAAATGCTGTCTTGGAGAAGATGAGGAAGGCCACTGACCAGCAACTAAGGGCCCTAGAAGCTGGGCAGGCCAAGTTGGAGCATGACCTAGAGCAGATAGCGGCCACCCAAGTCCAAATTCTGTCTGCTCTAGGGCATGCAGCCATCCATGTATTCCCCACCTCCCAGGACCCTTAGTCAGTCCCACTTTCTAAGGCAGCTCCTCCTTCCTTCCCCTCTCCCCTTTTAGTTAGGTTATTATCCATATTTTACCTCCCCCCTACATGTTTTTATTTATGTCTTATTGTACATATTTTCTTTTGGTCACATGACAAAATTTTATTTTTATTATAATATATATATGTTTGCAAACAATAATTTATAGAATTAAAAAGTTGACATTCGTATGGGTGACCGGTCTTTTCATCTCAATGACTATGAGTGCTCCATCTGATATGAACGTTCTAAAGCTAATTTACAGGTTTCATGATCACTGTGAAGAGTGGAAGGGGGAGAGGGGTAACAGGTGCTGTCACGATGTCCTGTCCAGTGGCGTTCCTAGGCGGGCTGACACCCGGGGCGGATCGCCGATGTGCCCCGCTCCCCGGGTGCAGCACCCCCCCCAGGTGCAGCGTGACACCCCCCCGGCGAAAGAACCCCCGGGTGCACGCCGCTGGGGGAGGTGCCACACGCCTGTCCGCTTCATTCGTTTTCATGCTCCCTCTGCCCCGGAACAGGAAGTAACCTGTTCCGGGGCAGAGGGAGCACAGAACGAATGTAGCGGACAGGCGCGCGGCACCCCCCAGTGGCGTGCACCCGGGGTGGACCGCACCCACCGTCCCCCCTTGGTTTGCCACTGGTCCTGTCACATGTATATGTCACCTGCCAGACTAGCAATGGGGTTGTCATGTGGTAGACATATATATGTACTGTGCTGCTGAAGGTTATGTTCATTTAGGGGGAGTTCAAATAATATTTTGTGTTATCTCAAACACAACAAAAACATGAACAGTGCAGCAGACTATAGATACATTAATCAAATAGCCGTCTAAGACATGTACATAAGTCAAGCTGAAAGACTGCAATATGAAGGCAGACATTCTCATCTTTAAACCAACCAACCATGAGAATATCAGGAAAAGGTGAACCCGAGCCAAAAAGGTACAAATCTCAGACAGAGTTTCTTGTTGACCAGGGAGGGAACTGTTATCTCAATCCATGAAGTTCCCAATTGTTTGAGCTATTTATTCAGTGGGGGAAATAAGTATTTGATCCCTTGCTGATTTTGTAAGTTTGCCCACTGACAAAGACATGAGCAGCCCATAATTGAAGGGTAGGTTATTGGTAACAGTGAGAGATAGCACATCACAAATTAAATCCGGAAAATCACATTGTGGAAAGTATATGAATTTATTTGCATTCTGCAGAGGGAAATAAGTATTTAATCCCTCTGGCAAACAAGACCTAATACTTGGTGGCAAAACCCTTGTTGGCAAGCACAGCGGTCAGACGTCTTCTGTAGTTGATGATGAGGTTTGCACACATGTCAGGAGGAATTTTGGTCCACTCCTCTTTGCAGATCATCTCTAAATCATTAAGAGTTCTGGGCTGTCGCTTGGCAACTCGCAGCTTCAGCTCCCTCCATAAGTTTTCAATGGGATTAAGGTCTGGTGACTGGCTAGGCCACTCCATGACCCTAATGTGCTTCTTCCTGAGCCACTCCTTTGTTGCCTTGGCTGTATGTTTTGGGTCATTGTCGTGCTGGAAGACCCAGCCAAGACCCATTTTTAAGGCCCTGGCGGAGGGAAGGAGGTTGTCACTCAGAATTGTACGGTACATGGCCCCATCCATTCTCCCATTGATGCGGTGAAGTAGTCCTGTGCCCTTAGCAGAGAAACACCCCCAAAACATAACATTTCCACCTCCATGCTTGACAGTGGGGACGGTGTTCTTTGGGTCATAGGCAGCATTTCTCTTCCTCCAAACACGGCGAGTTGAGTTCATGCCAAAGAGCTCAATTTTTGTCTCATCTGACCACAGCACCTTCTCCCAATCACTCTCGGCATCATCCAGGTGTTCACTGGCAAACTTCAGACGGGCCGTCACATGTGCCTTCCGGAGCAGGGGGACCTTGCGGGCACTGCAGGATTGCAATCCGTTATGTCGTAATGTGTTACCAATGGTTTTCATGGTGACAGTGGTCCCAGCTACCTTGAGATCATTGACAAGTTCCCCCCTTGTAGTTGTAGGCTGATTTCTAACCTCCTCATGATCAAGGATACCCCACGAGGTGAGATTTTGCGTGGAGCCCCAGATCTTTGTCGATTGACAGTCATTTTGTACTTCTTCCATTTTCTTACTATGGCACCAACAGTTGTCTCCTTCTCGCCCAGCGTCTTACTGATGGTTTTGTAGCCCATTCCAGCCTTGTGCAGGTGTATGATCTTGTCCCTGACATCCTTAGACAGCTCCTTGCTCTTGGCCATTTTGTAGAGGTTAGAGTCTGACTGATTCACTGAGTCTGTGGACAGGTGTCTTTCATACAGGTGACCATTGCCGACAGCTGTCTGTCATGCAGGTAACGAGTTGATTTGGAGCATCTACCTGGTCTGTAGGGGCCAGATCTCTTACTGGTTGGTGGGGGATCAAATACTTATTTCCCTCTGCAGAATGCAAATAAATTCATATACTTTCCACAATGTGATTTTCCGGATTTAATTTGTGATGTGCTATCTCTCACTGTTACCAATAACCTACCCTTCAATTATGGGCTGCTCATGTCTTTGTCAGTGGGCAAACTTACAAAATCAGCAAGGGATCAAATACTTATTTCCCCCACTGTATATACCATATAGGGCAAGAGTGTGAATAATAAATGCTATGCTATGCTTTAACTCTGTAGGCAATTGTATTCCAAGAACAAATCACTGTCAAATAGTTTGAGACTCTATTTTGCCCATCAAATTATAGTGAATGACAATGCAATAATTAATGGTGTGCAGTGGCTCACAGAAATAAGGCAGGAGATGTAACAGAAAACAAACCAAGCAGGTTGAACACATTTATGAGGTCATTGCATTCCTATATCAAACTGATTTGGAATTCCCCATTCTAAGAAATGCCACTTAGAGAAACCATAGTCCCCAGCTTCATTTACTTTTCTTACTTAAAAAAAATCAAATAGTATAGTTCTCAGTCAATGTGTTTCCCTCAAGCCCCACAGGGTTAGGTATGGTGGGTGAGCAGTAGGCATGGTGTGAATTAAACCCAATACTCTAGGCTCTAAGGTTCTGGGTTGTGGTTCCTAGTGCTGGGACCTGAACTGGCCACCCTGGACTGATCAATCATGTGTTTTAGCCACTAGCCTACTTCCGTTAGAGTGAAGAGATGCCTCTTCTTGGAGTGGGGTGGGGGAAAACTAAATGCCACCAGGTCAGGTAAACAGTTATGGCTCCTAGTGCTAGGACTTGAACTGGCCACTCTAGACTGATCAACCATGTGTCTAGCTAGGCCTTGAGTGAGAGAAGGAGAATGAGGAGGAGAAAGGGGAAAAGTGAAGAGGACCACACCTATATACAACATGGTCTCCTGGCTCCCCAGTTTGACTGGGCATGCGCATAAGAGGATCTTACGAGACAGGGGGACTGTTCATCCAAAGGGCAGATGATGTTTAATGTGAACAAGTGCAAAGTGATGCACCCGAATTATAGCTACATGATGCAAGGCTCCACATTAGGAGTCACCAACCAGGAAAGGGATCTAGATGTCATTGTTGATGATACATTGAAACCCCCTGCTCAGTGTGCAGCGGCTGCTAAGAAAGCAAATACAATTTTAGGAATTATTAGGAAAGGAATGGAAAACAAAAATGAGGACATTATAATGCCTTTGTATCGCTCCATGGTGCGACTGCATCTCAAATATTGTGTGCAATTCTGGTCCCCGCATCTCAAAAAAGATATAGTGGAGCTAGAAAAGGTACAGAGAAGGGCGACAAAAATAATAAAGAGGATGGGACAACTTTCCTATGAAGAAAGAATAAAGCGGTTAGGGCTCTTCAGCTTGAAGAAAAGATGGCTGAAGAGAGATATGATAGAGGTCTATAAAATAACGAGTGTAGTGGAACGGGTAGACATAAATCGCTTCTTTACTTTTTCCAAAAATACTAGGAAAAGGTAGCATGCAATGAAGCTACAAAGTAGTAAATTTAAAACAAATTGGAGAAAATATTTCTTCACTCAATGTGTAATTAAACTCTGGATTTTGTTTCCAGAGAATGTAGTAAAAGCCGTTAGCATAGCGAGATTTAAAAAAAGGTTTGGATAGCTTCCAAAAGAAAAGTCCATAAGCCATTATTAAAATGGACTTGGGGAAAATCCACTGTTAATTCTAGGATAAGCAGCATATTGTATTGTACTGTTTTGAAATCTCGCCAGGTATTTTTAACCTGGATTGGCCACTGTTGGAAACAGAATGCTTCGGTTTCCAGTGGCAGTGCTATAGGGAATTCCACATGGCAGGTTAGATTTTATAGCCCACAGCCATGAGATAGATGCAGTGGAGGCACTGAAATCCAGCTGGCTAGGAGGTACTCCAGGACAGGCTTGAAAACACTGCCCTACAAATCAACATGCATAAAATTGATTAGCCTGCAATATAAATTTCTAACACCTGTAAAAAAAAATTAGCAGGAATGTTCAATAGGAAATGGAAAATTGTCTGCTAATTTGGGAAAAAGTCTGATGAAGACCCCAAAACAAAACCAAAATGTATTTCCATACACAGTCCTAGTGAACCAACTATCAAGCTGAGAAACTTAAGACCTGCAATTATACTATTTCAGCACCAGAGGGAGCCTTTTACCTACTAACATCTGTATGTAATGTACACTTGAAACAGCATTTGTAACATAAAACAATGTACAGAGAGAGAAAAAGATCCTCACATACCTAAAACTGCAAATAGAGACCAAATATATATGGCAGATAGCTATGGGAATAGTTCCAACTGTACTGAGTGCTACCAGCTTGTTAAAAAGAACTCCTAAGCTCACCTTGACATATTATTGACTGTACATATTACATCCTGTGAGCTCCAGAAGCAGGCTGTCTTTGGCACAATGCAATGCTTGAAATGAACACAAGCAGTAGTTCTAAGAAATTGAGATCATATCCTGGCTTAAGCGTGAGGTTCACTCCTAACATGGTATGTGCAGAATTAACACATTTGGAGACATTACCTCATTAAAAACAAAATATGGCAGCGGTTAAAGACAAAAAGGATCCACTGAAGCTGACCAGTTTCATTCCTGTCACAGCGTCATAGACTCCAGCTGATCTCTGATTCTCCCCTCACTTCTTCACAGCTAGGGCTCCTCTGTGCTTACCCCACAATTTCATGAATTTGCCTAACTCTGTCTGCCTCCTCCACTGAGAGGCCATTTTAGGCCACTAAAAATATTTTCTAATGTTATTTCCAAACCTATCTATAACCTGACCACTTGTTCTAGAGCAGGGCTGTCAAACCTTGGCCCTCACCTAGTCGGAGTTTCAGGATTTCCACAATGAATATGCCCAAGATCTATTTGCATACAATGGAGGCAGTACATTCAAATAGATCTCATGTATACTCAGGGCTTTTTTTGAGGGGGGTACTTAGGGGTACTGAGTACCGGCACCTTTTCCATTGTCTGCTAAAATTGAACCATGGACCCCAAGTTTTAATGAAAGAGCTCAGGCTCTTCCTTGCCATAGATTCTGTGACTGGTTGCAGGGGGCCTGGCTATTTTGGGGTGGGTCCCTCAGTGATCACTCCACCCCTGAAGGGTGGCCTAGCATTAGAGTACCGGCACCTTTTTTCCTAGAAAAACAACACTGTGTATACTCATTGAGGAAATCCTGAAAACTCAACTGAGTTGCAGCCCTTGAGGACCAAAGTGGGACACCCTTGTTCTAGAAATGTCTTTCCACTGGAAAATCTGTTTCGTAGGCATTATTTATACCTTTGAGATATTTGAATGTCTCTAGCTTTGGGATGGGCCACCCTTGGTATCTCTGGATTTGTAAGCTGTGCTAGCACTTAAGGTATTCTGGAGTGGAGAAGTAATCTATCTGGAAAACCAGAATCAGCTGAAGTGGTGGCTGCTGGGCTAGAGGCAGGATCATGGAGGTGGAGATGAGATGAGTGCACTGGATAATAATATGGATTGCCTGTTCTGGGAAGGGAAAGGGAAATGGGACTTGATATACCACCTTTCTATGGTATTTCACAACTACATTCAAAGTGGTTTACATATATACAGGTACTTATTTTGTACCTTGGGCAATGGAGGGTTAAGTGATTTGCCCATAGTCACAAGGAGCTGCAGTGGGAATTGAACCCAGTTCCCCAGGATCAAAGTCTGCTGCACTAACCACTAGGCTACTCCTCCACTCAGGAATCAGTACTTCGGAAAAGCTCCCATAATTCCCCCACACTTTTATCTCTCATCAGGCATCCATCCAGACCAAACCTCCTCCAAGAGTCCTACCCAGAGAAGAACCCTGACCTGGCTCTCCTCTCCCCCATGGTGCCATATCTCCAGTGCAAGTCAGAGAGAAATCAACACTGTTACCAACAGCTGAGGTCTGTAGTATCTGGAAACCACTATATCTTGTCATTCTAAAGCACAGCTATCATTGTTTAGGGATGTAGTTATCAGTGCAGGCTACTGTTAAGATGTATTATTTTACCACTAATCCCATTTTATGCAATGAGACCTAGTTACTAATAATTGGTGGTTAACAGTAAAATAACATGTCTGTCTTAATTGTGGTCCATATTGATAACTTCCACCCTTAACTTCTTTCATACCACCTGCAAGCCCAAAAGTTAGCAAAGCAGTGTACATTCAAGTACTTCTCCATCCCTGAAGGGCTCACAATCGAAGCTTGTACCTGAGGCAGTGCAGAGTTAAGTGAATTGCCCAAGATTACAATGAGTTATAGCGGGATTTGAATCAGATTCCCCTGGTTTGCAGGCATGATACATGCATTCGGCGTGTGACACATGCATTTCAGCCCTTTCTCCAGCTCACACGCTTAAGGGGTCTGATCTCATGCATTGGCGTCCTATCCTGTCCTGTTCTTCCCTTCCCTCCTGTGGGTCAGGCATCTCTCCCCACCCCCCACCCCCTCCAGCACAGCACCATTCTCCCTATTTGTCCTCTCCCCCACCCCCTACAATAAGGTATCTCTCTTTCCTTCTTTCCTTACCTTGATTAATCTTGCTGAGCACTGCCGGCACCCTAGTAGGCTGCTTTCACCAATCTCGGGGGGGGGGGGGGGGCTTCCTTCAGTCACATCACGCCCCTTCTGAAGCAACTTCTTGTTTCCTCGAGGGTAGGATGCAGCTGAAGGCCCCTCGATTGGTCGAAGCAGCCTGCTACTGCTGAGGGTGCCAACAGTGGACACAAAGATTAATTGTGGCAAGGAAAGAATGGTACCAGAATGTGGAGGGTGGGACAACAAAAAGGGAGAGAGGTGCTACATCATGAGGGGGCAAGGAGGGAGATGGGTGCTGCATTGTGGAGGGGGCAAGGAGGGAGAGAGGTGCTAAATCAGGGGGCCAAGGAGAGAAAGAGGTGTTGCGTCGGGGGGCAAGGAGGGAGAGAGGTGCTGCTGCATCGGGGGGGGGGGCGGGAAGGAGGGAGAAAAGTGCTGCATCAAGAAGGTCAAGGAAAGAGGCAGATGCTGCATCAGGGGTGGGGGCAAGGAGGAAGAGAGGTGCTGGACAGGGAGGTCAGGGAAGAGAAAGATCCAATGAGGGGGTGAGGAAGAGAAGGGGGCGCAGAGGGTAAAAAGGTGCTGGACTGGGGGGAGCAAGAAAGGAGAGAGATGCCAGGTCCTGTGGGAAAAGAAGGAAGAGGGAGAGGTGCTGGTCCTGTAAAGGAGAGATAGAACAGGAGCGAGGGAAGTGAGTGAAACACTTGCTGGACCCCTGGAGGGGTCAGAGAGAGGGACAGATGCTGGCACATGGAGGAGGGCATAGGGTCACAGAAGAGTTTTGTTGGACAGGGCAAGAATAGGGATACAGAGATGGGAGATGTTCAACATATCGGAAAGGTAGGGGTAATGCTGGTTCAGATAGATAGGGATGCAGAGAGAAGATGGATGGTGGACATGAAGAAAAAAGAAGTGCCAAGGTGGCTGGTGGATGTGAGGATCGCTTGGTCACTTCTCTGGTGCGAGGTTGGCGGACTTCATACGGCACCTAGATGGGATTTGTGGCAGTGTTGGGGGGGAGCCTGTTGTCTCTTGGTTCATGTGGGTACCAGTAACATAGGAAAATGTGAGAGAGAAGTTCTGGAAGCCAAATTTAGACTCTTAAGTAGACATCTCAAATCCAGAATCTCCAGGGTAGTGTTTTCAGAAGTGCTCCCCATTTCACGTGCCGGGCCTAAGAGACGGGCAGAGCTCCAGAGTCTCAATGCTTGGATAAGGGAGGAAGGGTTTTAGATTTGTTTAGGAACTGGACAACATTCTGGGGAAGGGGGAGCCTATTCCAGAATGATGGACTCCTCTTTAACCAGGGTAAAATCAGGCTGCTGGCAACAGCATTTAATAAGGAGAGAGAACAGACTGGGCAGACTGGATGGACCGTGCAGGTCTTTTTCTGCCATCATCTACTATGTTACTAGACAAGGAGACTCTGGCAAGACAGTTAAGAGAGGAAAGTGAGACTGAGACCAACCCAATAAGAACAATAAAATGTCCAGACATCAAAGGTAGAAAAAATAATTTCATTTTCTATTTATTGATTAGAATATGTCAGTTTTTGGAATGTGCTTCTGCCAAAACTGGTTTTAGACACTCATTGGCCTGCGATCTTCAGTGCAGCGGTGGTAAATCTCTAGCTTTGGGACGGGCCACCCTTGGCATCCCTGGATTTGTAGGCTACTGTGCTAGCCCTTAGATTACTTCTCCGCTCCACAATACCCCATCTGCAAAACCAGAATTAGCTGAAGCTGTGGCTGCTGGGCTGGAGGCAGGGTCATGGAGGTGGAGATGAGATGGGTGTACTGGATAATAATATGGATTTCCTATTCTGGGAAGGGGATGCAGTGTACCAATGAAGGAGGATATTACTTTGGAAAAGCTCCAGCTCTGTAGCCATTTTCTGCACTTCCCTGGCTTCTTGCAGTCTCTCCCTAGCTCTCACACCCACAGGTGCATGAAAAGTGGGTAATTCTCCTCCCCTCCCTGCTGCTTTTCTCTGTCTCGCTCCATCCCTCCCCTCCTCCTCGGCTCTCGCTCTTTCGGCTCTGGTTCCCATGGTAACAGACACAGAAGCTGCAGATACTTTGTCTGGCTGTGCTGATGTGAGATGTGCCCCACCGGCCCTCTGATGCTGCAGACGCAGGATCACTAAGAGAGCAAGCTTGTTCAGAATCTCGCTCAGCTGGGAAATGTCACAACAGCCTCTTCACCTGGCAGCCACCCTTCCATCATCACTGTCCATTCTGACCCCCCCCCCCCCCTCCATACTGCTAACCATTCATTCTCCCTCAGAAAGAAGACAAGCCTGGGGGCAGTGGGGGCAGGAAGGAGTATCAGCAGCAGTGTTAATATTAGCAAGGAATATCAGCAACGGTGTTAATATTAAGAGAAGGAAGATTACTAGCAGTATTAACACGAGCAGAAGTAGCAGCATGCAGAAGCAGCAGTTTTAGTACTCGCAAGAGCATCTGTAGCAGATTAAAAGGAATATCAGCAGGAATGTTAAGGGTCCGTTTACTAAGGTGTACTAATGAATTTAGCGTGCATTAATGATTAAAGTGTGCTAAATGATAAGACACCCTTATGGGCGTCTTTATTATTTAGCTCGTGCTAATCGTTAGTGTATGCTAAATCTGTTAGTGCACCATAGTAAAAGGACCCCTTAGTACCAGTAGAAGGTGTATCAGCAGCAGTGTTAAATAAAAGCAGAAAGAGCTTTAGAAAGCATTAGTATGAGAAATATCAGCAGCAATATTAATACCACAAGACACAGTAGCAGCAGTATTACTAGTGTTAGTAGAAAAATACATTAGTGGTAGCAGAGAAATGAGCAGTACTTATGGTAGTATTAGCAAAAAGAATATCAGCAGCAATGTATTAGCAAGAGTACCAGCAGCAGTAGTAATATTAGCAGAAATACTATCAGCCAGCAATGCTAGCATTAGCAGGAGTATCAGCAGTATTAATACTAGAAGACAGAGTAGCAGCAGTAGCAGAGAAATAAGCAGTAATTATGTTAGCATTAGCAAAAGGAATATTAGCAGTAGTGTATTATTAGGAATACCAGAGGCAATGTTAATACTAGAAGACAGAGCAGCAGCAGTATTACTAGTATTAGTAGAAAGACAGAGTCATAGCAGAGGAATATCATCAGCAGCATATTAGCAGGAGTACCAGCAGCAGCAGTATTAATACTAGAAGACAGAGTAGCAGCAGTATTACTAGTATTAGTAGAAAGACAATTAGTCGAAGCAGAGGAATCAGCAGTATTTATGTTAATATTAGCAAAAGGAATATCAGCAGCAGAGTATTAGCAGGAGTACCAGAGGCAGTAAGAATATTATTGATTTATTTTTTTAAATGTCTACCCCACCAAAAACTAAGCAGCTTACGAAAAAAAAAAAAAATATATATATATATATAATGAGAATCATTTTCAAAGCACATAGACTTACAAAGTTACATAGGTTACTACAGTCATTCACAAATAAAAATTTAAATTAAAACCAAAACATACAAAGACCTTTATGAGTATTAGAAGGAGTATCAATCAGAGCAGTATTAACATTAGCACAGCCCTTGGTAAGCAAGGTAGGGGTGGCTAGGGGTAGGGGCTCCATTCCTGCTCGGGCCCCCCCCCCCCCCAAAAAAAAAAATAAATGTCAGCATCCCTCTGCCACAGTTACCTTGCTTACTGTGTTGTTCTGGCAGTCCTGGGAGAATCCTTCCAAACTTAAGCTAGAGTAGGACTCTGTACTGGGAATGAGTTAATAAAGCACTGCCAGTGTCTCATGCAGAATTTCAAACTATCTTCTATTACCACAAAGCCCATCCTTTTGGCCCTAAAATTTTACAGAGTTTAATAAAGCAGAAGATGCAGTACATTGTGGGTAATACTGGTGGACTGTATAATCAATGCATCATTTATTTCAGCCATTGGTTTGGCAATCACTCCAATGGCTTTCCCATGTCTGGGGGGCACAGCAACTCTCAGCAATGGCTAAAGAAAGCTGAACATTCAGGCTGCATATTTCTTCTTATGCTGAGCTTTCTGTGATGAGCTGGAGGAGAGCAGGGAGGTCCGCAGAGACTCATCTTAGAAAATCAATGGCAGTATTCCAGTCTAGACAGGGAGACGGATGGCTGGAGTTACCTGACTGAGCAGCTGTGTAGTGTGAATCTCAGGGCTGGGTGGAGGAGGGGAGTAACAGGGGCTAAGAGCAGACAAGGCTTGCCCTGACCCAGGGTGACCTGTTGCCCTCTGACTGGTGCCCTTGTGGCTGGGCGTGCTGGCTAAACTTGACTGAGCTGAAAAAGATTCTTGGAGCCCCCTGTCCTTGTTGTCTTTCTCCTTGCAAACCACATTTCACTAATTGCTTTGAAAGGCTGGGGCAGGCCTCCTGCTAATACCACAAAGAAATAGTTTTTTACTGCCCCAGCTTCTGACTCTGAATGTATACACAAACACAAACACACACACACACACGCACAGATCACACAAAGATAGTCACACACAGAGATACACACACACATGCAGAGATATCACACAAAGACACACACACAGATCACACAGAGATACACACACAGATGCACAGATCACACAAAGACACACACAGATCACACAAAGATAGACACACACAAATACATACATACATGCAGAGATATTACACAGAGATAGATATACACACACACACACATGCAGAGATATCACACAAAGACACACAGTTACACACACAGATGCACAGATCACACAAAGATAGACACACACAGAGATCACACAGAGATTAATACACACACTTGCAGAGATATCACACAGAGATAGACACACAAAGATATCACACAGAGATAGAAACACACACAGATGTGTTCTTATTGTACACCACCTTGGTGGTATCTCTTTAACATAGGTGGTTAATAAATCTTAATAAACACATGTATACATACATACATAAAACAGAATCACACAGATGCATGTATGTCATAGAGAGACACATGCATAAAGCGAGGCTGTCAATAAATTGCTGTGTATTTTCAAAGAGGAGAGAATACATTTCCCTCACCACTTCTTGCTGAATACCTTCTGCGCTGATGTACATGCAGACCCATTTCAGCAAGATGAAGGAAAGAAAAGGAATGATTCATACTGCACATTACCTCGGAGTCAGCACTGAGGCTATCGTGGTTGCAGCAGCAACAGTGCAGACCCACCGGGTGATAACAGTTATAGGTCATGGCTAATCTAATTCATGTACCCACTGCAGTAGGAGACACCAGAGAAGCTAATGAAAAAAAATTAAGAGAACTACATACAGCTAGGGCAGAGGAGCAGATAGTTAGAGCATGGGCTGAGAACCAGGAGGCCCAGGTTCAATCCCATTGTAGCATCCTCATGCCCTTGAGCAAGTCACATAACTCTTCATTGCCTTGGGATGGACAGGGATGGTGCTGGCAACCTCACTCCACTTAGGGTTTGCCACTGAAGCCATCATACTTGTGGTGGCCCCCATGAACCTTTCAGAGCAGGGACAAGAGAGAAATATAGTTGCATAGACCCCTGAAGATACAAAGGAGATAATGGACTGCCACTTGTAATTCAGGAGGGTTTCACAGAGTACACCTAAAGCTAGAAGAAAGAGGAATCCTGTGTACATATTACACCTTACAAGCTCCAGAAGGAAGCCCCTGTTGGCACAGTGCAAATGTTCAGACAAGTGCTAGCAATAAATCTGACAGACTGAGATCGCACCCAACAAACCTCGGTTCATTCCTGTTATGGTATGCGCAAAATAGCTCAGTTGGAGACATAACCCTGAGAGACATACACAGACTTTGCATAGAAACACATACACACAGATAAACAAATACAGCAATATCTAATATAATAAATTTGCTCCACCAACGTTCCAATGTCTCTGGCTGTGTTCGTAACCATCTCCTGACGTCACTCTCCCACAGTAGAACCCTGCATGCCTGACGAACGCAGCAAGAGACATTGGAACGTTGCAGGAGCAGATTCAGCCCTTCCTCCACACGCACCAACATCTCCACCAAGGGCCGCCGAGAGACTGGGCCGGGCCCGGGGCAAGGCCCCTGCCACCCTCGCCGCCACGCCCCCCTGAGGTCGCCACCGCTTACCCCTCCAACCCTCAGACAGGGGGAGGGGGGGTCCTGAGCAGAGAGGGGAGTGCAGGGGGTCCTGAGACCAGAGGGGGGATGGAGGGGGTCCTGAGACCAGAGAGGAGGGGGTGTCCTGAGACCAGAGGGGAGGGGGTCCAGAGACCTGAGAGGGAGGAGAGGGGGAGAGGAAGGGGGGGAGGGGGTCCTAAGACCAGAGAGGGAGGGGAGGGAGGTATCTCTGTCACACACACATTCTCTCTCACACACACACTCTCTCTCTCTCTCTCTCTCACACAGTCAGTGTCTTTCTCTCACTCTCACTCTCACACACTGTCTCTCTATGTGAGAGACAGTGTGTGAGAGTGAGAGTGAGAGAAAGACACTGTATGTCTCACACTGTATCACATTCACTCTCTATGTGTCACACAATCACTCTCAAACACTCTCTCGATCTCATACTCTCGGTCTCACAGAGAGTCTGTGTATCGCACACATACTCTCACACTCTGTCTCACACACACTCACTGTGGCTCACATACGCACTCGCACACACTGTCATTCCCACACACTCACTCTCACAGTCACTCTCATACACACTCTCTCAAACATACACACTCCGAGGAAAACCTTGCTAGCGCCCATTTCATTTGTGTCAGAAACGGGCCTTTTTTGCTAGTATACTAGGGCACAAGGAAGCTATGAAAATGATAAGCTCTTGGGCGAATACATTTCAATTAAAACTCAACACAGAAATAACACACTGTCTCATCCTCACATCCCAATATAACACAATCAAACCCACCAACATAACCACCCCAGATCACACCCTCCCTATCTCAGACAGCCTGAAAATTCTCTGAGTTACAATCGACCGAAATCTCACACTGGAGAGCCAAGTAAAAGCTACAACAAAGAAAATGTTTAACTCAATGTGGAAGCTCAAACGAGTGAAACCTTTCTTCCTGAGGTAAACACTTCGCAACTTAGTACAATCCATGGTACTAAGCCATCTAGATTACTGCAACGGAATCTATGCAGGATGTCAAGAACAAATCATAAAGAAACTCCAAACTATCAAAACACAGCAGCCAGTCTTATATTCTGAAAAACAAGATTCAAAAGCGCCAAACCTTTAAGAGAAAAACTACACTGGCTCCCAATCAAAGAGCGTATTGTGTTCAAAATCTGCACCCTGGTTAACAAGATCATCTACGGCAATGCCCCGGGATACATGACAGACCTTATAGACCTACCAACCAGAAACATAACTAAATCAACACGAACATACCTAAATCTCCACCACCCAAACTGCAAAGGACTCAAATATAAATCAACCTATGCATCCAGCTTCTCTTATATAAGCACACAGCTATGGAACGCACTACCAACCGTCGTGAAAACAACATAAGACCACCTAATCTTCCGGAAACTCCTAAAGACTAACCTGTTCAAAAGGCATACTCAAACGACCCAACCTAAATGCCTTAACCCTGCAACAGAACAATATAAATGTTCGTATTGGACATAACCTACTCTTCCCCTTATGACCCCCAATGTGTCTATCAATCCTGATCATTATTCTGCCATAACCTCACTTTGTATTTGTTCATGCCGGTATTGGCGACTGACATTACTGCACTATGTAAGCCACATTGAACCTGCAAATAGGTGGGAAAATGTGGGATACAAATGCAACAAATAAATAAAATAAATAAATAGAGGGGATGGGATGACTTCCCTAGGAGGAAAGGGTATAGCAGCTAGGGCTCTTCAGCTTGGAAAAAAGACAGCTAAGGGGAAATATGATAGAGGTCTATAAAATAATGAGTGGAGTGAAACAGCTAGACGTGAATTGCTTGTTTACTCTTTCAAAAAATACTAGGACTAGGGGGCACGCAATGAAGCTACAAAGTAATAAATTTAAAACAAATCTGAGAAAATGTTTCTTCACTCAATGTATATTTAAACTCTGGAATTCGTTGCCAGAGAATGTGGTAAAAGCAGTTAGCTTGGCGGAGTTTAAAAACGGTGTGGATAGCTTCCTAAAAGAAAAGTCCATAAGCCGTTACTAAGATGGACTTGGGAAAAATCCACTGCTTATTTCTAGGATAAGCAGCATAAAATCTATTGTACTGTTTTGAGATCTTGCCAGGTACTTATAACCTGGATTCTGGGCTTGATGGACCTCCAGTCTGTCCCAGTGTGGCAACACTTATGTACTTGTAGGCTGACGATTTTACCACTGACCAGTGGGATAACATTTAAAAAATAAGCTTTGATTTTGTGCATCCAAGGGGATTAACACGGCAGCTACATTTCCTTCTCATTTTGACGAGGCAGCAATTTTACTTTCAGAGTGTATTGCTTTACTGGTTTAAAGAGCAGATCTTTCACATGTCCATCTGGTAGCATGCTCTCTCTCTCTCTTTCCCTTCCATATTACCCACTTTTGAGTGAGTGCACCAAAGATTGCAATAAGGACATCCATTTGCAGTTTTATCCCTCGCTTGTGCTAAAACCACACCCGCTGGAATCCGCAGCTCCCACACCACACACTGATCCCCTGCTGATTCTGATGGGCATATTTCTTACGCCCCATGTAGGCAATGGAACAGGGCAGCCCACTGGAGAAGTATGCTAATCAATATTTCGCCCAACATAAGAAACTAGAGCAGGGGTGGGCAGCCTTGGTCCTCGAGGGCTGCAACCCAGTCAGGTTTTCCCCTCAATGAATATGCATGAGATCTATGTGCATTGATGGTGTCTCATGGAACCCAATCTGCTCTGGCTGTGCAGAATCCCTGAAAATAAAACCTTGATAAAATCAAAGCTATTGAATAGAATTTAAAACAATTTATACTCATCACTGACCGTTCTTCTAGGTAAGTAATCAAGGCAGGGCAAAACCTCACAGCTTATTCTTAACGCTTGCACAGACGCCAGGCAATGTGCCCCCAGAAGCTGCTATTTTTATTTTCCATGTGAATGTTTATTAAATTATTTTTCAGCAAGACGTTCACAATTAAGAACCAATAAACAAAATGCTAACAATGGAAACAACTATTGATAGAAAAAAATATACTTCAAAGCAATTACGTCTTGCCTTGCCCCCTCCCCCTAAGAACTCTCCAGAAGCTGTTATAACAAGGGGCCATCTCTACGTCCGGTTTGCCTGGCATCTGTGCAAGCGTTAAGAGTGAGCTGCGAGATATTGCCCTGCCTTGATTACTTACATAAAAGAATGGTCAGTGATGAGTATAAATTGTTTTAAATGCTATTGAACTGTTTTGATTTTATTGAGGTTTTGTTTTCAGGGATTCTGCACAGCCAGAGCGAGTGTGACTGAGTCCCTTGAGACAGCATCAATGCGAAACATGGTCCATGTCGGGACCCAAGATGATGTGAAACAGTGGCGTAACCACAGGTGGGCCTGGGTGGGCCCTGGGCTCAGGCCCATCCAACAGTAGCACATGGTAATGAAAATGCTGCTCTCCACAATACTGGCACCTTCGCATGCTCAGTTTTCAGCGCATGCCTGCTGCAGACTACCAAGGTGGAGACTGGAGAGAAGCATTTTCCCACCAGCTGAGATATTTTTTGGTGTGGGGGTGGGAGAGAGAACATTTGGTGCCCACCCACTTCTTTCCTAGGCCCACTCAAAATCTGCTGTCTGGCTACGCCCCTGATGTGAAAGCTGTTTTGAGTCTGAAGGTGAGATCTATTTGCATGCACAGCCTCTGTTGTATGCAAATAGATCTCATGCATATTCATTGGGGAAATCCTGAAAATCTGACTGGGAGGTTGCTCACCCTTGAACTAGAGAGTTGGAGGCAAGGTTAGAGATTGCTCTGTTTGGCCCCCTCCAACCAAAAAGGTGGTCCATAGTCTAGGGTTACCATATGGCTCCAGAAGAAAAAGGAGGACAGATTGAGCCAGTCTGGATTTTACTTCCATTGCTTTCAATGTGTCCTCCTTTTTCTGGAGCCATATGGTAACCCTACAATTGTATCTGTGTCCCAGTGCAGCAGAAAACTGGAAGAGCTACAGCTTCAGTGGAGACAGATACTTCTCCTGTTAGCTCCAGCTCTCCCCTTCCTCTTCCATTCCACCAGGTCACAGTGGCATAGCCAGACCTGACATTTTGGGTAGGCCCAGAGCTAATATGGGTGGGCACTATGGACCTGATATTCAAAATCATTTAACCAGCCAGGAACAGCTCCTGGCCAGTTAAATAGCATTTTAGCACATAACCATGGATATTCAGCAGGAGATAACCTGTCGTCTCCTGCTGAATATCCATGTTTAGCGGCTAGCCACTAACTGGCTATATCATGCAACATAGCTGACTAGGCACGGGTATACAGTGCCAAACCAAGTATGTTTAGCGGTTAAATTAGGCCACATAAACAGCAGGCCTATCTTTAATCGCTAAGTACTTAGGGCCAGATGCACTAAACTAAACGAGCCTTTAACGAGCCTTTAACGAACAAGTTTTAAACCGTGGCATGCACTAAAAGTCATTTTCCAACAGCGGTAGCAGCTAACGAAAACGGAATGCAGATGAGCAAATTGTGCAGAAACCCTATTATAATGAGATGCACTAACCTTTTCCATTGCCTTAACGGTGGAAATCGCCGGAAAATTTAACAAGAGGCTGTACCTCTCGTTGGGGCTGTGCTAGATCGAAAAATTGTCAAAAACGTAAGTCATATACGCCGCCCGAAGATGCCATGCCGCTCACCTCCCCGTTTTTCAATCAGCTGATATCGGAGAGTGCAGTTGAAATCGTCCATCAGAAAAATAGCCTTCCATTTTGGCCAGGTTTTCAACCAGCTGATATCGGAGAGTGCAGTTGAAAGCGTGCATCACAAAAATAGCCTTCCATTTTGGCCAAATAATAAAAACTTCCTTTTTGGCCGTGCTTCACTCAGCTGAGAGACCTGGAAGTCTCTAAGCCAATCACAGCGCGTTTAGCTGAGCTAAACACACTGTGATTGGCTCAGAGACTTCCAGATCTCTTAGCTGACTGTGAAGCACGGCCAAAAAAAGATGTTTTTATTATTTGGGTGTGAATAATGGCCAAAATGGAAGGCTATTTTTGTGATGCACACTTTCAACTGCACTCTCCGATATCAGCTGATTGAAACGGGGGTGAGCGGCGCCGCGTCTTCGGGCAAGGTGATATCATAGGTTTGGCGATTGTGCGCATGCGTTTCCTATACCGCTGGCGGAGATTACACCAGATTAACGATACTTTCATGTATCCAACGTTTGAATACTGTGCCGAACATGTGCGTCTTTTTTTTTTAGTGCATCCTTCGTTTTTTCTAAAATGGTAATGACTTTTACGTTTTCGGTTGTTTTACGTTTTGTTGATGCATCTTGCCCTTAATGGGTTAGCACTGAATATTGACTTAACTAGTTAAGTTGCCACAGTCAAAAATGATATTGGACATTCTATGCCAGACGCCGGAAATGGCTGGAATTGAATATCTGGGTTTAACACTGAATATCAGGGGGTCTGTCTGTATATAGGTATGTTTCTTGGTATAGTACTAAATAATGCCTTAGAGTACACTTGATGACGGATTCCTAAATAAGTAATCTGCCCAACAACTGTCCTGCATCAACATAAACCACATACATATTAATGGAAACACTGACATTTTAAAATATAGTTACATTATCCCATAACTTAAACTTGACCAGTCTTCTATAATGAAAATACCCTGCAAAATAATTATAGCAATGGCACATATTCTTGAAACTTTGCTTTATAGCAAATGTTCATGTTGATGGCACACTGAAATTTGCAGTCTGTGACAGAACTAAAAAAAAGCCCAAATATAATTTATTTTCATTAAAAAAAAGGGAAGCAAGGGAAATATAAACTGCTCTTAACAAAATTTACTTTCATTTCAATATCAATTCATTTACACACATTAATAAATTTACATTTTTCACAAATGTTAACCTTTGTCTACACTTCAACACATCAAAAACTGCATGAAGTAAAGCCAAGATTTCTCATTGATGAAATAAGCAAAATCACACTGTCAACATCAAGATTTTTTTCCCCACCTATTGTGGAATCTGTAGCATACAAAACGTTTCCTCTTACAGCTTTCCATAGGAAAAATATATTCAAATTCTGGGAGCACCTCAATAACAGCAACACAAAATCCTTTACTGCCAGATACTTAGTGAAGTAACACTGAATCCTGCGAAGAAGCTTCTCAGAGCCTATACTGCAAACCTTAACTACAACAATTCTGAACTCACAAATACCAATGACAGTATCTTTAAAAAGGAAGCAGTGAGTATACACAACAGCGCCAGACAAGTCAGACTGATATGGATCCCGACACTAACCACATGCCAGCAGAATCTCTCAGTCACATGCAGAACACAGATCAACCCTGATCAATTACAGAATAAAGGACCAAAAATTTGAAATTGTCCCTATCCCCCCCCCCCCATTCATCCCTGTAGCCTAACATCAGCCCTACCCTTCCCTACCCCCACCCCCCATCCATCCCCACAGCCCGGCATCTGCCCTACCCTACCCTTCCCTTCCTATCCACCCAACCTATCCCTGTAGCCCAAAATCAGCCTTACCCTTCCCTACTCCCCCATCCCTCCCTATAGCTCAGCATCAGCACTACCCTTCCCTTCCTTACTCCCCCATCCATATAACCCAGCATCAGCCCTAATCTTTCCTACCCCACCCCTCCCTGTAACTAGTGCCAGCCCTACCCTATCCCCTACCCCATAGTCTAGCATCAGCCCTGCTCTTCCCTACCCCCTCCCCCACCCAGAAGCACACTAGCATTAAACTCTATTTTGTTTTAACATCCTGGGTACTGCAGAGCCCATCTCCACCCAAAAACCCACCATGAATGAAATACAAAACTTTATTTTTTAACCTGGGTAATGCAGACAGAGCCCACCCCCACTCAAAAGACCACCAGCATTACACAAAACAACTTTTACCTGGGTTTGAGCTTCCCTGCAGAGGTCTACCACCCCCGATGAGGCCCAAGATCACCTGGTGCAAAGTGCAGCCTGGGGATGGAGGCCCAAGATCACCAAGCTGATTCCTACAGTGCGCCCGATTTCTCCAGCACTGCTCAACTCTCCGATTTTGCCCTTTGCAGCAGGTTTTCACCAGCCTGCGTTGAGTCCTGGAGCTCAATGCTGTGCTTAGATATGATGGCATGGAGGGAGACTGGTTGACGCACGCCGTGGGGTCACTGGGCAGCACTGCAGAATTGACCGTGAGCTGGGGATGGCAGATCCTGAGGTACGTGGCACCACGGCCACATCATCCGCCGAAGCAGGTCCCCGCCGGCCTGCCCCAATGCCTGACTCCCAACGCCGACAGACTCCCAGTAAAGATAGGAGGCGCTGCGGGAGAGCTGCTGCTGTGCTGCTTGTTTGCTGGACCTACTCCCAGAGGCTGCCTTGCACGTCTGCATGTGATGTGACTGATTGCAGCTGTGATTGGCGGTCACAGAAACTGGGTGGGCCTTAGCTGAGTTTGGGTGGGACTGGGCCCACCCATAACTACACCCCTGCCAGGTCAGAGAGCACAGTTCTGCCTACTGCTGACTCTACCTGTTGGACTACATCAAAACATTGCACAGTCACGGTTTCAGCTACCAACCCTCTCTTGGTACCAAGTGTGCCAGCACTACTGTCAAGATGCACTGAATATCGGTGGCACCAGGTTCTGTCCCATTTCTGTCTACAGGCCACCTCGACACTAACTGGAGAGTGCCACGGCAGTCAGAACAGATGTTCCCTAACTAGTCCCATTACTTGGTGGAATCAGTTTCAAGTAATCTAAAATAGCTGTCAAGTTATCCAGTTCTAGGAGAGAGATTTTAGGCCAGTCCTGGATTTCTGACAACCCCCTTCCTGAGACATTATTGGACCTTCAGTACTGATTCCAAGGGGTAGAATCAGGACTTTAAATCCTACACTGCTTTAGGATGTAAACTTAAGATCAGGACTGGCAAAAAATCTCCCTCCTAGAACCGGGTAATTTAGGAGCTCTGTGGGTACATAGAGATAACAGGTGGCTAGTTTAAGGAGGGAGATTTATGCCAGTCCTGGATTTATGACAATCTCTGTGCTGATGCATTCTGGTACCTGAAGTGCTGATTTCAAAAGACAGAAGCAGGAACTACAAATACCACAGTGCACTGAGAAACACAGTCAAAACCTAGGATTGGTCAAATATCTTCACCTTTGAGTTAATAGATCGGGACATGCATAAGCAAAATCCCAAAAATATAACAAATACTCATATTTGTACATGTAAAATCACATAGAAAATCATAGCTTGATATTTTTTAGGCTCAAATGTGAGAAACAAAACCCCCAATTTTCAGCCTGCGGCAGTCAGCGCCTTTGACTGATCGCTGCCAGCATTAAACCCAGATATTCATTGCAGGTCATTTCCAATGACTGGCATTGAATATCTAGTATTTTTTTGGTCACTAAACACTTAACCAGTTAAGCCAATATTCAGCGGCTGACCAGTTAAGTTATATTTTTATGTATTTAATTATTTATTTATTCATTCATTAGGATTTATTTACCACCTTTTTTAAGGAATTCACTCAAGTAAGAATAGATCAAACATGAGCAAATAGGTAATTACAGCAGTAAAAATATTCATATAACAATACAAAGTATGGCCTAGTATACTACTTACAATGTCAACACAATATGTAGAACATTTTAATTAACAATGAAGGGTATAAGCAAAGATGGAACATATAGATAGTAAGAGAGTCAGAAGAGTTAGAAAGTAAGATGATTAAAGAAACTTGCACATGAGGTGAGTCTGACGTCGGTGCCGGGCAAGATGGTGGAGGCTATTATTAAGAATAAAATTGCAGAGCATATACAAAAACATGGACTGATGAGACAAAGTCAGCACGGATTTAGTGAAGGGAAGTCTTGCCTCACCAATCTAATGCATTTTTTTGAGGGGGTAAGCAAACATGTGGACAATGGGGAGCCGGTTGATATTGTATATCTGGATTTTCAGAAGGCGTTTGACAAAGTGCCGCACGAAAGACTCCTGAAGAAATTGCAGAGTCATGGAATCGGAGGTAGGGTATTATTATGGATTAAGAACTGGTTGAAAGATAGGAAGCAGAGAGTAGGATTGCGTGGCCAGTATTCTCAGTGGAGGAGGGTAGTTAGTGGGGTCCCGCAGGGGTCTGTGCTGGGTCCGTTGCTTTTTAATGTATTTATAAATGACCTAGAGATGGGAATAACTAGTGAGGTAATTAAATTCGCCGATGACACAAAATTATTCAGGGTCGTCAAGTCGCAGGAGGAATGTGAACAATTACAGGAGGACCTTGCGAGACTGGGAGAATGGGCGTGCAAGTGGCAGATGAAGTTCAATGTTGACAAGTGCAAAGTGATGCATGTGGGTAAGAGGAACCCGAATTATAGCTACGTCTTGCAAGGTTCCGCGTTAGGAGTTACGGATCAAGAAAGGGATCTGGGTGTCGTCGTCGATGATACGCTGAAACCTTCTGCTCAGTGTGCTGCTGCGGCTAGGAAAGCGAATAGAATGTTGGGTGTTATTAGGAAGGGTATGGAGTCCAGGTGTGCGGATGTTATAATGCCGTTGTATCGCTCCATGGTGCGACCGCACCTGGAGTATTGTGTTCAGTACTGGTCTCCGTATCTCAAAAAAGATATAGTAGAATTGGAAAAGGTACAGCGAAGGGCGACGAAAATGATAGTGGGGATGGGACGACTTTCCTATGAAGAGAGGCTGAGAAGGCTAGGGCTTTTCAGCTTGGAGAAGAGACGGCTGAGGGGAGATATGATAGAAGTGTATAAAATAATGAGTGGAATGGATCGGGTGGATGTGAAGCGACTGTTCACGCTATCCAAAAATACTAGGACTAGAGGGCATAAGTTGAAGCTACAGTGTGGTAAATTTAAAACGAATCAGAGAAAATTTTTCTTCACCCAACGTGTAATTGGACTCTGGAATTCGTTGCCGGAGAACGTGGTACGGGCGGTTAGCTTGACGGAGTTTAAAAAGGGGTTAGATAGATTCCTAAGGGACAAGTCCATAGACCGCTATTAAATGGACTTGGAAAAATTCCGCATTTTTAGGTATAACTTGTCTGGAATGTTTTTACGTTTGGGGAGCGTGCCAGGTGCCCTTGACCTGGATTGGCCACTGTCGGTGACAGGATGCTGGGCTAGATGGACCTTTGGTCTTTCCCAGTATGGCACTACTTATGTACTTATGTACTTATAGGTCAGAGATGGTTTAATATTATCTCAGCTAGGGTAGGAGTGGATAAATATGTCCTGCTGCAGTATGTGGAGCCCTTGTCACTCTCCTTGTGTGTGTGAGAGAGACTAACAAGTTAGTTACTTCTTCCATTAAAGGCTTGGTTGAAGAGCAAAGTTATAGCGGTTAAAGATATGACTGCTATTTATGTGCCTAAGCGGATAAGTCGCACAACATAGTCGGTTTAGCAGTAGCCGATTTTCTCCCGCTGAATATTTGCAGTTAGCTGCAACAACACAATATTTAACCTGTCAGTGGCCATTTCAGACCAGTTAAATAACTCTGAATATCTGGGGGAAAATAGTTTGTGGGCGAGAAAGAAGATGGGAAGAGGAAAGAATTTATTATGCTGCCTTTCTGTGGTACAATCAAAACAGTTTACGTATTATGTACAGGTACTTTTTCTGTTCCTAGTGGGCTCACAATCTAAGTGGGTTTTTGTTTTGTTTATATACCTGGGGCAACCACTGATTAGAAAGAGCAGACAGACATCAAAAGCGGCTGAGAAGAAGCACAGTCTCCCCAATCATGTCAAAGTTTCTCAGTACAGCTGCCAAATTGCCTAGGTCCAGCTGATCCAGTCTAGTCTATTTTTTCCCCCACTTCATATACAGAACCAGGGTTGCCAGGTGGAAATTTTTTTTCCCACCCAATCCAGGCCAAAAACCAGCCCAAAACCCGCCCAAACTCAAACCCCATCCCTGACACCCCACCCCCGCGTCATCACCCCCGCCGTCATCAACCCCGCCCCCGCCGTCATCGGCCCCGCCTCCCCCGTCACCGGCCCCGCCCAGAACGTCACTAACCCCACCCACAACGTCACTAATCCCGCCCCCCGCGGCCGAAAAAACCGCCCGAGAAACCGCGGAAAAGAAGAAAAAGAAGCCAAAAAAACCGCGACCCGCCGCGGGCAAAAATTTCCCGCGGCGGGTCGCGGAAAACCGCCCAATTGGGCGGGAAAACCGCCCACCTGGCAACACTGTACAGAACTGTAGCTCTGATTTTCATAAGAAAATATCCCTACATATCATGGGGTAAAACCAGGACCGGATTGACCTCTCCGGGTTGAACCAGGTGATTTGGAAGCCCTATCTGTCAGACAATGTTTACTTTCAGTAATAAGGCCTCTGCATTGTCTCTACTCCACAGTATTGGGAAAGGGGATTGGATTTAATATACCGAAGGGAATTGGATTTGATATACCGTCTTTCTGTAGTTATAATCAAAGCAAGAATGTAGCAGGGAAGGCTGTATAGCAGGGGTGGTAATGTGGCCTGTGACACCATGGGAAGTATACAAAGAAAATGGCATTAACCAGAGTTTGGGCAATTTTAAATACTGCATTTTGCAAACATTGTCAGAATAGCCACTCTAGCAGTTTGTTTCCATCGTTTGTAGTTACGTTTTTACTTATTTATCACAGGTGGTCTATGAACCTCTGTGCATTTCTGGTTCTCATATTATGTAATGTCAGAGCTGCCAAGTTACCCATTCCAGAAGGGATACTTTTTGGCCAGTCCTGGTTTTAAACTTACATCCCAAAGCAGTGTAGTATTTGTAGTCCATGATTCTATCCATTGAAATAAGTGCTGCAGGTCCCATAATGCCCCATGATGAGGTTGACAGAAATCCAGGACTAGCCAATAATCTCACTCTTGGAATGGGTAACTTGGAAGCTCTGTGTTGTGGCCTGCCAGGGGTACTGCTGACATTCATAAGGCCCTCTGTGTATAAAGGTTGCCCACCCCTGCAATATAACCCATGACTTTGGAGAGAAACTACCTTTTCCTGAACCCTGAAACCGAAATAGGGCTATGGCTCCAGAAAAAGAGGACACATTGATCCAGTCCGAGTTTTGCTTCCAGTGAAAGCAATGGAAGTAAAACCCAGACTGGCTCAATCTGTCCTCCTTTTTCTGGAGCCATATGGTAACTCTAATTTACCGGAAGGAAGAGAAAAATGGCTGTTTCTGTAAGTTGAATTGGCTCATCATCACCCCAGGTATAGCTGGAAGCAGCTACGTGGAAGGGTTTCTTTTCTACCAAGCTGCTCTAAACGCTGGACAAGCCCAAGCCACTGGGGTCTCTGAGCTCACAAGGAGTGGAGACAAAACAAAAAGACTGGAGGGGCCTCTGATATTTATGCTAAGGAGAGGAATGAGCGTTAGAGCCTCAGGTGGACTCAGTCCTCAGGAGATACTCTTGCCACCCATTAGCTAACAGATAGGGTCCTGGGAAACTGCTTGCAGAGCCTAGAAAGGTACAAATAAGAAGTATGGTGTTCTAAGAGCAGAGGAGATTAATATCATATACAAGTGCCGGAGAGATAGATCTATAATAAATATATAGCTACCTGCTGTTCTTCATTATTAGTGACCATTCCTGAAGTTTCACCCTATTCTGTTACTGTTAAATTTGGAGTTGCTGTTACTTGACCGTGTATAGACTGCACTTATTTCGAGGAAGCTGCTCTATTGAGAAGGTCAAGGCACAGTAACCAGGGACCATGACATCTTTGAGGGCCTTGAAGAGAAATTTCCCACCACTCCACAGGACCCATCATTTTAGTCTGTGTGTAGCCAAAAAACTCTACTGTTCGACAAAATTTAACTTTTACCTATCCCTCCCCCATTTCTCGCTCTCTCCTTCTCCCCTCCATATCTTCTCTCTCCACCGATGTAGACCCCTGCTCTTTAAACCGCCTTGAACCTCTTGCTAGGATCTGCGTGGTATATAAGCAATGGATTAGATTAGATTAGAAATCGCCCTCAAATAGATTAAGTTGTTCCAGTTTCTTTAAGATCAGCACAGATGTGACTAGAGTAAAATTAGAACAGTCCCAGCTTGTCACCCAAAGACGGGGACACATGTCAAATTCAACACAATAGGGAAACAAAATTAAGAGGTACAGAGTTACCCAGTTATCCAGCTCCAGGAGGGAGACTTTTTGGCCACTCCTGGTTTTAAACTCACATCCCAAAGCAGTGTGGGATTTCTAGTCCCTTATTCTACCTATTGAAATCAGCGCAGCAGGTCCCATAACGCAACAGGATAAGGTTGTCAAAAATCCAGGATTGGCCTAAAATTTCCCTCCTGGAACTTTGTAATTTGGAAGATCTGGAAGTGGGGGATGCATGGGCTGATAATTACCTCAGCTGGTAGAATTAGAGCTGACCATTTTCTCTTCAGTACTATAATTACTGAAACAGCATTTCCTCTCTTGCATCACAGCTCCTGGTAATGGCATGTCTGGGTATATTTATCCCATGGATTCTGGGTGTAGGCTGTGGGGGGGGGGGGGGGGGGGCTAGTTTATAAGAATGATATTCTGGGCTACATGCTGCAGAGCTGGGTGGAGCTCAGCTACACCCTGACCCCATAATGATCTAGTGGCATGTTCTCCATCCGGAAAGAAAGTGCTGATACTGCCAAAGTGACACAGTACAAACTATTTTATTTGCTAGTGAAAGAGGACAGCAGAGAAAAACTGTCACAATTATCTATAAGACACAACAGTCAAGGATGAATATGCAGATAGCATTTGGTGCGGATCGGTCAAGTACTTTTATTTAATTTTCTTGGCATGTGAAATGGACACATTCTGGCCAAATGAGTCATAGACAAAATGTACCTTTATTCTTTCAGGAGCGATTAGGGGAGTTCTCAGGGTGGCAATATTCTGCTACTATCTGAATAAATTTATCCATATTGGGGGGGAGGGGGGTTGGGACTTGATATACCACCGTTCCATATATTTTTGCAACTACATTCAAAGCAGTTTACGTGTATATACAAGTACTTATTCGTACCTGGGGCAATGGAGGGTTAAGTGACTTGTCCAGAGTCACAAGGAGCTGCAGTGGGAATCAAACCCAGTTCCCCAGGATCAAAGTCTGCTGCACTAACCACTAGGCTACTCCTCAAGTGAACTACAGAAATAGCAATATTTTTGTTTTTATTTAATAATTTATTGTTTCTTTTTAGTATTTATATCCCACTTAAAAATGGAAGCGGGTTGCAATTTTCTATATACCACCTACTAGCCCCAAGTGTACATTCAGGTACAGTATTTTCCTCTTTCTGGAGGGCTTACAATCTTGTACCTGGGGGAATAGAAGGTTGACCCTGAATTCTGTATAGGTCACCCTAGTTAGACGCTCAAATTTGGGCACAGAGCTCAGATGTCAGGTTCTCAGGTTCAGAGCCCACAGGGCCGGGCTCTGGAGCAAACGTGAGCCCTTGGGCTGCTGCCGAGGAGCGACAGCAGCAGGCAAAAACCCCCAACCAACACTGGGCAAGCACACCGGCAGGGACTGCAGTGAACCGGAACACATGGACTGGAATCCCCCGGACTGGAGGACACAGGACTGGAACACTGGACTGCAATCCCCCGGACTGGAGGACACAGGACTGGAACACACACCGGACCGGAACACACTGGACTGGAGCGCACCAGACTGGAACACACACCAGACCGGAACACACTGGACTGGTCCATACAGCTTCACCTGCGCTTGGCCACTACCCCCCCAAGGGTTGAGCCCTTGGGTTCAAGTGGCCGGCAGGACTTACCGGATACTGGATGACACAGGGACCAGGACTGGAAACAGAAGTACTCCTAAACCTAAACTGATCTAAGTGCTCTCAAGCCCTAAACCAGCAGGAGTGTTCCTAACAGTAAACTGACAAAAGGACTTCCTAAACCCTATACTAAACAAGCTAAACACAAAACTAACAAGCTTCCTAAGCACTACCCTAGCAAGCTAGACACAAAACTAACAAGGGGCTTCCTAAGCCCTCCTCTAGCAAGCTAGACACAAAACTAACAAGGAGTTTCCTAAGCACTACTCTGGCAAGCTAGATACCAAACTAACAAGGTGCTTCCTAAGCTCTACTCTAGCAAGCTAGACACCAAACTAACAAGGTGCTTCCTACAGCACCAAAACCCAAACAGCAAAGACTGCAATGCTCCCAATAGCACAAACACCAGAAGTACTTCTAACAGCAAAATCTGTAGTGTTCCTAACAACACCAAACCCTGAAGTACTTCTAACAGTAACAGAGCTTCCCAAAGCCCTATACACAGCAATGCTTCCAAAACTAAGAGGGAAAAGCAGGGGAACCACAAGGGAAAAGCAGGAAAGCTAAACACACAGACACCAGTGCACACTGCACTAACACTAACCTGGACCTTAGCAAAAGCAAGCAGGGAAACTAGACACAAAGTCAGAAGTGCACACTGCACCACCCTACCTAAAGCAAACACAACCGTTGCAAAGGCTCTGAAGGAAATAACACCACTTCCTTATCAAGGCCCTCCCTGATGTCACACTCCCTAGACCCAGGCAGCACCCTGAAACACAGAGAGCACACTGAAACCCATAGAGGCCCAACCCACACCAATGCAGCACCGTGAAGCACTTGAAGCCAGTACACCCAAAGAGAGGTAGAGCTAACTCAGTCCACACACACAGGTGCAGTATAGTGAAACAATTAGAGCCATGCTGCTGGAAGCTGCCAGCATAGAGAGACAGAGCTAGCTCAGAAAGGACAGACACAGGAAACAGACACCAGCTAAGAAGCTGACCACCAGGAAAAAGGTAAGTTTGAGAGGGGTTCTGACCACGATCATAACAGCAGATCAGCATACAAAGTAATTGACTAAACTGGAATTAACAAGCATTTAAATGGCAATTATTAGGAGTTACGCATTGATCTGCCCTGCGCCCAATTCTATAACATGTGTTTCTAGATTTCATAGCACACAACTCCAAAGGGGCGTGGCCATGGGAGGGGCATGGGTGGATCAGAGGTGTTCCCAGAAATTAGGAACGATGTTACCAACTACCTTCATTTGCACCTACTAACAGCATTAAAAACGGCAGTGGGGTGTCCTTTGCTAAAGAAGAACAACCTTGACCAGGACAAACTTGAAAGTTACTGGCCAGAATCTAACATCTCATTTCTAGGAAAACGTATAGAACAAACAGTCTGTGATCAACTCAGTGATTGGCTAGAAGAAAGAAACTGGCTAGAACCATGTCAATCTGGATTCAGACTCGGTTATGGAACAGAAACAGTCCTTGCATCCTTGCTAGATCATCTTCACAGAAACCAAGACAGGGGATTTGCCTTGGTGTTAGTACTGCTCAATTTCTCAGCACCTTTCAATACTGTGGATCATGATAGCATGCTAGCACAACTGGCATAAAAAGAAATCAGTAGAACAGTACTTGATTGGTTCAGATCTTATCTATCAGAAAGACCACAGTCCATACTGTTCAGCAGCACCTCATCGCCACCATGGGCACTGACCTGCGGGGTACCACAACGATTAATACTACATATTCTATTCAATATCTATCTCAAGCCACTAGCCAAGCTGATTCGGACTTTCAGTTCTACATCTATGTAGATGATGTGCAGCTACTCATATTGTTGAACCTGACTTACCCACAGCCCTGAATAAATTGACCACCTATTCGACAGCAGTTCAAGAATGAGCAAAAAACAACACACTTTGCCTGAACCCAAGTAAAACCAAGCTTCTATGGGTTCCTAACACAAGTGGGCACATACCTGGCATCAGGGGTGTAGCTAGACTTCAAGGTTGGAGGGGGCAAGAGCCCAAGGTTGGGGGCACATTTTGAGTGCCGCCTGCCACCCCCCCCCACCGCCACGCTTTGCCTTGCCTCCTGGCCCCCACCTTCTCCCCTCGCCTCCCCCCCACCCACTGCCTCGCCTCCTTGCCGCTTCCCCTCACAAACAAATACCTTTGCTGGCAGGGGTCCCCAACCCCTGCCAGCCAAAGCCTTCTTCAGCATTGGTCTCCGGCGCAGCTGCATTTTGCTGCCCTGCTCTTCTTTCTTCTTGCTCCTCCTGTGCACGCTGACACAGTTTCACGTAAAGGAGCATCAGCGTGCACAGGAGGAGCAAGAAGAAAGAAGAGCAGGGTAGCGAAAGGGGTTGTACTAGAGATTGGCGCTGAAGAAGGCTTTGGCTGATGGGGGTTGGCGACCCCCGCCAGCCAAACCAGGGGCCCGGAAAAAATTTGCGGGGGCCCAGACCCCCGTGGTCCCCATAGCTACGTTCCTGCCTGGCGTCAAAATCTATTTTGGAAATACGAACTCCCTCTCGACTCACAAGTCAGGAACCTTGAAATACAGCTAGATTCACCACCTACGCTGATCCCCTAAATCCAAGCAACCTTCAAGAGCTGCTTCTATCATTTGCGACAACTACACTGCCTCTCTCCTTACATTGAGAAGGCAAGGCTTGTCTCAGTTGTGCATGCCATGATAATATCAAGACTGGATGACTATAATGCACTCTACACTAGTCTGACTACAAACGGTTTGTACTAGCTCCAATTGATTCAGAATGCTGCAGCAGAGTTCTAAGGGATGTGACCACATTACACCATTTTTGCAAAAACTTCACTGATTACCAGTACAATACAGGGCTAAATTTAAAACTCTATGTCTGATATTCAAGGCCCTTAAAGGAAATGGCCCAGAGTACCTGAACAGGATGTCCCTCTACACACTCCAAGGTCACTAAGGTCCTCTCAAGGAGTATCCTTAATCACACTTTCCCCAAAGGACATCACATGATGCAATACCCGCTAGTAGGCCTTATCTGGAGTAGCCCCCACACTCTAGAATGCACTCCCTGAAAGTCTTCCCTTAACACGACTATCTCTACTTCAGGAAACAGGTGAAAGCTTGGCTCTTCAACAGGCCTTTAATGGAAGAAGCAACTAATTTGTTAGTCACACACACACAAGGACTGACACCGGCTGCACATACTGTAGCAGGACATGTTTATCCACTCCTACCCTACCTAAGATAATATTCAAGCACTTTTCTGACTTCATGTGTTACTTTCTTAAATTAGTCCCCTTATTTTCTTATTCCTGTTAATAAATCTAGGCGCCGCTTATAGAATGCACTTAGGCGGAAATGTTTTCCACGCTGATTTTTTAAGAGCCATATACAGAATCTAGCCCATAATGGGCTTCTTATCATTTAGCACAAGCTAATCATTAGCACGCCCTAAATCAGAGCACCTTAGTAAAAGGATCCCTAAGTTTGTACCTGAGGTAATATTTGGGAATGGAGTGGATACTGCGCCGTTTACAGAAGAAAGAGTTTATAAACAGCTGGAGAATCTGAAGGTAGACAAAGCTACGGGCCGGATGGGATACATCCCAGGATACTGAGGGAGCTGAGGGAGGTCCTGGCAGGACCTCTTAATGATTTATTTAATAGATCTTTAGAGACGGGAGAGGTTCCGCGGGATTGGAGATGAGCGGATGTGGTCCCTCTTCACAAAAGTGGAGTTATCTGAAGAAGTGGGAAACTACAGACCGGTAAGTCTCACGTCGGTGGTAGGAAAACTAATGGAGTCACTGCTGAAAGAAAGCATAGTTAACTTTCTAGAAGTCAATGGGTTACAGGACCTGAGGCAACATGGCTTTACCAAAGGAAAATCCTGCCAAACGAATCTCATTGACTTCTTTGACCGGGTGACAAAAGAAATGGATGAAAGCCGTGCGCTAGATGTAATCTACTTGGATTTCAGCAAAGCCTTTGATACAGTCCCCCACAGAAGACTCATGAATAAGCTGAAAGGGCTGAACTTAGGACCGAAAGTGGTGAACTGGATAGAAAACTGGTTGACTGACAGGTGGCAGAGGGTGGTGGTAAATGGAATCTGCTCGGAGGAAAGGATGGTGAGCAGTGGAGTTCCTCAGGGGTCAGTGCTGGGGCCCATTTTGTTTAATATATTTGTGAGAGATATTGCTGAAGGGCTGGAAGGAAAGGTTTGCCTTTTTGTGGATGACACGAAGATAGCCAATATAGTGGATACCCTGGAGGGAGTAGAAATGATGAGAAGGGATCTCCGAAAGTTAGATTAGGTATAATCACTGTTCCCTCTAAGCTGAGCGGGAGTCCTTCAACTGCATTGCTACCAGCAGGGGCTGATGCTTCAATATTGTGTTTTCAATCGATAGGTACAAACAGGTTTCCTAGAGTCCTGCAGAGTTTGCCTGTCCCTTACTATTGCAAATGTGATAGACAGCACCCCCCACTGGCAGGACTGTAGGTGGAGGACTCCCACTCAGCTTAGAGGGAACAGTGGGAATAACTGGGTACTGTATATATGTACGTATTTAGTTAAACATAAGCAACTCAACACCAGTCTTATAGCTGTGCCAGGAATATATATAATTATGTGTCCCATCCACCTGTAAAGTACCCATATATTTGGTAGGATACTGAACATTTGTACATAATTAGCAGTGCCTACATTATAGAAGCGGCTCCTATGGGGAAAATTCTATAAATAATGCTTTAAAATGGGCACTGAAAACAATCAGCGCTATCCCCTGGATTCTATATATCACGCCTAGAGATCCACGCTGAAATCCAAGTGTATTCTATAACAAGGCGTGTAACTTAATTGACTTAACAAGCTTATCGTCGTTGACAACAGCACTTAACTAGCAATAATGAGCACTAATTGGCAATAATTAGAATTTACACACAAGACATGTTAAATGTTTTTCTGTAATGAACTGAGCCTAAATTTTAATGCATGCAGTTCAAAAGGACCATGGCTATGGGCAGAGAAATGGGCATTTTATAGGCATTCCAAAATTTACACAGGTAGTTATAGAATATGGCCCAGTGTGCGTAAATTTAGGCACAGGGATTTACGCCACGTTTTCATTGGTGTAAATGGACGTGTGTCATTTTAGATGCAGGAATATCAACTAATATCAAATGGAATATCAACTAAGTGTGTTCTAAATCTAGGTGCCACTTATAGAATATGCTTAGGCAGAATTGTTTACTGTGTGGATTTTTTTAGGCTTCTTATATAGAATCTGGCCTTATGTGCTATTCTATAAAGGGCATGCACCTTTAATAGAATAGCATTTAGCACAGATTTCCACATCCAGCTGTAGGCGCCAGACTTAAGCCTTCTGAAACCTGGTGTAAATGCTGGCATCCAAGTTAGACATGCTGAGGCAATAGAAACATAGAAACATGATGGCAGATAAAGGCCATATGACCCATCCAGTCTGCCATCCTCTGTAACCCCTAATTCTTCCTGTTCCTAAGCGATCCCACATGTTTATCCCATGCCTTTTTAAATTCTGGAACAGTCCTTGACTCCACCACCTCCACCGGGAGGCCATTCCACACCTCCACCACCCTTTCTGTGAAATAATACTTCCTTAGGTTACTCCTAAGTCTATTCCCTCTTAACTTTGTCATATGCCCCCTCATTCAAGAGCTCTTCTTCATTAGAAAAAGGCTCTCTTCCTATACATAAATGCCCTTGAGATATTTAAATGTTTCTATCATGTCTCGTCTCTCCCTCCTCTCTTCCAGCGTATACATGTTGAGGTTCATAAGCCTGTCCCTATAATTTTTGCATTCAAGACCGTTTATATCTTTTCGTAGGTGCGGTCTCCAGAACTGTACGCAGTACTCCAAATGGGGCCTCACCAGAGAGACTTATACAATGGCACTATCACCTCCTTTTCCTTACTGGTCATGCCTCTCTTTATGCACCCAAGCATCTTTCTGGCTTTGGCCTTCGCTTTTTCTACCTGTTTGAAAGCTTTAAGGTCATCAGACACAATCACTCCCCCAAGTCTCACTCCTCCTTCGAATACTGAAACACTTCACCCCTTATACTGTACCGTTCCCTCGGATTTTTGCGACCCAAGTGCATGACCCTGCATTTTTGGGGGATTAAACCTTAGTTGCCAAATATCGGTCCATTCCTCTAGCTTCGCTAGGTCCTTCCTCATGTCATTCACACCCTCCAGGGTGTCCACCCTGTTGCAGAGTTTAGTATCATCCGCAAAGAGACAAACCTTACTAGACAGCCCTTCTGCAATATCGCTCACAAAGAGTGGAGTGGAGGAGTGGCCTAGTGGTTAGGGTGGTGGACTTTGGTCCTGGGGAACTGAGGAACTGAATTTGATTCCCACTTCAGGCACAGGCAGCTCCTTGTGATTCTGGGCAAGTCACTTAACTCTCCATTGCCCCATGTAAGCCGCATTGAGCCTGCCGTGAGTGGGAAAGCACGGGGTACAAATGTAACAAAAAAAAAAAAGATGTTAAAAAGAGCCAGCCCTAGGACCAATCCCTGCAGTACTCCACTGACGACAACATTCTGTAACTGCACAAGCAACCTTTCACAACACCCCTGGCATGCCCTTTTGAACGATGCACTAATAGAGTCAGGAGCCATGCCTTATAGAATAGCACGCAGCCAGATATGCGCACAAATCCAAAGCACTGCCAATTAACTTCAATAATTGGTGTTAGCACCCAATTATTGGTAGTTAAGGGCTCATTAATCAATTAATTTGAGTGCACACATCTGGGTGCAACATATAGAACATGGAGGTTTGTGACTCACTCAAGGTCACAAGGAGCCTCAGTGAGATTTGAACTGGGCTTCCCTGATTCTAAACCTGCTGCTCTAACCATTAGGTCATTCTTCCACTGAATGGTGCCCTTGTTGCTTTTATATATTTTTTTCCTTGTAATATGGTGCTTTAAATTGTTTATGGTTTATTCGATGCTTAATATACTGCTCTTGTGTATAACAGAGTGGTGAACCAAAGAAAATAATAAAAAATATAATAATAAAATGATAAACATATTTTAAAAAGGCAGAAAAGAACACCGAAAATTGTAAAAGAACAAGAAAGGACCTGTACCAAGAAGGGCAAATATAAGATAATTTACTCTAATATTTATGTTTACTGCAGGCAGACCCTCAAGCCTGACCCTATAGGAAAACTTATGAGAAGAAACCTTGTGTGAACAGATAAGACAGGTTTTAAACTTAATGGATACTGGTTCAGTTCTTAATTCACGATGAAGAGAGCTCCACAAACGAGGGCCAATAAAACAGAAAGCAGAATGATGTGTGCTTGCCAGTGGACGAGAGCAGGGCAAGAAAAGGAAAGAAGAGCGGAGATGTCATGTCTGTCTATTGGAAAATAGCTGTACCACAGTGCTCAAAATTAGGATGTGAAAATACGTGTCCATGGCTGTCCTGTGGCTTCCAGCCTCACATTTCCTCAGCAAACTGACTCTTTTTAGTACACATTTGAGGAACTGGTCCAAAAATCCTCAGCCTCTTTTCCCTGTCCTTCTCTCCAATTCTTCCCTTCTGTCCTATTAATAATTGTAGCTCCTTTTTCTATGGAATTCTTAATTATTGTAAACCACTCAGACACTTATGATGCTGTAAAATAAAAACTTGACAAACTCAGAACATATTCTCTCCAGAGTCATTTGACAAATCCATGCTTGAACATTACCTAATAGTATTATTTGATCAATGAACACAGGCTATGCTTTGTCATCCATTTTCTCTCTGCAGTAGGCACAGGGCGTGGCAGAGCAGAGAGGCAAACACATAAATACATCACCGAAGGGAGTCAGTCACAGAGCAGAGATACATGCAGACATTACCCGAAGGGCTCAGTTTTAGATGGTGCTTTTTGTTTTTATTAAGCAGGCAAGATACTTTAACTGAGCAGCTAGATGGGTGTTGCATAGGATTTTGTACGCGGGAGGCAGCTTCGAACAGGATATTAAGTGTCCTCAAGTGACCCTTGCACAGTGCGATCCTTTAACTGTCTAAACTTTCAGGCAAATAGACGAGCCCTCCCCCTTCCATCGCTGTGTAGCTTTGGGGCTGGCTGTCTTTCACACTGCTTCTCTCGCTCTCTGATGTACAGGAAAGTGGGGGGCGGGGGTGTCTGAAAAATAGAAAACTCTGCACAACAGGACACCGATGGGCAGCCAAAAACCGCCAGAAAATGGTAAATAGAAAAATCAGAGCAAGAGAGAGACAGTAAAAGAAAGGAAAGCCGTTTTCAATAAGGACGAGACCAAAGGGAAAGCAGTGCTGAAGAAGGTAAGAGGATTTTATGTTTGTGCAATTTGTTCCTGATACAATGAATGGCTTCTGGATATAATGTGCAGCACGCAAACTTGTTGATTAAATGAAGCTATATGTAGTATATAAATATTATTTCTAGTTGGCCATTAGAAATGCTCAAGATGGCTTACGGTGCTATTAGAATTCAGGTACAATAACTTATTTGGGTTCCATTCATCTCATCTCCTTTCGTTCTGGACTGGGACGGAGAAGGCCACGATCTTATTTTACACGCGGGCTGTGCCGTGTCGTCCCCGCGTAACGTAACGCACCTGTCCCCTCTTTGCGCATGTGACAGCGCCCCGAATTCTAATTTTGAATTGAACCCTCGGGGCCACCCCTTTCGTCACGGGATCACCCGACATCAAGGCGTTTTGATACGAGATACCCACCGCTCAGGGCGACAAAGAGAAAATAGGCAGGGAGAACAATTATAAAATTCTTACCTCAAATATATGTATAAAACAATACGAGTTACTCTGGTCCAACAGTAGAGTAATATGTTTTATTTACAGTTTACATCTCTCCTATGCTCTCTGTTTCACAAAATCGAAATAACTTTAATTTATATTGACCATCAAATGATTCTGGGCTGAAAAAAGATATTCAAATATTCACTTAACTTCCTAAAGATAAACTAAGGTAGAGTATGTAAATATGTCTAGATTGATGATATACCGTAAGGAACGTAATAGCTGATGTGTTTTTGGAATTGTCAGCAGAAACTCCAGTAGGAGTTTTACAGTTGATTACTTGAGATGGTGAAATGTAAATTTTGTGGCTTTTATTTCTCCTGCTATCACAAAATCTTAAAAAAAAAAAACCACCCTCTCAGAAGTAGGCAGTATATGAAGTCCAAAGAGAGAAACATGCTTTCACAAGACTAGGATGAGTTGGAGAGGTCTGATGGTGTTTTAGCGCAGATAGACTGATGTTGACAATGTTAGATTTCTGTTGACAAAGCTGAGTATTTTTCCCACTGGCTTATCCACACAGATAGAACAAGATATCAAAGTCCAGAAAGTTAGAAATAGGCATATTTTCAAAGCACTTTGGGAGGCTAAGTTCCATAGGTTTCTATGGAACTTTGGGAGGCTAAGTGCTTTGAAAATAAGCCTCATTTATTAATGTCTACTAGTTCCCCACTCTTAGGCTTTCACATCAGGATTTATCCAAGAGAACTACCACAGAGCCCGTCACCTTTAGGACTGGACAGGCTGTGCCTGAGCTGCGGAATAGAATAGTGGATTGTTCAGTCAAAGCACCGATCAGTGCATTTCCCATGGTTTAAAACAGTAATTAATTGAAATTCTTCTCTTACTTTCCTTACAAAGTCTGGCTGTGGCTGAAGTGAGTTCACTTTGCAGTACAAAACTGCTGTGGATTTTGGGCCCGATATTGAAAAAACCTGAGCCCCTAAATTTAAGTGCCTAAGGGGCCTTTTTAAATAAAGTGAACATAAGAACGTGAGTAGACATACTGGGTCAGACCAATTGTCCATCTACCCAGTATCCTGTTTCCAACAGTGGTCAAGCCAGATCACAAGTCGGTGGCAGAAACCCAATCCTGGCAACATTGACTTTTCCTCCAGGAATTTGTCCAAAACTTTTTTAAGCCCAGATACGCTAACCACTATTACCACATCTTCCTGCAAAGAGTTCCAGAGCTTAACTATTCGTTGAGTGAAAATGTTTTCCTCCTATTTGTTGTAAAAGTATTTCCATGTAATTTCCTTCAGAGTCCCCTAGTCTTTGTACTTTTGGAATGAGTAAGAAAATCGATTTACTTCTCGTTCTACACCACTCAGGATTTTGTAGACCTCAATATTATCTCCCTTCATCCATCTCTTGTCCAAGCTGAAGAGCCCTAACCTCTTTAATCTTTCCTCATATGAGAGGAGTTCTGTTCCCTTTATCATTTTGGTCGCTTTTCTTTGAACTTTTTGTAATTCCGCTATATCTTTTTTGAGATACAGCAACCAGCGCTGAACACAGTACTCAAGGTGTGGTAGCACCAGGGAGCGATACAGAGGTATTATAGTATTTTCGGTCTTATTCACCATCCCTTTCCTAATAATTCCTAGCATCCTGTTTACTTTTTTGGCCGCCGCCACATATTGAGCAGAAGATTTCAGCATATGATCTACGATACCTAGATCCTTTTCTTGAGTGCTAACCCCCCAAGGTGGACCCTAGAATCAGATCAGAGACGGAAAGGCGGTAGAACTAGAGGGCGTGAATTGAGGTTGAAGGGGGGCAGATTCAGGACTAATGTGAGGAAGTATTTTTTCACAGAGAGAGTGTTGAATATGTGGAATGCCCTCCCGCGGGAGGTGGTGGAGATAAAAACGGTAATGGAATTCAAACATGCATGGGATAAACCTAAAGGAATCCTGTTTAGAAGGAATGGTTCCGCGGAATCTTAGCGGAGATTGGGTGGCGACGCCGGTAATTGGGAAACAAAATGGGAGCTGGGCAGACTTCTATGGTCTATGCCCTGATCGTGACTAAATAGATAGGGATGGACTGGAGTGTAAATTTTAAGGGGCTTCGACGTTAGCTTCAGAACTTAGTACAAGAACAGTACTGGGCAGACTTCTACAGTCTGTGCCCTAAGAAAGGCAAGGACAAATCAAACTCAGGTATACATATAAAGTTTCACATACCATGTAAAATGAGTTTATCTTGTTGGGCAGACTGGATGGACTGTACAGGTTTTTATTTGCCGTCATTTACTATGTTACTATCTCATGAATCTTCATTGTGGATATCCTGAAAATCTGACAGGCTGGGGTGCCTCCAGAACCAAGTTTGGGAACCACTGATCTAGATAAACACTAACAAACTGATGCAACATCCACTGCCCTTTTTTATGCTTATTTATTATTTAGATTTGATACACAGTGCTTCTTGCATTGTTCAAAAATGGTTCACAATAACTACAACACAGAAAAGAAAAAAAAAGGGGAGCAACCACTGAAGTTCCAACTCCGGGATATTTATTAACAAATCAACACTATACAAGAATACTCTAAATATGACTTGACACAGTACTGCGTTTTGGCACAGAAGGTGCCTGCCTCAGGAGTCTTAGGGATGAACCAGTGTAGATTTGTTAATAAATATCCAAGAGTTGGAATTTCAGTGGTTGCTCCCCTTTTTTGTTGTTGTTTTTCTGTGTGTGTTCTTTCAAAAGGGGTCTCTTCTGCTTTTGTTTTTACTCACAATAACTACAAACGGTAACATTAAAATTCAAAATAAAATAACAATAAAACAGAAAACAACACAGATCCCTTTCTCACCATCCCTCCATCTTACTCCACTTTACATAAAATAGTTTCAGCAAAAACCTGTTCATCAGCATAGGACATTACTCGCTATTGTTCACTTAGGGCCCCTTTTATCAAGCTGTGGCAAAAGGGGGCCAGTGCTGGCATTGGCGCATGCTTTACACACATGCCAAGGCCCCCTTTTACCACAGGTGGTAAAAGGGAAGTCTCGCTTTCCTACAGGAAATGGCCTGGCGGCAAGTAAAGCACTTACCGCGCGGCCATTTCGGGTGGAAGCCTTACCGCCACCCACTGAGGTGGCAGTAAGGGCTCCCGCGGTAACCAGACAGCGCACAGCACTGCCCAATTACCACCAGGTACACTCCAGTGCTACAAAAATAAATACATTTTTGTAGCACTGGAAAGGATGGTGTGCTAGGGGTGGGAAGTATTGCCGGGCTGCTGCGGTAACCTGGCGGCACTTCCTGTATAGCGAGCGGTAAACCCATGTTGGACTTACCGCTGCTTAGTAAAAGGAGCCTTCATTTGTTTTAATAGTGAGTGTTTTATTCTGTTTTGATGATAATTTCAATCCATAGTTTCATAATTACTTCTTGTACCTTGCCTTGAACATCACATGGAAAGACCATGTAATAAATAAATGAAAAGAGATATTTTCCAATGTTGTTCCTAAGTCTATTCCCACAAACAATTTCAAAACTGTGCCATCAATAAAAATAAACTCTGTGCCTTTAAGTTAAATTTTTGATTGGCGCTACTTGTACAGCCACGTGAAAAAGCACACATTGAAAGGAGGACAGTGAACCAGGAATAATTGCAGCTTGAGTTCTATCCCAGCTTCAGACAAAAATTACAATTTAAAGTCTCTTTATAGGGTCCCTGTTTGGACACCATTTTGCGTAGTGGACCTTTCAGATTAGTGGGTCTAAGGGATACTCCAAAGGCCAGTACATAAACAAAAACACATAAAATTTCCCAAAAGCCTTTCCCAGTGCTTACACAGTATCACCTAATGGCAGGATTAAATGTTAATTGTATTAGCTAGGCCCTGTAAATTCATAGGCAAAAACATGGCTGGGAGACTGTTCTTCTCATTTATTGGGCTTTTCAATCATGTACAATATATACAGACGGAAGGATAGGAAAACAATAAGGCAAACAGACAGTCTATAAGAACGGAATAAAACTGTCACTATTCTTGGTCTCCTCTGAGCAGTGTTCTCTACTTCATGCTCATACATCTTTCATTACACCTTTTTACAAGTGGACAGTGGAGGAGTAGCCTAGTGGTTAGTGCAGTGGACTTTGATCCTGGGGAACTGGGTTCCATTCCCATAGCAGGTCCTTATGAGTCTGGGCAAATTACTTAACCCTTCATTGCCCCAGGTACAAATAAGTACCTGTATATAGTATGTAAACTGCTTTGAATGTAGTTGCAAAACCACAAAAAGGTCCTATTCCCAGTAATGTGTCTTTAGTTGGTCATTGGCCTCTCTCCTTATCAGTCCTTCAGAGTTATAGTTTATAGCTTTGGAACATAAGTTAAGTCCTTTATTTCACTCTTCTCTCTCTCTCTTTCTCTCTTTCTCTCTCTCCCTCCCTCCCTTTTGTCTCCGTTTCCTATTGGTCTCCGTTTCTTAGATTAGGCAAGTTAAGAATTGGTCTCTGCCTCCTGTCTCTTTCAGGGTGTCAACACTCCCCAAGTCCACCACTCCCAGCATCCAATCTTTTCCATAAGGACTGTAGGCTGGTAGACTCCCTCCTCTTCTGTCTGGTACTCTGTACCTCAGAGGACAGCTATGGATCAGACTGGCAACCTCTGGTCACTTTGGGAACAGGCCTTTCTCCTTTTAGTATGCACCAGGGAACAGCTATGGACCAGTCGAGCAGGGACTGTCTCTTCATGTTCAAGTGTACAGCGCTGCGTACATCTAGTAGCGCTATAGAAATGATAAGTAGTAGTAGTAGGCTAGCAACTCCTGTACTTTCTCCTTTCTCTTTTCCCGTAGCCCCTAGAGCAGGAAGATAAGGTGGTCCTCAGAGTGAGGTAACCCACCTACTGAACTTCTTGGTGGACACCTCTATGGGTTATTGAACAGAAAACAGAGGGTAGGGTTAAATGGCCATTTCTTTCAATGAAGGAGGGTGTATAGTGGAGAGCTCAGGGATCTGTACTGGGACCAGTGCTATTTAATATATTTATAAATGATCTGGAAATCGGAACAATGAGTGAGGTGATTACATTTGCAGATGACACAAAACTATTTAAGGTTGTTAAAACACATGCAGACTTTGAAAAATTGCAGGAAGACCTTAGGAAATTGGAAGATTGGGCATCCAAATGGCAGATAAAATTTAGTGTGGACAAATACATAGTGATGCACATCGGGAAGAATAATTCTTATCTGAAGCTAGGGTCCACCTTGGGAGTCAGCACCCAAGAAAAAGATCTAGGTGTCGCTGTAGACAATAAGCTGAAATCTGTTCAGTGTGCAGCGGCAGCCAAAAAAGCAAACAGGATGCTAGGAATTATTAGGAAAGGGATGGTAAATAAGACCAAGAATATTATAATATTTCTGTATTGCTCCATGGTGCAACCTTACCTTGAGTATGCAGTTCTGGTCGCCGTATCTCAAAAAAGATATAGCGGAATTAGAAAAGGTTCAAAGAAGAGTGACCAAAATGATAAAGGGGGATGGAACTTGTCTCATATGAGGAAAGGCTAAAGAGGTTAGGGCTCTTCAGCTTAGAAAAGAGACTGCTGAGGGGAGATATGATTGAGGTCTACAAAATCCTGAGAAATGGTATTGATTTTTTTACTCTTTCAAAAAGTACAAAGACTAGGGGACATTCAATGAAGTTACATGGAAATACTTTTAAAACAAATAGGAGGAAATATCTTTTACTCAATGAATAGTTAAGCTCTGGAACTCTTTGCCGGAGGATGTAGTAACAGCGATTAGTGTATCCGGGTTTAAAAAGGTTTGGACAAGTTCCTGGAGGAAAAAACCATAGTCTGCTATTGAGATAGACATGGGGAAAGCCACTGCTTGCCCTGGGATTGGTAGCATGGAATGTTGCCAATCTTTGGATTTCTGCCAGCTACTTGTGTCATTAGCCACTGTTGAAAACAGGATACTGGGCTAGATGGGCCATTGGTCTGAACCAGTGTGGCTATTATGTTCTTAGGACAAGGTCCTTCCTGAATTCAGAATTGTATACTTTCCTCCAAATTTAAAAAATCAGTGCTATTGGGCTATTTTCCTGGAATAGGCCACCCCCTGCTCAGATTTGATTGGCTGCTTTCTGGAGCATGGGCCATTTTAGCAGGCTGCTTCAAAAGTATTTCTTTAGATTTTCTGCTTTTTCTGATTTGTACTCCAGATATTTCTCTGTCTTGGAATCCCTTCTTTCAGTAACATACATGAAAAAAAATGTTTTACCATCGTATTGTACCACCTTAGTTATCTTCTACTTATACCTTTGCTTTCCTGGCTACCTTCTCTGCTTTCCTCAGCTTTTCCAGATATTCTTTCCTGATCTCTTCTTTCTGGGATTCCTTGTATCTGTTGAACAGCAGTCACCTCCTTTGAAAATCATATTAATCACCTTTGCCTCTTTTATTTACTACATAAAGATTTGCGGTTCTTAATTTAATTCCTGTTACTTTAGCTGTCTGTTCTTCTACCACAAAAGATTTTCTTTTCCTGAATATGTCTCCTTAAGGTCCTCTTGAAGTCTAGGACTTTGATATTTTGTGAGCCCTGTTTGCCTTTGCTGTTGCGGAAAATAACACTGTCTGACAACTGCATTCAAGTCTTAATCTTTCTAGACATTAGACATACTTTTCCCATTTGTAAGTGCAGGGGTGGTACCTGTGGTAGGCCCTGAAACTTTATGAGGGGACCACTCACATAACTCATTTATTTGGTAAGGACCATGGCCCAGTGGCGCAGCTAGGTGGGGCGCCAGGGCCCATATGGAGTTCTGCCGGCACTGGCGCCTATTTTTTTCTCATCATGTTGCATTGAAAATGTGCGCCGGCGCTGGCGAAAGTCTGCTCTCGCGCCGCTTTCGCTCCCCCCGCGCCATCAACCTGGCTCCGCTTCTGCCATGGCCGGTACACACAGTTGTCAGCAGGCCTTAGGCAAGAAATGCGCTTCTGCTGCACTCTCTTCTTAGTTAATAAATTGGACCACTCAGGTATGGATGTTCTGAACCAATAAATTTACTCAGTCATTTTAGGCAGTTAATAGGGTCAATAACTGTAGAACAGGCAGTCACTTTGGCAGAGGCAGTAAGCAAGCCAAAAAAAATAAGAAAGGAGAAACCTTCGCAATAAGATATGGAAAGTCCATGAGTAAAGATAAAAGTCTGCAAAACCACAATGGATTGTTAACATAAGTACAAATAGAAAAAATGTACTCATAGAAAGGATAAAAAGGGCACAACGGAGGCCATGTTTTCGCTACAATGTATCAGAAGTCAAATCAATTAGATCCCTTATTGAGACTATAAAATTATTATCAAAAAGACATTGGATCATTCACACAATCGTGATTTGAGATGAGTCTATCAAATTTAATGTAGTTCCTTGTTCCGCTTTTTTAGTTTCAGTGGATTGTTAACCACCTCAATTCCGTGTATTTTAAGGTAATATATAAAGTTTAAATAAACATAAACATCACTTGGGTGGATGAGGTGGAGGGGCATTTTCAATATGACGTCTAAATCAGACTTTGGATGTTTTGTGGAAAACATCTAAAAATCCAGTAGCGAACATGGCCATTGTTGAACCTGAAAAATGTCTTTTTTTTTTCCGAAAATGGCCAGTTGCTAGACATTGTGTGCTCAGTGCGTCTATCTTTGTAGACCATTTTTAGAAAAAAAAATGTTCAAGTGAAAAACGCACAAAGTCAAGCCATTGAGATGTAGGAGGAGCCAGCTTTCCTAGTGGACTGGCTACACAGACATCCCAGCAGAGCAGTGGAGTACCCTAGGGGGTACTGCAGTGGACTTCACATAAAAGGCCCCAGGTACACATCTCATTGTTACCCCCTTATATATTATGGTGAGCCCTCCAAAACCCACCAAAAACTTAGCGTATCCAACTATACACCACTACAATAGCCCTTATAGCTGCAGGTGTTACCTATATGTGGGTACGTAGGTTTTTCGTGGGCTTTGGAGGGTGGTGGAAACAAAGAAGGATAAGGTCACCATGAAAGTGGTATCAAAACCAGCAAAACAATGGACAACACTGTTAAAGAATCAATGTAGCTTTATTCCAATCAACCTTTGTAGTATATGCAAGACCCACAAGTGTAACAGTTAGAGTGGGTTATGAGCCTGGGTCCTACCACTAGGCTACTCCAGGGACCATGATTGCTGCTGTAATAGGACTGGCCATAACATCTGAAGCTGTCATAGAGGCTGGTATGTACTGTTTCTTTTACATTTTTGGGGGTGGAAGGGGGTCAGTGACCACTGTGGGAGTAAGGGGGTGTCATGCCTTACTCCCTCCAGTGGTCATTTGGGGCACCTTTTTGTGACTTAGGCATTATTAAGACAGGTGTAGCCCAAAACATCTAGGTTTTAGCCCTGTTTTTTTTTTTTGCTTTGCTCCATTATGGCAGAAAAACGACAATTGTTAGGGATCAGTGGCATTCCTAGCCTGTTTGTCACCTGGGGTGAGTCGCCACTGTGCCCCTTCCCTTGCACATCACCGCCCCCAAAGCACTTCACCAGACCTTTCATGCCAGCAAGGGGGTGTGCAGATCAGGCTGTCGGCTGTGCCAGTCCCCTGCCCTGGAACAGGAAGTAATGTTAGATGGGGCAGAGGACTGGCAGAGCCGACAGCCTCACGCCTCGTGCACCACCTTGCTGCCTGCACCCGGGGCAGACCACCCCCACCACCCCGCCCTTGGTATGCTACTGTTAGGAATACCCAAATCCCGCTTCCAATCCACCCCTGACATGCCCCCTTGTGTTTTGGATGCACTGTCAGGGGTGATGAACTGCATAGAAAAACATCTTAAAAATGGGTTTTGAAAATAGTGATGTGGACGTTTTTTTTTTTTGGGGGGGGGGGGGGGGGGGGAGACTCATCCAAATGCTGATTTGTGACACTTTTTGGACATTCTGTTTCAAAAATGAGCCGAGGCCTGCTTAATACTGCTTATTGAACCACAGAGGTGTTCTGTCTGTTATTCCTGGTCCTGTATTGTAACAAGCCTCAGGATTAAGCTAAATAAAACACTTATTTTTATTTATATCTCTTGTCCAGCTGTGTTATTCCTGAGGCCTGCTCTCACCCCTTGCTTGTGGTGTCACAGTGATACTAAAGCAGAAACCACTATAAGAGTATTATAGAAAGCCCCACAGAGTTCGAAGACTCGAGCATCACAGTTACATTTAGGAGCCCTTTTAAAAAGCTGCGCTAAAAAGTGGCCTGCGCTATTTGTAGCACGTAGTTTTCCCGCGCACTAAGGCTACTTGTAGCGTGGCTGTAAAAAGGTTGCAATTTCTATTTTCCCATTAATGTCCACGTGCTAATTTCCCATTAGTGTATGAGGCCTTTCCGCCACCTGTTTACTAGGCGGTAAGGGCTCCTGCACTAATTGGGTAGCATGTGGCATTTTATCTGCGCTACCCGATTACAAGAAGCACGCCTACTCTCCACCTCCAAACATGCCCCCTGCGTGAAAAAACAAAAGCTATTTTTTAGCGCCTGGGTAGTGCGCACCGATTCCAAAACTACCGTGGGACGCCTCAGCTTTTTAAAAGGGCACCTTAGACATCCATAGAAATACCAGGTTCTTCTGATTGGGAGGCATGTTTTTTAATTCAAATTCAAAATGCAACATAATAGGGAAATAATATCCTATAACCTCTGGAATGCACTGCCTGAAAGGCTCCGCTTAACACAAGACTACCTCTACTTCAGGAAGCAGGTGAAAGCTTGGCTCTTCAACCAGGCCTTTAATGGAAGAAGTAACTAACTTGTTAGTCTCACACTCACACTCACACACACACACAGACACACGCACAAGGAGTGACTCGGGCTCCACATACTGCAGCGGCACATGTTTATCCACTCATACCCTAGCTGAGATAATATTTAACCATCTCTCTGACCTCATGTGCAACTTTCTTTAAATTAGTCACCTTACTTTCTAACTCCTCTTACTCTCTTACCTATCTATATGTTCCATCTTTGCTTATACCCTTTCAATTAAAATATTCTATTATGTATTGTGTTGACATTGTAAGTAATATATTATGCCATACTTCGTATTGCTATTTAAATATTTTTACTGCTGTAATTGCCTGTTTCTCATGTTTGACATTCATACTGACATTCGTACTGTACACCGTCTTGAGTGAATTCCTTCAAAAAGGCGATAAATAAATAAATATAACCGTGTGAGGCAATTTATCTTGAGGTATTTCCAAAACTTACAGCAAGTACCTGTTCAGTCTTTCTTTAGCTGATATCATAGGCAGATATGGACATTTAATATTCTGATATTTGTACACCTGGCCATTATCCAGTGGCTCTAATTTTAAAACCAGAGAAGGCATTTTGTATGGTTATAATTCACACTAAGGGCACAACTCAATGTAATCCACCGATTGCTCCTCCTTTTAACCCGTTGTGGGGGCATGGGCAGATTTCTTTGTTCCCTTTGCTTCCTTTTGTTGAGTAATGCCCATACTGATAGAGCAACCCTAGAGCCTCCTGAAGGCACATCCAAAGACAAAAACTCCACTGATTACACTGTATGAATCCCATGATATAAACCCTTTCGCTTATCTGTAGATCTTTGAAAGCATCTTGCAGTCCTTCCTTTGCTATCTGTTCCTTCTAAGCTCCCATAAAATGAGGGCTTCGTCTATGTAAATCTCATAAAAAATTCAGACCTCTGACTTTCAAAAGTCTGTACAAGAACTCTAGGGAGGAGGATGGTGATGTAAGGAGGGCAAAAGTATAAATTAAATTAGATTCTACACTCAAAAGCTAAGATGCAGAACATACACACCTTGCAATTAAGATTCACAAGAAAAAGCTTATATGACAAGTGGAGGGGCATTTTCGAAAGGGACATCCAAGTTGCGATTTGGATGGCCTCGCAAAATGGCGAAATCCAGGGGTGGGGAAACCCGTATTTTCAAAACAAGATAGATGTCCATCTTTCATTTCGAAAATACCGTCAGAGACATCAAAATACTTAAATTTGGAGGTCCCTAGATTTGGACATCCCTAGACATGGACGTTTCTGATTTTCGGCGATTTTCGAAACCAAAGACATCCATGTCAAAAACGTCCTAATGCAAGCCATTTGGACGTGGGAGGAGCCAGCATGTGTAGTGCACTGGTCCCCCTGACATGCCAGGACACCAACCGGGCACCCTAGGGGGCACTGCAGTGGACTTCATAAATTGTTCCCAGGAACATAGCTCCCTTACCTTGTGTTCTGAGCCTCCCCAAACCCACTACCCACAACTGTACACCGCTACCATAGCCCTTACAGGTGAAGGGGGGGCACCTAGATGTGGGTACAGTGGGTTTCTGGTGGGTTTTGGAGGGCTTGCTGTTTCCTCCACAAACGTAACAGGTGGGGGGGATGGGGATGGGTCCGCCTGTCTGAAGTGCGCTGTACCCACTAAAACTGCTCCAGGGACCTGCATGCGCTGTCATGGACCTGAGTATGACATCTGAGACTGGCACGACATATTTTGAAAGATGTTTTTTGAGGGTGGGAGGGGGTTAGTGACCACTGGGGGAGTAATGGGAGGTCTTCCCCGATTCCCTCTGGTGGTCATCTGGTCATTTCGGGCACCTTTTTGTGCCTTAGTCGTAAGAAAAACAGATCCAGGTGAAAACGGACAAGTGTTTGTCAGGGACGTCCTTGTTTTTTTCGATTATGGGTCAAGGACATCCAAGTGTTAGGCACGCCCAAGTCCCACCTTCGCTATGCCTCCAACACGCCCACTTGAACTTTGGCCATCCTTGCGACAGAGTGCAGTTGGAAACGTCCTAAATCGGGTTTCGATTATACCGATTTGGACGTCCTTCTCTTTCGAAAATTAGCTCAATAGAAATCCACTTCAAGCAAACAGGTAAACAAATAAAAATAAAAATAAAACTGTTCTCTCCTCTTTACCTCTTCCCAGAGGAGAAAACAGGACTCACTGGCCAAGAATCATGACCAGAGAAGCAAAGGCCAAATGTATACAATGCTTAGATGAAAGCTGTGCTCCATCTCCTCTAAAGTGTCCGACTGCACAGTTCCTGTGTCCCTAACTTGGCTGCAATATGAACAAAACCCGTCAGAGCATGAACAAGGTTCAGTGCTTTCATCACTGTAGCATAGGAATTTCATACAAACATTGGATAGGTCCAAGTCCAATTTATTTGATATACCACAAATATTACACAAATCTAAGCAGTTTACAAAGTAATTAAAATAAACAAGGAAGGAGAAACTGACGACATAAAAGCAGTAACAATAAGGCTAAGCCAACAATAAAGGCGGACATACACAAAAGAAAGCTTTAGCAATTTATGTGACATCCCAAAAGAAGTTAAATTAATATCACAAAAAAACCACCGCTTTTTAGTTTCTGTTCTGGGGCTCTGAGCACACAGTGCACTAGCGACTACTGCAGCAAGCAGAATTGTGACTCCCCCACCCCCCAAAAAAAAATCCGCTTTCAGAGTTGTGACCATGTTTGCGAACAACAAAAAAGTGACATAAGCAGCACACACAAGCTGGCAGGAGACTTGAACTTGGACTGCATGGGCTCACAGTGAGATGGGGACCAGAGGCAGAGGCAGGAAGGAAGCCCAGTGCCAGAACGGAAGTAGAGGCTGTATCACATGAACTGTTAATGCTAAATGGGGTCACACTGGAAAAGGTTTGGGAAGCTCTGAACTACTGAGCCTGATAGCATAGCTTGTGCCTGTTTAGCATATGCTGGTGTATTAACATTTAATGTGCTGGCATTTAGTTACAGATAGATTTATGCTTTGCACAGCACTGCTAGAGTGGTTAGCAGAAGTTCCATAGATTTCTTTGGGGGGGGGGGGGGTTGTGCGAGGTAGGGAGAAAATGGGCGATTTATTATTACTTTTTATTTTATGTATTTTGTTTTGTAACGTGTGACAGTGGAAACTGTAGGTCCCCTACATGCAAATATTTTTTTTTTCATTTTGAGATTTTAAGAAAAGTTTCATAAATAGAACCTTGAATTCCTTGCAAAATTCACTATGTGCACGTGAAAATCTTGCTTTGCTTAACCCTTCCATCTGACGGTTAATGTGTTTTTAAAGCAATCCCCTGAGGAGGATCGATTTCAGGCTCAGCTGAGAATAGAGTGCAGCAGGATCAAGGTGTCTGGCTGGAAAGCGTCTGAGCACAACATGAGGGTCACCCAAGGACAGGACAGAGCAAGCTTGCTCCCCCTCTAACCTGTGCTAATATTAGATTCCCTGTGACCTCCAGAGAACTGGACTGCTTAATTTCTTTCCTCTGTTTTTTTTTTTTTTTTACACTGCAGTCCTCCTATTTCTTCCAGCTCAGTTGGAACCAGGCTGAGATCTGCTGCCATCAACCTTCTACCCATGGATTTTTAATATCAGCCCCCTCCCCCATTAACGACATGTAGCCCACCTCCCTTCAGACCTTAATGTAAGCCTGAGTTGGGTATGAGAGGTAGGCTACAAGTGTATATTTTTTTAAGGACTGGTTGAAGGTCGCAAAGCTAGAAGTTTGGCTGGTACAGAATTCATTCTCTTTACACACTTCTCACAGTCAATAAATCAGTCCACACAGTTTAATATTCTCAAAACCAAGGAGGATTTTCTGAACTTGGATAGCTAAATAACAAGGTTAATGTCTTCAACAACTGTTTACACCACTTGTATATTCTGGCATCTCTCATTCTCCTCTCTCCCTCCCCCTCCCCATCCAGCACTCCAGCAGGAACTGTACATGGGTTGCCAGCTCATGAAGACAAACTGCTTTTGGTCAGACCCTGGGTCTTCCCTCTGCTATATCCCGCCTAAAGGAAATTGCATCAGGGAAAGTGGGATGCAGCAGATGGGAGAACCAGGAGCTGCCAGAAGAGGTCTGTCTTCATGTTGTTGCTGCTGGCAACCCACGTAAAGTTTGCACGACTGCTGGGGGGGGGGGTGTAGGAAGGCAGAGAAGAGAGGAAGGGATACCAGACCAAAGGGGAGAGGGGTGAGGATGGGGGGGGGGGGGAGAGAAACTGGGCCAAGGGGGTGAGGAGAGAGGGGGGAAACATTGGATTGAGGGAGGGAGCAAGGGAGAGCGAGAGGCTGGACCCATGGGGGAGGGGCGGAAGGCAGAAGGGAAGGGAGAGAAAGAGATACTGAACCACAAAGAACCAATGAGATTAGAAGGGGGCACCACAAATGTCGGGGATGGCACAGAAGCAAGTTGGTTTTGGGCATCACAATTCCTTGAGCCAGCCTTGATAGTCTTCTTCCTTATTCTCCTTTCCTACTTACAATTTCAAGGTATGGTGGGTTCCTTTAAGAATAGTCTTCCTTACTAGACTTATTTATTGGAATTCATATTCCTCCACACCTCTTCTGGGCACTCAGGAATGTCCTCTTTTAGTCTCTCTTTCTCTCTATGGGTAGGCTGGGCTCTCTGACCCCCCCTACTAGGCAGTTCCTTCTCCCCTGCAACACAGCTTCTGGATTCTGTTGAAATGCTGATCAGATGGTTAAGGCGTAGTCTTCTTTGCCCTTCCTCCTCTTTCTCCTTGTAGAACTGCGGGATGGAAAGCTAGTTCCCTGTTCCAACTTCCTCCTTCAGCAAGAACAGCAGCTTTGTGGGCTCTGGATCTTGCTTCTCCCTTGTTCTCTCCTCTAAGTACTCTAGCCTGAGTGGCCAGAGACTTTCTCTTTCTGTCTTTTAAGTAGATGGACCTTGGTGAAGTAAAAGTCAAGCCTGGTTCCGTAACCGTTTCCTGGTACAATGGCCAGGGACCGAACCAAAGACGAAGACTCTCCCTTGGGCTGAGTATTTATAGGACCCCAACTTTCCCTCCAAGGGCTGGATCCTCCCACCCTGTCAATCAGGCAAGTGAAGCACAGCCCCTGTTCTGGAAGTTGTAGGGGTTAGTGAAAGGTTAGAACTGCTTTTATTCTGGTACCGCTGCACAGGCAGAAGAACCACTAGTGTAGCCACATATGGGCCCAGGTGGGCAGGAGCCAACCCAGCGGCAGTGCGCATTGTCAGTGAAGCTGGCGGGGATCCCCAGGCTCCAGTCCTCTCTGGAGCCTCCCCAAGCTGTCTTAACTCCAGGGCAGTTGGCAATATGCTTCCAGCCGCCAATACTAAGAGCCCCCAATGTATGCTCAGTTTGTGCACATGAACTGAGCACATACAGGGGGCTCTCAGTATTGGTGACTGGAAGTGTGCTGCCGATTGCCCCAGGGTTGAGAGGACTCTTTAGTTGACAGGACTTGGGGATCCTCGATAGCCAAGGTATTCATTTGTACTTCTTGGGGGGGCATAGGTGGAGAGGAAATGTGGGCCATGCCCACCTAGTCCATTGCCACACCCACCCATAAATTGAGATCTGCCTATGTTACTGGGCAGAACCTTAGCCATCTCTATACTGACGTGTAATCAGCTGGCTAGGACTCACTCCAAACTGGCCACATTTTCCCCAACCAAGGACTCTGAATCCTGCCTTTGCAATGTCCCCAGTTCTGGCAAACCCAGGAAGCAGAAATTGAAGGGCTGAGGTAACATTCTGCAAGCTAGGCAATTGCCTAGAATAGCAAGATTCTGGGGGTGGCAGAAGGCAAGTATTTTAAATGCTCTTCCTCCCAGTTCCCACCCTCCTGGAGGCCCTACCTCAGCGCTTTTCCTGATGTCTGGGAAGGAAGAAGGGCACTTAATAGCAGGGCTGTGGAATTGGTACACCAAACCTTTGACTCCACTACTTTACTTTAGATCCAGGACAAAAAAAATATACATATACATAAATATAAAATGATAAATTTACTATATATTATAATATTGAAAGTTTTTATTTTGAAGCTAGAGTCAGAATCGGTACATTTTTACTGACCCCGATAACAAGTCCTACTGATATTAGGCTTTAAATTGTTTGTTCTGGATATAAAGTAGCAGTACTTTAGATCCAGGACAAAAAAAAAGAAAAAGAAAAAAAAAATATATACTGGTTTATAAGTATAAAATGATAAATTTAACATATATTATAATGTTGTAAGTTTTTATTTTGAAGCTGGAGTCAGAATTGGTACATTTTTACTGACACCAACTCCACCCAAAATTGCTTCCGACTCCATGACTCCAACTCCACAGCCCTACTTAATAGCATAGTTTCCTCTTCTGCACAGAGTCAGCCTTTTGATATGAGTCATGACATTCCATAACCTTGCAGCTCATACTGTGAGACTGGGCCTTCATGATAAAGTAAGCTGATGTGCTATTAAGCCCTCCTGCTGGACACGGGGGCTAAGTAGGCAAGGGAAGTGCTGTGGGGTGTAGCCAGACCTTGATGGGAGGAGGGGCCATAGCCCAAGGTGGGTGGCCACATTTTGCCCCCCACCCCGCGACTGCCACCGCCTCCACCCCCCCCCCCGCGGCCGCTCCCCCACTACCACTGCGAGGGTACCTTGGCTGGCGAGGGTCCCCAACCCCTGCCAGCTAAAGCATTTGTCCCAAGCTGGCCTCACATTGCCTGTAGCCCTGTCCTGTTTTCAGTCACTGTGCATGCTCATTTTAATGAAACTGAGCATCAGGGCACCAGGCAATGTGAGACCAGCGCGGGACAAACACATTAACTGCTGCGGGCTGGGGACTCCCACCAGCCAAACCAGGGGTCCCAGAACCAATTTGGGGGGGGGGGGGGGCTCAGGCCCCCGTAGCCAGGCCACTGGTGCTGCATTAGTGCCTCTGGAGAAGCCGTTAGTTTGCAAGAGGGGTTAGGGCTGGAGCCAGGGGTAGGAGGTTGCCAGATTAAAGGTTTGCCTAGGGCATCCAATAGAAGCTGTAGCCTAGGAGTGAAACCAGGAATGTTGCACATGAAAATGTACAGAACTTACACCTGAGCCATCAGATCAGGCCAGGCCCAGGGTGATAAACAATGTTTGCTTTTCTGGGAGAATGATATTCTGGCTTGGTTCCGTTTGAGCTACAGAAGAAAAGTGGAAGGTGCTGCAGGGCCAGGAACAAGATGTGCTTGCAGAGCTGTGGGTGTTGGTGGGGGAGAATTCTAGTTTATTGATGTGCTGTAATGTATATATTTAAATAATATCTAACATATTTGTAACAACCCCCATCCTTGAGCAACATCAATATGAATATATTAGGTCTCACAGTGTACATAAGAAAAATAAACATTATGAAGACATATTATATCCAGAATATACATAAAGAATGAAAGAACCAGGGTCATCATTGCCAACACACTGCTGCAAATTTTTGAAATTTAACTTCAGGGAGTGGATGTGAAATTACCTCAGATTGTACACCGCCTAGATGGTACTTCCTATAGGCGGTATAGAAAATTTCAATAAACTTGAATACACACCATGATTGGTGGAGTGGCATGAAATTCCCCTTCAAAATTTCTGGATTTGCAAGTTGTCTTCATGACTTAATTTCTTTTGTAGCACAGAACACCTGCCTAGCCAGATTTTATGATTTATTTTGCAGAAATTAACCACAGAGTTTTCACCCATGAAAGTCACTGGACGTTAGTCAATACATTTTACCTTGGTGGATGTCACATGAGGGTATTCCCAGTCATGTTTTGGCTTCTTCCCATTCTGTATCTTCCAGGATGAAGACGTGGGCCACTACCTCTAGGTTAGATACTCAGACACCACAGTGTTGATACCTAGGGCAGGCAAGATGGGCACCTACTTGGGACATCAGGCCAGGAGAAGCCACACCTTTTACTGGTGGGGGAATTCTGTGTCACTGAACAATGCAGAACTCTTTCGCTTGCGATGCAGAATTCTGCTCAGGAAGCAGCAGTCAGAGAATGGCACCTTTCCTTCCCTCCCACGCAGTGAGGTGGCAAATGGCTGCACATCAGTCTGTGTCCTCTTCCTCTGGTGTCCTGGCCCTGACTGCTGATTTGAGCCTTGTCCAAGTCAGCAGTCAAGCCCGGGATGGTGGAAGAGATATGCCACAGGGTTGGGGGTACTGGGGTGGCTGTAGTAAGCGGGGAAGGGATACCACAGGGATAGGAGAGTGGAGAAAATTAGGCAGTGTGCCTGGATGGAGGAAGAGTGAGAAGTGGGAAAATGTTCCTGAGGGAGGTGGGGAAAAAGGGTGAGAGGTGGGGGTATGTTCCTGAGGGGGGTGAGAGAAAGATAAGAAGTGGGGATATGTTCCTGAGGGGGGGCAGGAGAAAGAGTGAGACATAGGGTTATGTTCCTTCAGGACGTGGGAGAAAGAGTGAGAAGTGGGAGTATGTTCCTGAGGGAGATGGGAGAAAGAGTGAGAGGTGGGAGTATATTCTTGAGGGGAGAGGGAGAAAGAGTGAGAGGTGAGGATATGTTCCTGAGGGGAGTGGGAGAAAGAGTGAGAGGTGGGGGTATGTGCTTAGGGCATGGGGAAGGAGACCTTGAGGACAAAGAAAAACCTTGGAGGCAGACAGAATGGGGGGGGGGTCTTATTGGGAGTAAGAGGGCAAAGAATGCTGGAGGGTAGAGAGAGAGAGAGAACAGAAGAAGAGAGAGAGGGGTTCAACATGGAGTGAAAAAGAACTGGGAGACTGTGAGAGAAAGCTGAGAAGTGTCCACCCTGGAGAAGGGGCAAAGAAAGTTGGAGACTGAACCTCCCAAGTGAGGGGAAAGGGTTCAGGCAAAGTTGGGTCAAACGAGAAATGGAGAGGGTGGAACCTGGGAAGTGATATTGCTGGGGAGGGTTGAACCTGAGGAGAAGAAAGGCTGGGGGGAATTTCAGGCCTGATGAGCGAATTTTGAATATAACAATTACAAATTGAGTATTCAGAATTTTGCAGACTTTTAAAACTAATCTGTGCAGAATTTTGTACAGAATTCCCCCAAGGATATAGTTCAGTATCAGATGCCAGCTCCCATGTAGTCACTTTCATCAGCAGAGCTAGCCACAACCTCTGGTAAAGCCATCGTTGGAATAGGAACCCTCCCCCTCTCTTGGTCACTGAGGACACCATTATGTCTAATAACGGTCTTGCTAACAGCCACAGGAAGACCACACAGACCACGTGTGAAGAACTTCTCTATCAGGGCCATAAGAAAGGGTAGGCAATGCAGTTGACCACCTGAGCATCATAGGCCTGTTCAGGGGTGAGGCATTCAAGCTCCACATTGCGGCCATGCTGTGGGCATGTCATTGGAGGGTTTTGGGGCCGACTGGCAGCATCATTTAACAACTCATTTCCCACAGCTGGGCCTGCCACCTCTCATAGTTAGTCACACACTGGACAGCTTGGGGACACCCCTGAGTAGGCCTGGATGAAGGGATATGATAGAGACATTCTATACCTGAAAGATACAAATGAGGCACAGGAAGCAAACCATTTTCAGAGGAATGAATGATCTAGAAGAAGTCATGAAATGAAGCTCCAAAGGGTCAGAAAATATTTCTTCATAGAAGGGTGATGGATACATGGAATGTCCGTGGCCTCGGATGGGGATTATCTAGATTGTAAGCTCTTTGAGCAGGGACTGTCTTTTGTGTATGGTGTACAGCGCTGCGTATGCCTTGTAGCGCTATAGAAATGATAAGTAGTAGATAGATCTCTTTGCTTGCTGACCTTTAATGGTGCAGAACCAGTAAGGAAGACAGCATAAACTGACTGATATAAGGAGTTATCCATTAAAGTGGTTTAGCTCTATAACTAGCAGCTGGGATATATCTACTATTACTGATGCTTATCACTTCTAAAGTGCTTCTAGGCACATGAAGCACAGATACACACAGGAGACAGGCTCTGCTCTATCTAGTCTAGAAAACATATATGACAAACAAGTAGCTGGAGTCAGAGTCAGACAGTAGAACAATGGTGAGTCTTTGAGAATGTATTTATTGTAGACAAGTGATCAAGATATAAAAGCAGCCTCAGTTCAAGGCCCCCTCACGCCCCTCCCACCGAGTTCCAGACAGCCCCCCTCCGATTTCAACACCCCCTCCGCGTTACTGACCCCTAGACCCCAGTGCCGCGACCCTCTCAACCCCCCCTTCCCGCAGAAAACCCTCCCCCGCCGGCGTCGTGTACCTGTGCTGAAGACAGCCAAAGTTCTCTTCTCATCTGCGCTGGTGATGCTAGTTGAATGATCATCTGTTGAAGTTTCTGTGTGTTTATCTGATGTCAGATGGACGCACAGAAACTTGAACAGATGATCATTCATTAAGCAACACCCCGGCGCAGCCAAGAAGAGAAGTTTTGTTGTCGTTAGCACAGGAATGCGACGGCGGCGGGGCAGGGTTTTTGACGGAAAGGGGAGGTCGAGAGGGTCGCGGCAGGCGGGATCCAGGGGTCAGTTACATGGAGGGGGGGTGTTGAAATCAGAGGGAGGGGGAGTCTGGAACTCGGTGGGAGGGGCGTGAGGGGGCCTTAAATGGGATGGGAGGGAGGGAGTGACGTGTGCGTGTGTGTGTGTGTGTGGGGGGGTGTTGATATTCTTCAGGTGGGGGGGGGGTGCTTTGGTGATGCACCAGGAGGGGGTTCTGTGTTGCCCCGCTCCCTGTCACTTGCTCAGAAGTGGCAGGGAGCGGCGCACTGACAGCTTCCTACTCCTCCCCTTGCCTTGGAATCAGCTGTCAGTGTCGTTACTGACGTCAGTGTGTTCTTAGCTGCCTAGCAGACCACCTCCGAGGGATCCACGGTCCCAGGCAGGTTAGAACGTTGGAGGTGAGAATTATTATATAGGATAAGATTACTGAACACATAGACAAACATGGTTTAATGGGACAGAGTCAGAATGGATTCAGCCAAGAAAAATCTTGCCTCACCAATTTGCTTCATTTCTTTGAAGGTGTGAATAAACGTGGATAAAGGTGAGCTGGTTGATGTAATGTATCTAGATTTTCAGAAAGCTTTTGACAAAGCCCCTCATGAGAGACTCCTGAGAAGATTAAAAAGCCATGAGATAGGAGTCATGTTTTGCTGTGGATTAGGAACTGGTTAATAAATAGAAAACAAAGGGTAGGGTTAAATGGCCAATTCTCTCAGTGGAGGAGGGTAAATAGTGGAGTGCCCCAGGGATCTGTACTGGGACTGGTGCTAATATAAAAGATCAAGAAATAGGAACGAGTGAGGTGATTAAATTTGCAGACAACACAAAACTATTCAAAGTTGTTAAACGCATGCTGACTGTGAAAAATTGTAGGAAGACCTTAGGAAATTGGAAGACTGGGCATCCAACTAGCACATGACATTTAATTTGGACAAACACATTGACAAAAATAATCCAAATCATAGTTACTTGATGCTAGGGTCCACCTTAGGAGTCAGCACCCAAGAAAAAGATAAAGGTGTCATCGTAGACAATATGCTGAAATCTGTCCAGTGTGCGGTGATGGCCAAAAAAGCAAACAAGATGCTAGGAATTATTAGGAAAGGGATGGAAAATAAGATGAAGAATATTATATAATGCCTCTGTATCGCTCCATGGTGTGACCTCATCTTGAGTATTGCGTACAGTTCTGATTGCCGCATTTCAAAAAAGATATAGCGGAATTAGAAAAGGTTCAAAGAAAGATGACCAAAATGATAAAGGGGATGGAATTCCTCTCATCTGAGGAAAGGCTAAAAAGGTTAGGGCTCTTCAGCTTGGAAAAGAGATATCTGAAGGCCAAGGGCAATAGAATCAGTCTACAAAATCCTGAGTGCTCTAGAATGGGTAAAAATGAATCTATTTTTTCTTTTTCAAAAGTACAAAGACTAGGGGACATTCAACGAAGTTACAAGGTAATACCTTTAAAATGAATAGGAGGAAATATTTTTTTCACTCAATGAATGGTTAAGTTCTGGAATCCGTTGACAGAGGATGTAGTTACAGCAGTTAGCATATCTGGGTTTAAAAAAAGGTTTGGACAAGTTCCAGGAGGAAAATTCCATGGTCCTCTATTGAGATGGACACGAGAGAAGCCACTCACTCCTTGCCCCATGATCAGTAGCATGGAATGTTGCTACTATATGGGATTCTGCCAGATACTTTTGACCTGGATTGGCTACTGTTAGAAGCAGGATATTGAGCTAGATGTACCATCGGTCTGACCCAGACCCAGTATAGAAGGTATGGAACCAAATAAGCTTAGCAATAATTAGATGGCAACGCCAGTAATTAGGAAACAAAGCCAGTGCTGGGCAGATTTCTATGGTCTGTGCCCTGATCATGGCTGGATAGATTCAGCTTCAGTAACTGGAGCACAAGGCCAGTGCTGGGCACACTTTACAGTCTGTGCCCGTAAAATGGCAAGGACAAATCAAGATCAAGTATATATATATATATATATGTAGTATTACATCATACCTCAAACTATGAGTTTATCTTGTTGGGCTGACAGGATGGATCATCTAGAGAGAGTAAGGGATATGTCTATTTGTAATGATGGTTGGCCAACTGATTGATGTTGGAACACTTTTTCTGGGGTGTCTGTAGAGGGTTTTATGGTTTAGGGGATTTCTGTCTAGTAAATCTTATCAGATCAAGATGCAAGGAGTATTCTCTGACACATGGTTAGTACCAAAAGGTGTGTCTCAGGTATCTCCCCTATCCCCAATGCTATTCAACATACTGTTGTCATCATTGGGTAGACATTTGGAGAATGAAGGATATGCAGTCTACATATACGCGGGTGACATAACTCTTCTCATCCCAGTTACTGAGGATTTAAAGGACACATATCATACCATATCTCATTGCTTCTCCATTGTTACTGACTGGATGTCATCTTATTTTCTTAAATTGAATAAGGAAAAAAAACCCCCAAATGTCTTCTGTTCGGGGCATCGCAGAATCAAACAAGGAGATAAAGTTTACTGTTGATAAATTAATCTATAATTTAGAACGCTCTATTAAGATTTTGGGAGTTATATTAGATGACAAATTATCAATGGAACCTCAAGTTAATTTGTTGGTTAGAACATCTTTTTGTATAATGAGGAAATTTAAGACGCATATTGAAATACTTACCTGAAGAACTATTTAAATTAGTGGTGCAATCTTAAATTATAACATCGTATATTTAGGCCTGCCGAAATGACTGTTGAGGAAAATGCAGACGGTACAGAATGTGGCAGTCCGGTTAATCTTTTCTCTTTAGAAATCAGATAGTATCCCACCATGTTTTATTAAGTTGCATTGGCTTCCAATAGAAGCGAGGATATTATTTAAGATGGATAATTTATTATTTAAAATTGTTCAATGTTTGATTCCCCGATACATGATTTCCTTAGTTAATTATTCTATCGTAGGTCAATTTTTCCCAGTCCTAGAGGAATAACATCTAAAAAGTTATTTACCAGTCTATTTGCTTATCAAGCTGCCAGTTTATGGAACTCTCTTTTTATTGGATTGAGGTATCTGACTACCTACAATCATTTTAAGAAGGGATTGAAGACCCTTCTTTTTATATAAATATGTGATGAGGAAATAGATTATAATTATTAATGTTAGAACTAGGTCCCCATTTTGTTAAAGCTGATTATGTTAGCCCCAATAATTATAATAGATTTATTTGTACTTCTAGATCTACTTGACTCTAGCTTATTAGTTGTAATTTGCTGTGAATTGTTTCATCGGTATTGGTGGGCTATAAGTGAACTAACTGTAACTGTATGTTACATGGAGGCGTATTTTCAAAGCACTTAGACTTACAAAACTATATATGTATTCTTATGTTCTTAAAATTTAATGATGTGAGATGAAACTTGGCACTGGGGAATATCAAGTTTGAAAATAGGCCTTTTTCGACTGGAGGGGGTTTTTTTCTGTGTGACTTTTTATTTTAATAACATCATCAAAAATTCAACAAGCACTGTGGTTCCTTCAGTGCCCACAAAGAAAAAACACATAAGGCAAAAATATATAAAGAATATTACCTTTCTTTCCTCCCCTCCCCCCCCCCCAACCATGGAGCAGCATCAGTAATACTAATACTTCATAATACTTCATTTTTTAAAAAACTATATATTTGCATTCAACACTCATAATCCATAGTGACTAATTCCTATAAACAAAACGTGTATGAGTGAAATCTCAACGGTTACAACTGCTGCTCATCCCTCTAATTCTCCCACCTAAATCTTCGTCTTTATTCTCCCTTCCCCAAACTTCCACATGTATGGCTGTCCAAAGTAGTGAGTCGATACTTTTCATATAGAGAGCCCAGTTGTGCCCTGGCATTCTGGAGTGTAGGAGGCTGTGGTGGTTGCCTCTATTGTGCGATCACCATGCGGTATGCAGTAAAGGCAAGCATCATTAATTTACCCCTTGGTCCTTTTCTTCCACACACTTGAGGGGCCCTTTTACTAAGCCGCATAGGCGCCTACATGCATCCAACATGTGCCAGTTTAGAACTACCACCTAGGCTATTGCGTAGCCTGGGCGGTAATTCCATTTTTTATGTGCATCCGATACGTTCGACGTAAAATAACCGGGTGGTAATCGGCAGTATACACGTGCTGACAATTACCACCTGGTTAATGTGTGAGACCTTACCACTAAGTCAATGTGTTGCGGTAAGGTCTCAGACCCAAAATGGACGCGCGCCAATTTAAATTTTGCTGCACGTCCATTTTCGGCCAAAAAAAAGAGGCCTTTTTTACATAGGCGCTGAAAAATGGATCTGCGCACATCCAAAACACGCTCCTACACTAGTGCAGGCCATTTTTCAGCGCACCTTAGTAAAAGGACCCCTGAGTGTTTAGAAGTGCTAGTTCCAGGGTGAAAGGCAACCTAGTTTCCACTAGTTTCTGTACATACTCAGACACTCTTCCAAAAGTCCTGAAGTATAGGTGCCCTCTTCCCCACATCCTTTCCTACACATGGTATCCCCCATATGGGAAGCATGAATGCAGCAATTGACGTCCTGTACCAACATACTAACATCTTAAGAGCATTTTCTATTATTTGCAGAGTATAAGAAATATGCCTGCACACAGACACACATCCCAAAGAAAGTTGGTCCAATGCTTTTCTAATGGAAGAATCAATTCCAGCTTCTGCAGCATAGAAACTTACATTCAGTGAAATACAACCTCTTTCAAACTGCCTGTCCCCTGTTCTAAAATGCTGGCACGGAGAGCGTTTAAATTTGGGACATATATGTTTTGCAGTAAGCCTTTCCCCCTGCATTAAGCGCATGTTACTGCATAGTGCAGTTTAGTAAAAGGGGCCTATAATTAAAAGGACAACCTTTAAGCATTTTAATTTGGGTGGGAATTTGACACGGGCAATGCAAGGAAGAGAATTGTTTTACAGAGTGTTAAAATTTAGCTGCTCTCCCTATAACTCGTAAGGGGTGGCAGTCAAATAGCATGGGCTTCCTTCTGCTTCCAAGTTGTAGAAAAACCTGCAGATTTTAAAGGCAGAATCTTGAAAAATTCTCTCTTCAAACACCCTAATGCCTACTCTGAGCTGGCATTATTTTTTTTTTAGTGATAAGGTGACTTTGTTTTGTGTGCTGTTCTCTGAGCATTGGGAGGGAATAGGAAATTACCTAATTAACATCCGTTTGACTGCACTTTGGTGTGCTCCTTGTCTCCCGCGCTAGAGCCTCTGAGCATTCTGCACTCACTAATGCGGGAGCTAGTCGAGTGCTAATGGTCTCTAGCACCTGTGTTTGGTTTTGAGTATCAGGGAATGAGTCTATATGCATTGTATATGACCAGTGTATATAGTATGTTTCCATGTGTGCACTGTGGGTGTTACTGAATGTGTTTATCTATATGTGTAGTATACCAACCAATATTTAAAAGCACGTATCCGGTTACCAGATGCCGCTAATCAGATAAGTGCCAGTGAGTGGGATATTCAGTGGCACTATCTGAACAGTGCAAGGGAGGTCCATTGGCAGCGCACTTGAATGGAGCCAGAGGATATCTGATCAGTGGCGATATTCAAACTACTAATCAGATAGCTGACCAGCCAAAGTTAGGACAGCAAAAAGGCTGTTATAAGAACATAAGAATAGCCATACTTGGTCAGACCAATGGTCCATCAAGCCCAGTATCCTGTTTCCAACAGTGGCCATTCCAGGTCATAAGTACCTGGCGGAAACCCAGTTAGTAGCACCATTCCATGCTACCAATCCCAGGGCAAGCAGTGGCTTCCCCATGTCCATCTCAATAACAGACTATGGACTTTTACTCCAGGAACTTATCCAAACCTTTCTTAAACCCAGATATGTTAACCACGGTTACTATATCCTCCAACAAAGAGTTCCAGAGCTTAACTATTCGTTGAGTGAAAAAAATATTTCCTCCTATTTGTTTTAAAGTATTTCCATGTAACTTCCTTGAGGGACCCCTAGTCTTTGTACTTTTGGAACGAGTAAAAAAATCAATTTACTTCTACTCGTTCTACACCACTCAGAATCTTGTAGACCTCAATCATACCTCCCCTCATCTATCTCTTTTCCAAGCTGAAGAGCCTTAACCTCGTTAACCTTTCCTCAGATGAGAGGAGTTCCATCCCCTTTATCATTTTTGGTCTCTCTTCTTTGAACCTTTTCTAATTCATCTTTTTTTGAGATATGGCAACCTAACTAACTGGTTGGCTATTTGGTTGTCGGTTTGAATATTGCTGCTACCTGTGGAGTAGTAGCCTAATGGTCAGTGCAATAGGCTGAAAACCTGGGGAACTGAGTGTGATTCTCACTGCAGCTCCTTGTGACTTTGCGCAAGTCACTTAGGGGTCATTTACTAAAGATTAGCTTGAGTTATCTGCAATAGGGCCCATTTTATTTCTATGGGCCCTGCTGCAGATAACTCGAGCTAACCTTTAGTAAAAGACCCCCTAGGGGCAGTGAAAGTACCTGCATATAATAAATGTAAAAACTTTGATTGTACCACAGAAAAGCAGTACATCAAATCCTATTACCCAGTATATTCAATGCTGACTGATATCCAAATGCCGGCACCAAACATCCAGTATATTTTTTTTAATTTATAAGGGAAAGGGAAATGGGACTTGATATACCGCCTTTCTGAGGTTTTTGCAACTACATTCAAAGTGGTTTACATATATTCAGGCAATTATTTTGTACCAGGGGCAATGGAGGGTTAAGTGACTTGCCCAGAGTCACAAGGAGCTGCAGTGGGAATTGAACTCAGTACCCCAGGATCAAAGTCCACTGCACTAACCACTAGGCTACTCCTCAAGTCTTTATTGAATCCTTAATCCATACAAATAGTGCCACCACAATACAGCGCTAAAGTACACGCGAAACAATCAAATAGGTAAACCCACCCAGTGGCGTAGCAGGGGGGGCTGCCGCCCGGGGCGGGGCGGTTCACCATTGCACCCCACTCCCGGGTGCAGCACGTTGACACCCCCCCCGACCAGCTCCCGCACCCTACCTTTAAAAAGAATATCGGGAGGCGAGGCGCAGCGCCTCGCGCCTGCCCTGCATGTAAAAGAAATGTGGACCGTCGGGTCTTCCCTCGCTCTGTCTGTCCCGCCCTTGCGGAAATAGGAAGTTGCGTCAGTGGAGGGCGGGACAGATAGAGCGAGGGAAGACCCGACGGTCCACATTTCTTTTACGTGCAGGGCAGGCGCGAGGCGCGGCACTGCGCCTCGCCTCCTGATATTCTTTTTAAAGGTAGGGTGCGGGAGCTGGTCGGGGGGGTGTCGATTCGCCGAGGGGGAAGCTGGCAGGGAGCACCCCCCCTTGAGCTGACACCCGGGGCGGACCGCCCCCCCTTGCTACGCCACTGAACCCACCCCTTATAACAGAAAAGAATAACCTTCCAATTCCTTGAAAGACACAAAGAAATCGTTAACTGTTTAACAATATAATCAGATAAAACTTCTATTGGTTAGGTTTTTGTTTATTTATTTGTCCCTCCCTTCTAAGAATATACTCCTCCAAATTAACCCAAACCACCCCAACAACCCCTCCCCTCAGACATTCCCTTAAGAGATTATCCCACCCCCATCACGCTATGTTTAGACAAAACCAGTACAGAGAACCAAATAGTTAATACGCACAATGCTGTAAAAAAGGTCCCCATATAGCCTTCCATTTAGCTAGTGTACGACGCCTAGCTGCCCACAATTTCTCCATCTCACAAATGTACCAGAGCTTTTTTAGCCACTTGGTAAGAGGAGAAACAGTAGGCTGCTTCCAGTGTGCCGCCAAGGTCACCCTCGCCGCAGACATGGCATGTCACCAACAGAGACTGTGATTTAGTCAAACCTTTTTAACAAATAAGAAAAAAAAAAGGGGTGACTAGTGGATCGGCCTTGATATCCAGCACTGTAACCTACATTGTATCGCTTTCCAGTAAGCCCTAGATTTAATACAGGACCACCACAAATGACCCATCGTACCCCTTTCCCCACAGCCCCTCCAACAGAATGGGGATACATCTGGAAACATATGATGGGTCAAATACCACTGGTACAACACCTTAACCGTGTTCTCCCTCAAAGGCACATAAACTGAAGCCTTCAAAGAGGCCCACTCCAAGAGAGTCCAGTCATCCTCATCAACCTCAAGTCCCAATTCTTCTTGCCACCGAGCACGATGTACTCCTTCCGACTGACTCCAAGATCTCAGGAATTTATATAAACAAGAAATAAGACCCCTCGTACCTCTAGAGTCCTCACAGAAGTCCTCCAAGAAAGACTCCTCACGAAGAATCTGTGATTTAATAGCTGAAGTAGATAAAAAATGCTTTAACTGGAGATAAGTGAAATATTCATGAGGCTGTACTGAAAATTCTGGAACTAAGTCCTCAAAAGATTTAAATACCTCATCTTCATATAACTGACCCCACATAGAAAGCCCCACCAAAGCCCAACGGAGAAAAGGCCCCGGAACAAGACCCGGTGGAAATAAAGGATTAAGAGCTATCATTTTCACATGTGGGGGAGATTCTATATATGGTGCCTAAAAAATCGGCACTGAAGTCAGTGCCGATTAAGCATATTCTATAATTGGCGCCTAGATTTAGGTGCCGATTATACAGTATGCTTAGTTGATATTTCAGTGCATAAAACTATGCGCATCCATTTACTGCAGCGAAAACGTGGTGTAAATCCCGATGCATAGATTTACGTTACTACTCAATCAAAGGTTAAAGAACTTCTTCACTTGGTCAATTATTACTTAACTTCAAATTTCTAATGACCTTTATAAATCACCAATATTTTTTATACAATTATCAACACATGAACAATCTATTACATTTCATTTATTCCTGTTTTAGAAACATGAACAGATTAAATCTTGTGAACACTTCGACTCATCTGCATCACAGCAGAGAGTTCTCGACTAAAGTTCAAAGAAGTCAACCAATATTTGAATAATTGTTCGTTCTAATCCCAGTCCGTACATTGACAGCTGATGCCAAACTCTTATGATTTTGGTTGGAAAGACCGAGACATGCTACAGACATTTGCAATTGGAGATTTGTAGTTGAATCACTGGATTTTCGACTATATGTGAATGAAATCTGTTTTTTTGACCAGTATTTGGACAATTGAAGATATTGACAGTTAACCACGAATGTGAAGTAAGAACTGATATATATTGTTCGGAGAGTCCGTAGAGAATAAGAGTTTGGCATCAGCTGTCAATGTACGGACTGGGATTAGAACGAACAATTATTCAAATATTGGTTGACTTCTTTGAACTTTAGTCGAGAACTATCTGCTGTGATGCAGATGAGTCGAAGTGTTCACAAGATTTAATCTGTTCATGTTTCTAAAGCAGGAATAAATGAAATGTAATAGATTGTTCATGGATGCGTAGATTTAGGCGCAGAGGGCCATATCCTATAACTATGCGTGTAAATTTCAGAACGCCGAAGAAACGCCCATTTCCCTGCCCATAACCACACCCCTTTTTGCCTGCGCAGGTTAGAAGTTTGACACACTTCATTACAGAATACACTTAGCGAGTTGTCTAATTAGTGCCAATTAGTGCTCATTATTACTTGTTAAGTACTGTTATAAGCGCTCATTAGCTTGTTAAGTTATTTGACATGATTATAGAATCCGCTTGCATTTCGGCGTGGATCTCTAGGTACGCTGTATAGAATCCCCAGGATGATGACTGCCGCAAGATGAATTTCAACCCACAAAGGTATACTTTTGTGTGTATGCAACATTTTATTTAGTGCATGTGTGTGTGTGTGTGTATATATACATTGGGGCTCATTTTCAAATCACTTACACTTACAAAGTTACATAGGAGCCTATGGAACTTTGTAAGGCTAAGTGCTTTGAAAATATGCCTCATTGTGTAATAATTTGTTGCCCCTTTTACGAAGCAGTGGCACAAGGGGACCTGTGCTGGTGTCTTGTTTTTGACTTGCGCCAAAGCTCCCTTTTGTTTTGTTTTTTCAGGAAATGGCCATGTGGCAAGTGAAGCACTTGCTGTGTGGCCATTTTTTTTGGTGGGGAGCACTTATCGCCACCCATTGAGGTGGCGGTAAGGGCTCCCGCGCCAGATATGATGCGCGCTGGGGGGGTGGGAACTACCACTGGCCTGATGTGATAGCCCGGCGGTACTTCCCTTTTAGCGAGCGGTAAGCATGCGTTGGGCTTACCGCTGCTTTGTAAAAGATCCCTTAGAGTGTGTGTGTGTGCACATGAGTGAAAGGAGGCAGACAGAGTTCAAGTGTATTCAGGCATGCAGCTGGAAACCTCTGAAGCTTGGGTGTAAAGATGAATGTATAAACCAAAGGGGGGCCATGAGGGGGTGCTGCATTGTGTCCAGGCTGGAGCCAGGACCCTGAGTACTTTCCCATTGCCCACTCCTTGGAACCCCTTCCAGGGAAAGCGAGGATGAATGTCTTAGAGCTCTCAAGGAATCCTTGCCAGATGTGAGGGGGGGGGGGGAGTCACAGCCTGGCTACCTCCCTATCCTCCGCCACCAGCAGGAATGCAAGGCAAGGTCAAGGGAGAGCCCTTCAAAAGTATTATTATTATTAGTTGTATAGGCGCTCAGTCACAGCTGTCCTTATTTTCTTAAAACAGAAGTTGCTTGCATAGGAGAGGGGTATGCAGGATTTACAGAGATGTTTTTATAGGGGGATAAGAATTGCATCTGTTCACAGTATGATAAGGTTTAGGGCAATAAACACCTTTTTGTAAAGTATTTGCTACAACAGTATGAGCATTGGCAGTGTTTCCTACTGGAAATAGTGAAGCAGTATTATATTCATAGTCTCTGTCTGAACCTGAAGTGCCAAGAGAATAATAGGAACAAGAGGGGATTTTTTTTTCGGGTGTGCCGCAGGGATCTTTTTCTTCTGCTATGCATTCTTGCTTCATAAACCTTTTCTAGGTCAGACAGCCTCTCTTGTAAATCCAGAGGAGGAAGAAGAATGGAAGAGAAGCTTAACCCTTTCCAATCCTGAAGTTTATTCATTTCAACACCCCTGCCCCCTCCTTAAGATTTCAGGAGAGAGTTACAGGCTCATAATGACTTCAGTCTTACCCTGCAGCAGTCCCTACCATTCCAGTCCCTAGAGTGGTAGAATGTAGGTATATGAATTCGTTCTGAACCAAAATGAAAAATGCAACAAAACAGGCTTGTTTCGTTTTGAAAAAAAAAAAAATAACAGCACGGAAATTCTTTTTTTTTTTTTTATTCCGCTCTGTTTTGTTATTGCATTTAGCATGGGTGCCTTGCTCTGAAACAGAAACCAAAATGAGTTAAAGTGAAAATGGAACAAGAAAAACACCTAAAATAAATGAAAAAACAAACAATAGTGTGCACACTTCTAGTGGAAATGCAACAGAAGAGTGCTGGGGGGGGGGGTGGGGGGAGCTTGTGAGAAGTCGGGGACTTTAGGATTCAGATCAAATCAGGGGCTTTACCACTGAGTTAAAGAAGTAATTTCCCTTTCTACTTTTAGCCTGGCTACTTGTCTTCATCGCATTACTCTATCCTTTTACCAACACCAATCCTCAGGAGGGAAAACAGTTTCTTGATAACCTCAAGAGAAAGACATGACCTAAACTGAAATAATATAACATTCATGGTTACTTTGGAGATCCCATGGTTCCACCATGTATGAAGGTGCAATATCACTGACCTCACACACTGAAATGCGGTCTTATTTATTCTTCCCATCCATGAACTCATACACTGTAGTAGTCTCACTTGTCTGATCTTGGAGTGATCAGGTAGCAAAACAGCATGATAAAGTGGAGGCTGGAGTCAGGAGGATGCTAGGAGGCACAGGCAGGGCTGCTGAGAGGGGGGCGGGTGGGGCAAAATTCCCTGGGCCAGGCCTCCAAGGGGGAGCCTGGGCCGGCACAGACAAGTTTCTTCCTGTCTGCCTGCTTCCAGGATGGGTCGATCTCTCTTTCTCTCTCTAAGAGGCTAGTCTGTCTCCTGCTCCTGCTGCGTGCCGCCCAGATGATTGCATTAACGCCATATTGCGTTAATGCAATCATCTGGGTCCTGGGTGGCATGCAGCAGGAGCAGGACAGGACCAAGAAGGTAGAAGAAAGCAGTCACAGGAAGGTAAGGGGGGTGGGCGGCAAAAGTTGGTAGGGCGGCAGTTCAGCAGCAGACCAAGTAGTGGGGGGGGGGGGGGGGTGCAGTGGTCCAGTCCTGCTGGATCTCTCTGCGGCCCTGGGCATGGGAGGCGATAAGATGAGCAGACAAAAAAAAAAGGTCATAATTATGGATGGGGTGTCATTTGCAACAACATGGGACACGTCAGACGACATATCCCATGTGTTTGCATTTTGTTACTAAATGTAAATGAACAAGGCCATGACATTGTGTTTTTTGTTTGATGAAAATAGTGCACACCTTTTCAAAAGAGTGTGCACTATCCTCTGGATTGTATGTATGGTGCTCAGATTTGCACACCCAGATTTGTGTGTGGCAAATTAATTGAGTAATGAGCCCTTAACTATCAATAATTGGGTGCTAATTGGCACTCATTAAAATTAACAGGCTCATCGGGACACGCTGTTCTATAAGGCACAGTGCCTAACTCTACTAACGTGAAATTCAAAAAGGGATTTGGCCATGGGCATGTCAGGTTTTCAGGATAGGGAGGGTCCAAGAAAACACAAGGGCAAACGGTCTGCAAGCTCCAAGATGGAAAAAACGAAGCAGATCGCAAAAATAAAACAGTAATTTATTATTAAAACCTGAAGTTATATATACATAAATAGCCCGACACAGGCCGTGTTTCGCCCGACAGGGCTGCTTCAGGGCTACAAAAGAAATAATATAAAACACTTGAAACAAACCACATATATTGTTTAAATATAAAATAATATCAAATAATAACATATATATAAAAAAAAAATAATAATAAAATAATATAGAAATGTACGTCGAACTTAATTATAAATGCATTTTTTTGAATAAAAACCTATATGATACCAATATCCCATGATAAAATTGAAAATAAATTCCAAAATATAATATATGTTATATCAAAGTCCCACAAACAGAATGATCACTTCTAAACGATTGAAGGATATATTCTCTATGTATATTAGCCAAAACGATACAGGAACATTTCACTCAAGATATCTGTGCACAGCTATAAATACTATTAAATAACATTCAATAACTAAAACCAAATGAAAATCAAAATTGGAAGGCACCCACCTATACAACAATCCTTTACTCACAAGTTTAATTGATAATATTGGATATGTGCTGTGCTGAGATGAACTGAAATTTTCTTAAAAAACGAGAAATTGATGAAAAAAATATATTTTAAATATATTTTAAACAATGATGGATGAATGACAGAAATCACCAAATTAAAAAAAAATATATATATATAAAAGAAGGCAGACACTGCCTCCATTATATGCAAATCTCTTTCATGCATATTCAATGTGGATATCCTGAAAACTTGACTGGCAAGGGGTACTCCAATCATGTATAGAGAAGAAGCATCATAAATTATTCATCCACAAAAACAACATAGCAAATAAAAATACAGCATAGATAAATCACGCCAGTGCCACCTGTATTCAATGTCACTGAACCCCAAAGACCTCTACAAATAAATATGTCATCAATTTAGTCTTAAGTACAGTGAAGGATGATTCTTGCCGAAATCTCCAGAGGTGTCCTCTTTGCACATAGCATGAAAGAGTATACATACAACAACTTTGCTCTTATGAAGATAAAAAGGTCAAATGAAAATGAAAAAAGAAAATTCTCTGAACAAACACATTCATACCATGTGTTTGTTCAGACCGGAATCGGCTAACGCAGCTAACGGTAATATGTAAGCCACATTGAGCCTGCAAATGGGTGGGAAAATGTGGGATACAAAAGCAACAAATAAAAAAAATGACATGGACAATGACACAAAATGAAAATGTTATGGTTGCCCAGCTCTAGTGATAAGGTGCCCACACAGGGTCATTAATGAGCCCTCCTCTAGAGCATTGCATCTAGTTCTGGAGTCTGTACCTATCAATGGATATAGACACACTGCAGACAGACCAGAGAACTATCAAAATGGTGTGAGGGTCTGCACCAGAATTCATATGTAGTGAGACTAGAGGATCCTGATATGCATGTTCTAGATGAGAAGAGATGATGGAGAACTGATAGAGGTGTTCAGGTAGCTCAAAAATTTAAATCAGGCGCAAGAATAAAATTCTTGTGAATGGAAAAATGTTCTAGAACAGAGGCGGGCAACCACAAACCTCGAGGGCCACAACCTTATCTGAGTTTGAAGATTTCCGCAATGAATATGCATGAGATTGATTTGCATATACTGCTTCCTTTGTTTCCAACTGCGCAATGCAAAATTTGTACAGAATTCCCCACCTGCGCTGAAATTTGTACAGGCACTGGCACCCACAGCTCTCCTCTGTTTATTTTCCCCCTCCCTACCCGATCACATGGCAAAAGGAGGGGAAGGTGAATGGCTGTACACCGGGCTGCTTCCTCTTTTTCTGCTGTCCTAGGCCCAACTTCTTATTTGAACCATGTGGGCTGCCATACAATAGCACAGCTCAAATAAAAAGTCAGTCCTGGAGTAGCAGAGGAGGAGGATAACGCAGCCTGATGTGAAACTGTTCACCATCAATCCTTGCCACGTGATTGGAGCAGGAAGGAAAGACAGATAGGATTGGAGTGAGTGCTAAGGGAGGGGGAGGAGATGCCACAGGGAAACGATGATGCAGAGAAATGCCATGGAGGGGGACAGCATGAAGGGGGAATGCTCAGGGGTATACCATGTGGATGGGAGGCAAAACAAGCTTGGGGGTATAGGCAAGTGAGGGGTGGGACAGAACAAGCTTGATGGCTTGTAAAGGGGGTAGAGGCACAACAGCCCTGATGGTGTGCCATGGGGGTGTAAGTTGCCAACTTGAGAGACAGAGGGGATAGAAAGAAGGTGAGGTGGGATATGTGCCTTGGAAGGAAGGAGAGGTGGTGGTTGTGTGTCCAGGCAGGGAAAGAGAAGACCGAGTGGGAGTATGCCCCCAGGGGAGAAAGATGGAAAGGTGGGGATATGTGTATGGGAGTGGTAGACTCTAAGGAGAGAGAATTAGGGATCTTGGGAGTCAGAGGGATGGGAGGTGAAGAGAGAGACCTGTGGTTGAAACGAGAGAGAGAGAGAGCTAAGGACGGAAAAGCTGGGATCGGGGTTTCAGGCTTTGGGAGGAGTCAGGCCTTATAATAGGGGAATTCTGCACAAAAACATTACAAATAATGCTGAAATGTGCATAATATTTTCAATAATTTTATTTTAAACCAACGTGCAACAAAGAGCCAATGATACAGTTTCATAACACAAATCACCCATCTTATCCTTCCCACCATCCCCTTAAAGGATGCGGTGGTTGCTCAAGAGCTCAAAACATCACTATTGTAATTTGAAATTTGCATAATTTTACAGTATTGTGCATAGAATTTTCAAACCTTTTGTGCAAAATTTTAAGGTTTTTTTTTTTGCACAGCATTCCCCCAAGAATACAATTTGTAGTTTCTTATTCTTTACCAGGTAATGATCTATGCTTTTTAGGCGTAACTGAGGCAAGGAATTCTTTTAATATGTATGTCCTGTGTAGAAATGTGTAGCAGTCCGGCCTTGTTCTCTTTTCCCAGTTGCTGTTCTAATATTTACAGTACTGACTTTTTTTTTAGGTAGGGTTGGTGCAGTTTGAGCTCATGGATACTGCTGGTATGGTATGGTAAGCTTCTGAGTATTTGAAAGGTTTTGTGTTACTTCACATGGTATCCGACAATGGAGGGAATTTATGTTGCTGTCACTGATGTGATACCAGAACTTGAAAACAATGTATGTTGAGTTGTACAACATTCTACTTCTGCTCTGTACAAATTGTTGGGGGAGTTTTATTAGTTAGTCTGGGAATGGCTACTGTGAATATTGGACCAACATTCAGTAGCAATTAACATATATTTTAAAAACATATACAGATAATATTGGACCACTCAGTCAGTAAACAAGTACATATCAGTGTACTTGTGGGATGGGTGAAATGAGGAAAGATGTTGAACCAAAAAATTATCTAGGTAGGGACAATAGATAATTTAAACCGGCTAAAATTTTCTCTCCATCTGTGTGACTACAAGACTGGCAAAGATGGGGACACAAAACCAAAAGTTGGCTCAGGGTGTCACAACCACTCGAGCCGGTCCTGCTCAAGAACTATATCAAAACTGATTTCTTCACAGAAAGGATGAGTGCACAGAACAGTCTCCCAGTGGACGTGGCAGAGACATAAATGATAAAGGGATTCAAAAGATCACAGGATAACTACAATGGATAACCAATGCAATGAGGTATGGGATTGACTGGGATCGTGTTTTTGCACTGGTGGGATAGGGGGTGCAATCTAGAGATGTGCTGTTATTTGGAACAAAACAGGAAATGTCATTCACACTTTCTGTTTCATTTCATTTTTAATTTTACATTTATAATTTTACGAACAGTATCAAGACATTCTTGACAACAGAAAAATATCCCTTACATCGAAATGTAAAGAAAAAAGCAATATATCTGCCAAAGAAAACAAATGATACATAGTAGGGAATATTACTAAACACATCTGTGGAATAAAGAAAATTGCTAGAGGAGGAACCAAAAACAGAAATTAGTTAAGCAGGAGACTTAACTAATAATACACAAGAAAACTCGAGGAAATTTGGTCACACAATCTAGGAAAAATATTAAAGTAAATATCCTTATTCACATTGGAGGAAGGAATGGACACTAAAGTTGGTACAGGAGATTTCTTGGCGTCAAGAAAATTCTTAAATTGTTCAGGATATGTAAAAACCATACGTTTTGAGTTTCAGATTTAATGAAACATTTGCAGGAAAATTGCAAGAAAAATGACCCCCCAAGTGCCATAAGCTTTAGTTTAAGAGCCCCAAAATCTTCCTGCCTTAGCTGTGTGGCTTTACAGAGATCAGGAAATATAAGAACCTTCTGATCTAAAAATATTGAGTTTTTATATTGTCCGGTTCCAAAGCAAAAGAGACAGGTTCAGATCCTTCCAAAAACCGAAGAGATCACAACTCTCCAATGTTCCTTCCATTTTTGCTCAACACGAGTCATTACTCCACCAGTCCATATAATATGCTCTTTCTAGAGGCCGCAAAGATTCTCTAGGTATTTATAGGGACTCTCTGTCAAATATTTCTTAAACATATCCATAGGTTTTAGAACTGGTGACTTTGGAAAATTCAGACATCTTCAATTTAGATGTTGTCCATAATTCTCTAAAGCTTCTAGCGGGTCATCAACTTATCTTTAATTAATAAAGCTTTGCCCTCCTTTGAGATTTTCAATTCCTCAGTTTTCTTTACCACAGAGCCTTGTTGTTCTAATGTCTCTATTTGATTTGCCACCCTTGACTGTAATCTGTCGTGACTAGAAGTAAAGTTGACCAATATTGTCCCAAACTACTTCCTGTGTTACTTTCTCAGGGTTTTCCTTACCCTTCATATAGAATTTTACTCAAGTCCTTCTGCTGCACAGAGCCAGACTCAGAAGAAACCTCAGATCCAGTTCTTCGATCTACCACTTCCATATCATCATGCTGATCAATCCATAGACTGGTGGGTTGTGTCCATCTACAGCAGGTGGAGATAGAGAGCAATCCTTTTGCCTCCCTATATGTGGTCATGTGCTGCCGGAAACTCCTCAGTATGTTCTCTATCTCAGCAGGTGGTGGTCACACACAGCAGCAGCTCTGGCTAGGCCTCCAAGCCTAATTTTTAGGTTTTGTTGAGTGCCTGGGGTTGAGGGCTCTTCTTGAGCAAGTGCAAACCTGGTGGCGCCAGGTCCCTCCTTTTCTCCCCCCTCCCGCTGGCTCCGTTAAAAAAAAAAAAAAAAAAATTTTTTGAACGTCCTTAAGGGCGTTTATTTCGACGTTTATTTAAACGTTTATTGCAGCTACTCACTGGGACACCAGGTCGTTACAGCTCGGAGCGAGAAGCAGGTAAATTTTACCTTTTTATAGCGGGCAGGGGGTTCCCCGATTGATCTCCACGTGGCCTATGGCGTCGGAGGGCGAGGGCGCGAAGAATCGCTCCCCGGACCGCGTGTGCGCTTCTAGCGGGGATGCGGGGGTTTTAAAGTCTGATTCGCCCTTGTTGGGTGTCAGTTTGGAGGCCGGTCAGTGTCCCGGGTCTTCCTCCGGCGCGGCGGTTTTTCCCGCCATAAACGCCCATCCCCCGCTGCTCGCCTCCGCCATCTTGGCCGGCCACTCTGCTCGGACGGCTTCTTCTTGGGCCGCCCTTGAGCTGGGAGACGTTCATGCCATGGCCACCCTTGATTTGGGCGACGGCAAAAAAGCGGCTAAAGTTAAGCGCCGTTCTTCCCGCGCGGCTCCTTCGCGGAGTGTCGCGCCGGACGCCATCTTGGATGCGCAGCATGGTTCTCCCCCGCTCTTGCGAGCGCCGGTTGAGGGTGCGTCTAGGGCTGTGGCCCAGGCTGCTGAATTGCACAGTTTGGGGGGTTTCTCCCCCGAGTTTATTTTGCTGCTGCATCAGGCCTTCCTTATGCAGAACGCTGCCCCTTCTCCCTTGTCCGATAAAGGGGTTGAGGCCCCCGGAAGTAAACGCCCTCGGGTGGATTCCCAGGCCTTAGAGGACGCTGTTTCCTCTGATGTAGATGAGGGCAGCGTATCTGAGTTCTCCCAACGGTCTTTTGGGGATTCCTTGGAGGAGACGGATTCCCGCTCGGATGGAGCGGATGACCCCTCTGCAGCACGGATCTTTCGCTCAGAGGATTTGCCCAACCTGTTAATGCAGGCCATGAGCATTTTGAAGATTTCCTCTCCGGAGGACGTCTCTCCCTCAGCCCCTGTTGGCTCCGCCATTATGCTGGGGACGAAGCGCCCGCCTAGAACCTTCCACGTGCATGATGCCATGCACACCTTAATTTCGGCTCAATGGGATGTCCCGGAAGCGAGCCTCAAAGTGGCTAGGGCTATGTCCCGCCTCTATCCTTTGCCTAAAAGTGAGCGTGAGGCCTTTATTTGGCCTACCGTGGATTCTTTAATCACTGCGGTGACTAAGAAAACGGCGTTGCCGGTGGAAGGTGGCACGGCACTAAAGGACGCCCAAGACAGAAGATTGGAAGCGGCTTTAAGGTCGTCCTTCGAGGCGGCTGCCTTAAGTTTGCAGGCCTCAGTTTGCGGCTCCTATGTGGCCAGGGCTTGCCTGACGATGGTGCAGCGGGCTTCCCCCTCGGATTCTTCCTTGAGGGCTGACTGGCCGGCCCTGGAATCAGGCTTGGCTTATTTGGCAGACTTACTGTATGATGTCTTGAGAGCCTCGGCTAAAGGCATGGCTCAGACAGTCTCTGCGCGGCGCTGGCTTTGGCTGAAACATTGGTCTGCGGACCACGCCTCTAAGTCCCGCCTGGCTAAGTTGCCTTTTAAAGGCAAGCTGCTCTTTGGGGTCGAGCTGGACAAAATCGTGACCGATCTCGGCACGTCTAAGGGCAAGAGGTTACCAGAGGTCAGGGCTCGGGCCAGTGCTCGCCCCGGTATCTCCAGAGGACGGTTTCAGGAAGCCCGTCGGTACCGCCCGGGCAAGTCGGGCTCCTCTGCCCCCTCTTCCTTCAAAAGGAACTTCTCCCCCAAGCAGCATTCCTTTCGCAGAGACCGCCGTCCCGGAGGTACGCCCTCCGGTCCTCCCCCAGGGTCTCGTACCCAATGACAGGGTCCTGGTCCATGGCCCAGTGCAGATTGGAGGACGCCTGTCCTCGTTTCTGGGCGAGTGGACCAGAGTAACTTCAGACGCTTGGGTGCTGGAAGTCATCAGAGACGGCTACAAGTTAGAGTTCTGCCGACCCTTAAGAGACGGGTCTGTACTCTCTCCCTGCAAGTCTCCGGTCAAAGCTGTGGCAGTGCAGCAGACCTTGGACAACCTGATACGCCTGGGTGCGGTCGTTCCGGTGCCAGAAAATCAGATTGGCAAGGGACGTTACTCCATTTACTTTGTGGTACCAAAGAAAGGAGGTTCTGTCCGGCCTATCCTCGACCTCAAAGGGGTCAATCGGGCCTTGAAAGTGCGGCACTTTCGCATGGAGACTCTCCGCTCTGTTATAGCGGCAGTGAAGGCAGGAGAGTTCTTGGCTTCCTTGGACATCAAGGAAGCGTACCTGCATATTCCCATCTGGCCTCCTCATCAACGCTTTCTGCGTTTTGCAGTCCTGGGACGACACTTCCAGTTCAGAGCCCTCCCTTTCGGGTTGGCTACTGCTCCGCGGACCTTCTCCAAAGTAATGGTGGTCATCGCGGCCTTCCTGCGAAAGGAAGGAGTACAAGTCCATCCTTATCTGGACGACTGGTTGATCCGAGCCTCCTCTTATGCAGAGTGCGGCAAAGCTGTGGACCGGGTAGTTGCTCTTTTGAGCTCCCTGGGGTGGATCATCAACTGGGAGAAGAGCCAGCTGCGCCCGACTCAGTCCCTGGAGTATCTGGGAGTTCGATTCGACACCCAAGTGGGCAGAGTGTTCCTGCCAGACAATCGGATTGTCAAGCTTCAGGCTCAGGTGGACCAGTTCCTAGTAGCCTCTCCTCTTCGGGCTTGGGACTATGTGCAGCTGTTGGGCTCTATGACAGCCACGATGGAAGTAGTGCCCTGGGCCAGGGCTCATATGAGACCACTACAACACTCTCTGCTGCAGCGCTGGACTCCGATGTCGGAGGATTATGCTGTGCGCCTTCCCTTGCACCCAGCAGTGCGCAAGGCGCTGAGCTGGTGGATGCAGACAGACAAGTTGTCTGCAGGAATGCCTCTGGTGACCCCGGAGTGGATTGTCATCACGACGGACGCCTCTTTGTCGGGCTGGGGAGCCCACTGCTTGGGAAGGACAGCGCAGGGGCTCTGGTCTCCTGCAGAGGCAAAGTGGTCTATCAACCTCCTGGAACTCAGAGCCATTCAGTTGGCGCTTTTGGAGTTCATCCCGGTACTGGCGTTGAAGCCAGTATGGGTCCTGTCGGACAATGCCACGGCTGTGGCCTATGTCAACCGCCAGGGAGGTACCAAGAGCGCCCCTCTAGCCAAGGAGGACATGAATCTATGCCAGTGGGCGGAAGCGAACCTGGAACAGCTGTCAGCGGCCCACATTGCCGGAGTCATGAATGTCAAGGTGGACTTTCTCAGTCGCCATACCTTGGAGCCCGGAGAGTGGCAGCTATCTGCTCAGGCGTTCTTGGACATCACGAAGTGCTGGGGCCAGCCGAGCCTAGATCTGATGGCGTCATCGGCCAATTGCCAAGTGCCGCGCTTTTTCAGCAGAGGACGGGACCCTCGATCCCTGGGAGTAGATGCTGTTCTCCAACAGTGGCCGACACAAGAGCTTCTCTATGTGTTCCCGCCCTGGCCCATGTTGGGCAGGGTGCTAGACCGGGTGGCAAAGCATCCGGGTCGGATAATCCTGGTGGGTCCGGACTGGCCCAGACGTCCCTGGTATGCGGACTTGATCAGGCTCTAAGTCGACGATCCTCTGCGGCTGCCAGTGGAGCAGGGCCTGTTGCATCAGGGTCCCGTGGTGATGGAGGATCCCTCCCCCTTTGGTCTTACGGCCTGGCTATTGAGCAGCAGCGTCTGAGAAAGAAGGGCTTCTCAGACAAGGTCATCGCCACTATGCTGAGAGCGAGGAAGCGCTCTACTTCTACTGCTTACGCCAGGGTTTGGCGTATCTTTGCAGCGTGGTGTGAAGCAGGCTCACTTTCTCCCTTCACTGCTCCAATTTCTTCAGTGTTGGCGTTCCTGCAAGAAGGTCTGGAGAAAGGCCTGTCGCTCAGTTCCCTTAAAGTCCAGGTAGCGGCTCTGGCTTGCTTCAGGGGCTGCCTGAAGGGTGTTTCCCTGGCTTCGCAGCCAGATGTGGTGCGCTTTCTCAAGGGAGTTAATCACCTGCGCCCTCCTCTGCACTCAGTGGTGCCTGCGTGGAATCTCAACCTGGTGCTAAGAGCATTGCAGAAGCCGCCTTTTGAACCCTTGTCTAGGGCATCTCTGAAAGACCTGACGTTGAAAGCAGTCTTTTTGGTGGCTATCACTTCAGCCAGAAGAGTTTCTGAGCTCCAGGCACTCTCATGTCGAGAGCCTTTTCTGCAGTTCACTGAGGCAGGAGTGTCTATTCGCACAGTGCCTTCCTTCCTGCCCAAGATTGTTTCTCGCTTCCATGTGAATCAGCAGCTCTGTCTCCCTTCCTTTCATAGGGAGGACTACCCAGAGGAATACTCTGCTCTCAAATATCTGGATGTGAGACGAGTCATCATCAGATACTTGGAAGTGACCAATGATTTCTGGAAATCGGATCATCTGTTTGTCCTGTTTGCAGGTCCTCGTAAGGGTCTGCAGGCTTCTAAGCCTACAGTGGCAAGATGGGTCAAGGAAGCCATTGCAGCGGTTTATGTGGCCGTGGGGAAGGTGCCGCCTATCCAGCTGAAAGCTCACTCCACTAGAGCTCAGGCGGCCTCGATGGCAGAGGCCGGGTCCGTCTCCTTGGAAGAGATTTGCAAGGCGGCAACTTGGGCATCGGCCCATACCTTCTCCAGGCATTACCGCTTGGCTGTGGCTGCTCGGGCGGAGGCCCGGTTTGGAGCTTCAGTGTTGCGGTCAGGGATTTCAATGTCCCGCCCTGGGTGAGTACTGCTTCGGTACATCCCACCAGTCTATGGATTGATCAGCATGATGATATGGAAGGTAAAATTATGTATCATACCTGATAATTTTCTTTCCATTAATCATAGCTGATCAATCCATAGTCCCTCCCAGATATCTGTATTGGTTATATTCTGGTTGCATTTCAGGTTCAAGTTTAGTCTTCAGTTCCTGTTCAGGAGGACTTTGTGTTCAAGTTTTTTCAATGGATTCTTCAAGAGTTGAGACGAATTTGTGTTACAGTGAGCTGCTGCATTCCTCTCCCCTCCGTTTTACGGGGCTGGATTGAGACTTAAATTCTGCCGGCGCTCCCTCCCGCTTCGTGCGGCAGTAGGGCAGCTTTGTACCCCTCCCGCTTCGGCGGTGTCAGGATCAGTCAGCTCCTCCCGCGGTTGCGGTTGCAGGATAAGCCAGATCCCCCCGCATCGGCGGGTGTGGTGTCCCTCCCCCGCTCCGCGGGGATGAGCTGGACGGATTCCCCTCCCCCACTTGTGTGGGGATGAGCTGGGTTAATTCCCCTCCCCCGTTTCGGCGGTGGTGAGCTGGGCAGAGTGTCCCTTTGTGGGTGTAATTCTCTAAGTGCTGAGTCCTGCGAATGGAGCTTGGATATCGACATACTGAGGAGTTTCCGGCAGCACATGACCACATATAGGGAGGCAAAAGGATTGCTCTCTATCTCCACCTGCTGGTAGATGGACACAACCCACCAGTCTATGGATTGATCAGTTATGATTAATGGAAAGAAAATTATCAGGTATGATACATAATTTTACCTTCTTCACCTCCTACAACTCCAAGTCTCAGCTCTACCTCAGGAGCCTCAGGGTTTACCATTGCTCCATCTGAGGCTTGATTCCCAGCAATAGCTCCAGTATTAGGAGACAAGTGTTGCAAAGGTAATGCGATACCCTCACTGGGTCTGGGTGAAATCTCGCGGTCTGTGGGGCTAAGGGTTGCATCCAAGACACTCTGCATGAGTTTTCCCATCTCAAGTGCCACACCTGAAGATTGAACACCAGTGGCGGGAACTGTATAGCTCGAAATTGTTTGCTGTTTAAAGGAGGAAAATCATCCAGGCTTTAGATGGGTAAGCACGGCTTTTTCCCTTCTGCTTAACCATGATGTTCCAGCATTTAGCCTGTAGCAAACACAGCTCCAGTGTCGTGTCAGCGGCTATTTTGGTTCCTTCCCCCACCCACCCCACCCCCATTTTTCAATTTGTTTACTTTAAACCCTTTTGCTTCCTCATCAGCCTCCATGGTCCTTGTCTCCTGAAGCTTGATCTACCTCCCTCCCTCAGCTTTCCTTCTGCCATTATGTACACCATCATGACACCCTGCAGATCTCTGGGCAAAAACAATCCTCAGAGAATCAAATATAAATCCCAACTTTGCCCAGTGAGGAACTGGGACCCACTACTAATTTATGATTATCTTAATCAAAAAAGTGGAGAAAAAAAGCCTCAGTAAAAAAGGAGCATTACACATCCAGTAGCAGCTGACAAATTGGTAAAGCTCACAATAATCATAGGCCAAAAAAAAAAACCACTCTACTATTTAAATTAACAAAAACAATAAAAATCAGAAAAAAATCAAGAAAGGGTCCTAATACTGCCTCCTTGGACAAAACAATCATTTAACTGTCCAGTCACATTCAATTTGCAAGCTGAAAACGTTATAAATTCTGCTGTTGTATCAAAATCTAAAATGTCACAATTTAACCGCCCGGCTTCACTTATCTGAAAGATTCTAGCTATGATCCACACAATGCTTATTCTTAGCTTAATCCAACAGGGGTTCCCTGTTTCACCAAGGACTGCATCAGGGGATGACTGGAACAATTCACTCCAATGGCTCCAAAATGGTTGCGGGTCTAAAAATACGAACATTTAAAACTTTGGCGGCATGACATCAAGACGAGCCCCGTGTCCATATCTCACGAAGACCAATGATCACACAAAAGATTTCCATTAATTGGCAAGGTTGAGCCGTTTGGGAATTACAGTTTGTAAATAAAAAAATCCACTTCTGTTCTTTTTGGCGCAGCCGGAACTGAAGAGCAATCCACCCCATCACTGCTGCATTGCTGCTTCTTGTTTCTGCTATACAAGAAAATTATGCCAACTTCAATAATTTGAATATTAGAAGTAGATTTCTCCTCCCCGAAGACCTGTGGATGTTAAGATAGGATAGGTAACAGGATGGAGAAACCTGGAATGGGGGAGGGCCTGTGTTTTATTATGATGGTGAGAAGAGGAACATGCCCTTTTCTTATTTTTCATTTTTTTTCCTTTTGACATTTTAAGAGGTAATATTCAGCCCTCAGCAGTCAGCATTTTTTTTTAAACATGGGCTACTGAGAGCTTTTTATACCTGGATATTCACTGCTGAGCTGTACCTGGATAAAGGCACTACATATCTTGAGTATTTGGCGGCCACTGGCACCTAGTCAAGTACCAGCAATATTCAGCTTCATACCCATTTAACTTCCCAGATAAAGTTAGGACAGCTTTTTATCCTAGCTTTATCTGGACAGTTCCCCCTTTAGCGGACTGAATATTGCTACTAACTGAGTAACTCCCAGCTCTACCGAGACTCTGCCTTTAGACTGTCCCAGCACTGCACAGATAGTGCCGAGGTGGTCTGTCCAGGTTTTCAGTCGCATTGTCTGGGTAACTGCTGCTGAAAATTCAGTTGTGATCCAATCAGTAGGACCTATCTGGGTACTAGTTGTTCTTACCTGATATGTCCCGCTGAATATCAGAGCCCTTATTTTTTAATTTTATATCTTTAAAAAATGTACAGTCCACTAATCCAATACATAACATAAAACAGACAATATAAAACAATCACATTAATATATCAAGAGGGGCATTTTGGAAAATGTCCAAAAATCCAGTAGTGAACATGGCCATTTTCAAAAGAGAAAAACATCTATCTTTTTGTTTTGAAAATGGCCATTTGCTAGACATTGTTGTGCTCAGTGCGACTATCTTTTTGGACCATTTTCAAAAAAAAAAAAAAGTCCAAGTGAAAATTCACAAAATCAAGGCATTGGAATGTAGGAGGGCCAGTATTCTTAGTAGACTTGCCACATAGACATCCTAGCAGAGCAGTGGGGCACTGCAATAAACTTCACATAAAAGGTCCCAGGTACACATCTCACCATATTTTATGGTGAACCCTCCAAAACCCACCAAACACCTACTGTTCCCAACTGTACACCACTACAATAGCCCTTATGGCTGCAGGTGTCACCTGTATGTGGATACAGTGGGTGCTTGATAGGTTTTGGAGGGTTCACAATTTCCATCACAAGTGTAACATTTAGAGTGGGATATGGGCCTTTGTCTCTTCCCTTTTTCTAAAGTGCGCTGCACTGACCACTAGGCTACTTTAGGGACCTGCTCTAATAGGACTGGCCATAACATCTGAAGCTGTCATAGAGGCTGGTATGTACTGTTTCTTTCACATCTTTGGGGGTGGGAGGTGGGATGGTCAGTGACCACTTGGGGAATAAGTGGGGGTGGGAGGTGGGAGGGTCAGTGGCCACTTGGGGAATAAGGGGGAGTCCTATCTTAATTCATCCAGTTGTCTTCTGGTCATTTAGGTCAATGTTTCCCAAGTTCAGTCCTGGAGTACCCCTTGCCAGTCAGGTTTTCAGGATATCCACAATGAATATGCATGAACTTGATTTGCATACACTGCCTCTATTATATGCAAATCTATTTCATGCATATTCATTGTGGATATCCTGAAAACCTGACTGGCAAGGGGTACTCCAGGATTGGACTTGAGAAACATTGACCTAAATGACCAGGTGACAACTGGATGAATTAAGATTTAGGGCACCATTTTCTGACTTAGTCATGAAAAAATCATGTCTAGAACAAAACTGAAACGGAAGCTGAAACTGGCCCAGCCTCCAACCAGAAACAGCCCTCACTCCCTCCTTCCACCGCCGTCTGCCCTCCCCCCAAAACAAAAGAACCCCCATTTCCTTCCAACTCCCCCCCACCCAAGTACAAGAAGTCTTCCTCACAGATCCACATAGGCCAACACCCCCTCCCCCCACCCACCCTAGGCCTATCTTACCACCCTGGTGGTCTAAAGGCTAGTCAGGGCAGAAGTAGTCCCAAGCTGTTCCTACCCATGCTGTCTCTGCAGTCAAAATTGCTGCCATGACTTCCAATGGTAGTCTTGCAAGATTGCCTTGGAGGTTGCAGCAGCCATTTTGGAATTAGAGCCAGCATAGGAAGAAGTGATTGAGGATTGCTCCTACCCAGGCGGACTGTAATCCCAAAATGGCTGCTGTGACCTCCACCAGCAATCTTGTGAGACTGTCGCTGTAAGTTGTGGCAGCCATTTTGACTGTTGAGATAGCATAGCAGGAGCTACTGGGGATCACTCCTGCCCTGAAGACCACCAGGATGGTAAGGGAGACCCAGGGATTTGCTTATGGGTGTGTCTGGGAGGGGGTGTTCCCCCTGTTCGGGGGGAGGGAAGAAGGAAGGAAGAGTAGGATTTCCTCTGTTCATTGGGGTGGGGGGAGGAGGAAGAGAGCCATGGATCACAGTATAAAAAGTTTCAGTTTAAGCCAAAAATGCACTGGCATTTTCGACGAAAACAAGGCCGAATGCAGATTTTGTGCTGGTTTCTGCGCCAAAACCAAAATGTGGTCATTCTCTAACTGATAAACTAATTTAAATTTATAAATGCTTGTTTCACAACTGCCCTTACCTGTTCTTAAAATAACTGTAGAGATCTCTAAGGTTTTGCTCTAAGTGAATAGCAGAGCTCTCTAGTGGTTATACTAAAGTACTGCACTTTGACTTATAAATGCCCCCACAGCTTTCATAACAAGGGCAGGGCTCTCCTGACCAGTGAAATAATGTGGGAGTAGAACTCTTTTGGAAGGAAATTGTGATTATTATTAAACCGCAGCCCAACATGAGTTCTTTGAGGGCCCTTTTACTAAGCCGTGTAGGCACCTACACGTGCCGAACATGTGCCAAATTGGAGTTACTGCCCAGTTACCACATGGCCCTTGCGGTAACTTCAATTTTGGCATGCGTTCGCAAAATAATTTTTCTTTTCTGACGCGCATAATGGACGCGCGCAGGTCATTACCGCCCAGATTCTTTACCGCTAGGTCTATGGCTGGTGGTAAGGTCTCAGCCCCAAAATGGACATGCGGCAGTTTTGATTTTGCCGCACGTCCATTTTCGGGAGAAAAAAAAGAGGCCTTTTTTACAGGCGCTAAAAAATGGATCGGCACACACCCAAAACCTGCGCCTACACTACCACAAGTCATTTTTCAGCGCGCCTTTGTAAAAGGACCCCTGAATTTGGCTCCTGCTTCCCTGGTCATTATTGCACTAAGTAAGGGGAAGAAGGTGTTTGGTTAGCCTAGCCATTATACCAGGAGGAGAAAAGGAGTGGTGAGAGGTGGCAGGATTATTGAGGCTTCTGAGCTTACTTGAAGTGTAAGATGAAATGGAGATCCAGCCAAGGAGGAGGATAAAGGAGTGGAGATGTTTGGAGAAGAAGCAGAAATAACAGGAGACCCTTATCCTGAGACGCAGGAAAGGACACTAAGGACATCCCTGGGATTTATCAATATCAAGAGACTGACAGTGGTGCTCCCATCTGGGGTAAACCAAAAGATACAAAAGAGTCTCATAGGGAGTTGAAACACCTGAAGAAACCAATTAGAGACCATAAGTTTTTAGCGCTATTGTTTGCTTATGCCTGTCTGTGGTTTTTGCTTTGTGTGAATATTTGTCCATTTTCAAGTAAACCCTTTTGGCTCAGAATCTCAGTTTTGGCCTGGATTGAGTTAATATGTGCCAGCAGAGTGTGGAGGTTGTGAATTAATTTTGATAACGGCCCCCCAGTGAATACGGTCCCAACTTGGACCCTCCGACAAGAGAAATATATTTTATGTAAATACCTACCCGATATCGATCTGGACAAGAAGGAGTTTAATAACAAATAGCAAAAATTTCTTGCATAACTTATTGCAACATTGGTGCGAAAGTTTTTGCTTATACCTGTGTCTGATTTTGATGCAATTGTTCCCAATAAAATGACTTAACATGTTGGAAGGGGGTTGGGGAGAAAATGTGAAATCTTGATGATGATCTAGCTGTATGATTTATATCCCGATGTATAACCATGGTTAGTTCTTTAAATTGTTAGAGGAGACATGCAGTGGTCTGTTTAACTTGTTGATCATCAATAAAAATTATTGAAACATAACAAATAGCAAAACAAACAACAAAAAGAAGGGAAACAAAATGTATATAAAAAATTAAATGAAAAAATTGCAGTCTACATTCTAAGGGCAGACTGGCTGAGCCTGATAGTCATATGCTGTCAGGGCCAGCTTAACCTTTGGAGCAGGTGAGACTCTGGCCCAGGTGCCGGAGAAAAAGGGAAACAAATGCCTGAGCCTTTGATGTCACTGGCCCTATAGGTTAAGCTGAGCCAGAGCCAGTGGTGTGCTGGAGCCAGCTCACACCGGCTCGCAAGAGCCAGTTGTTAAATTTTCTTCCGGCTTGCGAGCCGGTTGTTGAAAATTGCGAGCCGGCTCTGGCTCTCCTCCCTCCCTCCTCCCTTCCTCCGGATCCGCCTCACCACCCGCTTGTTTTTTGAATTCTTCGGGGGAAGGAAGTCTTGCCTGCCCGCTTCCAGCGCTGACTGTTCTCCCCTGCCGGTTCGCGCTTTAAAAATGGCCGCCGAGACTTCCAGAGGCGGCCTTGTGAGACTTCTGCTGAAGTCTCGGCGGCCATTTTGAAGCGCGAATTGGCAGCGGGGGACAGTCAGCACTGGAAGTGGGCAGGCAAGACTGCCTGCCCCGAAGAATTCAAAGAACAAGCGGACGGTGAGGGACCAGATCGGGAGGGAGGAGAAGAATTCGCCAAACAACTCGGGAGGGGGTGGCAGGGGGGAAAAGGGAGTCGCTGCTGGGCATGGGTGGATGGAGGGGGTCGCTGGGTATGGGTGCATGCAGGGCAGGGGAGAGGAAGGTCACTGCTGGACATGGATGCAGGGCAGGGCAGAGGAGGGTCGCTGGGTATGAGTGCATGCAGGGCAGGGGAGAGGAGGGTCACTGCTGGACATGGGTGCATGCAGGGCAGGGGAGAGGAGGGGAGAGAAAAGAAATACTGGACATGGATGGAGGGGAGAGAAGAGTGAGGAAGGAGATGAGATGAGGGAAAAGGAAGAGAGGAGAAAAACTGCACATGGATGAAGAAAATAGGCAGAAGCTGAGGACCAGAAATGAAGACGAAAGGAGGAAAGGAAAGAAATAAATGGAAAGGAAGCCCTGGAAATGGAGTTAAGAGGACAGATAGCAGCAGAATCGGATACTGGGCCAGCATGATCAGAAAAACAGTCACCAGACAACAAAGGTAGAAAAAAAATCATTTTATTTTCATTATAGTGTTTGGAATATGTTCGCTTTGAGAATCAGGTGCTCAACATTAAAAGTTTATATTTATTTACTTATTTATGGCATTTTATCCCAAATTAAACATGAATTAGAATGGAACATGGGATCATTTAATTTTTTTTTCTCTGGAGAGAGTAATGCATTGCCCCTCCGCCCAGCTATAGCCAGCTCTGCAATTTTGGGGGGGGGGGGGCGCAGTGGTGGACGGGGGGTGCCGAGGTGGACCGGGGAGGGAGCCTGTTGTTAAAAATTTACGAGCACACCACTGGCCAGAGCTTACCTTCTGGCGTTGCTTATGCAGGGAAAAAAGAAGAGCCAGCAACCTCCTTCCTCTTTCTGTCTCAGGCCACCTTCTCCCATCTACCTTTAAAGGCAGTTTTCCCGCGTTGGGCTTACCGCTATTTAGTAAAATACCCCCTTAGTTACTATACAGCACTGCTTATTCCACTCATCACCAACCATACACACTGCAATGGAATCTATTCCTTCCTTCCGCCATTAACCACACACACCACAATGGAATCTCACTCATTCTCCTTTCATTAACCATACACACTACTACAATGGAAACTACTCATTCATCCCATCGCTAACTATACGCACTGCAATGAAATCTATTCATTCCTTCTGCCACTAAACACACACACTGCGATGGACTCTCACTCATTCCTCTCATCGCTGACCATAAACACTATGATGGGCTCTCCCCATTCTTTCCATCACTAATCATATGCACTGCAATGGAATCTATTTCTTCCAGACCGCCACTAACCACACATACCACGATGAAATCTCACTCTCCTGCCGTTAACCATACACACTACAGTGGAAACTACTCATTCTTCCCAACACTAATCACACACATTGCATTGGAATCTCACTCATTCCTCCCATCAGTAACAATATGCATTGCAATAGAATCTACTCATTCTTCCCATCACTAATCACACACTCTACCTTGCACTGTCATGAAATTCTGATATCATTGTCTTCATTTCATGATATAATTTGTGATCTGTTACTACATGAGTGTTTATTCCTTTAGCCTGTTGCCCAATGCAAAACACATAAGAGGCATTTTTGAAAGAATGTCTAAGTCAGAATTGGAATGGCCTGCTCATAGCGTCCAAAAAACACGTCTATCTCGCAGCAATTTTCAGAGGAAAAACATCCAGATTTCCCGTTCGAAAATACGTGAGAAGGATGTGCTTATGCTGGAGATGTCCATCCTGAACAACCAGTTTATAAACTGAAACATTTAAAATAAAAATGGAGGAAAACAAGGCACAGAGACCAGTGGTGTAGCTACAGGTGGGCCTGGGTGGGCACAGGCCCACCCAATCTTGGCTCAGGTCCACCCAGCTGCAGCGCCACACTGCTCTCTTCCCCCGTCTCCTCCGCGGCATCCCAGCATCTGCACTCCAGTCTCTGAACCCCTCCCTCCCCAGTTTCGGTACAGGTGTCCTTGGTGCCTGCAGTGATTCATTCTTACTGCTTGCGCCGACCCCGCAGGCTTCCATCTGCCATGTTCTGCTAGGCAGGAAACCGGCAATGACATCAGCGAGGGCGGAACATGGCAGATGGAAGCCTGCAGGGCTGGTGCAAGCAGCAAGAATGAATTGCTGCAGGTGCCGAGGACGCCTCTACCAACATTGGGGAGGGACGGAGTTCAGAGACAGGAGTGCAGATGCTGGTTCGCAGAGGAGAGGGAGAAGCATGGGCGTAGTTTGACTGTTTCATTTGGGGGGGGCAAGGGATGGGTGGGGCATATTAGCATATTCATTTGTGTGTGTGCGTGTATATATATATATATATATATATATATATATATATATATATATATATATACACACACACACACACACACACAAATGAATATGCTAATATGAAGGAAGGGAGAAAGAGCTGACTTTTTTGGGAATAACCATAATGAATATGTGAATATGTCCCATAAAAGCCAGCTCTTTCTCCCTTCCTCCCTTCCTTCCTGCCTCCTTACCCAGCACTCCCTCTTCCTCTCCGGTAATATTTCCCCACCCCCTTTCCTATACCATGCCAGTGTTGACCTTAGAAATGCATAGGCTCTATATGTAGATCCTTCAAGAGGTAGTGTGTCATGATTTAGGCTCTAAAACCCTTTCTGATGTTTTGGAGCCACCTCAGTAAGGCCAACACACAATCTCTCCACTGCAAAACACTATACACAAACTTGTGTAGATCCTTCAAGAGGTAGTGTCATGATTTAGGCTCTAAAACCCTTTCTGATGTTTTGGTGCCACCTCAGTAAGGTCAACGCACAATCTCTCCACTGCAAAACACTATACACAAACTTGTGCAAAAACACACTCATAAACTTACCACACCATAACAGCACTAATTCCAAGGACGGGACGAGCTACGACCTTATGCGTGGAAAGGCAGCACTGTAATTACACCGGGCTCTACACTACCTTGTGAAAAAAACAAAAAAGGCTGCAAATACTATACGCTAGCAGAATACTGCACATTGATCACACATGAAAAACACATGACACAACAGACATGACAAGGAACTAGAAATCAAAAAATATGAAGGCAAAATACTGAACTGGAAAGTTAACTCAAGAAGTCAGACTCGGCATGCAGCAATACTAAAGAAATTGAAACTTACATGCAAAATATCACAAATGCACATTTCCAAAAGCTGACATATTCCAATTAATAAATTCTGAATAAACTAATTTTTTCTACCTTTGTTATCTGAGCATTTAGTTTTTATGTTCACTTTGGCCCCAGTGTCTTCTGTTTTATGCAGTATCTTCTTTCCATATGATATTTTTTCACTCACCATGTCCACCATCCTCCTGTGTCCTTATGTGTCCTGTCTACCATCTGTAGCCATTTCCTTATCCTTCCTCCAGTTTCAGCATCTGCTCTCAAAGTGCTCCGATCCAGCCCTTAAATTCATCAGTTTTCTCTCCATCCATATCCAGCATTTCTCCTCACTCCCCTCCCCTCCATCCACGTGCATCTACTTCCTCTGTCTTCCCTCCCCTCCATCCATGTCCAGCAATTCTCCTCTCTCCCTTCCCCTCCATCCATGCACATCTCCTTCCTGTCTTCCCTCCCCTCCATTCATCCATTTCCAGCAACTCTCCATTCTCCCCTGCCCTCTCCTCCATCCATCCATCCATATCCAGCAAATTTTCCTCTCTCCCCTGCCCCCTCCATCCATCCATGTCCAGCAATTCTCTTCTGTCCCCTGCCCTCTCCTCCGTCCAGTGATTTCTCTTCTCTCCTCTGCCCTCCTCTCCATGCCAAGCGATTCTCCTCTGCCCTCCCCCCATCCATGTCCAACGTTTCTCCTTTGACCCCTCCCATCCCCTCCCATCCATGTCTAGTGCCTTCCCCAGCTCCCCCTTTTCTGTCCCTGAGTTCAGTTGCAACCCAGCTCCCCGACAGCCCTCCTCTCCATTGCTGCCGCCCTGCGTTTAAAAAGTTTTATTTTAAATTGCAGCGACGGCACTGAAAACAGCACAGCCTTTCTCTTCCCCCTCCATGTCCCACCCTCGTGGAAACAGGAAATACATCATCAGCGGAGGGCAGGACATGGAGAGGGAAGGGAAAGGCTGAAGGCGAGCCGGCTGTCAGGCTGTGCTGTTTTCAGTGCTGTCGCTGCAATTTAAAATAAAAGGTTTACGCCATGGCACACGGCAGGGGTGCCCCCTGTCTCCCCTGTTGTTCGTAATGGCCTTAGACCCACTGATTAGGGAAATTGAGATGCATCCAGAAATTTGGGGCGTAACATGGGTGTCTTTCTCATTTAGGGTCTCTGCTTTCGCGGACGACATCTTGGTACATATTACTCAACCTAAATAATCTTTAGATGCGTTGCTGGAGCTGTTCCAGGAATATGGAAACTTCGCAGGGCTAAAAATCAATTACTCTAAATCCCAGGCTTTAACGGGAAATCCACGGGTAAGGGACTTATGGGGGCATGCGTTCCCTCTGAAGTGGGCTTCAGAATCTCTTAAGTATTTAGGGGTGCGGATTCCCATGTGTACCACAGCAGTTTACCAGTTAAATATCACTAGAAGGTTAGAGGCACAGAGAGAGCAATTAAATACATGGAAGGTCTTGCCGCTTAACTTGCATGGGAGGATACACCTGTATGGGATGGTGAAGTTCCCGCGGTGGCTTTACTTGTTGCAGACCCTCCCACTGCGGTTAAGGAGTAAAGATTTAATCCTGATAAATAGAGGGATAAGGAAATTCATATGGAGTGCTTCAAAGCCTAAGCTGCCGTTAAAGTTGTTGATGGGTCCTTGGAGGGAGGGAGGGAGGGAGGGATGGGACTCCCGGATATACGTCGCTATAACCAAGCTTGCCTACTTCGGCACTTAGGTGACTGGTTCCTGGACAGGCAAGCCTTCACGTACCGAAGGTTAGAGCAGGAGTATTTTAAACCATACCATTTGTATTTCCTGCTACAGTGTCCAAAGAACAGGTTGCCAAGCCTGATGGGGAGCAGTTTATTGTTGAGTCCATTGAGAGAGGCTTGGCGGGACTTAGTTCAAAGTTGGGGCCTAGCAGTGGATATTTCAGACCTGTTGCCCATTCAGGGCAATCTGAGTTTTAAACCAGGGATGGAAAATATAGTGTTCTATAGGTGGGCTGCAATGGGAATCACAAGATTAGAACATGTTTTGGGATCTAGGGGCCAGATGCTGGAGTTGGGGGCTCTAGGGGTAGGAATAGAGAATAGTTCCATATTTGCGCACTGTCAACTCGCACACTATGTCCGGACACTGGAGCTGGGAAGTTGGGGGGTGGGCATCGTCTTAGAGCTTTTTTTCGGTCAGTGCCTGGGGAGCACCTCTCGGTTTCGGGACTACAGAGAGCTTTGGGGGAGCAAAGTGGTGGGAAGGAAACAGGGAACATACTGAGACGCTGGGCCCATGATTTACAACAACCCAATTTGAGCCTTGATTTTCAGAAATTAACTGCACGGATACCCACACTGTCAAGTAATGCGACATTGCGAGAATGTCAATTTAGAATCTTATACAGAGCATACATGACTAAGTGTCAGGTATTCTGATTTGGGGGCGTCCGAGATCCGACTTGTGCGAAATGTGGACTGGGAGAGAGTACATAGTTTTACTCGCTCTGGGAGTGCCCAAAAATAAGACGTTATTGGGGGGACATAATTAAGTATTTGGAATCAGTGTTACAGGGAGGGGTTCTCTCTTCCCCAGAGGGTTTTCTGCTTGATAGATATGAAGTCTTTGGGCAGCATAAGGGAGGGGCTCGGCAGTTCATTCGAAAGGCGGGAATTATAGGGAAGAAGCTTATTATGGAGGCGTGGATGCAGGAGGAACCGCCGGATTATTGGCACTGGAGGAACCGCATACATGAGCTGATGATGCAGGAACGTAGGATGGTGGGATGCTCCCCTAGAAGACGGAAAGCGTTTTTGAGGATTTGGGAGCAGTATATTCAATCTCTGTCGGCCAAAGCTCGCAGCTTCATTTTGAATTGCCTTTGAAGTTTGTTTTTTTTTCTCTTTTTTCCTTTCTTTACTTCGTCTTATTTTTCCTTTGTGGTTTGGGGGGAGGGGGAGGGACGGTAGATTGGGAAGATAGGGTTTGGGGGCTTGTAGGGTGAAGTACCAGTCAGGAAAGTTTGTCTTAATGGGGGGGGGGGGGGGGGGGGTAGGTTGGGCATGTCACAGTTTTAATTGATAAAAGGTGACATTCAGGGGGTATGGGGTATGTATTCTTTATTATTCACATGTAAGTTTATATTTGTCTGTACCCCATGTTGTAATACAGTATATATAAATGTTTCTTGAAAGGGGTGGGGAGGGAAGGGGAAGGGGGGTTGTCTGGGGAGAAAACCGAAAACTATTTGACGTCAGAAGAAACACCGACAGTTGTCTGTTGTACTAGTTCTGTTATTGATGTGCTGTTATTGACTGAAAGGTGATGAAGGCACTTTATTCTGTATGTTAAGTCAATAAACAGATTTAAACATAAAATAAAAGGTTTAAACACAGGGCGGCAGGAATGGAGAGGAGGGCTGTTGGGGAGCTGAGGGCGGGAAGGAGGGACTGTGAGCTGCCTGTAGCTGGGTTGCGCCGGCCCTGTGTTTGGGGGGGGGGGGAAACTACGCCCTTGGGGAGATGTGGGATAGGTGAAAAAAACCCTCTTATGTTCTTAAAAAATATCTCAGGGAAGATATTTATGGTGTGTGGCTGGGGGGGGGGGGGGGGGGTGGAGGGGGGCACATGCATGTGGAGGGGCCCATCCAATTTACTTCTGGGCCCTTCCAAAATACAGAGTCTGGCTACGCCTCTGACAGGGACATCTGTCTGGCAGCTTTCTTAAGAAAATGGCCTCACAGACATCCTTACAGAACAGAGGAGTAGCCTAGTGGTTAGTGCAGTGGACTGTAAACCAAGGGACACAGGTTAAAATCACTGTAACATTTTTTTTTTTTGTAATAAATTTGATCCCTTCAGGAACAGAAAAGCGTGTACTGTACCTTAATGTACACCACTTCAGTAGCCTTCAGGTTTGCAGGTGTCTTATATCTTTAGGTACAATATGTATGTTTCTGTTCCTGGAGGGAGCCCCAGGAAAAAAAATTAATAGAATTAAAGTGAGATTTGATCCTGTGTCTCTTGGTTTACAGTCCACTGTGCTAACCACTAGGTTACTCCTCAAATGTGCTTGCTACTTTGTTCAGTATGGTTTTCCATTGTGGTTTCACTTTCAGGGGAGAAGGAAGGGGACAGCAACCACTGAGGGATTAAGGACAGGTCATGTGGTAATCAGTGGTCAGCCGCTCAATCAAAGCACCTTTTTGAAACATGGACATGACTAAAACAGATGTAGATAAAACACCTTTTTTTTTTTTTTTGGACATGCACATTTCTTCCAGTGCGAAAATTGCTGTTGGATGGCCTACTTTTGAGCTCTCCCTAGTCCCGCCCAAAACGTGCCCCACAACACACCCCCTTGTTATTTGGAAGAACTGCAGTGTGAAACATCCAAATTCTGACTTTCCAAAATCAGGATTTGGGCGTTTTTAGCAGATGGATGTTTTTAAAAGCATTTAGAGGCGTCCATCTGCTTTGAAAATGAACATTATACTCTCACACACACTCCTGTAACCTTACAAATCACAAAGAAGTAACGTATAGACAGAGAAGTGACCTATATTGGTTTGGTAGCCATGGCTGCCTTACCTTTTCCCTATACCATCATGAGAAACCACAAATGTATATTTCTTCATTTACTTTTTTTTTTCAGTGATTTGCAGCATCTCTGCTAAGAATTGTTCACCTTCTCTTCCTTCTCTCCTAAATCATGGTTCTGACCTAGACAAAAAAGCCCTCAGATCTCTTAAACTGCTTAAGCATAGCTATATCTACTAACCACCCCTCCCCCAAACCAATATTTTCCTCTTGCCTCTCTTTGACTGTCCCAAACCATGTTCTGCTGCTCTTCAACTGCCCCCAGTCAGTAACTTCCTGTTACCTTTTCTGTTATTTTCTACCCTTGGTGGCTGGTCAGCTTAGGCAAAGGCATTCACCAATTAATTCCAGTGAGGCTGATATTTAAAGAGGGCTAAGCTCTTCAACAGAGGCTCTTAAGTGGCAGCAGTGAAAGAAGGGAAGAAGCAGACCATGGAAGGGAAGAGGAGGATGATGCTGGACATGATGGAAAGGTGGGTTACAGAAGTGAAGATGCTGCACATGGGGGTGGTATGGGAGTTAAGGAGAGATACTAGGCACCTGCAGGGAAGAGAAGAAGAGATGCTAGACATTGTGGAGGGGGGAGGGGGGTAGGAATAAGAAGGGAAGATACCAGACATGGGAGGGTAAAAAAAAGGGACCATAAAGCCTATTATTTGGGTGAACCTCCATATCTATCTGCTCTGACAATTCCTTACACACCATCATTTTCCCTACGCTTTCTTGACTCAAACCGTTTGGTCCTTCCTGGTCCTTAAATTGCGCAATATGAATCTACCCACCATTCCACTTTCTTTTTTCTCTCCCCAAAGACTTGGAGTGATCTTCCACCACTCGTACATAATGAACCTTCATTAATTAAATTTAAGACTTATTAAAGATCTATTTCTTTGTTTCTGCTTTTAATCTCACCTATGGTCGGACATGGGCAGAATAGGTGTTCGGAAAAACTGCTAATATTTTATTTTAAGTTTTAGAATGAGTGAGTCTTGTAAGAGTGTAGCTTTTGCTTTCCTCTTTTATTAACAGAGTTCTTTTCAATACTGTTATATTTTTAATTTTAGAATTGTACGCCGCTCAGATCTGCTTGTTCAGAATTGGCAGTATAGCAAGTTTTAATAAACATAAACATAAAAGGAGATGCTGGACTACATAAGGGGGAAAGCAAGTGAGGGGGGGAGATGCTGGACTATGGTGGGTGCTTTGAGCTACCCCCCGGGGCACATGGCCAAAGTTCACCTACAGCGTCAGATACTCATGGGCCAGCCCTGGCTTCATGGGTTACAAGTATGAAGATAGGAATAGGGGTTCTTATCCTTTCTTCCACATACTTCCTTTGGAATGTTGGTGGGTTCCTCGATTCCAAAGGACCCTTTTTGATACCTGTTATTCCCAGTGCTTGAATCCGTCCTGGACATTTCTTTTCTTCTTTCCTCATGAACTATTGCAGACTTCAGTTCCTTACTTTTCTCCATTCTGCAAGATCCATCAGGAACTGTTCTGACTGGTTGTCTGCATATACCACAGGATACTAGAGTCCAGAGGCAAGCTTCCTCCTTCTAGAACTCCAAGAACACTCAGCTTCAGTGTTGCCAGGTGGAAAATTTTTTTCCCACCCAATCCAGCACAAAAACCGCCCAAAACCCGCCCAAACTCAAACCCCGCCCCTGACACCCCCACCCCCGCGTCATCACCCCCGCCCCCGCCGTCACCAACCCCGCCGTCACCGGCCCCGCCTCCCCCGTCACCGGCCCCGCCTCCCCCGTCATCGGCCCCGCCTCCTACGTCACCGGCCCCGCCTCCTACGTCACTAACCCCGCCCAAAAACGTCACTAACCCCGCCCCCCGCGGCCGAAAAAGCCGCACAAAAAACCGCCCTGAAGCCCAAAAAACAGCCCCAAAAACCGCAACCCGCCGCGGGCAAAAATTTCCCGTGGCGGGTCGCGGAAAACCGCCCAATTGGGCGGTAAAACCGCCCACCTGGCAACACTGCTCAGCTTCTCCCTGGCTGCTCCCTTCCAGAACCAGGTGAATCCTCTGACCAATCCCTGGGCTGTACCATTGTGGCCATTCCTGGAGGGGAGTATGATAGCAAAATGGTTTATTTCACTCTACTACGCTGTTTCCCAAATTGTGCTTGGAGTACCCCCTTACCAGTCAGGTTTTCATGATATCCACAATGAATATGCATGAAAGAAATTTGCATATATTATAAACCACATTGATTCCTTATTCAGGACATATTGCAGTCTATCAAGAATGTGTAAATAAATATAATGGAGGCAGTGTATACATATCAATTTTAGACATACTCATTGTGGATAACCTGAGTGGCAATGGGGTATTCTGGGACCGACTTGGGAAACACTGCTGTACTGCCACCACACAACACTCCATATGTTCTCTGCTAGGAAGTGCACAGACCTCGTTTTTGCTTTAATAGAATCTTTTACCTCATCATTTAAACATGCTGTCTATTATTGGGTCTTCATTTGACCTTTCCTTATGTGTAGAATAGAGTTGGTCCAGAAATTTAATGTGTTCTTTTTAAATAGTGTCAATTATTGAATTTATATTTCTGTAACAGTGTTTTGATTTTATATAGTACAGCAGCGTGAACCTCTTATAGGATGCACAACTTCTAAATAATATTAAATAAATAATATATTGGTTTCCACTACAGTACCCTGAAAAATAAAACATCTTTTCATTTTTTTTAACATTCTGAAATTATTTGGAATGCCCATGTTGTTTCGGTAAACAGTCAGAGCCTATCTAAGAAGGGAAGTTATCAGCATGGTCTTACTGTTCATATGGGTTATTTTACTAAAAGTCATGCTGTTTTAGCATAGAATCTCATTGTCTGAAATGGGACACACATCGATAACTTCCCTCTAAATGTTCTTGATATTTTGTGTGTCCTTCAGATTGGTTGGCAATGAAATGTTCACAATTTAATTCCAGTCTGTTGGTGCACACAGGGTTAATGTCTATGCAGGAAGAGGAATAATTTGACTGGAGTAGTGTGTGTCTGTTGGGAAGGGGGAGGTGGGATGTATGGTATTAAAAGGTCAAGGGTGATTGAATCCCAGCTGCAGGCTGTCTGACACGCCAGACAGGGTCAAGGGTCAGGTGAGAGGTCGAGGCTTGACTTCTGCCACTGTTGCCCATTAATCCTGGGCCTGCCTGGGTTCCTTCTCCCCTCCCTCCTATCCTCCAGCCAGTATTGCAAAAAATCAGACAGTGTGTTTTTTGCTTCCCTGGCCTGGAGCACATGGAGAGCTTCACAAGCCAAGAAATCAATGACAGAAAAGCATCTACAGTAGAGCACCTTTTACCTGGCATGGTCGGAACCAAGGATTTTGTGGATAGATTTATTCAGATTATTTATTTTATTTATTTGTTACATTTGTATCCCACATTTTCCCACCTATTTGCAGACTCAGTGTGGCTTACATAATACCGTAGGCGTACGCCAAGCTGGTAAAGAACAAATACAAAGTGGTATTATGGTAGAATAAGATACTTGTGTTACAGACATATTTGGGAATCATAGCGAGGAGGAGTTGCGTTGAGTCCAGTTTTAGCTTTAATTAGCTGTGTAGCAGGGTTCAGGCTTTTAGGTTATGTCAGTAAGATATGCTTTTTGGAATAGGTAGGTTTTTAGTGATTTCCTGAAGTTTAGATGATCGTATGTTGTGTGCTTATGTAGGAAAAGCTGCTTGCATAAGTTGTTTTGTATTTGAGTCCTTTTTCAGCTTGGGTAGTGAAGATTTAGGTATGTTCTTGTTGATCTGATTGTGTTTTTGGTAGGCAGGTCTATGAGCTCTGTCATATATCCTGGGGCTTCGCCATAGATAATTTTGTGGACCATGGTGCAGATTTTGAAGGCGATACATTCTTTAATTGGGAGCCAATGCAGTTTTTCTCGGAGGGGTTTGGCACTTTCGTAATGCGTTTTTCCAAATATTAGCCTGGCTGCCGTGTTTTGGGTCTGTAGTTTCTTTATAAGTTGTTCTTTGCATCCTGCGTAGATGCCGTTGCAGTAGTCTGCGTGGCTTAGTACTATTGATTGTATCAGGTTGCGGAATGTTTCTCGTGGGAAGAATGGTTTTAGACGTTTGAGTTTCCACATTGAATGGAACATTTTCTTTGCTGTTATGAGATTTAAAAATTTTTTTAAATTCAGTGGCTGCTTCAAATAACTCTGAGTACGTTAAACCCCGAATATGGCACCCAAATTTGGGTGGGTGCCCAAGATGCATGCCTAGTTATATTGAGTAAGAAGTCCTTAACTATCTACAAATGGGTACTAACAACCAATTATTGAAGTTAATTGGCACGCATTAATATTTGCACATGTATCTGGCTTCGCACTATTCTATAAGACATGTCGTCTAACTCTTCTAGGGGCCCTTTTACTAAGCTGCGGTAAAAGGGGTACTGTACTAGTGGCGGCAGCCATTTTTGCCGCGCATTGAGGCCCTTTATACCACCATGGGTAAAAAGGCCGACTAAAGAAATGACCATGCGGTAAGATTGCACTTACCGTGTAGCCATACAGGGGGGACCACTTACCGCCACCCATTGAGGTGGCAGTAAGGGCTCCTATGCTAACCCGGCAGTAATTGGGCAGCGCACGGTGATGCCCGATTACTGCTGGGTAACTGCTGTGGTAAAATAGAGGGACCTATTTTCCCTAGCGCCAGAAATGGCACATGCTAGGGGTGGAACTACTGCTAGCACCCGTATTGGGCTGACAGTAGTTCCAGATTGCCGCTGCTTTGTAAAAGGGCCCCTAGTGCTTAAATAAAAAGAGGGCATGGCCATGAGCATGTCGGGGGCATTCCAAAAAGTTGTGTACATAGTTATAGAATATGACTTCAGTGCACCTAACTTGGACGCCAGCATTTACATCAGGTTTCAGCAGGCATATGTCTGGCACCTAAAGTTTGGAGTAGGAATCAGTGCTAAACACGATTCTATAAAGGGCATACGTCCTTTATAGAATCACGCTTAGCGCTGATATTTTTTTTAAATGCCCTATTTTGAGTGCCATTTACTGAATCTGGTCCTATATGTTAAAAAAAAATAGTGGGAAGCCATAATAGTAATCTACATAAATGTCTAGTGTACATGAGAGGATTCTAAGCTACCTGACATTCGGTTCAAGCGGATGAACTGTGTGACTTCACAATGTGGTGATCGGAATGTCAAGATCGATAAAGTAGTGTGGTTGCTTTGCTAGTTACAGATAATATAGTATATAGAAATGAAACAAAAGAAAACAAAATCAAGATATATTATATTGAGGCAACAGAACAATTGCTAAATACAAGAATCAACTGGCACAGATACCACAAAGCAAATAAAATTTTCACCTACATGGATGAGCATTTTTCAAAACCTGAACACTACATCAATGACCTTATGGTCAGAATACTTAGAGGTAACTTTACAACGATCCAGGAAAGTAAGATCTTTGAAGTTAAAATGATGAAATATTTTGACATCTACCTGACAGGATCTAACAAGGATCTGAGTTTTCTATTACATTACAAACCATAAAAATATACTGCTTTGTCACCTTTTGATTACTCATCCACCTCTCCCTGCCCCCTCCCCCCCCCCCCCCCCCCACTCTTCCCTCTCCCTCATCATTGGAATGCTTGTCGTGTTTCACTATATATATTTTGATATGGTCATCTTTTGTTCACATATGACCTGAAGAAGAATGCTCTGCCATTGAAAGCCTGTCAAAATAGGTATCACCTTTATTTTCCTTTCTTTTTAGTTTTATTTCCATATATTACCAATGTCAATATGGTCACTGATTGATGAGTAGGATCTAAGATACGCTGCTGTATGTACACTTAAGATAAGAATGTAAGATTTGCATTCTTGGTCAGAACAATAGTCCATCAAGGCAAGCATCCTGTCTCCAACAGCGGCCAAACCAGGTCACGAGTACCCAGCAGGATCCCAAAACGTACTCAAGATCCAGTCCTTAATTCTCATGCTAGGAACTTGCTTATATCCTTTTAAACCCCTAACTGCCTTGACCACATTTTTTAACCACAATATGTTGTAATTGTGGGTTGGTTGAAAATATACTTTCTCTGACTCATTTTAAATGTGCTGGTGTATCTGGCTTTGCTCTGAGGGAAGGAGGGTAGCCCTGAAGGCACTGCCTAAAAAAATGTATAAAATGCCTGTCACTTTAACTAGGGAAACAATAGAAAAGATTTATAGGGCACCTAAACTAAAATGTAAAGCACTGATGGATAGGGAGAGACTGTAAGCCAGAAATTTTTAAAAGGCATGAAGCAAAAAGTAACATCTACTATAATAAAAGGCACCTCCAATGTTCTGAAGCTGACTCCGTGGCTTCACTCAAGGGTTCGTAATGGTGTAGATCGCTCTCTGCCCATGTCTCTCTGCCCCGCCCTCACGTCAAAACGTCATGACGTCGAGGGTGGGTAAAACACTGTTACGAACCAACGAAACCTTCAAGGAAGCCACGGAGTCAGCTGCTTTGGAATGTTAGAGGTGCTTAAAGCTGGGTGGCTGCAGGGGGGGGCAGGGGAGAGAGCAGAATTGCTGGGTGGCTGCAGGGGGGGCAGGGGGCAGAGCAGAATCGCTGGGTGGCTGCAGGGGCGGCAGGGAACAGAGCAGATTCACTGGGTGGCTGCGGGGGGGGGCAGGGGAGACAGCAGAATCGCTGGGTGGCTGCAGGGGGGGCAGGGGAGACAGCAGAATCGCTGGGTGGCTGCAGGGGGGCAGAGGAGACAGCAGAATCACTGGGTGGCTGAAGGGGGGGCAAGGGAGACAGCAGAATCGCTGGGTGGCTGCAGGGGGGGCAGGGAAGGGAGCAGATTCGCTGGGTGGCTGAAGGAGGGGCAGGGAAGAAAGCAGAATTGCTGGGTGGCTGGAAGGGGGGCAGGGAGAGAGCAGAATTGCTGCATGGCTCGAGGGGGGGGGCAGGGGATACAGGAGAATCGCTGCATGGCTCAAGGGGGGCAGGGGATACAGGAGAATCGTAGGGTGGCTGGAGGGGGGGCAGAGGAAACAGGACAATCGCTGGGTGACTAGAGGGAGGCAGGGGAGAGAGCAGAATCGCTGGGTGGCTGGAGGGGGGGCAGGGGAGATGAGAATCACTGGCTGGCTGGAGGGGGGGCCAGGGGAGAGAGGAGAATCACTGGGTGGCTGGAGGGGGGCAGGGGAGAGAGGACAATCACACACACACTGTCTCACACACACACACTCGCACACAGTCGCACTCTGTCACACACACTCGCACAGTGCTTTCAACCTCGCAGAGGGGGGGGGGGGGAGAGGCAGGGAGTCCTGAGACCACAGGAGGGGGAGGGGTCCTCAGACCTGAGGGGGGAGGGGGTCCTGAGACCACAGAGGGAGAGGGGGGAGGTATCTCTGTCACACACACACTTTCTCTGTCACACACACTCTCTCACAGGCAGTGTCTTTCTCTCTCTCACACAGTCTCTCACACTATGTCTCACACTGTACCACATTCACTCTCTATGGGTCACACAGTCAGTCTCACACACACACTCGGTCTCACACGCTCGCTCTCATACACTCTCTCGGACTCACAGAGAGTCTGTATTGCACACATACTCTCACACTCTGTCTCACACACACTCTCTCTCTCTCACACAGTGTATCTGTGTGAAACACACTCTTTCTCACAGTCACTGTTTCTCACATACGCACTCGCACACACTCTCTGTCTCACAGACACACTCTCACCCTGACTCACTCTCTCTCTGTCACACACACACACTCGCACATTCACTCTCTTTCTCACACAGTCACTCTCACACACACTCAAACATACACACTCTCAGGAAAACCTTGCTAGCGCCCGTTTCATTTGTGTCAGAAACGGACCTTATTTACTAGTTTTAAAATAAAACACAGCGATGCCAACTTACCCAGTTGCAGGCTGGAGATTTTAGGGCAGTCCTGGACTTCTGATCACCATATGCTTGTGCACTATGGGACTTGAAGGACTGATTTAAATGAGCAGAATCAGCTGCTACAAATCCCACAGTGCTTTGGGATTTAAGTTCAAAACTGGCCAAAAAGTCTCCCACCCACCAAATAAAAGAAATACAGCCCATTCTTTGTCAAAATTACTAAACAAGTTAAAATCATAGTAATGACAGATCACACTGGAGGGACATCATATGGAACACAGAGATATCAAGTTACTCAGTTCCAGGCTGGATGTTTTGAGACAGTTCTGCATTGTTGACCACCCCATCCTGGTGCATTTTGTGTATTGAAGCTCTGATTTCAGTGGGCAGGCTAAAGCTCTACAAATCCTACACTGCTTTGCAATGTGGAGTGGAGGAGTGGAGGAGTGGCCTAGTGGTTAGGGTGGTGGACTTTGGTCCTGAGGAACTGAGTTCGATTCCCACTTCAGGCACAGGCAGCTCCTTGTGACTCTGGGCAAGTCACTTAACCCTCCATTGCCCCAGGTACAAATAAGTACCTGTATACAATATGTAAGCCACATTGAGCCTGCCATGAGAGGGAAAGCGCGGGGTACAAATGTAACAAAAGAAAATGTAAGTTCAAAACCAGGACTGGTCAAAAAGTCTCCAGCCTGGAACTAGGTAACCTGGTATCATTGGAATGACCAGGGCCCTGTATCACCCACAGCAGCATACTGGCTGTATGGTCATCTGCACCCAGTCTTGCACTAAGGGACCTCAAGTCTAAGTTCAAGCTGACAAGACAGAAGTACTTGTAAGTGTTCAAAGTTCTTGGACTCAGAATTGTCCTTATCTTCTCCTTTTTGTTCTTGTGTGAGCACCCTCTTCTCTCTCTCTCTCTCTCTCTCTCTCTCATGGTCTCAGAGAGATGTCAGAACTCCCTTTGGACTGTTCTCTTAGGCTTACGTGACTTACGTGACTGGTATCATGATTGTTGCAGTTGTATGGGTCATGCTGTGTCTGAGTAAGTGGAACCAACATTTCAGTCATTGATAACTCAAGCTAACCTTTAGTGGAAGACCCCGTTAGATTGTTAGTATCACTTTAATATAGTACCTACAGTGTACAGACCTGGCCCTAAAGACACCAGTCCTCTTCTTGATGACCCTCTCACTAAGAGGCATATATTTCCAGTATTGAGAGAGGCTTCTGGGGACTCGCTTGCTGTCCTCCTTTTGAGTGCAAGCAACGCACCTGGATGACTCACTTTGAGTTTTTCAAAGGCTTACAGGAGGCAGAATAGAGAGTTGGATCCCTTCCTGCAGCCATAGGCTATCCTTCCCCAACAAATATATTAATGGTTACCTCTATTTTGCACACAAATGCCCCCTTGGGCTACTAATCTCTCTCTTCTTTGCAGCTGCAGTTTGGGATGGTAGCCCTCCTGTAGTTAGTAGCCAACTCGGTGTCGTAGGCAGCAGCACCCAGGCTGTCCTGGCTTACCAGGCCCCTTATGTTTCTCTCCAAAGGTGAAGGTGACTCCTGTTCTGTGACCGACAGGAGGTCATCCCCATTACATCACACTGTCCAGAGACTTGGTTAAGAGCAGGGGCTTCAGAATGTTCCTCATTGGTGACAGAGAGGGCACACTGCTGTGAAGGTGATAGTGGCCAAAACAGTCTCAGATCTCAAGAAAGTCCAGGAAAAGCAGTGAGGATTTGGAGATAAAGACAGAGACCATTGTGGGGTCTGTAATATAGCAACAGGTAAAAATGAGCAGAATAGAGACCAGATTTATGAAAGAATTTCTCCCATTCTGTGTCCACAGGGAAAATGCATAGTAAATCAGTCCCCAGATAGGTAAAGTTACTGGTTTTCTCATAAGCAAATCTGGGACATTTCTTCTTGTGGTACCAGTGGTGGGGTGGGTGAACATTTTACAACTGAAGCAATTTAGTTTTAAAATATGCCATTTTTTTAGTACATAGACTCTAGGATGTTGTTTTTATCACAAAATATTTAGAACCTACTGCAAACCCTTATGGTCCATTGAACTGAAGATAATTACAGATTAGAAAAAGCTGAATCAACCAAATTTTGTCTTTTCAGTTGGATGAATTCTCTCTGTGCAGGAGCTCCATGCAGGCCCTGATGCTCGGAACGAGGCCCCAGGAGATTGTGTATTGATTAGTTCATTAATCCTCAATAAAGGTGCTCCCCACCTTTGGAGTATCAGAATTTATTTTTCTCTTTCTCTCCGGTTTGACTTCTTTCTTGCACTCCTGTTCTGATGTTTTTTTTTTTTTGTTACATTTGTACCCCGCGCTTTCCCACTCATGGCAGGCTCAATGCGGCTTACATGGGGCAATGGAGGGTTAAGTGACTTGCCCAGAGTCACAAGGAGCTGCCTGTGCCTGAAGTGGGAATCGAACTCAGTTTGCTCTCTCTCTCTGGTTTTTCTTTACCACCCTCCTATTTTTTCCTGTTACAGTTGTCTCTTTCTCCTTTGCTTTTCCTTCGCCTGTCATTGCCTGCACTTCAGGGGTGGACAACCTTGGTCCTTGAGGGTCAAAGCCTAGTAGGGTTTTCAGGATTTCCCCAATGAATATGCATGAAATCATTTTGCACACAATGGAGGCAGTGCATTTAAGCAGAATTTATGTATATTCATTGGGTAAATACTGCAAAACCGACTGGGTTGTGGCCCTCGAAGACCGAGTTTGCCCACTCCTGCTGCACATTATCTCTTTATACTCTATCCTCTCCCTCATCTCTGTTCTTTCACCAGCTGCCCTCTTTCTCCTCCCTCCCTCTCCAATTTCCCTATTACTCAGCTTGCCTATTCCACTGTGCTCTCCCCATCCCACATCTCCTCCATAATTATTTTCCTGCTCACTTCCTCCTGTGCTGTATTCCTCCCCTTCACCTTTCATTTATTCCTTTCTCCCCTTCACTTCCTCCTGTGCTGTAAACCTCCCCTTCACTTGTGCTTTATTCTTTTCTCTCTCTCTCACTTCCTACTATGCTATATTTCTCTCCTTCACCTTTTACTTTATTTCTTTCTCTCCCTCAATTCCTCTTGTGCTGTATTTCTCCCCTCTGGCACTCTCATACCCTTTACCATCTCTCTCTCTTTCTCTTATTTCTCATCCCCACTCCCATGCTTACTTGGTCTGCCCCTCATCTTCTCCCCATGCCAGACCTGGTGCAAGGTTCGACAGTGCCCTACGCAGTCTGGATGGAGCTGGCCACAGAAGGAGGAGTCACTGGAATTCGTTGCCAGAGAATGTAGTAAAAGCAGTTAGCTTAGCAGGGTTTAAAAAAGATTTGGATGGCTTCCTAAAGGAAAAGTCCATAGGCCATTATTAAAATGGACTTGGGGAAAATCCACTGCTTATTTCTAGGATAAGCAGAATAAAATGTACAGTTTTGGGATCTTGCCAGGTACTTGTGACCTAGATTGGCCACTGTTGGAAACAGGATGTTGGACTTGATGGACTTTCGGTCTGTCCCAGTATGACAATACTTATGTACCAGCCATACATGAGGGAGGAGCATGACAACCCCTGTGATGACACAGATGACCTGACAAATGACACAACTGCCTGCCTTCTTGTAGATGTGTAATTGCATGGGAGCACTCATGCTGCTACAATACCAAGATGGAGTGCTTGTGCCATGCCCACACATGCTCCTTCTTTGGCAAGGCTAGCAGGATTCACGTAGAGTTTGGGCCTGCTCCTTTCATTTCCCCTATCTTCTGGGACTGGAACTCTGCTGCTTACTCCTTTCTTCTTTCTGGATTTTCCCCAGCTGATTTCTATTACCTTTTGAGGTTTAGTTCAAGGTTCATTTATTTGATATACTAAGCAGTTGACAATTAAAATATTTATAAAAGCTAAAAGAGAAGTTGCATACTTCACTTAAGATAGTGTAGAAGAATGGACATGGGAGCAATGCATTGCATCCTATGGTATGTCATCAGAGACTCTAGATTCGTTCATTTTCCCTCAAAATTATAAGTTTTCTTGCAATAATAGGTCTTAAGACCTATCATAAATTTTTGTAAGGATGGTTCAACACGTAGATAAAGTTGGAGGTTATTTGAAAGGGATGAGCCCATGGCCGCAAATAAAGAACTGCAAATATGTATACATAGTCCTTGAAAGAATGCGTTACAGTAGTCTAGCCAACTTAATACTAGTGAATGAATGACAATATGTAATGATTTATGATCTAAGAGTGATCATATAAAGTGAATTAATTTTAGTTTGTAATAATAGCTTCTGATTAGTAGAGAGATATGTAAACAGAAATTCAATTAATGATTTAAGGTGGTCCCTAGAATTTTTAGCATATCCACTAGCTCAATAGTAGTATTAGCTATGTAGAAGGGTTTAATAGGGGTAATATTATCAATGTCGGAAAATAGTATGACCTTAGTTTTAGAAGGATTCAGGACAAGTTTGTTGTCTTTAAGTCAGTTTTGCAATTGTACTTAATTTTGATATTTAGAGCCTGAATGCATGTTTGTTGGTTGGGTCTATAGTGCTTATAGTTAAGCTATACCTGGCTTGATTTCCCTAATTATTCCCCTAAATATTAATTAAACAATGGCCTGTTAGATTACAAGACATAATGATCGACCCATGTCGATTCCCAATTTGTTTGATAAACCTATTGTATCAGTGGACAGCTTTAGATATTTGGGAATCATCATCAACTACAAACTTGGTTTTACTGAGCAAATATCTTCCGTGGTTAAGAAAGGTTGCTTCATCTTGAGACATACGTTCTATTAGAAGCTGTTTTGATAAAACCACTTTACATACTTTATTACCTGCCCTTCTCATTTCCCATCTTTAATATTGCATGTGCTGGATTATCGAACAGTAATCTTAAAAACCTACAGATTTGGGGACTTCCGGTCGGGACATGAGCTGAGCAGCAGCGTGTGGCTCGAGCTCTGAGACCCCTGCCAAAAACAGATATTAAACTAATCGGAAGGTGCTCAAAACAAGATCTTGCGGGAAGTGGAGGTAATTTATGGACAAATACCTCAGCAGGTCTCCATTAGCGATGGCACAAAAATCGGCAAAAAAAGAGAAAATAAAAACGACAGCGCAGGAGTCCAAGATGGCGGAAATATCCGCTCCGCAGACGGAAGGCTTTTCGGAAGCGCAACTCCAGCAAATCACGATGGCAGTAGCGAAGGCCTGGGACCCGAAATGGGAGGCGGTAGAACACAAGCTGGAAGAACTGAATACAAGGCTGGATGGAGTGGGCATTCGAATGGGGGACCTCGAAACCCGAGTGTCGGCCCTAGAGGATGAAGGGCGCGGATACGGCCCAGACATAGCCGCCCTCACAAAACAGCTCCACGAATATCACAACAAATTAGAAGATTTAGAAAATCGCTCCAGGAGGAGCAACATACGGTTAGTGGGGATACCAGAGACAATACCTGAAAAGAATTTAACCACTTGGCTTGAAACATGGCTAGCAAAAGAACTAGCGATAACAGACACCATGGGGCCGTTCGTAATAGAAAGAGCTCACCGCGTGGGACGCAAGGCTGAAGAACAAACGCGCCCACGAGTAATTATAGCCAAGATATTAAACTACAGGCATCGGATGGAGATTTTACAGGGATTCCGGATGCGGAGGAACTCATTGACACATGATGGGCGCAAAGTGCTAATTTTTCAAGATTTCTCGGCCGAGGTGCAACAGAGGAGGCGGCAGTATCATCCGTTATGCTCTGCACTTGTGAGTAAAGGCATAAGATTTTCCCTCCAATTCCCAGCAACTCTACGGATGTTAATCCAGGGTCAGTGGAAAACATTTAAAACGGTGGCAGAAGCAAAGAAAGCAGCACTGGAAGAAGGCTTACTAGAAAAAATCTAATGGTGACGTGATTGAATCGAGCACCAGAAAAGGTACATTGGACAGAGTGGGCAGGGGGCCTCATGTGCCTAGGGGGTCACTTCTCTAAGGACAGGCTAGACCTGGAGCGAGAGAAGGGAGGGTTAATAGAGAGGGGGGGAATGAAACGGGAGAGGGGTGGGGGAGGGATAGGGAGAATAGAGGGTATGGGGGGGAAGGGAATGATAAAGATAGACAAAGGTAAAAAGATAAGGGAAAACAAAAGGACAAATAAACTTCCACATAGAACAAACGAGGGGGGATCACGGGTAACAGAATTAGCAGGTATGCCGGCCACAAGGAGTCACAATGCCAGTTAGATTAACAACTTGGAACGTCGGGGGGATTAACTCCCCGATCAAAAGAGCTAAAATCCTAACGGCCCTAAAGCGGCATAACACAGACATAGCATGTCTGCAAGAAACACATCTATCAGACCTAGAACATGCCAAATTGAAAAGAAACTGGGTAGGGGAGGTGCTTTCCTTGGAGGCTCTCGGGAAGAAAGGAGGGATTGCAATTTTATTTAGGAAAGGATTGGCATATAAAGCAACCCAGGAAGAGTCTGGGGAAGATGGGAGATACTTAATAATAAAAATATGGCTACCCGGTATGGAACTTATTTTGGTAACAGTTTATGGACCGAACGTACATGACCCATTATTCCTGAGATCCTTAATGGCCAAATGTGCTAAATATAATAACAAAAGATTGGTGGTAGTAGGAGATTTTAACCTAGTGTATAATCCTCAAATGGATTGCTCAAACAGGGACTCTTCCCATCACATAGGTACAAAGGCTAGGGAATTAAAGTCGTTTTCTAAAACACTTAACTTGGTTGACACATGGAGAACGCTACACCCGACTGAAAGAGAATATTCTCATAGGTCTAGAGCCCATGATACGATGAGTAGGTTGGATTATATTTTGATAGACAGATTAACACTATCGCATTTAATAAGAGCAACCATTGGTCCAGAAGAAATATCTGATCATGCGGCCGTATGGATAGACTTAGAGCTGCAAACAGATAACCAAAGTGGGAGAGGGTGGAGATTCCCGGCATACTTACACACGGATGAGAAATTTATCAAATATCTACACGCGAAATGGGAAGACTACGCCCAGAACAATAGACAACACGTTCAGACGCAATCAGTCCTTTTCTGGGAAGCGTCTAAGGCGGTTATGAGGGGGGAAATCCTGGCATATTGCAGCAAAAAGAATAAAAGTAGAGTAGCCGGCATTTTGTTATTAGAATCCAGACTGACAAAAGCTCAGAAGAGATACACCCAGAATCCAACCAAGATAAACCTAGACACAGTGAAGTCATTGCAAATTGCCTTAAATACTAAATTACATGAAATTGAAAAAAGATCAGCTCTATACTATAAGTATAGACTTCATAGGTTTGGGAATAAATCGGGACGCTTGTTGGCAGGAGTAATTAAAGGATGGGGGGGCTCTAGGACAGTGGCTACGATAAGGAATAGTCAAGGTAGACTAACTAGCAACCCTAAAGAAATTACCCAAGTCTTCACTGAGTATTTCCAAACTTTGTACACCAACAAAACACAATTATCAGAGACGGCTTTAAATGATTATTTGGGAAACATTAAAATACCACAGATTACTCAGCAACAGCAGGAAGGCTTGAATATGCCGTTGACATTAGTAGAATTGCAGAAAGCAATAAAAGAGTTAAAGTTGCGATCAGCCCCAGGTCCAGATGGGCTAACTGGGGAGTATTATAAACTCATGCCACCACAGGCCCAAGCTCATCTATTAGCTTACTATGAAGAAGTGATTGAGAGGGGAGAGCTACCTGCTTATGCCAATGTAGCATATATAACACTGATTCCAAAGGCGGGCAAGTCACCAGAGAGGCCGGGGTCCTACAGGCCTATCTCGTTGCTGAACGTAGAAGTCAAATTATTAGCAAAAATAATGGCAGAGCGCTTGGCGCAGTGCTTACCCGACCTGGCAAGCCCGGACCAAGTGGGGTTTGTCCGGGGAAGACGGGCAGTACACAATGTTCGGAAACTACTGGTAGCCTTGTCGGTATGTAAAACAAAAAAAGTGTCGGTTTGGGTATTAAGTTTAGATGCCGAGAAGGCGTTTGATCACGTCAATTGGGAATACTTAGAACAAGTAATGACAAGAATGGGAATTATAGGATGGTTTAGGGAGGTAATAAAAACATTATATAATAACCCGACAGCAAGCGTAATTGTTAACGGGGGGAAGGGCCAAGAATTTCGGATCAGCAAAGGAACTAGACAGGGCTGTCCGCTCTCCCCACTCCTTTTTGTGATGGCACTAGAACCACTATTAAGAACCATCGTGAACAATCAAGAGATACAGGGAGTTACAGTGGCGAGCCGACAAATAAAAGTGCTGGCATACGCAGATGACCTGTTATTGACATTAACTGACCCAACACACTCTCTGGGCTGTTTATTACAGGAAGTGAAGAGGTTTGGGGGAATCTCAGGGTTTAAATTAAACATTACGAAATCTTGTGTTTTACCAGTGGGCGCAGAAGGGGTGGAGAGGGGGGCAGATGCACAAGCATTACAATGGACGGAAGGACCCATAACATACCTAGGGGTACAGATACCGGCAGATCTCAGACAATTATATAAAATAAATGTAACTAAATTGTTAAAAGAGACAGAAGATAGACTGGGCATGTGGGGATCCCTGCCTATCTCATTATTAGGGCGGATAGCCTTGTACAATATGTGCATAACCCCGAAGTGGTTGTACGTCTTTCAGTTATTACCACTGTTCCTGAAGAGACAAGATGAACAAAAACTAAATCAATTAATACAACGTTTCTTGTGGCGGGGGAGAAAACCGCGCATACCAGTAACTAAATTGGCCATCCCAGTTGAATATGGAGGATTGGGATTGTTAAGTGTGAAGCAATTGACGGTGGCCAGTGGAATGCGGCACATCAACGACTGGTTCAGAGGGACGACAGAGTTCTCTAATACAGATCTGGAACTACAGCTGGACCCAGAGTGGCATTTCACAAATTACCTACATGTAGGAGGGACAGTAATTCCAGAAGTCTTGAAATATGCATTGATAATGCCCACTGCAAAAGCGGTGTGGAGATGGATATGCAAACTGCATAAATTTTCAACCAAAGTCACGCCCTTCCGATCAATATGCGGCAATATGGACTTTGCACCGGGACAGCTATATGGGACATTTCAGAAGTGGAAGCGACGAGGAGTGATATACCTCCTCCAAGTATTAACCACAGAAGGCAAGATGAAGAACTTTGCGGAATTACAAAGAGAATATGGTTTACCAGACCGAGACAGATTTCATTACCAGCAGTTAAAACATTATGTGCATTCTTTACCGTGGGAAGATCTAGCGGAAGACGTACAAATAGAAATCTCAGAGGCATTCTCCCTGGCAGCGCAGCAGAAAGTATCACTTACATTTCATCACAGGTATATCAGGGATACGGCCGCGGAATTGGATTACGAAAAGCTAGCGCAGCAGTGGAGTGAAGATCTGATGCAGACAGTAACAGAGGAGCAGATAAAAACACATGTCTCGAGAATGAGGCACTCCACGGCTGCCGCAGTACACTGGGAACAACAGTACAGACTGGTTATGCGGACGTATATAGCACCCAGACAAGCTTTTCACATGGGTGTGTCACCCTGGGGATCCTGCCCCAGATGTGATGGTGCTGGAGCAACTTTAGGTCATATGATATGGAACTGCCCAGCAGTGGTGGAATTTTGGAAAGGACTGCTCATTTATGTGTCACAACTGTGGAATGCAACTTGGACTTATGATGTGGCGATCCTCTTTGGTCATTTAAGACTAAGCAAGCCAACAAAGAGAGGGTATTCAGAATTTGCTTCAAAGACGGTTATAATTGCTAAGCAAGTTATTCTGGCCGAATGGCTCTCACGCAGGCCACCATTCAGACAACAGTGGAGGACGCGAATGATGATGTTGATGAGGGTAGAACGGATGGGTGTGAAGAACTGGGAATCGATAGAAGGAAAGAAATTTGAGGCGTGCTGGAGTCCTCTCTTAAACACACTCCCACATGCAGCCCGTAGTTACCTGATAAACTTCTAAATGAAGAAGAGGAAGATAGTACACAGGGAGCATGAACAGACAGAGATGAGAAGTTCGGACAGAAGACTGAACTCTTTGAGTAAAGATTAACAACCCAATAGGCAAGACGAAGACAGAGAACAATGAGGGGGGGGGAAGGGGGAAAGAGGGGGAAAGGAGGGGGGGGGGAAAGGGGGGAGGGGAAGGGGAGGGGGGGGGGAAAGAAAATAGAAAATTAAGATTTAAACCATAATGTATTAAATTTAACAGTTGAATGCAATTACAAAACAGAAACGTTAATGAAGGTTAAGTTGTTCACGCTGATGTTAATGGGTTAATAAATTAAGGAAATTGGTAATAGAGAAGAAGGAAGAACCATAACGATATCTAACAAAAACCTGGACTCAGGAAGTTTATTCCTAAAAGAATGTAGTCCAAGCAGAGCCCAGGATTAGGAGAACAAAGATATAAAAAGTTAAGACAGTGAACAAATTCTACTATAAGCAAGAAAGTTCATAGTTATGATCAAATAATTTGACCTGAAACAGATCTTATGTGTTAGGAGTAAATGGATGTTTTATAATGAATACTGTATATGTAAACGTTCAATAAAAAAGAGTTAAACATAAAAACCTACAGATTTTGCAGAACTCAGCTATTAGAGTTCTAGGAAATGTTAAAAACTTTGACCATATGATTCTCATTGGTTGCCTATCCATTATCCGGTAAATTTCAAAATCCTTAGTATAGCACAGAAGGGATATTATGAACGATAGCCAGCCTTTTCGAGTTTGATAACTACTCCATATGTTCCTATTAGGTCACTCAGATCATTACAGGATATAGAATGGCTATGCCCCATTTCTCTAGCACACTGGGATTCTACTAGGGAGAAAGCATTCTTTTGGTTAGCACCTATGTTATGGAATAGTCTTCCAAAAATGATTCGTGCTGAATCAAAATGTAAACATTTTAAGTTTTTATTAAAATGTATTTTTTAAAGCAGGCCTTTGATATCCAATTGGAAGGGGAGGGGTGGAATATACTAGCGCTTCTAGTGAACACTTCCTGTACATATATCCAGTTAGGCCTGGAAGATGGGTATGTTACTATCTTGCATGAATGCTTTAGGTCTTTCCTGTTTAATTTCATGGAGTACCCTTTCATATTTTATTTGTGCTTATTTTTATTATTGTAAACAACTTTGTTTTGAGAAAGTTAAGCGGTATATCAACTTTGAATAAACATAATTCTCCACTATTCATCTTGTAGGAGGAAAAGCTCACAAAGAGGTATCCTTGTTCCCCCCTGGACTCTGTGGAAGAGAACAGTGAGTACAGTGAGCCCCCCCCCCCTACACTCCATTTCATACTCCCTCCCTCCAGATCTGAGTAACATCTATGGCCGGGGTCTTACCAGACCAGCCCACCCCTTAATACCTCTGAGTAGCACTACTCTGGAGCGGAGACCCAGAATGTTCCCCCCTCTACTGGAAGGAGAGCACATTTGGGCATCATGCTATACCATGCCATTTTAGTTATCTCCCTAGATCTCTCTTCTAATTTCGACATGGTAGACCACTCTCTTATGCTTTTCCATCTTCACTCTGTTGGAATCAGTGGCTCAGTTCTTGCCTGGTTTACTCACTACCTTTCAGGTCAGTCTTTTCAATTATTCCATGGTACCACTGTTTCCTCCACCTTTCCTGTTACCCGAGGTATGCCCCAGGGGTTAACTCTTGCACCTGCTCTGTTTAATATTTTCCTCTCTCCGCTCTTAACACCTATTCAGTAACAGGGCTGTTTACCATTTTGCTATGCTGACAACATTCAGGTTCTCCAGGTTACTGATTCCATCTCAGTTCTTTCCACAATCAATACCTGTCTTAGCACTGTCTTGTCTTGGTTGAAAAATAATCAGCTCTTTCTCAATATCTCAAAATGAGAAGCTATAACCTTTCCTAACCTGGCATCACAGTCCCACCTCCCCCCTCTATTGACGATTATCCTCTCCCGTATTCAGACACTGTCAAAAATATACTACGGGTAGGCAACCACAGTCCAAGAGGGCCATAACCCACAATGAATATGCATGAGATTGTCTTACATGTACTGCTTCCACTGTATGCAAATTGATCTCATGCATATTTATTGTAGAAATCTTGAAAACCCAACTGGTTGCCCACCTCTGTGCTATACTAATCCACTTGGTAACATAAAAATAAAGGTCAGCATATAAGCTGTAAGTGAGGCCTTTTTAAAGCTAGTAACAAATATATTAATGTAGCCCTTATTTATTTGGTGAGTGAGCATCAGTGGGTTACTTTAAGTAAAGTTAAATTTTTTTTATGGGGACAGGGTGTCACGATTGTGGCAGTGACCCCTCCCAGACTCACCTTATTTCTGGCGGTCAGCTTCTGAGCTGGCTTCTATCTGTTTTGCCTGAGTTAGCTCTGTCTCTGTGTGCAGGCTGCTTCCAGCATGGCTCTAATTACCCCACTATACTGCACCTGTGTGGGTTAAGCTTCTCTGTGTTTCAGTGTGCTGCCTGCCTGTGTCTGGTAGTTGTGACATCATCAGGCAGGGCCTTGATAAGGAAGGGGTGTTCTTCCATTCAGGGCCTTTGCAACGTTTGCTATAGGTCCAGGTTAGTGCTGGTGCAGTGTGCACTTTTTACTTATGTGTTTAGCTTCCCTTCTTTTTCCTTGTGGCTCCCCTGCTTTCCCTTTTGGTGCTGTTAGAAGCACTTCTGTTTTTGCTGTTAGAGGTACTTCTGGTTTTGGTGCTGTTGGAAGCACTTCTGCTTTCTGCAGTTAGAGGTATTTCTGGTTGTGGTGCTGTTAGAAGCACTTCTGTTAGTGGAGTGCTTAGGAGCACTTCTGGTATCTTGGTGCTTAGGAGCACCTTTGTTAGTTTAGTGCTGTGGAGCACTGCTGTAGCTTGGTGCTTAGGAGCACCTTTGTTAGTTTATGTGTTTAGCTTCCCTGCTTTCTCCTTGTTGCTCCCCTGCTTCCCCTTGGTTGGTTTAGTGCTTAGGAGCACTTCTGTTAGTCTAGTGCTTAGGAGCACTTCTGTGGTTAGGTGCTTAGGAGCACTTCAGTCTGGTTATGCTGTAGGACCACTTCTGGGTTGCTGAGTTTCCCTGCTTTCCCCTGTGGGCTTCCCTGCCGTTCCTTCTTGTGCTTAGGAGCACTGCCGTCTGATCCTGGCCCTGCATTCCTGGTTCGTGGACGGTTAAGCTTGCTCTATAGTCCCAGTCCCTGTGTTATCCGGTATCCGATAAGTCCTGCCGGCCGCCTGAACCCAGGGGCTCAACTCCTGGGGGACGATGGCTAAGTGCAGGTGAAGCAGGTCCAGTGTGTTCTCCGAGGACAAGCAGGCTGCTTGTTCTTACGACTGGGTTGACGTCCACGGCAGCCTTCACCAACCGGAACAAAACTTCGCGGGCGGTCCCGCACGCAGGGCACACCCACCGCGCATGCGCGGCCGTCTTCCCGCCCGTGCGTGACCGTTCCCGCTCAGTCTTTTCTTTTCCACGCTGGAGAGAGCCATGTTCGTCTCTCTCTCTCTGTCAGCCCCGGAAACCGGATCGCGTTGTTCGCGCGAATCTTCTTATTTTTTTCGTTGCTGCGTTTCTCTTTAGTTTTCTTTAAAAAAAAAAAAAGAAAAAAAAGACGCGCTGAACTTGATTTTCCCTCGTCTCTTAGCGGGGGCGTCGCGTTGCGGTCTTGTGGCCGCGCAGTCGATTTATTTTCGAGGTGTGATTTTTACCGCCACCATCGACGACTTTGATTTCGCCGACGCGATTTTTCCGTCGATGTCCTCGAAGGTCCCGAGTGGATTTAAAAAGTGTGGTCGGTGCGGCCGGCATATCTCGCAGACCGATACTCACGCTTGGTGCCTCCAGTGCCTCGGGCCGGAGCACGATACCAAGTCGTGTACTTTGTGTCTCGGTCTCCGGAAACGGACACAAGTAGCGAGGCAAGTTCTTCGGGACCGTCTTTTTGGAACTTGCGCCGGCCCCTCGACGTCGACTTCGACGGCATCGGTATCGACGGCCGGTTCTTCGGTACTGGTATCGATGTCCACGAAATCGGCACCGATGGCATCGACCCCAGGAGCACAGGTCCCGTCGGCCCGCCGGTCCTCCGGTGACGGCAGGGGTGAGAGGCCGCGTGGGCAATCGGCCCCGGTCACTCCCTCTACCCAGGGCCCTCGGGACCGAACCCTGTCAGACCCGGTCCCTCGAGGCCGAGGGGGATCGACCTCCTCCTCCTCCATTCCACCAAGCGCCGATGACGGGCACCGCAAGAAAACGAAGAAGCACCGTCATCGGTCGCCATCGATGCATCCGGCTTCCGGCGCCGGAGAGGAGTCGACGCCAAGGAAGCGACAGCGTCGAGAGGAGAGGTCCCCCTCTGTAGTAGAGGTACCACCGCGTCAGGGTCCCAGCACTTCGGTGCAGTCTCCTGGACCCGAACAGCTTCCGGCACCGACGCCTCTACCGGCCCCCTCGCCTTTCCCGACAGCGGGCCTTGACGAGTGCCTCCGAGCCATCTTTCCGGGGATCCTGGAAGGGCTGATGCGCCAGACTGTGCCGGCGCCGGGGGTGCTTGCGCCCTCGGCGAGCTCTAGCCCGGTGCCGAGGCCTTCGACGCCACGCAGGTGGAGTCCCCGTCGACGTCGATGGAGGGAGCTTCATCCCCACCGGCGTGGGAGTCCACCGCTCGACGACACCACTGAGGCCTCGGTGCCACGACGTCGAGCCGGGCCCGGTTGAGGACTCAGCTGCACGAGCTTATGTCCGACACCGAGGAAGAGGCCTCGTGGGGGGAGGAGGAGGACCCCAGATATTTCTCCTCGGAGGAGACTGTGGGCCTTCCCTCCGACCCCACTCCTTCACCAGAGAGGAAGCTCTCGCCACCTGAGAGCCTCTCCTTTGCCTCCTTCGTCAGGGATATGTCTATTTGCATTCCCTTCCCCGTGGTCTCTGTGGATGAGCCGAGGGCTGAGATGCTCGAGGTCCTCGACTATCCATCACCACCTAGAGAGTCCTCCACGGTGCCGTTGCACAGTGTCCTCAAGGAGACACTGCTTCGGAACTGGTTGAGACCATTATCTAATCCCACCATCCCCAAGAAAGCAGAGTCCCAATACAGAATCCACTCGGACCCAGAGTTAATGCGGCCCCAATTGCCTCATGACTCGACGGTCGTGGACTCTGCTCTCAAGAGGGCACGGAGTTCGAGGGATACCGCCTCGGCGCCCCTGGGGCGGGAGTCTCGCACTCTGGACTCGTTTGGGAGGAAGGCCTACCAATCTTCCATGCTCGTGACCCGCATCCAGTCTTACCAGCTCTACACGAGCATCCACATGCGGAATAATGTGAAGCAACTGGCGGACCTGGTTGACAAGCTCCCGCTGGAGCAGTCCAGGCCTTTTCAGGAGGTGGTCAGGCAGCTGAAGGCGTGCAGAAAGTTCCTGTCCAGGGATATATATGACACCTGTGACGTGGCATCTCGTGCTGCGGCCCAAGGTATAGTGATGCGCAGGCTCTCATGGCTGCGTGCCTCTGACCTGGACAACCGCACCCAGCAGAGACTGGCCGACGTCCCTTGCCGGGGGGATAATATTTTTGGCGAGAAGGTCGAGCAGCTGGTGGACCAACTGCATCAGCGGGAAACCGCCCTCGACAAGCTCTCCCACCGGCCGCCTTCAGCATCCGCCTCAGCAGGTGGACGTTTTTCCCGGGCCCGGCAGGCTGCGCCCTATGCCTTTACCAAGCGTAGGTACACCCAGCCGGCCCGAAGGCCTCGTCAGGCACAGGGAAAGTCCCAGCGCGCTCGTTCTCTTCAACAGCGTGCGCCTAAGCAGCCACCTGCGCCTCCACAGCAAAAGCTGGGGACGGGTTTTTGACTAGATCCATGGGAACATAGCCGCCCTGAAAGTGTCCGTACCGGACGATCTGCCGGTCGGAGGGAGGTTGAAATTTTTTCACCAAAGGTGGCCTCTCATAACCTCCGACCAGTGGGTTCTCCAAATAGTGCGGTGCGGATATGCCCTGAATTTGGCCTCCCTGCCACCAAATTGTCCTCCGGGAGCTCAATCCTTCAGCTCCCATCACAAGCAGGTACTTGCAGAGGAACTCTCTGCCCTTCTCAGCGCCAATGCGGTCGAGCCCGTACCACCCGGGCAGGAAGGGCAGGGATTCTATTCCAGGTACTTCCTTGTGGAAAAGAAAACAGGGGGGATGCATCCCATCCTAGACCTGAGAGGCCTGAACAAATTCCTGGTCAAAGAAAAGTTCAGGATGCTTTCCTTGGGCACCCTTCTGCCAATGATTCAGAAAAACGATTGGCTATGTTCCCTGGATTTAAAGGACGCATACACTCACATCCCGATACTGCCAGCTCACAGACAGTATCTCAGATTCCGCCTGGGCACACGGCACTTTCAGTATTGTGTGCTGCCCTTTGGGCTCGCCTTTGCCCCACGGGTGTTTACAAAGTGCCTCGTGGTGGTAGCGGCGTATCTACGCAAGTTGGGAGTGCACGTGTTCCCATATCTCGACGATTGGCTGGTCAAGAACACCTCGGAGGCAGGAGCTCTCCGGTCCATGCAGTGCACTATTCACCTCCTGGAGCTGCTGGGGTTTGTGATAAATTACCGAAAGTTCCATCTCTAGCCAGCCCAGTCTCTGGAATTCATAGGAGCTCTGCTGAATACTCAGACGGCTCAGGCCTTCCTTCCCGAAGCGAGGGCCAACAACCTCCTGTCCCTGGCTTCCCAGACCAGAGCGTCTCAGCAGATCACAGCTCGGCAGATGTTGAGACTTCTGGGTCATATGGCCTCCACAGTTCATGTGACTCCCATGGCTCGTCTTCACATGAGATCTGCTCAATGGACCCTAGCTTCCCAGTGGTTTCAAGCCACGGGAATCTAGAAGATGTCATCCGCCTCTCCACCAGTTGCCGCACTTCACTGCACTGGTGGACCATTCGGACCAATTTGACCCTGGGACGTCCATTCCAAATTCCACAGCCCACGAAGGTGCTGACGACGGATGCAACTCGCCTGGGGTGGGGAGCTCATGTCGATGGGCTTCACACCCAGGGACTATGGTCCCTCCAGGAAAAGGATCTTCAGATCAACCTCCTGGAGCTCCGAGCGATCTGGAACGCACTGAAGGCTTTCAGAGATCGGCTGTCCTGTCAAATTATCCAAATTCGGACAGACAATCAGGTTGCAATGTATTACGTCAACAAGCAGGGGGGCACCGGATCTCGCCCCCTGTGTCAGGAAGCCGTCGGGATGTGGCGTTGGGCTTGCCAGTTCGGCATGCTCCTCCAAGCCACATACCTGGCAGGCGTAAACAACAGTCTGGCCGACAGACTGAGCAGAGTCATGCAACCGCACGAGTGGTCGCTCCATTCCAGAGTGGTACGCAAGATCTTCCGAGAGTGGGGCACCCCCTCGGTGGACCTTTTCGCCTCTCAGACCAACCACAAGCTGCCTCTGTTCTGTTCCAGACTTCAGACACATGGCAGGCTAGCGTCGGATGCCTTTCTCCTTCATTGGGGGACCGGTCTCCTGTATGCTTATCCTCCCATACCTTTGGTGGGGAAGACCTTACTGAAGCTCAAGCAAGACCGCTGCACCATGATTCTGATCGCGCCCTTTTGGCCCCGTCAGATCTGGTTCCCTCTTCTTCTGGAGTTGTCCTCCGAAGAACCGTGGAGATTGGAGTGTTTTCCGACTCTCATTTCGCAGAACGACGGAGCGTTGCTGCACCCCAACCTTCAGTCTCTGGCTCTCACGGCCTGGATGTTGAGGGCGTAGACTTCGCTGCGTTGGGTCTGTCTGAGGGTGTCTCCCTTGTCTTGCTTGCCTCTAGGAAGGATTCCACTAAAAAGAGTTACTTTTTCAAGTGGAGGAGGTTTGTCGTTTGGTGTGAGAGCAAGGCCCTAGAACCTCGTTCTTGCCCTGCACAAAACCTGCTTGAATACCTTCTGCACTTATCAGAGTCTGGCCTCAAGACCAACTCAGTAAGGAATCACCTTAGTGCGATTAGTGCTTACCATTATCGTGTGGAAGGTAAAGCCATCTCTGGAGAGCCTTTAGTCGTTCGATTCATGAGAGGCTTGCTTTTGTCAAAGCCCCCTATCAAGCCTCCTGCAGTGTCATGGGATCTCAACGTTGTCCTCACCCAGCTGATGAAACCTCCTTTTGAGCCACTGAATACCTGCCATCTGAAGTACTTGACCTAGAAGGTCATTTTCTTGGTGGCAGTTACTTCAGCTCGTAGAGTCAGTGAGCTTCCGGCCCTAGTAGCTCATGCTCCTTATACCAAGTTTCATCACAACAGAGTAGTGCTCCGCACTCACCCAAAGTTCCTGCCGAAGGTGGTGTCGGAGTTCCATCTTAACCAGTCAATTGTCTTGCCAACATTCTTTCCCAGACCGCATTCCCGCCCTGCTGAACGTCAGTTGCACACATTGGACTGCAAGAGAGCATTGGCCTTCTACTTGGAGCGGACACAGCCCCACAGACAGTCCGCCCAATTGTTTGTTTCTTTCGACCCTAACAGGATAGGAGTCGCTGTCGGGAAACGCACCATCTCCAATTGGCTAGCAGATTGCATTTCCTTCACTTATGCCCAGGCTGTGCTGAATCTGGAGGGCCATGTCACGGCTCACAGTGTCAGAGCCATGGCAGCGTCGGTGGCTCACTTGAAGTCAGCCACTATTGAAGAGATTTGCAAGGCTGCGACGTGGTCATCTGTCCACACATTCACATCACATTACTGCCTCCAGCAGGATACCCGACGCGACAGTCGGTTCGGGCAGTCGGTGCTGCAGAATCTGTTTGGGGTGTAAATCCAACTCCACCCTCCAGGACCCGAATTTATTCTGGTCAGGCTGCACTCTCAGTTAGTTGTTCTTTGTAGGTCAATTTCTGTTATGCCTCGCCGTTGCGAGGTTCAATTGACCTGGGTTCTTGTTTTGAGTGAGCCTGAGAGCTAAGGATACCCCAGTCGTGAGAACAAGCAGCCTGCTTGTCCTCGGAGAAAGTGAATGATACATACCTGTAGCAGGTGTTCTCCGAGGACAGCAGGCTGATTGTTCTCACCTACCCTCCCTCCTCCCCTTTGGAGTTGCGTTTCATCATTTTTGCTTGTCATTCAACTGAGCGGGAACGGTCACGCACGGGCGGGAAGACGGCCGCGCATGCGCGATGGGCGTGCCCTGCGTGCGGGACCGCCCGCGAAGTTTTGTTCCGGTTGGTGGGGGCTGCCATGGACGTCAACCCAGTCGTGAGAACAATCAGCCTGCTGTCCTCGGAGAATACCTGCTACAGGTATGTATCATTCACTTTCCAGTCCAGTGCGGACCAGTTCAGTGCACTCCAGTCCAGTGTGTTCCAGTCCAGTGCGGACCAGTCCGGTGTACTCCAGTCCAGTGCGTTCCAGTCCTGTGTGTTCCAGTCCGTGTGTTCTGGCTCGCTTGTCTGTGTCTGCAGTCCTTGCCTGTGCCAGTGTGCTAGCCCACTGTTGGTTGGTGGGTTTTGCCTGCTGCTGTCACTCCTCATTAGCAGCCCAAGGGCTCACGTTTGCTCCAGAGCCTGTCCCTGCAGGCTCTGAACCTGAGAACCTGACACAGGGCCATGACTAGCTAGAGCTGGGACGCCAAAGGTACAGTAAATCCTCTCACTCAGCACTCGTCTCTCATCTAAAAAGTCACTCCAGGCCAAAAGGTGCAGTTATGAGCCAAAAGATTTACTTAAACTTAACCAGATACACTCAGTAAAAGAATCTAAGCAACTTTCGCAAATCTTTGAAGACACATCTCTTCAATAGAGCTTACAAAAAGAACCCTTATGACACAAATCACCACACAACCCACCCAAACAGTTAAATACACCTCCTACACCACCCTATTTAACACCCCTTCTCTATCTTCAAATATCTTCATCCTACCACAGAATGCATCATGACTATGTCGCAATAACACTCTGTAAGCCACATTGAGCCTGCAAATAGGTGGAAAAATGTTGGGGTACAAATGTAATAAATAATAATAATAAATAATAATAAAGTAGTTTCCACCACTTACAGCCTTTAATAGGTTTCCTTGTGAAGAAATATCCTTGTCCGTTTTTCAGTCTCTGGACTCCTCCTCCAGAGAAGAGCTGTTCTTGTCTGTTTCTAGGTGGTAGTAGGGCTCTATGTTGCAAGTGGTCCCTTCCCAGGGCAAACTGACCATTTGGGCAACTGAGCAGTGCCCAAGGGCCCAAAGGCTCTGCCTGGTTGTCCGCTGCCACTATAGCACATTGCAGCCCTCCCTGGACCTACCTCGAAGGGCCTGGTGGTCTAGTGGCCTCTGCGAGGCACGAAAGAATCCCAAGCTTTCCTGCCTGGTACCGCTACTCTGCATGGCGCTGCCGTGTTTTAAAAATGGCTGCTGAGACCCACGAGACTTCTGTGGTAAGTCTCTCGTCAGCCATTTTGAAAAACACTGTGGCTCCACCGTCGCTGGGCACAGTACTGATAGCAGGCAGGAAAGAGTGAGGTTCGTTCCTGCCCCCGAAGAAGCCACTAACATCCAGGCCCTTCAAGGTAGGTCTGGGGAGGGTGGCGGTGGTGCAGCGGTGGGCATCGGGCAGTGGCTGGAGGGCCCCAATGATCCTTATTCCCCGGGGGCCTCGACCACTGTCAGTCTGTCCCTGTCCCTTCCCCTATGGGCACACTGCTGCTGGGGTTCTCCTTCCTTTGGTTTCTTCTCCTGGGACCCTCCTCTGGTCCTTTCCGTTCTTCAGATTTGATCTTATTACTCTTTATCCCTCTTTTATCAGGATTGTGGTGAACAGCCAGCTCCCCGTTTCAGCTTCTTGTGCAGACCCAGTGGCTTTTTAAAGGCTCTGTTAGGAACATTCCACTCCCTTCAGGTGCAGTGGCTGTGATAGCCAAAGACCCTCTTCCTTTTCAGTAAACGTAGTTTAGATTGGGAAGCAAGAGCCAACCTTCTCCCCTTTCAATAATGGTAACAGGAGCCACAGACAAAGCTACACCCATTGGGCTTGGTATTTATACCAACACGGTTTCCTTCCAAAGGATGTCTCCCCCTGCTATTATCAATCACAGGCAGGACAGGTGCCCTTTGTTCTGGAAGCTGTGAGAGTATTCTAAGTGAAAAGGTCACTCTGTATACTGGTAGAGTCACTAGAGGTCCCTCTGAACAGCCCCTAGCAAACAGAACCTGAGTGATCTACATACAGTGATGTGGAAAAGCCCCCCCCCCCCAACTTCCTGATTTTCCCTATTATTGCATACTAGTAAAAAAGGCCCGTTTCTGACACATATGAAACGGGCGCTAGCAAGGTTTTCCTCATAATGTGTATGTTTTGGAGAGTGTATGTGAGAGTGACTGTGTGTGATAGAGAGAGTGAAAGTGTGAGTGTGTGTGTGTGTGTGTGTGTGTGTGTGAGAGAGAGAGTGAGTCTGGGTGTGAGCGTGTCTGTGAGAGAGTGTGTGTGTGAGAATGAGAGTGTGTGCAATTGCGTATGGGAGACACAGAGGCTCATTTTCAAAGCACTTAGCCTCCCAAAGTTCCATAGAAACCTATGGAACTTAGCCTCCCAAAGTGCTTTGAAAATATGCCTCACAGTGTGATAGAGAGAGAGAGAGTGTGTTTCACACAGATACAGTGTGTGCGTGAATGAGAGTGTGTGTGAGGCACAGATTGTCTGTGAGACTGAGTGTATGAGACCAAGCGAGTATGTAAGTGACTGTGTGACACATAGAGAGTGAATGTGATACAATGTGAGACATAGAGTGTATGAGAGTGAGAGACAGAAACACATTGTCTGTGAGAGAGAGAGTGTATGTGTGTGTGATAGAGATACCTCCCTCCCTCCCTCTCTCTCTATGGTGTCAGGCCCCCCTCTTTCTCTGGTGTCTGAGATTGCTGCCACTGCACCTAAGCAATTGGTGTGCTGGAGGAGAGGAAGAGAGAGAGAGAGTGTGTGTGTGGGGTGGGGGGGATGTGTTGAAGGGTTCAGCTTGGAAGAAGAGGGGTGTGGGGGATTCTGGATGCGCTGCCAGATGAAAGTAAGTGAGTATGTGTGTGTGTGTGGGGGGGGGGTTCAGGAAGCAATGGCAGATGACAGAGTGAGGGAGTGTGTGTGTGTGTGGGGGGGGGGGGGGTATAAATATATAAAAGCTGACACCTTTAACATTAGCACTAATGTCAGGGGGCAGGGGGTACAGGAAGCGCTGCCAGATGAGAGAGTGAGTGTGTGTGTATGGGGTTTCATGAAGCGCTCCCATCCTTGAACCCCCTCCCCACCTCAGTCCCCTTCTCTCATTCAAGAACCCCCTCCCCAGTCTCTCCCATCCAAAAACCCCAGTCCCCTCCCCACCCGTCCCCTTCTCCAATCCGAGAACCCCCTCCCCAGTCTCTCCCATCCAAAAACCCCAGTGCCCTTCCCACCCGTCCCCTTCAAGCATCCAAGAACCCCCTCCCCCATCCTTGAACCCCCTCCCCACCTCAGTCTCCTTCTCCCATTCAAGAACCCCCTCCCCAGTCTCTCCCATCCAAAAACCCCAGTCCCCTCCCCACTCGTCCTCTTCAAGTATCCAAGAACCCCCTCCCCACCTCAGTCCCCTTCTCCCATTCAAGAATCCCAGTCCTCTCCCCATCCGTCCCCTTCTCCCATCCAAGAACCCCCTCCCCAGTCTCTCCCATCCAAGAACCCCAGTCCCCTCCCCACCCGTCCCCTTCAACTATCCAAGAACCCCCTCCCCACCCCCTTCTGCTTCTCCCATCCATGAACCCCTCCCACCTCAGTCTCCTTCCCATTTGAGAACCCCCTCCCCCCCACCTGAGAGCCCCACACCCTTCTCCCATCTGAGTCCCTCCCCACCTACCAGCTCCATTCTCCTGCCGCCCAGGCCCACCACCCTCACTGCCTTAAAAAAAAAACCCAATTTGAAGCACTGGAGTAACAGGCAGCAGCGCCTCGCGTCTGCCCTTCTACTAAAAATCTCTTCCACGACGTCATTGGGCCTTCCCACAATGAGTCCCACCCGCCCTCGCGGTAATTGGAAGTTACCTGAGAGGAGGGCGGGACTCAATGTGGGAAGGCCCAATGACGTCGTCGAAGAGATTTTTAGTAGAAGGGCAGACGCGAGGCGCTGCTGCCTGTTACTCCAGCACTTCAAATTGGGTTTTAAAGGCAGGACAGCGCCGGGAGCGGACTCGGAGCACCCCCCCACCCGCTGACATCTGGGGCGGAGCGCCCCCACCACGTCGCCGTCGCGCGTTGCTGAACTTGGGAGGGAGGGAGAGTGGTGCTCGGACGGTCGGGGCGGGGTTACCTGAGGAGCGCGCGGCGCGGTTGGTAGCCAGCGTTTCCTTGGCAGGGGGAGGAGTAGGGAAACACGCGCGTGTTTCCCTACTCCTCCCCCTTCCTTGATGCGGTCCCTGCTTTCATTTTTCTGTTGGTTTTCCGCCCTCGACGTCATGACGTTTGACGCGAGGGCGGGGCAGCAAGTCGTTCAGTGGCTTCACCACCACGAACTTACGAACCGTTCTGGGAGTCTGAGTGACTTCAGAACGTTGTCCTCAGAACGTTGAGGGTGCCTTTTATTATATTAGATATGTCAATCTGAATGGTTTATGATCTTTAAACAAAATGTAATGTTAAACAAAGGGAACCTGAGCAAACACATAACACTGCTTTTACATTATTACATCATTTATTTAAGAATCAAAGTTATCCGGCACATGTATCAACCATGTGAAATAGTAACTGCCCCCTAAAGTTTAAACTTAATAATTAGTTGCATTACCTTTCATGGCAATAATTTCAACCAAATGCTTCCTATAATTTGATATCAGTCTTTCACATCACTGTTGTGGAATCCTAGCTCGCTCTTCTTTGCAGAACTGCTGCAATTCAGACACATTCATAGGTTTCCGTGCGTGAACTTCTCATTTCAGGTCCTGCCACAACCTCTCTACTGGGTTCAGGTTTGGACTAGGCCAATCCAAAACTTTCATTTTCTTTCTCCTCAGCTGTTTACATGTAGACTTGCATTTGTGTTTAGGATCATTGCCTTGCTGCATAACCCAATTACACTTTAGCTTCAGCTGCAGTGCAGAATTCATGGTTCCTTCAATAATGACAAATGTTCCAGGGCTTGAGGCAGCAAAGCATCCCCACACCATCACACTACCACCACCATGTTTGACTGTTGGAAGGATGTTCTTACTGTAGAATTTTATTTGTTGCATTTGTATTCCACATTTTCCCACCTCTTTGCGGGCTCAATGTGGCTTACAATACATCATGAATAATGAGAATACATATTTGCTTTACATCAGACATAATGGTGTAAAGCATTATGTCTCTGTGTTGTCCAAAGAGTTTCACTTTAACTTGTCTTTGCATAGAACATTATCCCAAAAGACTTAGGAATCATCCAGGTTTGTTTTTGCAAATATGAGATGAACATTGATGTTACTCTTGGACAATAGCAGTTTCTTGCTACTCTCCCATAAATCCCATTTTTGCCCACTTTTACTATGGAGTCATGAACACTGACTTTAGCTAAGGCTAGAGAGGCCAGTTCTTTGGGTGTTCTTCTGGGATGTTTTGTGACTTCCCAGGTGACTTGTCACTGCATCCTTTGAGTAATTTCGGCAGGCTGGCCACTCCTGGGAAGATTCACTGCTGTTCCAAGTCTTCTCCATTTTGGAGATAATGGCTGTCGCTGTGGTTCAGTGGAGACCCAGAGCTTTAGAAATGGCTTTGTAGCCATGTTCAGACTTATTTTTCTCATCTGTTCTGGAATTTCCTTTCATTATGGCTAGGGTTACCATATGTCCGGATTTACCCAGACATGTCCTCTTTTTGAATCTTTTCAGAAATTCGGACAAACAGGCAGATTGCTAGCCTCCCCTCCCCTTAGTTACTACTGCCCTGGTGGTCTAGTGACCTCTTATGCCTTTGGGGCAGGAAAGAGCCCCCTCTTTCCTGCCCGGAGCACTGCCCTGCATGCATCCTTCCTGTTGGTGTGTGACAGGGGGGAGGGGAAAATGTGACAGGGGGCAGAGCGAGGGCATGAAAGGGGGCGGGCGGAGTGTGTGATGGGGCGGGGCATGTGTCCTCCTTTTGGGGGGACAAAATATGGTAACCCTAATTATGGAACAGTGATCTTGTAGAAGTTTTGTGGAAACTACTTCGCTGTCATAGTAAGGTTAATATACAGTGAGGTTTAGATTCAAAAGGGCTGGCTAAAATCAAGCCTGGCTGTGTTTAATCAGCTGAATCTATAATTATCAATTAAATTTGGTCAAATGGTTGATTGAGTAACTACAGGGGCAGTTACTTTTTCATGTGGGCTATATGGATGTTGGATAACTTTGTTCCTTAAATAAATAATGTAATAATGTAAAAACTGTGTTGTGTTTACTCAGGATCCCTTTGCCTAATATTATATTTTGTTTAAAGATCAGAAGCCATTCAGTGTGACATAAATGCAATAACGGGAAATCAGGAGGGGGCCAATAACATTTCACAACACTAAGTCCTTTGGTGACTCATTTTTCCCCACAGGAAATGATTGTAATGATGCAATCAAAACAGAGGCTGCCTAGTCTAACTAAGCTCTGAGTAGGACGAGTACATTCAATTTGGGTACAGACCCTTAGGCAGGCAAATGAAAACCACATAGCTACAGCCAGGGCCGCCGGGGTCTCTCTCCTTCTGCTAACAGGCCACCAGCGCTGCAGTCCCCGATCTCACCTGCCTGTCCTCGGCTCCGTCGACAGCCCCCCTCCGTCCGCCACAGAGCCCCCTGCATTCAAATCGGCAGCGCCTCACCTCCGTGTGAAAGCGGCAGATCGACTTCCTTCGGGCCTTCCCTCACTGTGTCCCGCCCTCATCTGATGTAACGTCTTGTTTTCACGAGGGCGGGACACAGTGAGGGAAGGCCCGAAGGGAGGCGATCTGCTGCTTTCACACGGAGGTGAGGCGCTGCCAATTTGAATGCAGGGGGCCCGGTGGCGGACGGAGGGGGGCTGTCGATGGGGCTGGGGGTGGGCGGGTGGAGACTGGGGACTGCGGCGCCAGCGGCCTGAGAGCAGGAGAGGGAGGCGACAGTGGTAGCGATTGGGGGGCCCCGTGGGGGCAATGGCGGGGGACCCATGCAGCGGCCTTGCCCCAGGCCCGGCTCAGTCTCTCGGTGGCCCTGGCTAAAGCAGGTGATTGAATGATCCTTTGGTAGTGGCATTAGAGGTAGAGCAGAGCCCAAAAGTAGAGAATTTAAATGCCTCACTTCATGTGCAGTCTACATAAAGATACACAGAAAGATGTCTTGAGCATGCTGAAGATGGAGCTTGCCTACAGTTTCCATTATTTAGAATAACTTGGAGTATTTCAAAGACACACACAAAGTAGCAGATAAATGTCCCCATTAATAACCATAATTCACAAAAATTCAATATTTGTGCATTACTCAGCTTTTAGACACAGAGCAGGGACAAGGAGGGAAGCAGACATTTTGGGAGTCATTTTTGGACTTTTTCCTGATTTTCTGATGTTTTTCAGACATTCATTTTAATAAAACTTTCTTAATGCATCTTAGAATGTTTTGATACACAGAAATCAATTATACATGCATAAGGTCAAGTTTGCACACATTCAATTTTGTAAGAAATACTACTGAACAAAATGCAGGCTTACAAATGCACACCTTTACTGTGCGGTTACATTCATTCTCCGAGGACAAGCAGGCTGCTTGTTCTCACTGATGGGTTGACGTCCTCGGCAGCCCCCTCCATCGGAAAGTTTACTAGCAAAGGCCTTTGCTAGTCCTCGCGCGCCCATGCGCACCGCGCATGCGCGGCCGTCTTCCCGCCCGAAACCGGCTCGAGCCGGCCAGTCTTCTTTCGTCCGCACTCGGTACGGTCGTGTTACGCCGTTCGTGCCCCAGAGAGTCGACCTCGCGCGTCCTTTTCGACGTGTTTTTGTCCTTTTTTTCCTGAGAAAAGTTCGGGAAGCGCTCCGGTAGTATTCCGGAAGACCCTTTCGGGTTTTCTGCCCTTCCCGTATTTCTTAGTTTTTGCCCCGTAAGTTTTCTTTCGTTGTCGGGGTAGGCCTCTTTTGGCCTCGGTCGAGATTTTTCTCCCTCTAAATTTTGGTGCTTCAATTTTCGCCATTTTGGCTTTTGATTTCGCCGGCGTGATTTTTCCGCCCATGACATCGAAGCCTTCCAGCGGCTTCAAGAAGTGCACCCAGTGCGCCCGGGTAATCTCGCTCACTGATAGGCACTCTGCGTGTCTTCAGTGTCTAGGGGCCCAGCACCGCCCTCAGAACTGCAGTCTCTGTTCCCTGTTACAAAGGCGGACTCAGGTAGCGAGATTAGCCCAGTGGAACGTTTTGTTCTCGGGCTCTTCGTCGGCATCGGCACCGGAGGCATCGAGTGCATCGACGTCGTCAGCGTCCGGACCATCTTCCTTGGCTGCCGCTCCATCGACTGCATCGAGGCATTGGACCTCTGCATCGGCGCCGAGGCATCGGGCGACTGTATCGACATTGGTGGTACCGAGACTTCGTCTGCTGATGTCGTCGGACGGAGGTGCATCGTCAGGAGTGCAGGTGAGGGCTGTCCATTCCCCTGCTGGTGGCGGTGAGCCTTCGGGTGGGTCTCCTCCTACCCTGAGGGCTCCTGCGGTACAGCCCCCCCGGGATCGACCCTCTTCGGTCTCGGCCCCGAGGAAGCGACGGATGGATTCTACGTCCTCCTCGTCGGTGCCGGGGAGCTCCGGTGACATGCTTCGGAAGAAGTCGAAGAAGCATCGACACCGGTCTCCTCCCCGCGTCGGCACCGAGAGCTCTGGGTCGCCGAGGGATTCGGCACCCAGCAGGCATCGGCACCGAGAGGACCGCTCACCCTCTGTTCAGGAGGTGTCGATGCGCTCCACTCTGGACAGCCCGGAACAGCCTCCTCGCCCGGAACAGGTTCTGGCGTCGACGCCTGCATCGACCTCTCAGCTTTTCTCTGCAGCCGCTCTAAACGAGAGCCTCCGGGCCGTTCTCCCAGAGATTCTGGGAGAGCTGTTGCGCCCTACCCCTCCGGTACCGGCGGTGCTTGCGCCTCCGGTACCGTCGAGCGTGGCGCCGGCTGGCCCATCGCCCAGGTTGAGGTCCCCGACGTCGGTACCGTGTGCGGTGCCGACCGCGGCCACCTCCCAGGAAGGCTCCCCGACTACGTCGGCGGAGGGAGCTTCGCCGATGCGGGCGAGGGAGTCTACCTCTCGACGCCCCCACTGTGGACGGGGTTCCACCGAGTCGAGCAGGGCGAGGTTGCAGACACAGGTCCGTGAACTTGTGTCTGACATCGAGGGTGAGGCCTCGTAGGAGGAAGAGGAGGACCCCAGATATTTCTCTGACGAGGAGTCTGAGGGTCTTCCTTCTGATCCTACTCCCTCTCCTGAAAGACAGCTTTCTCCTCCCGAGAGTCTGTCTTTTGCTTCCTTTGTCCGGGAGATGTCTACGGCCATCCCCTTCCCGGTGGTTGTGGAGGACGAGCCCAGGGCTGAAATGTTTGAGCTCCTGGACTATCCTTCTCCACCTAAGGAAGCGTCCACTGTTCCCTTGCACCATGTCCTGAAAAAGACATTGCTTGCGAACTGGACCAAGCCACTAAGTAATCCCCACATTCCCAAGAAGATCGAGTCCCAGTACCGGATCCATGGGGACCCAGAGCTGATGCGCACCCAGTTGCCTCATGACTCTGGAGTTGTGGATTTGGCCCTAAAGAAGGCTAAGAGTTCTAGGGAGCATGCTTCGGCGCCCCCGGGCAAAGACCCTAGAACCTTAGACTCCTTTGGGAGGAAGGCCTACCATTCTTCTATGCTCGTGGCCAAGATCCAGTCTTACCAGCTCTACACGAGCATACACATGCGGAACAATGTGCGGCAGTTGGCGGGCTTGGTTGATGCTCTTCCCCCTGAGCAAGCCAAGCCTTTTCAGGAGGTGGTCAGGCAGCTGAAGGCGTGCAGAAAATTCCTGGCCAGAGGAGTTTATGACACTTTTGATGTTGCGTCCAGGGCCGCTGCTCAAGGTGTGGTGATGCGCAGGCTCTCATGGCTGCGTGCCGCCGACCTGGAGAATAGACTCCAGCAGCGGATTGCGGACTCGCCTTGCCATGCGGACAACATTTTTGGAGAAAAAGTCGAGCAGGTGGTAGAGTCTCTCCACCAGCGGGACACCGCATTCGACAAGTTCTCCCGCCGGCAGCCTTCAGCCTCTACCTCTACAGGTAGAAGATTTTTCGGGGGAAGGAAGACTGGTCCCTATGCTTCTGGTAAGCGTAGGTACAATCCTCCTTCCCGACAGCCTGCGGCCCAGGCTAAGCCCCAGCGCGCTCGCTCTCGTCAGCAGCGTGCGCCTCAGCAAGGCCCCGCGGCTCCCCAGCAAAAGCAAGGGGCGAGCTTTTGACTGGCTCCAGCAGAGCATAGCCGACATCCAAGTGTCAGTGCCGGGCGACCTGCCGGTCGGGGGGAGGTTGAAAGCTTTTCACCAAAGGTGGCCTCTCATAACCTCCGACCAGTGGGTTCTGCAAATAGTCCGGCAAGGATACACCCTCAATTTGGCCTCAAAACCTCCAAATTGTCCACCGGGAGCTCAGTCTTACAGCTTCCAGCACAAGCAGGTACTTGCAGAGGAACTCTCCGCCCTTCTCAGCGCCAATGCGGTCGAGCCCGTGCCATCCGGGCAAGAAGAGCTGGGATTCTATTCCAGGTACTTCCTTGTGGAAAAGAAAACAGGGGGGATGCGTCCCATCCTAGACCTAAGGGCCCTGAACAAATATCTCGTAAAAGAAAAGTTCAGGATGCTTTCCCTGGGCACCCTTCTCCCCATGATTCAGCAAAACGATTGGCTATGCTCTCTGGACTTGAAGGATGCCTACACACACATCCCGATACTGCCAGCTCACAGACAGTATCTGCGATTTCAGTTGGGCACACGCCACTTCCAGTACTGTGTGCTACCCTTTGGGCTCGCCTCTGCTCCCAGGGTGTTCACGAAGTGCCTAGCTGTGGTAGCAGCGGCACTTCGCAGGCTGGGGGTGCACGTGTTCCCATATCTCGACGATTGGCTGGTGAAGAACACATCCGAGGCAGGAGCCCTGCAGTCCATGCAGATGACTATTCGCCTCCTGGAGCTACTGGGGTTTGTGATAAATTACCCAAAGTCCCATCTTCTCCCAGTGCAGAAACTCGAATTCATAGGAGCCCTGCTGGATTCTCGGACTGCTCGCGCCTATCTCCCAGAGGCGAGAGCCAACAACTTGTTGTCCCTCGTCTCGCAGGTGCGTGCGTCCCAGCAGATCACAGCTCGGCAGATGTTGAGATTGCTGGGCCACATGGCCTCCACAGTTCATGTGACTCCCATGGCCCGCCTTCACATGCGATCTGCTCAATGGACCCTAGCCTCCCAGTGGTATCAGGCCGCTGGGGGACTAGAGGACGTGATCCACCTGTCCACGAGTTTTCTCAAATCCCTGTATTGGTGGACGATTTGCTCCAATTTGACTCTGGGACGTCCCTTCCAAATTCCTCAGCCGCAAAAAGTGCTGACCACGGATGCGTCTCTCCTGGGATGGGGAGCTCATGTCGATGGGCTTCACACCCAAGGAAGTTGGTCCCTCCAAGAACGCGATCTACAAATCAATCTTCTGGAGTTGCGAGCGATCTGGAACGCTCTGAAGGCTTTCAGAGATCGGCTGTCCCACCAAATTATCCAAATTCAGACAGACAACCAGGTTGCCATGTACTATGTCAACAAGCAGGGGGGCACCGGATCTCGCCCCCTGTGTCAGGAAGCCGTCAGCATGTGGCTCTGGGCTCGCCGTCTCGGCATGGTGCTCCAAGCCACATATCTGGCAGGCGTAAACAACAGTCTGGCCGACAGGTTGAGCAGGATTATGCAACCTCACGAGTGGTCGCTCAGTTCCAGGGTAGTGCGACAGATCTTCCAAGCGTGGGGCACCCCCTTGGTGGATCTCTTCGCATCTCGAGCGAACCACAAAGTCCCTCAGTTCTGTTCCAGGCTTCAGGCCTCCGGCAGACTAGCATCAGATGCCTTCCTCCTGGATTGGGGGGAGGGCCTGCTGTATGCTTATCCTCCCATCCCTCTGGTGGGGAAGACTTTGTTGAAACTCAAGCAAGACCGAGGCACCATGATTCTGATTGCTCCTTTTTGGCCGCGTCAGATCTGGTTCCCCCTTCTTCTGGAGTTATCCTCCGAAGAACCGTGGAGATTGGAGTGTTTTCCGACCCTCATCACACAGGACGAGGGGGCGCTTCTGCATCCCAACCTCCAGTCTCTGGCTCTCACGGCCTGGATGTTGAGGGCGTAGACTTTGCCTCTTTGGGTCTGTCAGAGGGTGTCTCCCGCATCTTGCTTGCTTCCAGGAAAGACTCCACTAAGAGAAGTTACTTCTTCCATTGGAGGAGGTTTGCCGTCTGGTGTGACAGCAAGGCCCTAGATCCTCGCTCTTGTCCTACACAGACCCTGCTTGAATACCTTCTGCACTTGTCTGAGTCTGGCCTCAAGACCAACTCTGTAAGAGTTCACCTTAGTGCAATCAGTGCATACCATTACCGTGTGGAAGGTAAGCCGATCTCAGGACAGCCTTTAGTTGTTCGCTTCATGAGAGGTTTGCTTTTGTCAAAGCCCCCTGTCAAGCCTCCTACAGTGTCATGGGATCTCAATGTCGTTCTCACCCAGCTGATGAAACCTCCTTTTGAGCCACTGAATTCCTGCCATCTGAAGTACTTGACCTGGAAGGTCATTTTCTTGGTGGCAGTTACTTCAGCTCGTAGAGTCAGTGAGCTTCAGGCCCTGGTAGCCCAGGCCCCTTACACCAAATTTCATCATAACAGAGTAGTCCTCCGCACTCACCCTAAGTTCTTGCCAAAGGTAGTGTCGGAGTTCCATCTGAACCAGTCAATTGTCTTGCCAACATTCTTTCCCCGTCCTCATTCCTGCCCTGCTGAACGTCAGCTGCACACATTGGACTGCAAGAGAGCATTGGCCTTCTACCTGGAGCGGACACAGCCCCACAGACAGTCCGCCCAATTGTTTGTTTCTTTTGATCCCAATAGGAGGGGAGTGGCTGTAGGGAAACGCACCATATCCAATTGGCTAGCAGATTGCATTTCCTTCACTTACGCCCAGGCGGGGCTGGCTCTTGAGGGTCATGTCACGGCTCATAATGTTAGAGCCATGGCTGCGTCGGTAGCCCACTTGAAGTCAGCCTCCATTGAAGAAATTTGCAAAGCTGCGACGTGGTCATCTGTCCACACATTCACATCTCATTACTGCCTGCAGCAGGATACCCGACGCGACAGTCGGTTCGGGCAGTCAGTTCTTCAGAACCTGTTTGGGCTTTAGGATCCAACTCCACCCCCCGAGGGCCCTGTTTGTTCTGTTCCAGGCTGCACTCTCAGTTAGTTGGTAAATTTTTTAGGTCAATCTCAGTTATGTCCTCGCCGTTGCGAGGCCCAATTGACCATGGTTGTTGTTTTGAGTGAGCCTGGGGGCTAGGGATACCCCATCAGTGAGAACAAGCAGCCTGCTTGTCCTCGGAGAAAGCGAATGCTACATACCTGTAAAAGGTATTCTCCGAGGACAGCAGGCTGATTGTTCTCACAAACCCGCCCGCCTCCCCTTTGGAGTTGAGTCTTCCCTTGAAGTGTATTGTTTTGCTACATACTGGACTGGCCGGCTCGAGCCGGTTTCGGGCGGGAAGACGGCCGCGCATGCGCGGTGCGCATGGGCGCGCGAGGACTAGCAAAGGCCTTTGCTAGTAAACTTTCCGATGGAGGGGGCTGCTGAGGACGTCAACCCATCAGTGAGAACAATCAGCCTGCTGTCCTCGGAGAATACCTTCTACAGATATGTAGCATTCGCTCACCTGCTATTTGGGGTGCATAGAGTTTCTGGGTTAAAATACGCACATACTTTTGAATTATCAGAAGTATGTCCATAACTGCAAACCACTGCCCAATCCCATCCTCAGAAATAACTCCTCAAACAAGGTACCATGTGTATGCCTGTGTATGGGACCCTGATATAATTGCACCTGCATATCGGGCTTTACGTGTGGAAATGCCTTTAAAAATTACCCTCTCTATCCTTAGTATTAAGTTATACACTATCCACCGATATTTAAAACCATTTACGTAACTGTCCAGGAACAGCTCCTGGCTGGTTAAACGGCACTTAACCGACTATTCAGCAATATTCAGGGGGGGATAGCTGGTTATCTCCCACTGAATATTGCCAATTAGCGCTTGGTGAATATCTGGTTATATCATGTGATATAACTAACTATCTGCTGACATTCAGTGTGTCACCGGCTAAGTTTGGCAGCCAAATTAATCCATTGAAATAGCTGGAATACCTTTAGCCAGTTTAAACTTTACCGGCCAGCACTGAATATCAGCTTCAACGGTTAATTTAAACCGGCCAAAAAAACACTCGGATATTCAATGCCGGTCACCGGAAATGGCACGGCATTGAATATCTAGGCTCAGCGGCGACCAAGGGAGTCAGCCTGGCTACCTCCTGTGGTCTGAATATCAGGCCCTATAACTCATGTATAGTGAATATAACAAATAAGACAGAAACAAAAAAAGGCAAAGATCTGCCACAGAAATAGCAAATCAAAAGAAAAAAAGCAGATCAAAAAAGACAAAAAAATAGAACAGGAGGGTAACAGAAGAAGTGGTTTATTACAAGTTACCTGACGTGGCCACGTTTCGCCCTCAGGCTGCGTCAGGGGTAAAAAAAAAAACTAATAGGGGTAAAAAGCAAAGTGAACCCCTAAAAGTAGTCATACAACCACCTTACATAAATGCTTCCCAAGCTTACTCAGCAAACGTCACATCCATTTTCATCCATTTGGATACAGAAAGTGAAAGTGCCTTGGTGCTTTATAGCTTTTACTATATGAGACGTGGGGACCCCTGACGCAGGTGCTAGTCACTGAAACACGGCCCGTGTCGGGTCTTTTTGTCAAGGCTCATTCATTAAAGAACTGTGCTCCATTTTTAAAGGCCCGTGGTGCTGTTTTTTTTGTTTGGTTTTTATCTTTTTTGTTTGAAAATGACCATTTCCTAGATGTTGTTGTTCTTAGTAATCTTTTTTTTACCATTTTCCAAAAAAAAAAAACAAAAAAACATCCAAGTGAAAACACACAAAATCAAGTCATTGGGATGTAGGAGGAGCCAGCTTTCCTAGTAGACTGGCCAAACAGGCATCCCAGCAGAGCAGTGGGGTACCCTAGTGGGGCACTGCAGTGCACTTCACATGAAAGATCCTAGGTACACATCTCACCATTACCCCCTTATATTGTATGGTGAGTCCTCCAAAACCTCACAAAAAACCTACTGTACCCAACTGTACACCATTACAATAGTCCTTAAGGCTGCAGGTGTCACCTATATGTGGGTACAGTAGGTTTGGGAAGGTTTTGGGGGGCTGACTCTTTCCACCACAAACGTAATAGAGTGGATTATGGGCCTGGGTCCCCTTTACAGTGTACTTCACTGACCACTAGGCTATTCCAGGAACCTGTTTGCTGCTCTAATAGTACTGGCCATAACACTTGAAGCTGTCATAGAGGCTGGTATGCACTGTTTCATTTACATCTTTGTTGGGTGGAAGGGGGGTCAATGAACACTGAAGGAGTAAGGGGGTGTCATTCCTTTGTTCCTGCAGTGGTCACCTGGTCATGGAGGGCACTTTTTTGTCACTTATTCGTTAATAAAACAGGTCTAGATCAAAATGTCCAACTTACAGCTCTGGATGTTTGTTTGTTTTATTCCATTACAGCAAAAAAAACGTCCAAGTGTTAGGAACGCCCAGATCCCACCCTTAACACACCCCTGACACGTCCTTTTTTTTTTTTTATTTGAACACACTTCTGATGGACTTTATAGAAAAACAACTAAAAATTGGTTTTGAAAATACCAATTTGAATGTTTTTATGAGAAAAACATCCTGTTTCCAACATTGGCCAGTCCAGGTTACAAATACCTGGCAAGATCTCAGAAAACTCAAAACATTTTATTATGCTTATCCCAGAAATAAGTAGTGGAATTTCCCCAAGTCAATTTAATAATAGTCTGTGGACTTTTCCTTTAGGAAGCCGTCCAGACCCTTTTAAAACCCCGTTAAGCTAACCGCCTTTACTGCAATAAGAAAGGAGTGGTTGCTGGGGTCAGAAGTTTGCATGAGGTGTGGACATTGTTTAAAAATACCATTTTGGAAGCACTGATCAAATATATTCCATGCATTAAAAGAGGTCCACAAAAGACCAAAAGGCTTCCAGCATGGTTTAATGGTGAGAAAATAAAGAATGTGGAAGTCAAAAGGTGCCACTAAAATCTTTCAGAAAACAGATAACAGACCCTAATAAGGAAAGCAGGGATGAGTACAAGCACTGGCAAGTTAGGTGTGAAACAGTAATAAGGCAGGCCAAAAGACACTTTGAAAAGAGAGTAAAAACTTTTTTTTTAAGTACATGTAAGTGGGTGACCCAGCCGCGGGGTGGTCCATCAATGGAGTCACATCCCAGGGCCCCACCAGAACATTTATTTCTTCCTGTTCCTCTGTCCTATTTGCTCTCAGCATGCACAGTCTTATCCAACGGAGCAGATTCTCTTGGGGAGGGGGGGGGGATGATTTTTCTTCAAGGTCCTGGCATTAAGGTCCCTTCAAACAATCACTCACTCAGATACAGATATGGAGGACTCCAACTCTCTTTACTGGTGATATGTACAAAGCAATTACTGATTTGAGATAGTCTTTCTGTCCTGAGGTTTTACAAGATTAAATAAACACTGTAAGCACCACATTCTTACTTTATCTGTGTCTGTGATTCCTTTCAATAATAATCAATTTTTTGGGATAAAGGGTTTCCCATGTACCAGGAAAAACCTATTCCCTTCAGTAATCCACTTCTACATTGATTCTTCCCAGTAGAAATAACCTTGCCCACAGTACCTGTTCTAGTGGGCCAACTTCTTTCCCCTTGTCCCTTCACATTTACTTCACACTGGACACAAGCTCAAAAGTTCAAGGGAGGCTTTACACAAAGCAAAAAAAAAAAAAAAAAAAAAACAACTCAGCTAGGCTCAAAGGCTAAGTCTTAGACATAGAGGGCTGGATTCAGAAAATGTTGCCCAAATTTAGGCACTGGAAGATCTGTGTGAAAATTGTATTCTATAAAGGCTGTTCTGTGCCATGCACTCTTTATAGAATGGCGTTTACTGACAATTCCTGAGCCCAACTTTGGGCACAAAGTCTTACGCTAGAGGCCGACCGAAACTACTTGTTTTAGTTTGCCAAAAGTGTTAAACACTTTCAGCCAAAATCAAAACTGCAGCCGAAACGTATCGCTTGGTTTTCGCCAAAGCAAAAACTGAAAAATAAATTTGGTTGTGTGACTGTGAACCAATGAGAGCTACTGGGGATTGTCGAAGCTTGCAGTCAACAGCCCTCTGCTAAACCCACAGGAGATTATTACTGTCCAGACCCAGGAACTACAAGTACAGGCTGACAACTGGGAGAGCCATTTTAAAAAGGACTTCTCAACAAGTCTGACACGTTTAGGTTCTCAAGTCAATGCAGATGTAGTTAAATATCCTCTGAGACAGGACCACTGTGAAAACATGTAAAAAAAAAACCCCAACAAAATCATGATTACCAGCTTTTTATGCTTACCCAAACTGTGCACAAGTAACAAGAGAAAGTAGCATTGAGATGTTTCCCTTTTTCCCCAAAATTCTATATATTACCTTAATTTCTGTGCAGAAATCGAAGCGAATTCTATAACAATGTGAGTAAGTTAATTGGTTAACTAGCTAATCAATGCTGTCAATTGGATGTTAACAAGCAATTATCAGCACTAATTAGCTTTACTTAAGATTTACGTGCACAATAAAATAAAATAAATTCGCTAAATGTATTCTGTAACATGGTGCATGTAAATTCTAAATCACATAGTTGAAAAGGGGGTGTGGTGTGGATGTTTCTAAAATCTATAGAATACATTATTATAGAATACACCCGCTCCGTGCCTAATTTAGGCGTCGGGATTTACGCCAAGTAAAACGTGGCCTAAATGGATGCGACCAAATTTGGTCATGTGGCATGGCGCTCAGCGTATTCTATATACCATGCAGAAATTTTAGCCTATTCTATAAAATGTAGGCGTATTCTTTCACCACGTGAATTTTTCAGGTGCCATATATAGAACCTAGCCCTTTGTATTTAGTTATAGAACTTATTGAGGACAAGCATGATATAGATTCTTACTAAAATAAGGTAAAGGAGCCCAGACACTGGTTGACACTGCAGACATTATACCAGCCTGATTCACAATCCAGAATGAAAAAGCATATTGATATTACTGAAAGCAAGTTTGTTCAAGCATTGATATACCGCCCATTGGAATGACCCCCTGAGCAGTTTACAAATCTAATTATTAAAATAAATAATAGGAAAAAGACTATATGCTCTGAAAAATTACAATCAAGAGCAATACAGTTCTTATATTATTTCATTGTAATATCATTTCTCTACTAACATTTTAAGCTGACCAGTACTTGTGCTTGAAAACAATTACTGCAGGTTCCTTTTTCATAGAATCTAGCTTCTGCATGTCACAAGTTTAATTAAAACACTGCATCTTCATTAAACCAAAAAAAGCCTGGAAACTCTTTAGGATCACCTAAATAGTATCCAAGCCAGAATATATATAATAATTTAATATAAATAATGAAAGACCATATTTTACCTTCAAGCAAAATAGGCTCTGCACACTTGGAACTCAGCTAATAACAAATTAAAAGCCACAGTGCTTTTACAATGGCTGACTTTAGACCACACCCCCTCTTGGATTGTGCGCAAGACACTTTGGGGAAAAGTGCATATGCAAATATGCACATAAGTCCAAATTAATGCCAATTAATGCTGATAATTGACATTAATTGGCTCGTTATCTAATTTGGGTGTGCATCTGCCCTGCATGCCCAAATTTAGGTGACCTTTATAGGATGTGGGGGACACTGCTTGTCGAGAAAATCATCTACCACGCCTCACACTCTCTAGGGCAGAGCTTCACAACCTGTGGGTCACGACCCCAAATGAATTCACAAAACCTACGCTTGGGGTCGTGACCTGGTTGGTCCCTCCATCAGCCTTTGGCTCCTGGGGTCATGTGCTTTATGGCCGCAATAATGGGGTCATGGTCACAGAGTGTTTGATAGGTTATTGGTAGAGGTCTCTAATTTATATAAGGGCAGACAGTATCATTGCAGCAATCCCAGGAGAGGGTACTGTCACCAAACAGCATACACCTCCTTTCAACTCTAATTTGGTATGGTCCTGAATGTAGTAGCATACTGAGATAGTGAGGGTCAAAGCAAATTTGTGAGTGAGTCATTTGGACTGTTAGATGGCCAAGCAGTAAAATGAATGCTCAGGAAAGGTAAGATAAAAATACAAAAACTAACTTAATTCTTTGCACCATCTTTTCTGAGGAGGATTTTGAGGTTATACCCACACCAGAAACTTTTAACAGTGATGATTTGGAGCATCTAAAACAAATCACTGGAAATCTAGAAGATAGAATAGAGCAATGATTCCCAAACTGTGGGATGGGACTAGGGTTACCATATGTCCGGATTTACCCGGACATGTCCTCTTTTTGAGGACATGTCCGGGCAACCAGGCGGGTTTTGCCAATCTGCCCGTTTGTCCAGAAATCCAGACAAACGGGCAGATTGCTAGCCTCCCCTCCCCTTACTTACTACTGCCCTGGTGGTCTAGTGACCTCGTCCGCCTTCGGGGCGGCAGGAAAGAGCCCCCTCTTTCCTTCCCGGAGTGCTGCCCTACATGCATCCTCCCTGTTCGTGATTTCGGCGCTGATTCAAAATGGCCGCCGAGAGTTGAAGTGACCTCGTGAGACTTCAACTCTCGGTGGCCATTTTGAATTGGCGCCGAGATCACGAACAGGAAGGATGCATGCAGGGCAGCGCTCCGGGCAGGAAAGAGGGGGCTCTTTCCTGCCGCCCCGAAGGCGGACGAGGTCACTAGACCACCAGGGCAGTAGTAAGGTATGGGGAGGGGGTGACGGGGAGGGGGAGAGTGATGGGGTGTGTGACAGGGGGGAGGGGAAAATGTGACAGGGGCGGGGTGAGGGCTTGAAAGGGGGCGGGGCAGGGCATGAAAGGGGCGGGGCATGTGGCCTCCTTTTGGGGGGACAAAATATGGTAACTCTAGATGGGACCTCAAATGGGGTCACAGCAACAATGGCTGGGGTTACAGAAGCAGGGCTGCTCCTCCACCCTCTGGTCCTTCACTGTGACCTGTGGCCAATAATGAGAGTCAGCATGGCTGCGAGTTAATGTTTACAGTCTCTGTTCCCTCGCTCTGTGTGCACTTCCTCTTTGACCAGAAAACTATACATTAGAGTTTATGAGGGGTCCCTGACACACAGGGTCCTGTTGCCAGTAGTTCTGCCTTCATGTTTTGGAGAAATGGGAGGAAGGAGGAACTGGATGAGGGAGGGGAGGGGAATGCAGGTTTGCTAGTTTGTTTATATCATCTGGGGTCACATGAGTTTTTATGGTCATATTGAATACAAGTTTGGAAAGTGCTGTAATAGAGCAAATTGACAAACTAAAGAGTAACAGATCACTAGGGCTAGATGGTGTTCCCCCGGCAGTTCTGAACATAACCAAATATGAAATTACTAACTTGTTACTAGTGATCTGTGATTCATCATTTAATATGATCCCAGTATCTGAGGACTGCAGATGGATACCATAACACCAATTTGTACACACAGATTCCAGGGATGAGCCGATATTGGTGGCAGGCAAAGGGGTAGAAGCTATACTAAAATTATTTTTAAAAAATTACTGATCATATAGATGAACATGGCTTAATGGGAATGAGTCAGCATAGTGTTAGCAAAGACAAGGCTTGATTTATCAATTTATTAGATGGTCTTTAAGATGTAAGTGACAGGGTGTTTAAATGTAAGAGCCATACGCTTAGAAGTGTAAGTGCTAGGAGAGTGCTCAGTGTTATTTTAGAAGTTAAGGGTCCCTTTTATGAAGCTGCAGCAAAAGGTGTCTTGCGCTGACATCGGCGCATTTTTGACACGTGCTGAGGCTCGCTTTTACTGCAGAGTGTAAAAGGTAGGTCTTTCTTTTTTAAAAGAAATGGCCATGCGGCGAGTGAAGCATTTGCCGCACGGCCTTTCAGGGGGAGCGCTTACCACCACCCATTGAAGTGGCTGTAATGGCTCCCGTGCTAACCCGGCGGTAACTGGGTGGCGTGCGGCACTGCAGATTTCCACCGGGTACACACCGGTGCTACAAAAATTGACATATTTTTGCTGCACCAGAAATGGTGCGAGCTGGGGGAGGGAACAACCGTTGGGCTGCTGCAGCAGCCCAGCAGTACTTCCCTTTTAGTGAGCAGCAAGCCCGCATTGGGCTTACTGCTGCTTCGTAAAAGGGCCCCTAAGTGAACAAAATGCTTACCCTCAGCTTCGTTATATGATGCCCAGATTTGGGTGCCTAAATTTGGGCGCGATCCCAAGATGCACTTGCAATTTAATTGGCTTACGAGCCCTTAACAAGCAGTAATTGCCCTCTAACAACCAATTATTGATGTTAACTGGCACCAACTGGGATTTGCGTGCGCATCTGGCTGCAATGCATTCTGT